>NC_052157.1:78162452-78762452 GCF_902713615.1 Scyliorhinus canicula
ATGTCGACGAACATTGAACCGCATGATACAATTTGTATGTAGACAGGAAGCATCTTCCTTCGTTGTAGATTCATGCAGTTTGCAATGCTGCTTACATACACAGTTATCGTTCGAATCTATCTTGACTAATGCCGACTTTTTCACATCAGCTTACTATGTTCCACTGCCATTGCGCTCACTGAAGATTTCCGGTGGTGCCATTTCATTTACATGATTATTTTGGACCGAAGACCCCTAATGAACTGTGCCATTAAGCAAGAGGTTCAACGTTGAAGATAGTCTGCTTGCTGGGATATTATGTTCCCTCTTTTTTTTAATTTGCAAAGGATAAAGATATATTATGAGTCATAAAGACGGTATTGGGAACACGCAAAGGAAATTTCGATTGTTGAACCAGTAACCAGTAGATTCGCTGTGCATCTGACAAGGATCGACTACAGCCATGGATTGTTTTCCTGCGTGACGCTTTGTGAGAGGCGTTAGAGCTTGGAAAGTGCAAGGAACGCTTTTTATGACTCTTCAGCCTGCTAGAGTGAAATGACTGCACTAACGTTCTGAAAATAATTCAGGGCCTGACACATCAATTGCTCTGAATCTGAAATGCTAGCTGCGTATAAAAAGACAGACAACGTTGGCAGGGAGAACTATCTCACATGTAACATCAGAGAAAGATATGCATTAAAGATCCTTGTCTTTTTATAATAAAGCAGGTATTGGTTTGCCTTTCTCCACATCTTCCGCTTGTGCAGTCTCTCAGGATATGTATGTGGAGAGTCCAACTCGTTCGGAAGGGCAGTTTGGGAAAGGTAAAGTTGATAGGCACCTTTTCTGTACTTTTTTGGTTTTGACACTGTAAAAAATTACTTATTCTTTAAAATTTGAAAACCTGATTACTGTAGGTTAATGGTCAGAATAAGGCCGTCGGATACGACTGCCGGTCAAGTGCGGCTGGACTTCGTTTCGTAATATCTCTGCAGGTCGTGACACCAGGTCATCCGGAGAGACCGTAGAAACCGCACAGTGTAAAATGATGCAATTTATCCATCACCGATGCAATGACCTTCCAAAAGAACATGCTACAACATCCATCTGTGGGCAGCACGGTAGCATGGTGGTTAGCATAAATGCTTTACTGCTTCAGGGTCCCAGGTTCGATTCCCGGCTGGGTCACTGTCTGTGCGGAGTCTGCACGTCCTCCCCGTGTACGCGTGGGTTTCCTCCGGGTGCTCCGGTTTCTTCCCACAGTCCAAAGATGTGCGGGTTAGGTGGATTGGCCATGCTAAATTGCCCTTAGTGTCCTAAAAAATAAGGTTAATGGGGGTTGTTGGGTTACTGGTATAGGGTGGGCTTGAGTAGGGTGAACATTGCTCGGCACAACATCGAGGGCCGAAGGCAGTGGCGTGCAGAGGTCTGGTGATGCCCGGGGCAAATCTTGATTGTATGCCCCAAAGCCCCACGTAAATATTTCATTAAATATCACCAAAAAACCTATAGAAAACGTAGTTGCACCCGTTCTAGAGCTATTCACTGACCTCTTTATCTTTAGAACATAGAACGATACAGCGCAGTACAGGCCCTTCGGCCCTCGATGTTGCACCGACATGGAAAAAAACTAAAGGCCATCTAACCTACACTATGCCCTCATCCAATAAACTTTTAAATGCCCTCAATGTTGGCGAGTTCACTACTGTTGCAGGTAGGGCATTCCACGGCCTCACCACTCTTTGCGTAAAAAACCCACCTCTGACCTCTGTCCTATATCTATTACCCCTCAATTTAAGGCTATGTCCCCTCGTGCTAGCCACCTCCATCCGCGGGAGAAGGCTCTCGCTGTCCACCCTATCTAACCCTCTGATCATTTTGTATGCCTCTATTAAGTCACCTCTTAACCTTTTTCTCTCTAACGAAAACAACCTCAAGTCCATCAGCCTTTCCTCATAAGATTTTCCCTCCATACCAGGCAACATCCTGGTAAATCTCCTCTGCACCCGTTCCAAAGCTTCCATGTCCTTCCTATAATGAGGCGCCCAGAACTGTGCGCAATACTCCAAATGCGGCCGTACTAGAGTTTTGTACAACTGCAACATGACCTCATGGCTCCGGAACTCAATCCCTCTACCAATAAAGGCCAACACACCATAGGCCTTCTTCACAACCCTATCAACCTGGGTGGCAACTTTCAGGGATCAAAGTACATGGACACCGAGAGCCCTTTGCTCATCCACACTACCAAGAATTTTACCATTAGCCAAATATTCCGCATTCCTGTTATTCTTTCCAAAGTGAATCACCTCACACTTCTCCACATTAAACTCCATTTGCCACCTCTCAGCCCAGCTCTGCAGCTTATCTATGTCCCTCTGTAACCTGCAACATCCTTCCGCACTGTCTACAACTCCACCGACTTTAGTGTCGTCTGCAAATTTACTCACCCATCCTTCTGCGCCCTCCTCTAGGTCATTTATAAAAATGACAAACAGCAACGGCCCCAGAACAGATCCTTGTGGTACGCCACTCGTAACTGAACTCCATTCTGAACATTTCCCATCAATGACCACTCTCTGTCTTCTTTCAACTAGCCAATTTCTGATCCACATCTCTAAATCACCCTCAATCCCCAGCCTCTGTATTTTCTGCAATAGCCGACCGTGGGGAACCTTATCAAACGCTTTACTGAAATCCAATACACCACATCAACTGCTCTACCCTCGTCTACCTGTTCAGTCACCTTCTCAAAGAACTCGATAAGGTTTGTGAGGCATGACCTACCCTTCACAAACCATGCTGACCATCACTAATCATATTATTCCTATCTAGATGATTATAAATTGTATCTTTTATAATCCTCTCCAAGACTTTACCCACCACAGACGTTAAGCTCACTGGCCTATAGTTACCGGGGTTATCTCTACTCCCCTTCTTGAACAAAGGGACCACATTTGCTATCCTCCAGTCCTCTGGCACTATTCCTGTAGCCAATAATGACCTAAAAATCAAAGCCAAAGGCTCAGCAATCTCTTCCCTGGCTTCCCAGAGAATCCTAGGATAAATCCCATCAGGCCCCGGGGACTTATCTATTTCCACCTTGTCCAGAATTGCCAACACTTCTTCCCTACGCACCTCAATGCCATCTATTCTAATAGCCTGGGTCTCAGCATTCTCCTCCACAATATTATCTTTTTCCTGAGTGAATACTGACGAAAAGTATTCATTTAGTATCTCGCTTAGCTCCTCAGCCTCCACTCACAACTTCCCACCACTGTCCTTGACTGGCCCTACTCTTACCCTAGTCATTCTTTTATTCATGACATACCTATAGAAAGCTTTTGGGTTTTCCTTGATCCTACCTGCCAAAGACTTCTCATGTCCCCTCCTTGCTCGTCTTAGCTCTCTCTTTAGATCCTTCCTCGCTTCCTTGTAACTATCAAGCACCCCAACTGAAACTTCACGCCTCATCTTCACATAGGCCTCCTTCTTCCTCTTAACAAGAGATTCCACTTTTTTGGTAAACTACGGTTCCCTCTCTCGACCCCTTCCTCCCTGCCTGACTGGTACGTACTTATCAAGAACATGCAATAGCTGTTCCTTGAACAAGCTCCACATATCCAGTGTGCCCAACCCTTTCAGCCTACTTCTCCAACCTACACATCCTAAGTCATGTCTAATGGCATCATAATTGCCCTTCCCCCAGCTATAACTCTTGCCCTGCGGGGTATACTTATCCCTTTCCATCACTAACGTAAAGGTCACCGAATTGTGGTCACTGTTTCCAAAGTGCTCACCTACCTCCAGATCTAACACCTGGCCTGGTTCATTACCCAAAACCAAATCCAATGTGGCCTCGCCTCTTGTTGGCCTGTCAACATATTGTGTCAGGGAACCCACCTGCACACATTGTACAAAGAACGACCCATCTAATGTACTCGAACTATATCTTTTCCAGTCAATATTTGGAAAGTTAAAGTCTCCCATAACAACTAACCTGTTACTTTCGCTCTTTTCCAGAATCATCTTCGCCATCCTTTCCTCTACATCCCTAGAACGATTAGGTGGCCTATAGAAAACTCCCAACAGGGTGACCTCTACTTTCCTGTTTCTAACCTCAGCCCATATTACCTCGGAAGAAGAGTCCCCATCTAGCATCCTTTCCGCCACTGTAATACTGTCCTTGACAAGCAGCGCCACACCTCCCCCTCTTTTGCCCCCTTCTCTGACCTTACTAAAACACCTAAACCCCGGAACCTGCAACAACCATTCCTGTCACTGCTCTATCCATGTCTCTGAAATGGCCACAACATCAAAGTCCCAGGTACCAACCCATGCTGCCAGTTCCCCTACCTTATTTCGTATACTCCTGGCATTGAAGTAGACACACTTCAAACCACCTACCTGAACACTGGCACCCTCCTGCGAAGTCAAATCTGTGCTCCTGATCTCTATACTCTCAATCTCCTGTACCCCAAAACTACAATCCAGGTTCCCATGCCCCTGCTGAATTAGTTTAAACCCCCCCAAAGAGCACTAACAAATCTCCCCCCAGGATATTGGTGCCCCTCAGGTTCAGATGTAGACCATCCTGTCTATAGAGGTCCCACCTTCCCCAGAAAGAGCCCCAGTTATCCAGAAATCTGAATCCCTCCCGCCTGCATCATCCCTGTAGCCACGTGTTTAATTGCTCTTTCTCCCTATTCCTCATCTCACTATCACGTGGCACGGGCAAGAACCCAGAGATAACAACTCTGTTTGTTCTCGCTCTGTGCTTCCATCCTAGCTCCCTAAAGGCCTGCCTGACATGCTTGTCCCCTTTCCTACCTATGTCGTTAGTGCCAATGTGGACTACGACTTGGGGCGGCTCCCCCTCCCCCTTAAGGACCCGGAAAACACGATCCGAGACATCACGTACCCTTGTACCTGGGAGGCAACATACCAAACGTGAGTCTCTCTCGCTCCCACAAAATCTCCTATCTGTGCCCCTGACTATTGAGTCCCCAATTACTAATGTTCTACTCCTTTCCCCCTTCTCTTCTGAGCAACAGGGACAGACTCCGTGCCAGAGGCCCGTACCCCATGGCTTAGGGTACCTGCACAGACTGCTTCTTCCCAGTCCCTCTTACAGTTACCCATCTATCTCCAGTCTTTGGTGTAACTACTTCCCTGAAGCTCCTATCTATGACCCCCTCTGCCTCCCGAATGATCCGAAGTTCATCCAGTTCAAGCTCCAGCTCCAGGTCCCTAACACGGTTTTTGAGGAGCTGGAGTTGGGTGCACTTCCCACAGATGAAATCAGCAGGGACACTGACGGCGTCCCTCACCTCAAACATTCTGCAGGAGAAGCATTGTACTGCCTTCCCTGACATCACCTCTAGATTTAAAAAAAACAAGAAGAAAAAGAAACGAAGAGCTTACCTGATATTCCTTCAAACCCTGCTCCCGGTGAAAGGTAAGCAAATTTAAAGGCACTCACTCACCTTCACGACAGGCCCCAAGCTGCCTCTAGGTCATCTCTAAGGTATAGGACGGCTGCCTGAAGTTAAATTGCGCTGTAAGAGTTAGTCAATTTCCCCTTAGCGCTGGGATTCTAGGGATATTGTTCTCTTCTTCAGTCATTTTGCTTTGCAGCAATGGGTGAGATGTTATGTCTCGAAAGTTGTGCCTCCCTCCTCTGCAACCCCCATGGAGAAGGATAAGAGCAGCAACGTCATGGAAATACTGTTATGACCCTTGTGGAAACAAACTACAAACAACCCAACTAAGACCAATATACAAAACTTCACTTTTATATTAGCAATCACACCAAAATCAACGTAAATTAAACATGAATTAACAGGAAAATTGCAATAATATGACCGATAAATTACACATAGCAGATACAAAGACATATCTCACACATTTCTCAGTCAGCCCATTCAGCACGTATCACATTCATTTCAGCCACAATATCCTTCAAAACGTTGAACTTCTTCAAATCAAATTCCATCTTCATTTTTCTAAAGCTTTAGTACCAAGTCTCATCAAACAACGGCATTACTTCACCCAATTTCCACAAATATAATTTTCACAGTCGACACATTTCCAGATCCCTTCTTCTTCACAAAACCCTGGTCATGTGGGGCCTGTTTGTGCACTATGCCAGTGCATAAAGGGTCCCCAAATCCAGATATAAAGCTCTGGTCAAGATCCGAGCTCCAGCAGCTTGCAGTCAAGTAGAACATAGAACATAGACCAGTACAGCACAGAACAGGCCCTTCAGCCCTCGATGTTGTGCCGAGCAATGATCACCCTACTCAAACCCACGTATCCACCCTATACCCGTAACCCAACAGCCCCCCCCCCCCTTAACCTTACTTTTTTAGGACACTACGGGCAATTTAGCATGGCCAATCCACCTAACCCGCACATCTTTGGACGTGGGAGGAAACCGGAGCACCCGGAGGAAACCCACGCACACACGGGGAGGACGTGCAGACTCCGCACAGACAGTGACCCAGCCGGGAACCGAACCTGGGACCCTGGAGCTGTGAAGCATTTATGCTAACCGCCATGCTACCGTGCTGCCCCTGTTTCTGAGAATCTCCCATTTATAGGACCCTGGGCTTTAAGTATAAAGGGTAAGAGGGCAAAAGTTAAGAGGCCATGATGAATCTTCATAAAATACTGGTTCTGTCCCAAATGGGTGCCCCTGGCCCAAATGTCAAATTCTGGGCACGACAGTTTAGTAAATTGACAACTATAGAGAGGGTGCAGAGAAGAGTTTAAAAATGGATCAAAAGATAAAGATAAAGAATAAATAAAACTCACCCATGGTGGCATTGATTGCCGTTGATTCGGGAGATTTCGCGCCCTTTTTGTTCACCAGGCGCGCATGCGCGCTCCGGCCGACCGCGGTGCGCAGGCGCGCTCCGGCCGACCGCGGTGCGCAGGTGCGCTCCGGCCGACCGCGGTGCGCAGGCGCGCTCCGGCCGCCCGCGGTGCGCAGGCGCGCTCCGGCCTGTTGTGTGTAAAAAATGGCCTGTTGTGTGTTGTACTGTTCTAAAAAAAACAAATCCACACACGCGCGCTATTACGGTAATTCAACCTTACTTTTAGACATTAAGTCGCAATTTAGTATTGCCAATTATCTCAATGTGCAGAGCTGTGGACTGTTGGAATAAACCAATGCACCTGATGGAAATCTAGGCAGAAAGTGCAGAACGAGGAAACAACGCAGAGGCACCCAAGGACGGCACTGAGCCCGTGTCCCTGATCACTGCTCTCAGACAACATTGCTAACTATTGTGCCACTGTGCAACAGTTCTTAATGTGTGCCAAAAAGTATTTAACCGTTTCTTCCTGATCTTGATCAGCGGGCTTCTTCAGCGTGCCTTTACCAATCCAGCCTGCATTTTCATATTATTTCGGTATTGCCTCAAAAATACAATTGTGTCGTTTCAATTATTTCCCCCGTTTATTCATCGATGTTCCAACATTCAGTCCGTCCCTCATGTCGAAGCTGACAGGATGAATAATAAAACGAAACTCGGATTTATTTCTATGGTAAATTGTTCGTTGACCTTATATGCAAATGCAATCCTAAATTGTTTTTCTTGTCGCACATTGTGACGCATTTTAACAGACGATCTGGGAAACATCCAGACACGTCACTACACTTGCTAGTTCCTGGCAGTTCAATTAAGCATATTGACACATGCGCTTGGTGATTGATGATGACTGCCGAAAACATTTTATTGCCCTTCGTCCAGTCCCATAAAATATGCCAACATCATGGTTACACATACTTAAAACGTCTTAAAACGTGGTTATTTTCCAATAAGATCTGTTCTCCTACCTACCTCATGTTTAATGTTTTTCGATATTTCTTTCGCATCAAATAGACCAGTAATTTATTTTTTATATAGTGAACCATTAGGGCCTTCATAGCGAATTATTGCCAGAGGACCGGAATCTGTATTATCAACGTAGTAAATGGCATTTTATTTTTTGACACAAACGTACACAATTCCGTTACTTCGTATTTAATCCAATCCTGTCCAGGTATTTTGCTTAGAATCTTGTGGGGACTTTTTGGCCATTTGCAATTAACAATTAATTTGGACATTATAACTTTTCTTTTTTCCGTATTGTAAATCAGTATATTTTACTTTTGAAGCAGCACCCTTGGACGAATTCGTTATTTTTTTTACCTTGCTGTACTGTAAGCCTCTGAAATTGAGTTATTTTAAACTTTATTGTAACTGTGTGTGGATTCACCGGACCAAGGAACAGGCTAAAGTTCTCTCCGTTTATGCAAATATTTACCGTGGTTTTAACTTGAAAAGTATTAATCATACGTCAGTTTACTGTCGCTGATAACTGGTCGCGCAAATTTGAACTCCAGCTAGCTGTCCCTGTCATCAACGACGAACATTTCTTGCGTCGTAATTGATTTAATTCACCGTCATCAAATCATGCGACAGATACAGACACACTGAAGTTCGCACACTCCTACGACAGCCCTGTATGGTTGCTCTCTGTTTAACATTGATAGAAAGTACATTTCACCATGAAATCTACCAATCTATCGCTCTCCGGTTTATCAATTAATACCTATCTACCTTTCACTTTATATTCTCCATTGTTTCTTTAGGTTTTCAATATGTATCGACACATTTGTATCTCATATTTTCCCTGCGCATGGCGCTGTCTCGATTTCTCTATCCCTATATTTTTCTCTATCCAAGTTCGCCTGCATATCTGCCTATCCGTTGTATTGTTTCTCTTTACCGCTATATGCAGATTTATATTTTTTCACTGATTCTCTGTAATGCAATATCCCTATTGGTTGTTTTCAGTCCTCTTGCCTCTTTCCTTCTCTGCAAATTCATGTTTGTGACTCCCTGCTGTGGAGTCAGCTAGTGTATGCATATTTCCGGCTCGTAACCTGCATGTGATTCTGGTGAAGATTTGGCGCCTTCTCTTTTTCCATTCGGAGATTGGTGCTTTTGGAGAGCACTCTTCTGATATATTAGGGTCGAAGTCACGCAAGATCCAGATTCGGCTTCAAGCATAAAGATGATGGTATCAAGTCACACTGGAGTTTTGTCTTCCGTTGTCGACATCGACTGAAGTCATATTGTCTTTTTTGCATTTGCACTTCACGAGAGGAAATTGAACTATTGAGAAATTTCAATATAACCTAGCACGTCAGACGTTTCCACTATTTGCACTACTGTCATTGAGACACTGCCAGTTCATATGCAAATACTATTTCAGTGTCGTTAGCGAAACTGGTCGCCTGAAGATCGAAGCGGAAGGACATAAGTAATTCAAATATTTCTGAATGTTTTACAAAAGTAATGACACGATAGGAAGTCTTACAACACCAGGTTAAAGTCCAACATGTTTGTTTCGAACACGAGCTTTCGGAGCACTGCTCCTTCCTCAGGTGAATGAGGAGATATGTTCCAGAAACATATATATAGACAAAGTCAACGATGCCAAACAATGCTTGGAATGTGAGCATTTGCGCGTAATTAAATCTTTACAGATCCAGAGATAGAGGTAATCCCAGGTTAAAGAGGTGTGAATTGTGTCAGGTCAGGACAGTTGGTAGGATTTTGCAATTCCATGCCATGTGGTGGGGAAGGGGAGTGAATGTAATGCGACATGAATCCAAGATCTCTGTTGAGGCTGCAATCATGCGTGCGGAAATTGGCTATAAGTTTCTGCTCGGCAATTCTGCGTTGTCCTGTGTCCTGAAGGCCGCCATGGAGAACCCTTACCCGGAGATAAGAGGCTGAATGACCTTGACTGCTGAAGTGTTCCCCGAGTGGAAGGGAACGTTCCTGCCTGGTGATTGTCGCGTGATGCCCGTTCATTCGTTGTCGCAGCGGCTGCATGGTCTCGCTAATGTACCACGCTTCAGGAAGTCCTTTCCTGCATTCAGATCCGAGGCGTTTAGCCTCTGATCTCTGGGTAAGCGTTCTCCAATGCGGCCTTCAGGACACGCAGCAACACAGAATTGCCGAGCAGAAACGTATAGCCAAGTTCCGCACGCATGAGTGCGGCCTCAACCGAGATTTTGGATTCATTTCGCATTACATGCCCCCCCCCCCCCTCACCACCATCTGGCCTGGACTTGCAAAATCCTATCAACTGTCCTGGTTTGAGACAAATCAAGCCTCTTGAAACTGGGATTACCCCTATCTCTGGATCTTTAAAGATTTGGTTCCCACAAATGCTCGCATTCCAAGCATTGTCTGGCATCTTTGACTTTGTCTATATATATGTTTCTGGAACATATCTCCTCATGCACCTGAGGAAGGAGCAGTGTTCCGAAAGCTCGAATTCGAAACAAACCTGTTGGACTTTAACCTGGTTTTGTAACAGTTCTTACTATGCTCACCCCAGTCCAACGCCGGCATCTCCACATCATGGCCACCTAATGACACGAGACAGCGACTCTGGAGTCAGCTGAGATTGAAGAAGTGGCAAATCCAATATTGCTGCAATGGAAGTTCAGTTTCTCTCTCACTCGATCATTGTCTCCTTAGGGACACGCACACGAGCACACAAATATTCATTAACACTTCCAATCATGCATACTTGTAAACGCACGCGCAGACGCGTTCTCTCTCACTTTATCTTCCGTTCCCCGCCCGTCCTCCCAAAAGGAGCTTGTTCCATCTTTAGTATGTCAATCAACATTTCTATCGTCCCTTTGCTTTGGTACTGACAAAGGCATCTTCATGACGTCAACTTCAGCAGATTTAAGCGAATACTCAATGACGACAATATAACGTTGACTGTTCGTTAGATAGATGTGAGTGGATGTGAATACTGGCCTGTTTCTATTATTAAAGCTTTATCGAAGTGAACATAGGATCAAACTATGTATAAAAATAAATTTATAGTACCAATTTTTCGTTTCCAATTAAGGGACAATTTACCATTGCTAACCACCTAACCTGCACATCCTTTGGTTGTGGTGGTGAAACCCACGCAGACACAGTGATAATGTGAACAGAACTATTTAAATATGACGCTTACCGCGTTGTTTTTTGGTAATATCAGTGGGTTGGAGACATTACATATTACAGACTCTGTCTAAATCCAAAATGGAGGGACTCTCGGCACTTGTGCGTTTTGCAGAGCTGCGCGGATGACATGCCTACTCCTTTAACATTAATATATTATGAGGTTACTTACAGAACATTGTACCAGTGACATGACGGCAAATGATGGTCAATTGTTCAGTCGGAATAATTTAATCGACATCTGACAGCAAAAGGTCAAAATAGAGTGGTTAACCCTCCTGACTCACGGTGCCAAATACCCGTGTTCGAACCGTGCCCGGGTTGACTATCGCTGTGGATTTTGCCCCGTGCCTGCGTGGGCTTCATTCGACAAATCATAGATATGCATAGTAGTTGGATGGGCCACGTTAAATTTCCGCTGAATTGGGAAGAAAATTATTGGGTTCTCTAAATTCCTGAAGAAAAAGTAGGAATCATGAAGCCAAGAGCATGTTTTCCAGAATTGTCCAACTGTTTGCACGGTGTTATACGATCGAATCGTTTCGTATTTTCAACTTTTATGAAAATATTTTATATGCGACAATATAACGTATTTTGAGCCAGACAAAAAGAGCGCATCTGTCTGTCGCAAATGACGCTCTCGAAAGCCTGCAGCAAAGTGTGTTTCAAGCAAATTTAACATGTAATCTCAATAGCCACACGCATTATGTTGATCACGTTTTGTTACAAATCTGTCATCACAGCGTTCGCTATGAAACTAAAAGGGACGATAGGTGGGAAACATTGTTATACTGTAACATGGCCTCGGGCGTCCGGCAAGCAAATGCCAATTAGAGAGTTTCGATGGTCTTGAATCTGGCAGATACAGTCCAGTTGTTCTATATGCACTGAAAGGCATGTGCATGCTTTGTGATCACTTCTTCCTGATTTTGTAGTCCATGTGTAGTGTCCTCCTAACATAATTTCCTGTTAATAGTCGTGGATGGAGTACGGATTGTCAATGCACGCGAGCACACCTATCAAGTAGATCTACGTGTTTATGAATGCCTTGTGTCTCATTGCAAGATGCAGTATTTTGGCGGGGCAAGACATAATTGCTTTTCCACTCCCTCCTTCCAAGCCCCACAACCCCAAAGAAACACTGGGACAGGATGGCGACGTTACAGGATACAGTGTGGACAATTAAGGAAAGAGATGAAATGCAGTGTTTCAGACAGAGTGAACAAAAGAAAGTTTCTCCAAAAGAAGTGCAAGCCACATTTTATATTTTTTTCACACAAATATAGAAAAGGAAGGACTTCAAGCGGCAGGAGCAGGTAGCAGGACGAGTATGGTGTTATCTATGATAATACTGGATTACAAAGCAGTTTTAAGGAGCTGTATGGCATAATTCATTTTATCTGTGTCTTTTTTACTATGACTCTTGTAGACATTAAATGACCCCCCCCCCACACACACACACACACGCATATATATATTTATTTCATGGAAGTGTTTCGCCATATCAGCATTCCTTATGGTCTCACTTCACCAAAGTCCAGCACTAACCAAAGCCAACTGCTTTTAGGTCATATTATTAACATATTATCTTCCCAAGTTTTAGTGCAATAATATTTTGATGAGTAAGATGACAATAACAAAAACATTTTAATATTCGAGTGGATAACCGTAATTGTTAACTTGTTCTGTGGATTAAAAATTTTGAATCAGTTATGCGTGCAAGGAGGTATTTGGAGGGCATTATACGGTTTTGCTCCACAATATCTGAAAGAATGTTCCGCAATATTGGTGCATAATTAAGTTTAGTATGCCCCAACGTCAAAATATTGTGACAACCTTTATGCTGGATGATTGAAAATCAGCAGGCGACGTGAACGATTGTAACATGGTCGTGGTATTGTGGGAGCTGTGCAATTTAATGACAGGTTTCTTCGGCGGAGCTCAGTGTAAGTCGACAGCCATTTGAAAACGAAATAATTAAAGCCGTAGTCAGCTTCCCCCTGCTTCTGATCTTTGAAGTGGCTACAAATTTAAAACTACTTCACTTGTATCACAATAGTGCTACAATGGTTCCCCTGCAACATTGATCACGTTCCTTTTTGGAAAGAACAAATCCAATCTCCTGTTACCGTTTCAGGCCAGCATTCAAGATTTTAACACCAGCCTGACAGATGCAACTCAGAATCGCAATCACAGAAAGACACAGTGCGGAATAGACTCTTCGACCATCGAGTCTACACAGACGCATAGAAAACACCCGACGTCTCTATCTAATCTCATTTTTGTCACTTGGTCCATAGCTTTGATGATTAGGTGGTGCCAACTGCTCACTCAGGTACTTTTGAAAGGATGTGAAGCAGCCCGGCTCTACCATCCTCCCAGACAGTCCGTTACAGACTACCATCACCATCTGGATGAGTACATGTTTCCTCACTCCCCCTTAAACCTCCGGCCCCTTTACTTGAACTCGTGAACCCTTGTACGTGAAATGAAAATGAAAATCGCTTATTGTCACGAGTTGGCTTCAATGAAGTTACTGTGAAAAGCCCCTAGTCGCCACGTTCCGGCGCCTGTCCGGGGAGGCTGGTACGGGAATCGAACCGTGCTGCTGCCCTGCTTGGTCTGCTTTAAAAGCCAGCGATTTAGCTGAGTGAGCTAAACCAGCCCCTGACGTAATAACTAAGTGGAATGGCGCCACTGATCACCTCCAATGAACTCTCTACCTTCCTGCAATTTGGCGAGCAGAATTGAGCACTAAACACCAGCTTTGGCATCACTAAAGTTCTAATTATTCAGCATAACTTCCCTGAGTTTGTATTATATGCCTAGATTGATAAACAGTAAGAAGTTTTACAACACCAGGATGAAGCCCAACTGGTATGTTTCATACACTAACTTTCGGAGCACTGCTCCTTCCTCCTACACATGAGGAAGGAGCAGTGCTCCGAAACATCGTATTTGAAACAAACCTGTTGGACTTTATCGAAGTGTTGTAAAACTTCTTACTGTGCTCGCCCCAGTCCAACGCCGGCATCTCCACATTTCGATTGATAAAGCAAGTGTTCCATTATGCTTCTTCACAACCCTATTAACTTGCACTTCTGCCTTCCGAGATCCGTGGAGAAAGAAAACAAGTTCCCTGAACTCCTAGCAACTTCGCTGTGCCAAGGCATGCCTTGGCACATCACTCTTTCCAAAGTGTATCACCTCACTTTTAAATATTAAATTCCATCTGTCATATATTTGTCCATTTGTCCACACCATGGATATTGTCCTGTAACCCAAGATACTCAACAATACTGTTAACCACTTGGGCAATTGTCGTGTAATCTGCAAACATCCAGACGCATTTCCCCACGTAGTCATCTACGTCGTTTATCTTAATAATAAAAAATATGGGACCCAGCACGATCCCTGTCGTAAGTCAATGGACACTGGCGGCCAGTCTCTAAAGCAGCTGCCTATCGTCAATCTCTGTCTGGTACACCACGCCAAGTTTGTTTCCACCACGTCAAGTTACCCTGTATTCTACGTAAATGTACCTTCTGGATAAATTGTTATCCCGTGTTGTTGCCCGTGCCACGTGATAGTGAGATGAGGAATAGGGAGAGAGAGCAATTAAACACGTGGCTACAGGGATGGTGCAGGCGGGAGGGATTCAGATTTCTGGATAACTGGGGCTCTTTCTGGGGAAGGTGGGACGTCTATAGACAGGATGGTCTACATCTGAACCTGAGGGGCACCAATATCCTGGGGGGGGGAGATTTGTTAGTGCTCTTTGGGGGGGGTTTAAACTAATTCAGCAGGGGCATGGGAACCTGGATTGTAGTTTTGGGGTACGGGAGATTGAGAGTCTAGAGGCCAGGAGCACAGATTTGACTTCGCAGGAGGGTGCCAGTGTTTCGGTAGGTGGTTTGAATTGTGTCTACTTCAATGCCAGGAGTATACGAAATAAGGTAGGGGAACTGGCAGTATGAGTTGGTACCTGGGACTTCGATGTTGTGGCCATTTCAGAGACATGATAGAGCAAGGACAGGAATGGTTGTTGCAGGTTCCGGGGTTTAGGTGTTTTAGTAAGCTCAGAGAAGGGGGCAAAAGAGGGGGAGGTGTGGCGCTGCTAGTCAAGGACAGTATTACGGTGGCGGAAAGGATGCTAGATGGGGACTCTTCTTCCGAGGTAGTATGGGCTGGTTAGAAACAGGAAAGGAGAGGTCACCCTGTTGGGAGTTTTCTATAGGCCACCTAATAGTTCTAGGGATGTAGAGGAAAGGATGGCGAAGATGATTCTGGAAAAGAGCGAAAGTAACAGGGTAGTTGTTATGGGAGACTTTAACTTTCCAAATATTGACTGGAAAAGATATAGTTCGAGTACATTAGATGGGTCGTTCTTTGTACAATGTGTGCAGGTGGGTTCCCTGACACAATATGTTGACAGGCCAACAAGAGGCGAGGCCACATTGGATTTGGTTTTGGGTAATGAACCAGGCCAGGTGTTAGATCTGGAGGTAGGTGAGCACTTTGGAAACAGTGACCACAATTCGGTGACCTTTACGTTAGTGATGGAAAGGGATAAGTATCCCCCGCAGGGCAAGAGTTATAGCTGGGGGAAGGGCAATTATGATGCCATAAGACAGGACTTAGGATGTGTAGGTTGATGAAGTAGGCAGCAAGGGTTGGGCACACTGGATATGTGGAGTTTGTTCAAGGAACAGCTATTGCAAGTTCTTGATAAGTACGTACCAGTCAGTCAGGGAGGAAGGGGTCGAGCGAGGGAACCGTGGTTTACCAAAGAAGTGGAATCACTTGTTAAGAGGAAGAAGGAGGCCTCTGTGAAGATGAGGCGTGAAGTTTCAGTTGGGGCGCTTGATAGTTACAAGGAAGCGAGGAAGGATCTAAAGAGAGAGCTGAGACGAGCATGGAGGGGACATGAGAAGTCTTTGGCAGGTAGGATCAAGGAAAACCCAAAAGCTTTCTATAGGTATGTCAGGAATAAAAGAATGACTAGGGTAAGAGTAGGGCCAGTCAAGGACAGTGGTGGGAAGTTGTGTGTGGAGGCTGAGGAGATAAGCGAGATACTAAATGAATAATTTTCGTCAGTATTCACTCAAGAAAAAGATAATATTGTGGAGGAGAATGCTTTGACCCAGGCAATTCGAATAGATGTCATTGAGGTGCGGAGGGAAGAAGTGATGGCAATTCTGGACAAGGTGAAAATAGATAAGTCCCCGGGGCCTGATGGGATTTATCCTAGGAGTCTCTGGGAAGCCAGGGAAGAGATTGCTGAGCCTTTGGCATTGATTTTTAGGTCATCATTGGCTACAGGAATAGTGCCAGAGGACTGGAGGATAGCAAATGTGGTCCCTTTGTTTAAGAAGGGGAGTAGAGATAACCCTGGTAACTATAGACCGGTGAGCCTAACGTCTGTGGTGGGTAAAGTCTTGGAGAGGATTATAAAAGATACGATTTATAATCATCTAGATAGGATTAATATGATTAGGGATAGTCAGCATTGTTTTGTGAAGGGTAGGTCATGCATCACAAACCTTATCGAGTTCTTTGAGAAGTTGACTGAACAGGTAGACGAGGGTAGAGCAGTTGATGTGGTGTATATGGATTTCAGTAAAGCGGTTGATAAGGTTCCCCACGGTCGTCTATTGCAGAAAATACGGAGGCTGGGGATTGATGCTGATTTAGAGATGTGGATCAGAAATTGGCTAATTGAAAGAAGACAGAGAGTGGTAGTTGATGGGAAATGTTCAGAATGGAGTTCAATTACGAGTGGCGTACCACAAGGATCTGTTCTGGGGCCGTTGCTGTTTGTCATTTTTATAAATGACCTGGAGGAGGGCGCAGAAGGTTGGGTGAGTAAATGTGCAGACGACACTAAAGTCGGTGGACTTGTAGACAGTGCGGAAGGATGTTGCAGGTTACAGAGGGACTTAGATAAGCTGCAGAGCTGGGCTTAGAGGTGGCAAATGGAGTTTAATGTGGAGAAGTGTGAGGTGATTCACTTTGGAAAGAATAACAGGAATGCGGAATATTTGGCTAATGGTAGAATTCTTGGTAGTGTGGATGAGCAGCGGGATCTCGGTGTCCATGTACATAGATCTCTGAAAGTTGCCACCCAGGTTGATAGGGTTTTGAAGAAGGCCTATGGTGTGTTGGCCTTTATTGGTAGAGGGATTGAGTTCCGGAGCCATGAGGTCATGTTGCTGTTGTACAAAACTCTAGTACGGCCGTATTTGGAGTATTGCGTACAGTTCTGGTCGCCTCATTATAGGAAGGACGTGGTAGCTTTGGAACGGGTGCAGAGGAGATTTACCAGGATGTTGCCTGGTATGGAGGGAAAATCTTATGAGGAAAGGCTGATGGACTTGAGGTTGTTTTCGTTAGAGAGAAGAAGGTTAAGAGATGACATAATAGAGGCATACAAAATGATCAGAGGGTTAGATAGGGTGGACAGCGAGAGCCTTCTCCCGCGTATGGAGGTGGCTAGCACGAGGGGACATAGCCTTAAATTGAGGGGTAATAGATATAGGACAGCGGTCAGAGGTGGGTTTTTTACGCAAAGAATGGTGAGGCCGTGGAATGCCCTACCTGCAACAGTAGTGAACTCGCCAACATTGAGGGCATTTAAAAGTTTATTTGATAAGCATATGGATGATAAGGGAAGAGTGTTGGTTAGATGGCCTTTAGTTTTTTTCCATGTCGGTGCAACATCGAGGGCCGAAGGGCCTGTACTGCGCTGTATCGTTCTATGTTCTATGTTCTAAATCTCCCATATGTAAAAACCTTTAAAACCTTTGATGAAATCAATGTAAACGACATCAACTGAACTACACTCTTCTGCACGACAGGTCACATGCTCAAAACAATGAATCAAATCTGTTTGGCTCGACTTCGCTCTTTCAAGGAGACGGTGACTATTGCTGATCAAACCTTGCCTCTCCAAGTGGAGATATATTTGCTTCTGCAGAATTGTGTTGAATCGGTTCCCAACCCACTGAAGTGATACTAAATGGTCTGTAGTTCCTTGGATTATTTCCACCAGCTTTCATATTTAGTAACTGAGTTCTCTTATTTATGCACAATTAATATTGCATGTTTGCACTTTCAGAGGTGCACGTCGAAGCTGCGCCGTCTCAGAGTGAAGTTAATATACTGTGACCTCAAATCAGTTTTTTGTTTATGTTAAATTTAAAAAAGGAAAACATAAAACGAGGATTAAGAAAAATTATCTGCAACTTCTGCTGTTTACTTTGTGTAAGTCAGTAAGTTGCAATATTAGCAGATAACGATCCGTTGCTTCCCACAATGAGGGGGCGAGATGACTGATGGTGATTCAACTTGATGGTCACCCCGCCTCTGTTTGAGAATGTTGGCCTTATAAAAAAAAAACTAGGCCTCTGACAATAACGTCAGCCGTCACGGGAATTGAGCCCACGTTACTGGCTTCGCTGTGATCCCGAACTAACTGTCCACCCAATCAGGTAAAACAGTTCCCTGTATTTCCTTCTGTCGTGAGTGAACCGAATATATTTTCTGTTTAATTGACGATTCATTAAAGCTCCACTTTGGATAGCTGCAGGTTTGGCCATATTTCTGAACTTTCAAGAAACATCTAGCAATGGAAAAGGAAAATGTTCTGGATAATATGTTGTCTTCATAATGCATCGGAAGGTGAATCACGGCGGACTTCTCGGGACCAGATAAAAACCCAACATTTATCTCTGTATTTCCAGTGTGCAGTGCGAAAATTTTCCTGTTGCCATTTCACAGCCTGCCATTCCCCCATTTAAATATGTGTCATATTGCATTCCTATCGGAATTCAAATTCGTTCAAGTGCGCAACAATTCACAGAATTAAAAGCTGGAGTCGTCAAGACACATCTGGGCATTTGCTCAACAAGATTTTCTCTTGACTATTTACAGGATGTAACAAAAATCAGCATTGCACATATATTATCACCTACCTGATGATGTTGAACTCAACCTGGTTCTCATTCTTTGGGCGAGTTAAAATGGTTATTTTGTTCCACTCCGCTTAAATCAATTTGATGCCATGAAAGTGGCCTCAAATCGAACGCTCAGGTACATTTAATGGCGTGAATGTCGCCTCAAATTTTGATCGACGAATCGTTGAAGGAGGACATATAAAATCAACATAACTTAATGGAACACTGGTAATAGGAGAATCATTATCGTGCAAAAGGGGGTCATTCGTACAGTAGTAAGATCTTAAGAAATACCACTCTACTTAAGTACATCCCTCTGCCTTATCCCCAGAACTACCACCCGCATCCCCGTCACCGGCCCCCCCCCCCCCCCCCCTGCAAAGCTAACAAATCTTTCGGCAGTCCGGCAATTAAGCATTGCCAATCCACCTTGTGATGTTCTCTGATTTCTTTGTCTGGGTATCTTGAATATGTAGCGCTTAACAAAGAACATCAAGCTATGTAAATTAACCAAGCTGATTTATTCACACTACTTCAACCTACATTCAAACGTATTCCGAAGTACATGGGTTGCGAAAATAAACTATACTATAACTCTACCAACAGAACATTTTGGCACATAATTACTCTCTTCCACGGCTAAATACCTTCTCCTCCAATCAAGGGTTGTCACATGATATATATGTGACTGCTGTTGATCAACATCTGGTCGTCAGATCTATATTATATACATGAAATTGTTAAAACTTTATCTCCCATACAGTATGCATATTGTTGCTCAACTATCACGCACATCCGTAGGATTCCTACGTTGTAAAGGGGAGAATGTACATCCTCGACACAATCAGTCACCAAATGCCGGATTTGAACAATTGTGTGTGGCGCTGAGAGGCAGCAATGCGAAACATAGTTTCATCTCGCAGGTGTTGCCATCATGCTGTCTTGCTATGCTAATAATATGTTATTCTTATATATCTAAAACTTCGCTGTACATATACCTTCAACATGCCACCGATCGATCTTCGCCGTGGTTGATGCCTTTTAGTTCTGCATTTGAAGTTTGCTTCATTTTACAGCTGGTGGTGTTCAATTCCGATCTCTTGAAAATTTTGATTTGGAGCAATCCAACCATTCCACCGCATCCACTAAGCCAATATTGTGCAATTTCATCTGCATAGTCTCCCTGAATTGTATAATTACCTCCATGCATTTGGATAATCGTCGGACGGATGTCAACTGTTTCAATAAGACCAGATCGTGCAGTTTGAAGGACAGGTTGAATCACAGTACGTTTATCCTTAGCCTAGTCCATGTTTTTCTGTCCTTGCCTCATATTTGCTGCGGATGCATTTCGAGAGAGGTTTACACGTAAATTCTATTTTACATCTGACATCTTTGACCACATGGAGAGCAAATAAATGTGCAGTGGATTCGAGAAATTCGATTTGTTTTCTGTGCATATGACTGAAGTTGATATAAGGTCGCATATTCGGGATGAAATAATCATAAATAAGAAAAGAGAAGTATGTGTGGGTCGTGCCTTCAATCAAGTACAAACCAGAAAGTGATGGGCATCACTGGTAGCACTGTTGTATTGGTCTCGGTTGAGAATGTTGCTCACATAGTCAATGGTGTTCAAGACGTTGGGAATGATACTGTACAGCAGTTGCCGATGTCATAATGTTGTACGGCGCCAGGAGTAAACAGGACTCAGGTTTGTTCTGAAATATAATAGAAGTTACAAAATTCCCCTTTGAGTAAGAACATACATGCACTATCTGAGCGTTCTTGATCAAATTTCTACGGTCATCCGATCCGAAGCAGCAGGGTTGTACATCGGGTACGTCGGCACGTTTGCATTTCCATCTCTTGGTTTTTAGACGGAGTGCTGACTCAGACATTTTGCAGATAGGCCTGAAGTTCGCCTCGCGGAATGAATATATTCCTATATCATGGCATCGTAAAAAAAAAAATCGTACGCGTGTTTTATGCTATTATTAGAGTTGCGATGCGCATTGGGAACACACGTGTTTTGAGTAGGTCCAACACCGAAGAAAGCCGGTTAAATTGCAAGCAAATTGTTTACGAGATGCCCTTATACATGAAATGAAATGAATGAAAATCGCTTATTGTCACGAGTAGGCTTCAAATGAAGTTACTGTGAAAAGCCCCTAGTCGCCACATTCCGGTGCCTGTTCGGGTAGGCTGTTACCGGAATCGAACCGTGCTGCTGGCCTGCTTGGTCTGCTTTCGAAGCCAGCGATTTAGCCCAGTGCTAAACAGCCACTGGTCCCTGTTTTACGTGAACTTGTATTTCTCTCTGTCATTCGCCAAGACTCTTGCAGGGATGCCATGTGGATATACATCGCTTTAAGTCATATGCAAATCATCGCTATAATGCGCATACGTCTGTCCTGTTGAAAGAAGCGTGCCAAAGAAGTTAACATGGTGTTGACATATGGATAATGAGAAAATCGGCATATAATTTCATTCATGTGTTAGTTATGTTTACCTGGTTGAATGGATATAGCCCACGTGACTGCACGATCCAACACACGAAGACAGCAGATTGACTTTGCTCGCAACTTGCTGACCAATGCTCCTTTGTAAGATTCCCAGGCTTGCCATTGTGAATAAATTATGCCTTTTGGAGTCAGAAAATGCCGTAGAAAGTTTTGTTTTCGTCAGCCGATTTGGATGCATCATTCCTTACTGCAGATTCTGTTTTAATTGTCCGCACGACAACTGCAGCATAGTCATCCTGCACAATCCTCCAAAATAATCGATGTGCACACAAACACTTGGACACTCCAGTTAGTCCTGGTTGAAAGTTAAGAAAAGCAGCAAAGCAATGCCTCAAGGAAATCTAGGAAAATTCCATTTTTAGACATGCTTCCGCTATTGAGTTACAAAATTTGGTTATTTTCGGAATAATTCGGTATAATTGTTGTCCTTCATCTCGTCAGTTGTTTTCATGCGACAGTGGATATTTTCACTAATAAGCCGATTTCAACATCCTGCACACCTGGAACACATGCTGGTGTTATCTGCTGGAACCCAGCTGAAAGGTCCATGACTTTTTCCAGAGTCTGCGGGCCATTATTCCAAGACAGAGTGATCAGTTTGAGGTTGTGGCGCACATTAGTACAAATGACTGAGGTAGGGAAAGATATACTATCCTGAAAGCAAGCATTTGGTGACAGTAAACGAGTTTGAAAAAAAAACTCTCAGCACTTCTGTCAGGATTGCTGTCAGCAATACTTGAAAGCGACTTTAGAAACAGTGGAATTGAATGATTAGAGACGTGGTTTGAAATCTGGCTCAGGAGGCAATTACCGAATCAGTTGCACTTGGGACGGTCCTGATGAGAACGAGAACTCTCTGGACAACACTTGGTAAGGAATGGGACACATGGATAATTACCATTTTGTGATGGTTAGGTGTTGGGGGAGGAGGGCTAGATTGGAAGTATTGTCGAGACGAAAATAGAAATAACAAAGGGCAGTGCTGGAGACGGAGAAGTATGGGGTATTCAAATACAGAAGCAGAACAAGTTACAAAGAGCAGGGCGCAGACCTTTGAAAAGGGTAAACGTATTTAACCGAATGTATGTGGCATAATAACTAAACCAGATGAGCGGAGGGCACAGTCTGACATACGGCATATCTTCGTGCAAAGTTAACCAGGCTAACACATGGACAATGATTGTAGCAGAAATCCCTTCATAGAACATAGAACTGTACAGTACAGAACTGGCCCTTCGCCCCACGATGTTGTGTCGAACTAGTCTGAAACTAAGATAAAATCAAACTACTCCCAATTTACTAGTACACTTCATATTGCTATCTATCCAATCACCGTTTGAAAGTTACTAAAGTGTCGGACTCCATTACCATATCTGGAACTGCGTTCCACGCCCCAATCACTCTGTGAGCAAAGAACGTACCTCTGATATCCCTCCTATATCTTCCACCAAGAATGTTATTGCTATACCCGCTTGTAACAGCTGCATCTACCCGAGGAAAAAGTCGCTGAACGTCCAATCTATCTACCCGCCCCCGCCATCATCTTATACACCTCAATTAAGTCACCTCTCATCCTCCTTCGCTCCAAAGAGAAAAGCCCTAGCTCCCTCAAACTATCATCAAAAGACCTACCCTCAAATCCAGGCAGCATCCTGGTAAATCTCCGTTGCACACTTTCCAATGCTTCCACATCCTTACTACAATGAGGTGACCAGAACTGCACGCAATACTCCAAATGTGGTCTAACCACGTCTTGTAAAGTTGCAGTATAACCTCACAGATCTTTAACTCAATCGGATTGTTAACAAATACGGACACACCATAGGCTTTCTTCGCGGCTCTATCCACTTGGGTGGCAACATTCAGAGATCTATGGCCATTAACTCCGAGATCGCTCTGCTCCTCCATGTTCTTCAGAACCCTGCTGATAACCCTGTAATCGGCATTCAAATTTGCCCCCAAAATGAAGCACCTCACACTGATCAGGGTTAATCGCTATCTGCCAATTTTCAGCCCAGCTCTGCATCCTATCAATGTATCTTTGCAGCCTACAACAGCCCTGCACATTATTCACTACTCCACCAATCTCCGTGTCATTAGCAAATTTACTAAACCAAACAACAACTCCATCCTCCAAGTCATTGATAAAAATCATTAATAGCAGAGGACCCAGCACTGATTCCTATGGTACACCGCAGTTGACTGGGTTCCTGGATGGAAATTTACAAACTACCACCACCCTATGTCTTCTATGTGATAGCCAGTTGCTTATCCAATCGGCCAAATTTCCCTCTATGCCATGCCTCCTTACTTTCTGCATGAGTCGACCATGAGGCACCTTATGAAACTCCTTACTAAAATCCTATATACGACATCAATTACTGTATCTTCATTAATGGACTTAGTTACCTCCTCAAAGAATACAATCAAACTCATGAGCCAAGACTTACCCCTCACAAATCCGGGCTGACTATCCTGGATTAAGCTGTATCTTTAAAAAATGATCATAAATCCTATCCCTCATGACCGTTTCCAATGATTTACCTATGGTCGAAGTGACAGTTACATGCCAATAATTCCAGGGTTATACCGACTCCCTTTCTTGAACATGGGGACAACATTCGCCTCTATCCAGTCTTGCAGCAGATCCTTTCGATATCCACATTCCAGGCGGGAGGAAGGGGGACAATTGAAGGTGGACTCTAGCGTTGATGAGTAAAAGGTGAATTCCAACTGAGATAAGGCATGGAATACGAAGTGAAGCCACACATGAAGCAAGATACCTTGAAATTTTCAAATTTAAAAGCCACACAATCTGCTTGCAGTGACCAATAGACACCGAATCTGTTAGAGGGTGTTAAGTAACGAATATGTAGACTGATTTCTGAATGAAACAAAAGGTCAGTAATCATTTGGAATACCAGTAACCTGATATTAATCGGGAACAGAAAAGCGTGAATGTCCGTAAAAGAAGTAAAGCTCTTGAACTGCCTACAACAGTCATTTTCACCCCCTTCCCCCGGCGTCGCGATCTACGGTTATATCGGGGGCGGCTGTCATAAGGGTCACATACCATGTGTCGCGCAGTTACCGATCGTGGATCCATGTACCACAATGTTTCCTATTGCGCAAAGTAGTGCCGAATGGCATGACCGGCATTCAGATTGCCGGCTGTTCTGTGCACGCATGCTGCCTCAGCAGTACGCAGGTCCAGTGCCCAGCGAGGCATATTGCCACCTCCGGAAGTCAGCGCGCTGACCAAAATCCAGATTATTTTTCTTTTACTTAAGTCTTCCTCTGGACAGTATGGTGGCACAGGTGTTATCAATGCTGCCGACGGCACTGAAGACCCGGGTTCGAATCCCGACCCTGGGCCAGTGTCCGTGTGGTGTTTACACATTCTCCCCGTGTCTGCGTGGGTTTCACCCCCACAATCGAAAAGATGAGGAGGGGAGGTGGATTGACCATGGTAAATTGCCCCTTAATTGAAAAAAAATATTGGGAACGCTAAATTTAGCAAAAAGAAGCCTTTCTGCCTGGAGCTGTAACAGAGAGCAGGTCAGGTAAGCTGACATCACGTCGTCGTCTGGCGCGAGAGAAGTTTCTTCATTTTGCGCTGCCACCAGTGCTGGCATGAATTCCGCGGCCTTTGGTGAACATCGGAGAAACTGAAAATAGGAAAAAGGTAGCATAACTATGATTACTTGAAGTATGAGTTATTAATTTTGCCACTGCAAATTAGGATTCAACGTTCATGTGCGTTCTATGCAGCCAAGCATTGGTAATTGAAAGATTAAAAACCTCAACACTTCAAAGACAACTAAACATGGCGAATTCGAGGAACAGCCTCTTGATTTTCGTTCAACAGATGGGACGAGATCTTAACTCATCAGCATATGTCATTATCAGAAATGTTACATTCAATTGCAAAGTGTAGTTTGCATATTCTTCCTGTGTCTGTGTGGGTTTCCTTTGTGTGCTCCGGTTTATCCCACATCCCAAAGATGTGCAGGTTCCATGGATTGGCTCTGCTAAATTTCCCCTCGCTGAGGTTACACTGATAGTGTAGGGGAATGGGTCTAATCAAGGTGCTCTTTCACAGGAAGGGTCAGACTCGCTGGGTCGAATGCCCTCCTTCTGCACTGAGGGAATTCGATGATTCTAAGAAATAAAATCATGACCACTGAACAAGGTCACCTATAACATTAACGATTAGTGAAATTGGTCGCATGCTATGGCTGGCCAGAGCGCCTCGCAACGTTTGACCATTATGGATCCTGAAGGGTGGACAGTTGTTCAAAATGGATCCCAGCTTTAAAAAATATTTGAAGAAAAAACTGGCCGACAAGATGAAACTTTTGAGCCAGCAAATAACAAACCAAATGAAGAGGCAGTACGGTGCCGGAGAAGTGAGCACTGATGCCTCACGCCACCAAGGTCCCTGGTTCGATCCCGGCACTGGATCACTGTCTGTTTGGAGATGGCACATTCTCCCCGTGCTTGTATATGTTTCCCCCCCAGAACAAAGCATGTACCAGCTAGGTGGGTTGGCCGCGTTAAATTCCCCATGAATAGCACAAAATGAATTGTGTGCCCTAAATTTAAAAAAAAATGATGCAATTCTATGCCCAGGCTGAAGAAATAAATTTGCATAATTAGAGGAACCTTTCAAGTGATGTACGTAATGTGGTAAGGCTTAACATGCTTATTAGAAGGATATATATCAAACAGTACAAATGGGAAAAACAACAATTTCGAAAGCAGAAAGCGTGGACTGGTAAATCTGTGTGTAGAATGTAACAGCCCACTGAATGCATCCAACACAAAATGTTCTCAGCACAGCGTTGCCATGACACCTCAAAGAAAATGGATGGTGCTGCGAAGACTAGTACTAGATTACTCATCGTGAATAATACAGGAGAAACTGAAGGAGAAACAGAGACGTTATGACAGTCACACAATATTAAGTAGCACATAAATTCTGGAATAATATAGATAGTAAAGACGCGAAATGGAATTTGTGAACGAAAAGGAGGCATGTGAGCGAGATATTGGCAAGGTAAAGCACTAACATGTTCCTGTTAACTTAAGAAAAAGTAGTAGCTAAGACAAATGTAGGACCTACAAGACCTGTTTGTGGATACGTTTGGGTTAATTAATAAGTCTCGAGTCGAGTTTTCATGAACACTGTGATACTGACTTAACGAATGAGAAGGACATGATCCAGGTATTCTCGTTAAATGTGAGTAATGTTAAAAATTAGATGCAGAAAACACAATGAGAGAGACAGCATTAATAAAACCCCGATGCTTGAAGTTGGATAAATAACTGAGGCCAAATGCGTTAAATCACATTATGCTGAAAAAAGCCAGCAAGGAAATCGCTCATACACTGAGGAATATTTTCCAATGGTGACCAGATACAAATGTGATAAGATCTGATTCGAGGTCCATGAATGTCGCAACGCCACTTACAACGCTGAAAGGCAAGCTGTACGCCGGTTAGTCGCATCGCAGTGGTGAGAAATGTAAGGGCAACAATTATCAGGTAGTGTAAAAGATGCCATTCAGAAAGGTAAGGTACGAAAAGGATAGTCAGCATTGTTTCGTTTTGGTCCTATTGTAATTTATTTTCTTATTTTGTTCATGTCGGAACAAGGCGGTGGAATGGGGCTGTGCAATTAATAATACCCACATAGATCGCAGAAGGGCACCACATGACAGATTGGTAGACAAATTAGATTTCAACGGGAGCTGCATTCAACACTGGCTCAGAGACAGGAAATATATGATCATAATTGTGGATGATTTCGAGAATGGGAACGCGTTTTTCGTAGTACTCTGCATGACTCAGTTTCGGGGCCCATTACATAGAACATAGAACATAGAACAGGACAGCACAGAACAGGCCAAGGAATGCTTTAACCTGCAAACCTATGGGCCAAGTTGTGGTAAAAATTAGGAAAATGCGCGTCTACTTTTGTATTCACTTTTTTGACAGCACAGACTTAACGGGCTTTATAGCCTCCTTCTACACTGTAACCTTTCCATGGTTCGATCCAATATTATTCAGAGAGCCTCCGAAGCTTCGTATTACAAGCGACCAAAATCTCTGTCGGTTGCCAGATGCAGAAGAAGCTGAGGTCATGCATGTGGGGATCAAATTTCCTGCAAAATAGACTGAGAGTTAACTGCTTTTCCGTTCTTCTGTATTCAGCCAAGTCGTGTGAAATTCAGAATGAGGCTGGTACAGAAAGGCTGAGCTCATGCCATTTATTTTTACTCCAAATTTCTAGATGTATCAGGTCAAAGTATGAAACCCGTAGAATAGCATTTATATACAGATTCCTTAGCAGAAACCATGGGATACTAAAAATCAATTCCTGTCTAACTAAAACTATCGCTTCCACGGAATTAACAATCTTGGACTTGAAGTGAGGTTGCATTGTTCTTGTGGCAGAATGTAACGTTGATGACCGAAACCCTTCGACGAAAGGTCATGCAAGCCGTTTTAGCACTGATGCATTCTAATGCGGGCTGGTGGCGGGTAGTGCTGGATAATTCTGTTAGAAGTGTTTAACAGTGAAAGATATTGATTTTTTTCTGCTCTCAGCCCTGTCATGTTAGACTCAATTACAAATGTTAACGTAGCATCATATATATATTTAAACACTTTTCTTACCCGTTGATTCATGCAGAACCATGTGCCAGTCAGTGTGTTTTTGCGGTGCTTTACCTCTTCATTATACAATCAGAAATACGGAGGACAGGATTTTCGCGGTCTATCTATCCCAAAACAACCCTAACACTTTTATTGGCGTTCAAACTTTCTACATTCCATCTGTACAACCAATTGACATGGCAAGCAGCAGCCGTGCCCCTTGTCGTTGCGTCTGTCAAGTGCAGGCAATAATCCCATTCCCAACAAAAATGGACATGCGCAGGAAACTTTCGAAAGACTGTCAGTTTTCATTAAAGCAACTTGTCTATGTTGCTGTCGGAACGGACAAAGTGTGCTATTTGGCGCGGACCTACTGTCGAACTGGGCAGTTGTGTTCTTTCGTTGGACGCATATTAGACCTTAATATTATCTAAGTAATGAACGACTCCAGAAACCTGCAGCACAGATGGAGTTGACGACCACCTGCACACACCACAAACACAATGTACATGCAAATTCAGCAAGTGTTAGGGAAATGCGATTAAATTTGAACGTTGTTGCAAAAGCAATGGCGTATAAAAATAGGAAATAAGATTAAATCTGAACTTTGTTTCAAAAGCACTGGCGTATAAAAATAGGAACGTGTGGCGAAAACTATACAAGGCACATGTGAGATTAAACCTGGATGGCCTTGAAATATTGTGTCCACTTACTTACTGATATATATAAGCCTTTGGAACGAGTCTAGATAAACGTCGACATGTTTATTCCAGATATGAACATATTTACTTCCCAGTGGACATTGATTATGTCGCACCAGCACCCATTAGAGTTTCGCAGATCAAGCACGACATTTTTGAGACAGAAAGCGTTCCTGTCTCGATGACAGGACGCATTCGGAGATGTTCCCTGTCTTGAAGAATTGAGGAGCAGAGGACATAATATTGGTCGGAGGAGCAGCCTTCTTAAGATAAAGTTGAGAGATAATATATTTCCTCAGACGGAGCGGGGCATGCGGGATTATTTGCCGCAGACAGTTGCAGAGGCTATGTCGTTAAGTGCGTTAAAGTTTCAGAAACAGCAATTTTTAATATTTATTCAGTAAGTGTAAAACGTTTTTTTTGTGGCGGGGAATTGTTGAATATGATTTGTCGAACAGTTCAATTATTGGATGGCGCAGCAGACTCAATGGGCCGATGACATACTGCTTCTCCTACTTTGACTGGCCTTATGTTATTATGCACCCATATTGTATATATATTTACTGAGATTGAAAATCCACTCAGTTACCATGTTTCTGTCACACGATCTGAACTATACCATAAGCGAAATGGTTCAACCAACCAAGAGAATGTCAATACATTGTAGTTGGCCAGCCGGCAAAATCGACCGTTGTGGTATTGCCCTCGAAAATAATTTTCCTGGAACATTTTAATTTATAAATAAAACAAAGACGAACCCAAATTGTACATCATGTTTTTTTCTGAGTTTTCAAAACAAACGTGCATTGCATGAAGAATACACACACAATACGGAAACACGCTCCTTTATAGCTTGTTACCAGGCCTATGCATTATTCCTTATTTTTAGATGTTGGAAAGTGGAGAGAGCAACATTAGTTTTCTTCTCATCTGGTATTCTTACATTATGAAATTCAAATAGGACCTTCATCATACCTGATTTATGTAAATAGACGTGAACCATAGCCAGTCAGATTATTTCTCCGTACTTAATCGTTTTTAACGTAATGTTCCTTAGTTATTACAGTGTAAACATGCTCCCTAATTGGTGTCTTTGAAACCTCAATGTTTTTTCACTCTTGCCCTCGCTCTGATTGTCGTTTCTTGCTGTCTGGTACCATTCATGCACCTTCCGTTAGACTAATTTATTACCTTCAATGTATAATGATTCGTATCCAGTTGGCTCTGTGCCGACCAACATTCATGCGCAAACCTGTTTTATGAATCGACGTCGTGTATAGTTCGCTATCTTTATGTCAACCTCCGTTAATTGCTTCGTGTATGATGCAGAAATGTTAAGGAGCACACTGATGATAAATTTTAGGTCATCCCAACACCGCGAAAGCTTGGAATATCAATTGGCAATGGACGTTGTGTTTCTTTGGGAATAATATGAGCTATGGTGCACAACCTATTGTTGAGCAATGCAGTCGTTCTGCGAACAATTCAGGAATAATATTTCTTCATTCAAAGGCAGCAAACAATCTCACACAGGTAAACATGTGGAATATGCGCTGGCACGTACGTGCACTGAATATAATACTTTTACTTGATCTGTTCGTGAATCCCGAACTAACTGCGTTGACTTGAAGTTTGAGACACACCGTTTTACTTCAAAACATTTATTGTTTTAAGTAACCTCATGAGTTAAATCCATAAAATAAATTACACAACGTTGTTAAGGTGGACGCTGTTGGGAAGCAGTTTTCAGTTTCAGAGCACAGAAATTTGCTGCTTTCTGTCAGGTGTCGATGTCTGCAATCTGCAGCTCTCATGTTATCTTTATTTTCCTCAGTTAGTCTATTGTGAAAATAATGTTTTCATTTGATTTTATTCACCCTATGGATTTTGCAGTCAGCAGGGACTCGTAAAATGTCTATATAACTGGCTGCTCGGCGGCGCAGTGGTTGGCACTACTCGGCGGCGGGTGGCTTCTCGTGTGGTGTTTGCACATTCCCTCCGTGGTTGTGTGGGTTTCATCCTCGCAACCATAAAATATGCAGGATAGCCGCATTGATCTCGTTAAGTTGCCTTTTAATTGGAAACACAGAACATAGAACATAGAACAGTACAGCACAGAACAGGCCCTTCGGCCCTCAATGTTGTGCCGAGCCATGATCACCCTACTCAAACCCACATATCCACCCTATACCCGTAACCCAACAACCCCCCCCCCCCCTTAACCTTATATTTATTAGGACACTACGGGCAATTTAGCATGGCCAATCCACCTAACCCGCACATCTTTGGACTGTGGGAGGAAACCGGAGCACCCGGAGGAAACCCACGCACACAGGGGGAGGACGTGCAGACTCCACACAGACAGTGACCCAGCCGGGAATCGAACCTGGGACCCTGGAGCTGTGAAGCATTTATGCTAACCACAATGCTACCCTGCTGCCCAAACATTAAATCATCCCATCTCTGAACTTTGCATTTGCAACTTCTGAATCCCAATTTTGCTCTGGCCATACAAGTAAAGTACGTGTTCACTTACAGATGAGTGAACACATCACACTTACTCAAGGCGTTTCCTTCTTTTCAATAGCAATTTTACATTTTAATCTCATGTTTTCCCAACAATGACAGAGACTATTTGCCTGTCGAATCCAATACATCTCGATGTCTCTCCAAGTGTTTTCGGTTAATACCAGATCAGTCGTAATCTTACTGAATGGTGCATTATGCCCCTTGGTCTGAAAGGCCGACTCCTGTTTTTGTTTCAGCACATGTTCGCCTGTACAATGTACGCTTTCTGCTTTATAGTCCTGAAAAATAACACAACTATTTAACTGCGAAGCTCAATCGAATAAGTCTCCTAATGTCCCAGCGAAAAGATGTTTCTGTGTTTTGCATTATCTTTATCTGTATGTGTTCTTTATGCTTCAGCCAACTACTAGTTCCAAGCCTTTACGTTTCCCTTGCATGATTACACCACAGTTCTGCTTTCCACTCTATGTCAATGTTAGGCAAGACGCGTGGCCGATTGTCTTTATCTATCAACGTCTCCACATCTCTGTATTCTCAATGAGACTTCCAAGTATTGCACTATATATATTTAATGCCGAATCTGTAGAACCATGGAAAAATCTGCAAAATCCCAAGAAAAAAGTAGAATAGGGACATCGGAAATATCGTCGCTTTCTCAGCGTCACTGCTAAATTCCTGGAAATCACTAATTAGTAATGCTATATTAATACATGAATCTTATGAGCGAAATATGTTTGGTCATTTATTTGAACATCAATAGCTCAATATCGATTGGAAATTTTCAGTCAAGGGAGGGCCACTGACTGGAACATCCCATAAACGACTGAATGACTATGAAACATGCATCAGCACATTACTTCTATCCATGGTGTGTGTACAACCTCCTTCTCAATGTGTACCCTCGCTCACACAATCACACAAATATACACTCACTCTGTCATCCTTTCTCGCTGTCTCTTTCTCACGCTGTCTGTTCTGAAGCGTATGAAGAGTCATGTAAGTCTCTGATGTATTTTTGTGCAATGACGTTCCTCGCTGCAATTCTGCGAAGCACAGCCTTGTTTTGCGCAACATGTTCTCTTCTCTATGATTCCGGTTGTATGCGTCTTTCCTATCCTGTTCCCCTAATTATCAACACAATTACTCTATTTAATCTCTCTCCAGTGGCGTATGTGGTATTTCTAATATTTGCAATGCGATAATAATTTAAACAATTTCAGTTAATTACAAAATCGTTGTTTTTTGCGTATCCAGACGTTTTCCATGAATACAATAGGTTTTAAAGAGACAGAGTGATGAATGCAGGATCTGAGCAATATTGAATTCTAAATATTGCAGCAACGTAAGTGTTAAAAGCCTGAGATTAAAGTGTATTTCTCTGCGGTGTTCATGTTTCTACATTGTGTTTTGTTCTGCAGGCGCTGTGGGCCTTTATGTGCCAGAAGATGAAATTAACCTGAGGGACGAGTTCCTCAGTTTGGCTTAATGCAATAATAAAGGTCACTCAAGAGTTAATGCGACCATAGCCTTTAGACTGAGTTTCCTTTCCAGCGTTGCAGTCGATACCATTGGTGAGTGCAGCTCAGAGATCCTGAGATCTTTTGTGAAATCTTTTGAGAGTACTTGAATTCGTCTTTTGAGAGGACTTGTAGTCTGATTAATTTGACAAGTAGTGAAGGAAGTTTTCTCTCACAGCAGGATACTAAGAAAATAGTAATAATACCTCTGAGCACAAGGCAGAATAAGAAAAACGCCAGGAGAAAGACCATTTTGAACATAGTCAGCTAGAGTCTGAAGGGGTTCCATGAGAAGATAAACCACTTTAGCATCGTAAGTATTACTCTAAGCATGAACATTTTAGGATGTGTAGAGCGTTGTATCTTTATTTTCATGTTGTCTAATTTGGAATTGAGTTGTTGCTTTTAAGGGGTAATTGTAATGTGTTCATCCCGTGACTGGTGTCAAATGGTTTACTACTGTATTCAAAAAAGTTTCATTTTTTGATACCAATTTGTTCTTTTTTTCATGTAATCAATCCTTCAGCTCATCATTTTACCCACATAATCTTCAAAACTTCGAATATATTAGGGATTCGTCCATTATCCTCGGCACTGGTGGGATTTTTCAATATCGTGTGTACAATTTCGTACTTGTTTTGGATTTACTGTACAAAAGGGTTGTGAGTATCAGTCATAGCATCATAGAACTTACTGGGTAGAAGGAGACCATTCGGCACATACTTTAGTGGTAGTGAGCAAATAACGCTTGTTTGTTCATTGTTGTAAAATTGGACGTGTGAAGATGCAATGCTGGTGGCTGAACAAAACTGCTGGTCAGACTGAATCAATAAAACATAATGATCCTGTTGTATTTCTGAAAGGTGAAGGAAAATACTCCACAAGGGAAATGGATGCAATAGACTGAGCTGCATGTTCAGAGGTTGGTGTACAATAAGCAACAGCACGGTTTCAGAATTCCTTGTGAGTTTAAAATGTATTCATGTGCACAGATTAGAGATGGTAAGCAGATTCATACTTCAGGGACACAAGAACAAATCAGTGATTAACAGTAACAGATCGTGAGATATGTAGTTTCGAAGGATTCTTCCAAGAAAATGTGGTTCTTTGTATAACTACTAATGAGAGCAGTAGTGTGCTACTCTGTAATGGTGAAGTGTTTGCAGGAGTAAAATAAAACTTCACATTTTCTGGAATACAATTTATCTTCTGTAATGATCTAGCTGAATTGCCAGTGGAAGTTCAACCTACTGCAGTTGAAATGCCAGTGTAAAGTCAACAGCTGAGATGTCCCAATAAGTATACCCGGGATTGTGGTGACAGGATCACAAGCCACCATTTGAGACAGGAGGAACAGAACTTCATGAGCACCTATAGGTTTGCTAAGTGTATGTTGTCACAGCCTACGTTTGATCTGATGGTCTGTGAAGAACAAGAACCGATGGTGGATAAAGCGGATATGTGTAGTTCAAGAAAGTTGTTTCAATTGGAACAGACTGATTCAGAGGTGAAGCACTTCTATCAGAAAGCACATAAGGAATGTAAACTGCGTGCAATCCAGATTGTTATTCCATTAAAAATAATGAATTACTGAGAAACCTGTGACACAGATGACAAATAGGCACAGCTTCTTCAAGTGTTTTTTTCCGGTGGGTTTTGCAAAGGAGATATTGCGGGTAGAACATAAGGTTCCAGGTCTAAAACCAAAACAGGAAATCCGTATCTGGTGCCCATAATGGCTGTGTCTGCGGGATATAATATTTAAGAGGGTGGTAGTGGAGTTGATTTGGGATGCAAAGATAAATTAAAACATATCAGGTAAGTAATTTAGTGTTGAAATACTTAAGTGGATTATGAATATGTTAAGAATAAAGTAATTTAACTCAATGGCATATAATTCGGAATTACAGGGGCATTAGGAATATGACATATCACTCTAAAAAACATGTTGAGGATCTACCTTTAACATTATCCAGAGGATTGGGATACATTTGTTTCTATTTGCAATTCGGGATACCCCTAAAGAATAAACTTAATTCAGTTCAGTTGAATTGATTTTTGGTCATAAGTTTGAGAGGTCCAGTAAAGTGATCAAAGATGAACTGTTGCGTCAGCAGTTGGAAGTTCTGCTGTTGAACCCTTCGGCAAACACGAGGGAAATCTAAACTGGGAGTGGATAGCTGGCTATGAAACATGTGAAGAAAAAGAAGCGGATAAAAAACATGAAACATCGGATAATTGTGAGTGTGGATAAAATAGGAATAGTTTTAACAATGGTCGGTGAACCATTAAAGGTAATATTCAGTGAGTCTAGTCAAGATGAAAGTTGAACGAGCTAGTTGAACGATATGATAAGAATACCAGGCATCCGGAAAGCATACAGAGTGTGTCATATTCAGAAGCATAAATATATGTGGATGGCAAGGAAGAAAAGGAGAGAGCGTCTGTTGTTCTCATTCACAGCGAAGAGATCACTCCAGACAATTTTGAATTTGACATTCCACAGTTTAAAGTGATTAATGAATAGATGTTAAATATAGGATAAATTATTGAGTTACCTTCAGCGGGGAATCAAAATGACCCAAGCGAGGTTCACACGCACATGCAGGTCTACGTAGAATACATTGGGAAGTAGAAAGTAATCCTGCATGTTTTAATTTAATTTGATGCATTGTCACCTGTACCGAGGTACAGAGAAAAGTATTGTTCGCAATATAGTCCAGCCAAGTCGTTACATACATGAAAAAAACGTCTAAATGTGATACAAAAAACAAAATGTTAACGTATAACCACTGACAAGGGAGTGCACACGGAATGTTCTGCTACTGAAAAGAGTGGATGTGTGGATAAAATGGTCGTTCAAGAGTCTGGCAAGAGCGGGGAAGAAGCTGTTTTGTACCAGTTAGTCCGTGTTCTCAGACTTTCTTTTATCTCCTGCCCGATTGAAGTGGGAGAAAGGGAGGATAACCAGGATGGGAGGAATATTTTATTTTGCTTCCCGCTTTTCGAGGCTTTGTGAGATGTAGAAAGAGTCAATGTACGGGAGGCAATTTTGCGGGATGCACTTGGTTTTGTTCATCACTCCCTGTACTCTCTTGCGGTCTTCGACCAAGCAGTTGTCATACCAGGCTCTTATGCAACCAGATAGGACGTTGGCTGTGCTGTAAAACTTGGTAGGTGCCAATGTGGACATTCTGAATTTCATTAGTTTCATGAGGAAGTATCGGACCTGCCCTGCTACTTGTTCTTAGCGTCGACGTGGCTGTACCAGGTCAGACTGAAGTTGCCAGCAATCCCCATTTGCGAAGAAAGTTGTGTGTATGCTGAATCGCTTCCTCAAGTCAATGACGAACTCATTAATTTTGCTGACGTTAAGGGAAAGAGTGTTGTCGTCACTGCCCGCCATTAGGAAATCCAACCCACTACGAGTGGATGTAGATAAACGATATGTATTTTCATTAAACAGAGCCTATACACTCAATCTGCTAAAGTTAGCATAATTATAAAATATTTGATCGATTCGAAGCTGGATGAGTGATAAATCTGTCACAGAATGCATTTTCAACAACTCAAGTCATAATCTTAGGCCATGAAATTTGATATATTCAGATAACGCTGCGGAATGTGAAAACAAAATGTATTGGATACATTCCAATACCACCGACTTGAAGAGAAGTCCTGAGATTTCTGGGCATGATCAGTTTCTACCGGAAATTCGGCCCAAATTACAGCGGCGTGGTTCCTCAACTGACTGAACCTCTGATGAAACACACACAAAAAAATATGTTGACGTTGGAACGTCAGAAGGCATTCTATTCTGTGAAGACTGTGAACCACCGCAACAGTATTAATGAGTCAGACTTATGCGCATTTATTTAAGGTGGATTTTATGACCGTGCTGAATTTGCACTTTGCTGCAGGAAGACGCCTGAAGACGTAAAAGACCAATCGTGCATTTTCAAGGAGCCTCAATATTCACCAAAAGAAACATTCGAACATCCAGCAAGAAACATTGAGATTGCTGTTGTATGGCGGGATCATAACATGTTTGTTAGCGACAATTATCCCAGTCAATTTTATCGACAGACAATAATCCATTTCAATGTTTGGTCAAATTTTGAAAACAAAATCCAAGACCATTCGAATGGTGACATTTGTTACAACCAATTAAGTTTACAATTTTACATGTGTTGGGAAGAGAAAGTGCCACTGCTGATGCTTGATCACGAATTTAACAAGTGAGAAATACAAAATAAACTATACACGTGGTTATATTTGCCTGTTTAAGCATGGTAAATGATATATATTAGAGAGTGTAAGCTGTGTTTAATCAAAATTAATGTTCAAAGTTAAACGCCTTTAAAAATGAAGTCACGTGTTTGTATTGCTTCTTCAATATTCGGGGTTGGGCGTAACGAATGTGGCATTTTAGGAACAGTGTATTCAAACATGGGGCAATTGGAAGGTTAAATAGCGGGGCTATATTTTTTTCTGCACTAGCCATTTTTTAATGAAATTTTCTTCTGCAGTATCTTGGAATTTTTTGGAGCTAAAAGGTGAAATTGACCAGAGGAATCTGTAATGTCAGACTTGGGTAATGTACTGCAGTTGAATGTTGAGTTAATGTGAGTTCAGTCCCGACAGTTAATGCGTTTGTCTGCTTAGGTAGATGCCGTCATTGCTTGATGGAGCAAAAGGATTCAGTTACATTTTGAGAAAGTTTTAGAAGTAGTTGAATTCTGATCTGGCAATCTTGGGTCGATCACAAGTATGGCAGTTTTGTCTCACAGCTGGACAGCTAAAATGTGTAGTAACATTTAAAAGCAGTTCTGCCGGATGACAAGGAAGAAGATGGTACAGTCCAGTTGAACCAAATTGTTTATGATATTCATCCCATCTGAAATGTTTAAAAGGGGAACGAAATCTGTTCTGTAAATCATGTATTATTCTACGCCATGTTGGTTTTTAGATGGACTGAGAACTGCATGTTCATTTTCTTCTTATTTCAAGGAGAATTGACGAGTAATGTTCAAGGAGTAATTGCAAGCCGTTCCTTTCGGGTATGAAGTTAAAGAGTTCAATATTATATTCATAAAGAACATGGCTGAAATCGACGAATGGAGAAGAGAAAGGGAGCAGGAAACGGGGGAGTAAGTATAAGGGGAGCACGCCCTGTGATCGACCAGGGAGGACAACAAGTGGTGGATATGGGGGACGACAGTGGAGGGGTTTAGGGAAAGAAGTCTGGGCTGGGAGGACTTGACGGCAGCAATCTGTAAATAAAGTAACGCAAGACAAAAGCTTATTTTTCTTTACAGAGTACAACAGATAAAAACGAACGTCAATGTGCATCATGTCGAAAATGTCAATAAAAATATGTTTTAGAAATACATAGGCAATATTCATAATAAACTTTCTTTCAACAAAAACATACGAAATCCTTTTCTGTTCGTGTAATCAATTGTGGAGTGAATCATTCATTCTGGACAGTCTTACAACATATACGCAAATATTGGTGTTTTATTCCCATATTCCAGCCACTGTTGGAGCTTGGGCTTGGATCGTTATCAGAGTCACTTGGGCTTAAAGGTGTCAACTATAATCAAGAGGTCGTAAACATGTCATCCCTACTCAGAGCATTCATTAATAATCGTTTCAACTAAAATCCTTTACGCCCATTGAATCAGTCTGTTATTGTTTTCAGCGTATTCTGTGTAGCGCAATGCCGAAAATTATGACACTTTGAAATGATTTGAATTTTATGTCCCTTCAATGTATTTCATGACATGTGTGTTTTATGTATCACCGATGTGCCTGCCTTTATTTTGTTTCACAAACGAATTATCTCTTTCTCGATTGAAATACGTGTGTTCTGAACTATCTGCATCATTGCATTTCCATCACTTCAGAAGCACATTGAGGGTTTTTATCTACTTCTGTCTTGTTCCATTACAATCCTTCATTTCCGTATCCACATTCCATTCACAGTATTATTCAACATTTCGCTCCCTGTCCAAGGAAAATGTGGTCGATCCTTAAATATTATGTGTGTACCATCGACAATTATCACTATGTAACATCCAATTAGACATAAAGTATAATAGGTCTCTATTATTTAGATGCAGACATATGGAATGAGGGTTTTGATAATAACAAAACATCTGCAAAACCCTCCTAAGTGAATGCTCTGTGACACATTTCTACCTCAGGGAACCAGGACCTTGGGTTAATGGGTAATGTGGCTCTCTGTGTGAATTTTGTAAATTCTGCCGATGGTTTCCTTGGTTTCTTCTCGGTGCTTGGCCTTCTTCCCAATGTCCAATGATGCACAGTTTGTTGATGTTTCCAGGCGAAATTTCACCATTGTTTCCAAAGACTTGTAAGTTCCGTGGATTCGTCACAATCAACGTGAGGGTTCACGGCAGTAGGCGGGGGGAGGGGTGACGGTGTTCTCGTTGGCTGTATCAGGGCGCGAGTCCGTTTGTCCTCTTTTCGACAGGGATGAACATGGCTTACCTTTGTTGAACTGTTTCAGTTCTGTTGGTGAGAAGATGACACTCATGAATATTTTGAACCAATTCCATTTTGATATCAACAACAGAGATCAGAATGACAACATTCCATTTGGAGAATCAACATTGAAAAGAGATGAACGGAGGCTGATGATTTGAATCACAATAAAGAACGATGTTGCAAATTTACGATCAATCTTACGCCATGGAAGTACTTTCATTATAATTTGGTACAAAACGAGAAATCTACCACAGGAAGTACAATGAAAGCACTTAGCTCTAGCATGCCTGGACTTTTCAGTGCGCTAATATTCGAATGTGTTAGTGTTTTAAAAGGTATGTGAAAAATGAGAACCATGTGAGAAATGAGAGGACCTGTCTCTGTCTGGAGTAATTACATTTAGATCATACGTGATCAAAATATAATATTAATGCAGTCCCTTCATGACATAATTAAACTTGTACAAATTCTGAAAGTACGTAAATGTGTTATTAATTCAGGTTTGATTTAATACATCTATGCAAAGCGTGGCGTATGTTCACCGTACAATTCACAGAACATTAGGAAGGAAACAGAATAGGATAGCTTTCTGGACAGACGATTCGAGGTAACGGGAGCCAACTGGTCTATACGTGGCCGTGAACTGGAATATGTAATGATCTGATACCTCCCTGGTGCCAACATCAGGTAGTCTCAGATTAGTGGTGGGACATTGTGAATGGGGACGAGTTCATCTGTCATATTTTCTTATTCATCTACGTCGTAGCTAGAGATTACAATGTTCAATTTGCACGCCTTAATGTCATCTGTGGGAGTACAGTGGCGCACTAGGCTCGCCCTGCTGCCTCACTGCGACGAAATCAATTCTTACATGTTCCACTGCATTGCACTATCCACATATTATGAGTCCGAGGGCATTTATGTACGATAATGCCGCTAACCTGTCTATTACCTCATCCTGACCATCCAAAACCTACCCGTTTCGACAAGGATCAAGTTCAGAGGTGGATGGAATAATCTACACTTGCCTGGATGAATGCAGCTGCAACAACACTCAAGACGCTGAACACCACCCAGGAAAAAGCAGTCCGCTTGTTTGTTGGCCCTGCCAGAAACATCAAAACCCTCTGCCACCGAAGAACTGTGGCAGCCCTGTCCCAGAAGTCACCTCCTGCTTGGCAAATACATGAATAGGATGGTAATAGAGGGATACGGACTCCAGAAGTGTAGTAGATTTCAGTTTGGACGGGCAGCATGGACGGCGCAGGCTTGGAGGGCTGAAGGACCTGTTCCTGTGCTGAACTTTTCTTTGGTCTTTTTCCTTTGTTGAGCCATGGTCCGGCAATTGTTGACTGGGAGCAGCTCCGTTTTGGTAAATCTACATTTCTAAAAATGCATTTACCAGATATGGGTATCACTGGATACTCCCGAATGTGTTGCTCATCGATGACTGCCTTTCGGAACCGGATGGTGAGCTGCCTTCCCGACCCTCTGCGGTCCATAAGGTGTAGATGCGTTCATTGTGCTTTTTGGGAAAGAATTCCAGTATTTTGCCAAGTGACAATGAAGGATGGACGATATATTTCCAAGTCGGAAAGGTGACTGATTGGAGACTAACGTGCAGGTGATGACGTTCCCAGGTATCTGCTGCTCTTGTCCTTCCACATGAACTTGACAGTGGGTTTGAGGCTGCTGTCGAATTGACCTTGGCGAGTTCCTGCAGCGCATTGTGTAGACGGTTCTCAGGGCTGCCACAGCTCTTCGGTGGCAGAGGGTTTGATGTTTCTAGCAGGGCCAACAAACAAGCGGGCTGCTTTATCCTGGGTGGTGTTCAGCGTCTTGAGTGTTGTTGGAGCTGCATTCATCCAGGGAAGCGTAGTATTCCATTCACCTCTTGACTTGTGCCTTGTCGAAACGGGCAGGTTTTGGATGGTCAGGTTGTGGTAATAGACACGTTAGCGGCATTATAGTACATACATGCCCTCGGACTCATCATATGTACACCTGGCTTCTTATATAGGGAAGCACGGTAGCACACGCAACATGCACTGTGGCTTCTTACTGCCAGTGTCCCAAGTTGAATTCCCCGCTGGATTACTGTCTGTGCGGAGTATGCACGGTCTCCCTATGTCTGCGTGGGTTTCCTCCAGGTGCTCCGGTTTCCTTCCACAGTCCAAAGACGTGGAGGTTAGGTGGATTGTCCATGCCAAATTGCCCTTCGTGTCCAAAAACGATAGGGACAGTTATTCGCTGATGGGGATAGGGTGGATGTGAGGGCTCACGTGGGTCGGTGCATACTCGATACGGCGAATGACTTTCTTCTGCACTGTATTTTCAATGTTCTATATTCTATGTCGGCAAGACAGAAGATTACTGCTTATCCGACTAAGCTATTAAAACTTCGCTGAAAAAAGGTGAAGTGCCAGAGTACTGGATGATAACTGGTATGGTATTTATTCAAAAAGGCCAACAGGGATAAGCCAAATTATTACAGGTCAGCTCGTCCAATATCAGTGGAAAGGCATGGACTGATTACGGATAGCCAGCACTGATCTGCTGTTGGGAGATGCTTTTCACGTCATTTAAGTGAGGGGCTTTCAAACAGAAACAAAGTATATTAATCAGGGTCGCCCAGATTATTTGGTTTGCATGTGTTCAAGCAAGACCTTTAATGCCTTCCCACATCAGACGTCACTCCAAAAGGTTGGGGCCAATGGGATCCAAGGCAATTAAAAAATTGGATTCAAAAAAATACCTTGTTGGCAGGAGATAAACATAAATAGTGGATGTTTTTCTTTGTGATCAGATGCCCGTGACAAGCAGTGCAGCGCCGGTATCGGTGAATGGACCTTTCCTGTTTGTTGTATAAAATAACTGTTTAGATTTGAAAGCAGAAGTTGTCACTGGTATTTTACAGAAGGCAATTCAATTGCTGGAGTTGATGTTAGTGAGGAGGATTGTATTTGGCCACAGACTGATTTTGATCAGCTTGTAAGTTGGACAAAGCAATGACAGATGCAATTGTACCGTGATGGATGTGAGGTGATGCACAGGTCTAATAGGAGTTGGATATACGCAATAGACGAAAGACCTTGTATTGAGGAACAACGGGCCATTGGTGTCGAAAAGTACGAATCTCTGAAGGTGGCAGCGCCTGAAAATAGGGTGGAGAAAATGCAAATGGAACGTAGCGGCGTACTGACCAGAGGAGCATGCTGATCTTGGTACAGCAATATAAAGCATTGGTAAGGCAACGCATGGTATAATATGTGCATGCTTGAAACCAGACCATCGGATCGGAAGGACGGACGGACAAACAGACTATCTGGTCAATGGAAGATTCTTGGAGAAAATTGATGTACAGAGAGACCTGGGAATTCAGGTCCTTTGTATCCCGAAGGTGGCAACGCAGGTCAATAGAGTGGCCAAGAAAGCCTACAGCATGCTTGCCTTCATCGGACGCGGTATCGAGTACAAGAGTCGCCAGGTCATGTTACAGTTTTTTAGGACTTTGGTTGGGCCACATTTGGAATGCTGCGTGCATTTCTGGTCGCTACATTACCAAAAGGATGTGGATGCTTTAGAGAGGGTGCAGAGTAGGTTGACAAGGATGTTGCCTGGTATGGAGGGTGCCAGCTGTGAAGAAATGTTGAGTAGATTCGGATTGTTTTCGTTGGAAAGACGAAGGTTGAGGGGGGACCTGATTGAGGTCTACGAAATTATGAGAGGTATGGACAGGGTGGATAGCAACAAGCATTTTCCAAGAGTGGGGGTGTCACATACAAGCGGTCACGATTTCAAGGTGAGAGGGAGAACGTTTAGGGGAGATGTGCGTGGAAGGTTTTCATCGCAGAGTGTGATGGGTGCCTGGAACGCTTTACCAGCGTAGGTGGAAGAGGCTAGCACGACAGCATCTTTTAAGATGCATCTGGGCAAATATATGAACGGGCGTCGAACGGAGGGAAGTAGATCCTTGGTAAACAGGCAACATGTTTAGATAAAGGATCTCGATCTGTGCAGGCTGGGGGGACTGAAGGGCCTGTTCCTGTGCCGTAATTTGTGTGTTCTTTTTTCTTTGTGATTGCACTGGAGGGCTTGCAGAGGAGGATCACCGGAATTTTCAAAGGGATAAAGTCTCGGCTATGAGGAGAAAAATGACAAGTTGTGCATATTTTCTGTGGAGCACAATAGGTTGTCGGGAATCTGGAAATTTAAATCTATCTGCACCACTCATACGTCTGCATACCATTTTCAGATTCTCGTCAGCCTTTTGTGCTCCATTGAAAACATACACAAACTGATTAAGGAGCTGTCCTCTGAATGTTAATTATACAAAACCAACCTGTTTGACTTTAACCTGGGGTTGTAAGACTTCTTACTTTTTGATTATGCTAAGCACTTTTGCAAGGCAGAGGAAGGTGGAGACCACATCATTGTCTGGGCGTCGGGTTCGCGTGTTGAACTGAGCTATGTTAACGACATTCTGTAGTTTCTTACGTGTTGGACAGTGCAGTTTAGAGACCAAGCTATGATGCAGCCAGATCGGATGATTTCTATGCTGCATCGGTACAAATTGGAAAGATTTCATGTGGAATTTGCTTAGTCCCCTTAGATTGTGAAGGCGCTTTTGTGCTTTTGTCATCGTGGCGTCGATGCGGGAGGACCATGACAGAATGTTGGTGATGTGAACATCCAAGAATCTGAACCTAAAAACCATCCCCAGCTCAGCAACATTGATGCCTGCAGGTCTGTGTACCACGCGTCACTTCCTGATTTCGCTTAAAAGCTCCTTTGGTTTGTTGACCTTGATGGAGATATTATTGTCACTGGGTTCTCGACCTCACTCATGTGCACTGACTGACCGTTATTTGAGATCTGATCCATAACAGTCGTGGAACCAACATACGTATAGATGGGGTTGGAGCCGATTTGTTCTAAACAATCATATTGATAAGGTGTATAGTAGGTGACTATGTACGTAATTTGGAGGGGCACCGGCGTTCACCATTTTAATCAAGGATTTGTCGTTGTTGATCGTTACAAGTTGTGATCTATGGGTCATGGCTTCGAGGATATAATTCCAAAGGGTGGAGCCAAGATCTCGGTTTTGGCGTTTGGATATCTACCTGGAGGAAACTATGCTGTTGAAGATGAATCGGTCGTGAATGCTAATGAGTATGACGCAGGGTTCTTTTTGGCGCAATTTTCCAGGAATGTGTGTCCGGACAGAGAGATCATATCTGCGAAATTTCGATTGCGGCACTATGCAAATTACAGTGGACCAAGATATTCTGGAAAAATTGAGTTGATATGTCCCATGACATACCTCTCCACGAACTTCATAATGATTAATGTATGGGCCACCAGGCAGTAGCAACTGAGGCATGTTGTATGGTTCTTCTTTTGCACAGATATGCTGGTGATTTTCCTGAAGCAGGAGTGATCTTCGCAACGAAGTGAGGAAAGGGAGAAGTGTGTATGAAATCACCCGGGAATTCATCCTCGCAATATCCGAGTGCAAGGCCCGCCAATCAATCTGGATTATTTGCTATCCATGGGTACATTTTAAAGATGGCCAGTTTGAATCCTGAGCAGGTGATGGTCGTATAGGATGCGCCCGAGGCTGTTCTAGCAATTGACAATAGTTTATTGGGTAGACTGGGTAGACTGTACGAAACGTTTTCCACATGTAGAGTCGTCTAAGATGATAGGTCCTAAATTTGAGGTCAGGAGTAGATGGTATAGCGGGGGACTGAGGGAACCTTTATTTTCACCTTGAGTGTGGTGGAAATATGAAACGCCCTGCTTGAGAGTGTTGGAGGCAAGTTCACTCGCATAATTTAAGACGCACTTGAACGAGCACTTAAATTCCAAGGCATAATATGTTATGGAACATGTGTTCATAAATCGGATTCGTACAGCTAGATATCTGACGGTCGGCACTGATATCGTGGGCCGAAGGGCGTGTTTCTGTTCCTCTGTGACTCTCTTTCTCTCTCCCTGTCGCCTGGGCCCAACTGTCGCTCTATCAGTATTATTTTCTGACTTATACCTCACCGACCCTCCCTCCCATTTACAGCCAAACAGACCCACTCCCAATAACACACATATAGCCATATAAAAGCCGATGTGAAATTATGCCTTATTCATATTGACAACTCAATCAAATCTGTTAAATTGAGAATTGCATTGAATGAAACAACAGTTGGACCTTGATCGTCTTGCCCTCTTCATGACCAGTGAGATATTTTGGAATTATCTCCAGAAATATATCTGATAGCCGAAGCAGAATACTGTATAACACACAAATGCAAAAATACATTTGAATTACCATCCTGATTCTTTGTCAGCTCAGTGGGGTAGAAGGTGGTGGTTTCAGGAAAATAATAAATATTTAACACAAATTATGATCTTTATGGGCAAGTCACGAAATACCATGAAGGCAACAAACAATTACAGGACGAAACAACGAGGTCAAGTACGTTAGAATTCCACTTGAATAATGCATTCAGTGGGTTAACATTGACCAGAAATTAAACTCGACTACAATCTAAAAATGCAGTTTCATGAGTAGTTGAGAGGCTAGAATACTGCGGCGATTTGTTGCACTCCTTCCTTCCCATTGTTGGGCACCATACACCATGCGGGATTCAGAGGTATAATAGATGAATGATGATTCAACATTTCTATTGACGTTTGTCACATTTCAACTCAAAGCAGGCTGCCTGATTGGCAGCGCACCCACAGACATACGTTTCCCAAAACACCTACCAATGTAGAGGCTGTGAGTTCCAGTTAAATGATGCACTCTCGGGACTCTATAATTCTCAACAGTGGCACCTTCCAATCTCCCGAAAGGTACCAACTATAGAGGCAAGTGTCCCATACCTACTGATCGATATATCTTTGAATTTGCATTCTCGAGCATGCAATTTCCTGATTTTGCATTGTAAAGCCGTTCCTTCACTTCTTTTGGAGAAAATCCCTCTCTATCCGCATGGTGGATCCCGTTACACCAGGTGACCTCCAAAGGCTCAAAAATGCAGTTCACGACGAACCTTTCGTACATTATGTATGATCGAGAAATCGTGACCAGTCATAGACACCTCGGCCCCGTTCATGAATCAAGACTGAATGCGTTGCGTTTGAAGTTTGAACTTGCAAATGTCTGATTTGCCAATTATAGAACACCAGGATTTCAGCCTTTATATGACTTTGGTTCAGATTTGTTCTTTTTACGAGATTAAAATAAGAGAAGATAACTGTCAACAAGTTGACCGCGTTTGAAGATATTCCATGAACTTAACTCTCTGTGCCGGAATATTTAAAGGAAGTGGCAACTGCGATTCATATATTCACCTATTGGTTGTCCAATTGTGTGAATGTTGACAATTCAGTCCTCCACATATGTGACAGCAACGCGTTGCGAAATAATGCAGCACCTCTACTTTCATGCATTCTTCGCGTTCTATTGCAAATCTACCTGCTCACGGTTAATCTTGCCTCAAGAGGCTGGATATATGTACACATATATATATAATATATTTAATTTAGAGTACCGAATTGATTTTTTTCAATTACGGGGAAATTTAGCTTGGCCAATCCACCAAGCTGGAATATATTTGGGTTGTGGGTATGAAACCTTGGCAAACACATTAACTATCACCTAGAACATTTTGAAAAAATAGTGTCAATGTCGCTTCTGGCTCAACATTGCATTGACCTCTCCGACATCTTTTGGAAATCTGGTCTAGCTTAACTCCCAAGAAAAGCACATTTCACCTATCACATTAATCTTCAAAATCATCTTCTCTGTGCGGGATATGAATTTCATACACTCAGTACGAATATTTTCAGTACCGTCACTATTATTAGGTACCAAACGCCGTGAGCAGGACTCCAGTGCATTTACTCGCATTGCAGCTCAAGAAAGGAGAAGAACATGAACCTGAGACTTCTCAATCACTGCGAGTTTCTGTCAACATTGAGAACATTTCCTCAGGTGAGACGACTGATACAGTTACTTTCTTAATGCAGTGTCAGGGAATATGCAATAACATAATTTTAAATGCCTCGTGAAATGATGCTGTCCTAATGTAATACATTTGGAGTGGCTCTGGCAGATTAGTTAAATTAGATATCGCAGTGTCCTAGCGGGTGTCAGTTTTGATGGTACCGCGTATTGAAACCAATTTTAGGGTAGTTCATCAAACTCATCGTATTATCCGCAATCACTTTCATAATTGAACAATGGACGTTCTGCATCAGAAGCAGTTTTGCAATAAGCGAACAATTAGCATTACTTTTAACGTATCTCTCCAGAGTATCACCTTGTTGAACAGTGCGAAATATTTTCGACAGATGGGCTTTTGCTGCCCATCCACTTTATTGGTTGGCCTGAGGCTGAGGTTGTTCGAGAAACTACCGAACGTCGTTCCGATGAGAAATTAGGATAGGCTCGGGAAACCCAATCGACCTGTAATTTCGCGCAATTCTATGCCCAGAGTGTTCTTCTGTTTTCTAAACTTAGACTACTCAAATCATTTTCCCAATCAAAGGCCAATTGAGCTAGGCCTTCCAACTACCCTGCACATCTTTGGGCTGTGGGAGCGAAACCCACTCTCAAACGGAGAGAAGGTGCAAATCCACATGGACAGTGACCCAGAGCGGGATCGAACCTGGGACCTCGGCACCAAGAGGCAACAATACTAAGCGGTGCCGCACCGCGCTTCCCTCGTCCAGAGTTTTCTTGACCGTGAATCTCAGGACAATTATATTGCTGAAATGGGATCCACGAATGTAACGAGCGAACGAGAGAGCTGATGCCAAATATTTCAGCAAAACTAAACTTTAAACGCATTAAATTATATGAGATATTGAAAAACGTGGAGTTGCTGAGAGAAGGGCACCAGATTATTTCTTTACCTGCCAAGCGCAAGCCTGGACGGAAACGGCAGTGTAATAATAATTGAACGTACAAACTGGAGTGCTGAATTTGAAGAACTTGGTGCTCGAGTTTTGTGGTGCTGGAAAACTGAGCAGAAGTGACCGGAAAGGAAATGTCCATTTGGAATCTACTGGAATGTGTAATCCTCGCCGGTTTATTCGGCATTAAATATCAGTCAGAATAAAGACTTCGGCCAAATATTGGTTCAGTTCAAAATATTTTTCGCATAGTTCATCCCGAAAAGACATGTACTCTGCCTTTCCACGACTATTGAAACATCTCATTCAGTTTTGAGCAATGTTCATTGAATTACTTTTGAAAAAAATAATTAATCCTTTGCATTAATTGAACAATATCGGCCAGAGGAAGAAGGCAGACCCAATTGCAAAATAATGTACATCGTTCAGTTAACTCTTTTGAGTAAATGTATTTCATTACATATATATCATTGTGCGAATTTCATGCGATGCAGATGCACTACATGAAATCTAGTTAAAATGATCTGAAATATTTGTTGGCTCGTCTTTCAAATGGCTGATCTCCATTAAAATCCATATGCCATAGGTTGCACTAGTCAGGTGCCTCAGGACCCATTCGTTCATTTTTATTTTCATTACGCAAAAAGCATTTCACAACATATGTACATTGCAATATTAAATGTTTAGTTACGCACAATTCGGCTAACATCCTGCTTTGTTTCCATATGGCTAGTTATTCATCATACTTTCAGTGAAATAGTGGAACTTTGGAGTCGCACTCAATGATCCAATCAGATCGTTTCTTCTCTTTGGGAGCGTTTTATTTGCACAATGGTCATTTTTACTGTATGATCCATTCAGTTATTACTCCTAGTATCACTTGTGAGCAATGTTGTCTTTTGTTTTCTTTCTGTATAATGATCATAACCTTGCCTTCAACTTCCTGAATTCTTATGTGGACTTTCACCGTCCCTTCCTGCATTAAGAGATGGATCTCTTAAATATTTTGCATCTCTGCCTCTTGATAGTAAGGTGGGTAGGAATGCAACCTCAAAGTGTTCAATTCTAACCTTACATGACTGTGCAGAGTTTTAGCTTTCTCCACATGTCGAAGTGGCTTTCCTCCAGGTGCTCCAGTTGCCTCTCACAGTCCAAATATGTGTAGCTCAAGTGAATTGTCGATGGAAAATTGTCTACTGTTGTCCAAACGTTAGGTGTGATTCAGTAGTAACGGAGATAGGGAGTCGGGAGAGTGCCGAGGTAGGGTTTCAGAGATAAGGTGCATTATCGATTGGGCGAATAGTCTCTGTTTGAACTGTAGGGTATGCAATGACTCTTGAATCCTAAAGCTAATCAATTACAGTAGGCATTTCCATAAAATCGACTTTCGCCTCGAACCAAAGAAGATTTATTTTTTATAATCTTGCGTTACATGATTGGAGTTTGCGATACAGTAAATAGTGTCTTGCGCTATGTTAGATATTATCTCCAATTGGCGTGTCGAAATGATACTTTTAATATGACGCGACAAAGTGCTATATTAAATCTGAGTAGTCTAATGCAATTAATGTTGACAGTTGAATTGAACTGCTGCTCTGACAAAAAATATAGAAATTCGTCCAACGTCATAACCGAACCCATCAGCAGTAATATCAAAGCCAGCGATGTCATATCTGCTGATGTTCGCAGTGGTGACAATCATCGTCCAACCGAGGGGGTAAAGGCGTATTCTTGGAGAAATCAACTCAGTAAGGTAAGCGGGACGTGAAAGTAAGAATATAAAGATTAGAAAATAATGTTTAAATACCAAATCGCTACAATAAGGGGCGATAGAAAATCACGTTTTCTAAAGTAATAACAATATTTTATGAATTAATTTAAAGGATAAGACATGTTCAGAGCACTCAGACCTGTGCCATGCTCTGCGTGTGCGATGTGGGAGCTCACGGATCCTTCCGGTGTCCCTGAATTCTTCACATGCAGGAAGTGAGCCCAGCTGCATCTCGTTTAGATCGCATGAATCCTCCGAAATTGCTGGTAGACTGATGCTGGACGTCGTGGATAGCACGTTCGTTGTGCTGGTCACAACATCGTTGGAAATTACTGAGGGAGACAAAAATGGGTGACCAAAAGACAGAGCAAGAGTAGTAATGCAGTGCAGGTGTCCGCTGCGGTCTTCTCCCTGCAAAGCAGATATGCCGTGTGGGATATAGTTGAGGCAAAAGTCGCCAACTACATAGCACCGTGGCTGAAATTCCAGGGCAGGAGGGGAAGAAGAAGAATGATGGGCTGTACTGATAGGGGACTCAATTTTAAGCGAAATAGGCAGCCGGTTCTGGGGACGTAATCGAGAATCCTAGATGGTACATTGTCTCCCTGGTGCAAGGGTAAAGGATGTCTCGGAGCGGCTGCAGGTCATTCTGTTGAATTTGGAAGGGGTGAACAGCCAGCTGTCGTGGTGCATATTAGGCACCCGCGACACAGGCTAAAAAAGGGATTAGGTCCTACAAGCTGAATTCAGGGAGTTAGGAGTTAAACTTTCACGCAGGACCTCAAAGATAGGAATCGCAGAATTGCTACTAGTGCCAAAGGCAATTCAGAGAAGGAATGTGTGGATAGATAGAATTAATGGGTGGTTCGATAGATGGTACAAAAGGAAGATTCAAATTCCAGGCGCATTAGAACAGGTTCTGGAGGATGTGGGACCAGTGCAAAGAGGACTGTCTGCACCTGGACAGGACTGCAGCCAATGTCCTTCTGGGTTGTTTGCTCGGGATTTTGTGGAGAGTTGAAATTAATGTGGCAAGGGGATGAGAACCTACGCAGGAAGTAGGTGGGAAGCAAAACGGGGGAAGAAACAAAAAGGCAGTGAGGGGGAAGTGTAAGGCAGATAAGCCATAGTCAAAAATGAAAAGGGCCACATTGGAGGGTACAGTGACTGAGGATAGCCGAGTGAATAGGCCCATTAAAACATAAAGCAATACAACGGTAGTGGAAAAATAAATGGAAAACGAAGCAGCAGGCTATTATATGCAGATATGGGTTAATCGATAAGGAAATTTTGAAGACATTTTAAATTATATATAAATAACGGGAGGTTACTGATCGAGGTGTAAAGATTCAAAACGGCGGCATGAAGGCCAACATAAGAGTACTTTTCCTGAATGCTCGTAGTATTCGGAATGAGGTAAATGAGTTGACGGCGCAAAACATCGTGATGGACTATGAATTAGTGGCCATGATTGAAACATGTATAAAGGATGGTCAGGACTGGGAGTAAAATATCCAAGGGTATCAAACTATTCGGAAGGACGGAATAATTGGAAGGAAGGTGGTGAAGCTCTGTTATTTAAGGATGACATCTGGGCAGCAGTTTATTGATGACATCGCTGCTGTGCAATAGAACATAGAACGATACAGCGCAGTACAGGCCCTTCGGCCCTCGATGTTGCACCGACATGGAAAAAAAAATCTAAAGGCCATCTAACCTACACTATGCCCTTATCATCCATATGCTTATCCAATAAATTTTTAAATGCCCTCAATGTTGGCGAGTTCACTACTGTTGCAGGTAGGGCATTCCACGGCCTCACCACTCTTTGCGTAAAAAACCCACCTCTGACCTCTGTCCTATATCTATTACCCCTCAATTTAAGGCTATGTCCCCTCGTGCTAGCCACCTCCATCCGCGGGAGAAGGCTCTCGCTGTCCACCCTATCTAACCCTCTGATCATTTTGTATGCCTCTATTAAGTCACCTCTTAACCTTCTTCTCTCTAACGAAAACAACCTCAAGTCCATCAGCGTTTCCTCATAAGATTTTCCCTCCATACCAGGCAACATCCTGGTAAATCTCCTCTGCACCCGTTCCAAAGCTTCCACGTCCTTCCTATAATGAGGCGACCAGAACTGTACGCAATTCTCCAAATGCGGCCGTACTAGAGTTTTGTACAACTGCAACATGACCTCATGGCTCCGGAACTCAATCCCTCTACCAATAAAGGCCAACACACCATAGGCCTTCTTCACAACCCTATCAACCTGGGTGGCAACTTTCAGGGATCTATGTACATGGACACCGAGATCCCTCTGCTCATCCACACTGCCAAGAATTTTACCATTAGCCAAATATTCCACATTTCTGTTATTCTTTCCAAAGTGAATCACCTCACACTTCTCCACATATATTTGGCTGAATCCATTTGGGTGGAAATCAGGAATAGTAAGGCGGAAAAGTCAGTGTTAGTTGTAGTCTACAGGCCACCAAATCAAGGTCATCAAACTGGTGCAGCCGTTATAATGCCGGATTTTAATCCACATGTCGAATGGTTTAACCAGGTCGGTCAAGGCAGTCTTGAGAAAGAGTTTATAGAATATATCCGCGATAGTTTCCTGGAACAGTATGCAATAGAACGTAGAAGGGAACAAGCGATCCTAGATCCAGTCCTGTGTAATGATGCTGGATTGAATAATGATCTCATAGTAAGGGATCCTCTCGGAAGGAGCGATTACAATATGGTGGAATTTAGAATAAAGGTAACGGGTCAGAAGGTAACCTCAAACACTCGTGTGTTGTGATTAAACAAAGGAGATTACAACGTGATCAGAGGAGCTGGCTCAGGTAGACTTGGTTTCAAGACATAATGGTGAAACAATTGAGCAACAGTGCAGGACGATGCATGCGAGTTTTCACAGTGCTCAGCAAAATGTTATATTAACAAAACGCAAGGAAGGTAGAAAGAGGGAAAATCGACCTGGGATAACTCAGAAATTAAACGAGACTATCAAATTGATCATACAAAGTGGAAAAGGTTAGTGTGAGACTAGATGTTTGAGAAATCTTTAGGGGGCAACAGAAAGCCACTACAAAAGCTATAAAGAAGAGTGAGATAGGTTATGAGAGTAAACTTTTTCAGAATATAAAAACAGATAATAAAACTTTCAGCAATTATGTAAAACAATAAAGAATGGCTGAGGTAAATATTGGTCTTTTAGACAATGACAAGGGAAATTTAATAATTTGAGATGAGTAAATGGCTCAAGAACTGAACATGTTTTTCGGTCGTTCTTGACAGTGGAAGTAAAGAACAACATGCTAGTGACTGAAGGAAATGAGGAACTATTGAGGACCTCCAGACGATTTTGAGCACGAAGGTGGGAGTGATGGGCAAGGAAATAGGGCTATAGCTAAATAAGTCGCCTGGTCCTGATGGAATGCATCCCAGGCTGCTAAAATTGAAGACGAGCAAAATTGCAAATGCACTCGTAATAATTAACCAGATTTCACGATACACTGGGTTGGTCCCGGCGGGTTGGAAATTAGTAAAACGTGACACCAGTGTTTAAAAAAGGAGGTAGGCATAATGCGGGTAATTATACGCCTGTTAGATTAACTTCGGTAACAGGGAATATGGTGGAATATACCATCAAGGAAGAAATGGAGAGGCTTCTGGATGGAGATTTTCCCATTGGACAGACGCACCATAGGGTCATAAAGGGCAGATCGTGCCTGAACAATTTTGTGGATTTTTTTGAGGACATTAGCAGTGCGGTAGACAACGGTGAACCAATGGATGCGGTATATCTGGATTTCCAGAAAGCTTTTGTCAAGGTGCCACACAAAATGTTGCTGCGTGAGATAAAGATGAAAGCTTCACAGTAAAATAGTAGCATGGAAAGGGGATTGGTTAATTAATAGAAAGCAAAGAGTGGGAAATAATGGGTGTTTCACTGCTTGGCAATATGTAGCAAGTGGTGCCCCTCAGGCATCATTGTTGGTCCCACAGTTGTTCAAAATGTAAATAGAAGATTCGGAGTTCGGGATCACGTGCAATCTGTCCAGGATTGCTGATGATAGCAAAATGAGTGGTAAAGCGGAAACTGAAGAGGAGACTGCACGTCTGCAGAGGGATATGGATTGTTTTCGTGAATGGGCAAGGGTCTGGCAGATGGAAAACAATGTGACAAATGTGTGATTATCCATTTCGGTACGAATACCAGCAAAAGGTACTATTACTTAAATGATAAATATAGTAAAACATGCTGCTGTGCAGATTGACGTTGGTGTCCTACTGCATGTGTCGCAAAAAGTTGGTTTACAGGTGCAACAGATCATTAAGAAGGCGAATAGAATGTTGTCCTTCATTGCTAGATGAATGGATTTGAAGAATTGTGAGGTTAAACTGCTGCAGTATAAAGTGTTGGTGATGCCGTACGTGGAGTTTCGTGTTCAGTTTCATTCTCCTTACTTGAGAAAAGACGTTCTGGCGCTGGAGAGTGCCCACCGGAAATTCACAAGGTTAATCCCAGACCTGAGAGGGTTCGATTAAGAAAAGAGGTTGTGTAGACTGGGACTATACTCGCTGGAATCTGGAAGGACGCGAGGGGGCGGGGGGTGGGGGGGGGGGGGGGGGGGGATTTGGATCTCATAGAAATATAAAAAATTATGAATGTAAAATATAGGATAGTTGCCGGGATGTTGTTTCCACTGGCGGGTGAAAGCATAACTATGGTGTATATCCTCAAAATAATGGGAAGCAGATTTAGAACTGATGTTCGGAGGAACCTCTTCACCAATGGGTTGTGAATCGATATGATTCCCTGCTCAGTGAAGCAGTTAAGGCTTCTTCATTTAATGCCAGATAAAGATAGTCGTTTTTCGACGAATAAAGAAATAACGGGTTCTGGTGTTCGGGCGGCAACGTGGAGCTGAGTAAACAGAAGATCAGCTATGATCTTACTGAATGGCCGAGCAGGCTCCAAGGGTTAAATGCTCCTAGTTCTTATGTTCTTATATTTTATTGTGCTGTTTATTGTCACCCTTGATGATGATCAGGTGCTGTCATTATCATATATTTGAAATTCCCAAAGACAAACTGTTTATTTTTCATTTCGAAAATAATGATCTCATTCATGAATCAGTCTGCTGATAATCAAAGTCAGGCAAACACTGCCCGTTTTAACAATCTTTTCCAGTTATGTTATTCGATGCACGACAGCCGTGTCTCAAGTAGTGGTTGCATGTGGGAAAACATTTTTTCGTAGAGTGTTACTGCTGATATTTGCGTCCGGCTCCATTCAGTCAGATAATTGAAGCACGGTATCAAAGTTAACTTATTTTATGTTGTTTACCTTGGTTTAGTTCAGAGACTGCTGGAAATAACACACTGTGGACGCTATTATAGTAGCTGTGTCGTCGATCGTGGCGTGTTGGTTTGTTAAATAAGAATTTAAGTAGAAAAGAAATATGAAACAAAGTAGACCTTCCGACCTTTCCATGATTGCTATCTTGCAATGATATCGTGGCTGAATGGTTTTTATTTCAATTTCTACATTCTCAAACTTAGCCGATAAATTTTGTTCCCCGTATTTATGGATATGTAATGACAGCACTGCATTAACTTACAAGGAGTAAACGGCGCAGAGGAAACATTTACCGGCAGCTGCTAATAATGACAATATAACGACCAACAAGTGCCCCAGTTCTGAAATAGAGATCATACGTAATATTGTAAACGTTCATGTCTTCCTTCCTTTTCCTAAACGTGTTGGACATGAGAGAAAATAAAACAGCCTCCTGTCCAAATCCTTTCAACAAATGGCATGTTTTCACATGTTCGCCCCCAAATAGGAAGATTTTGTGGCGTTCTTACCATCTTTGGTCTTTTTCAGTTCTAGAACATAGAACAGTACAGCACAGAACAGGCCCTTCGGCCCCCGATGTTGTGCCGAACAATGATCACCCCACCCAAACCCACGTAACCCATATACCGTAACCCAACAATCCCCCCATTAACCTTACACTACGGGCAATTTAGCATGGCCAATCCACCTAACCCGCACATCTTTGGGCTGTGGGAGGAAACCGGAGCACCCGGAGGAAACCCACGCGCACACGGGGAGGATGTGCAGACTCCACACAGACAGTGACCCAGCCGGGAATCGAACCTGGGACCCTGGAGCTGTGAAGCATTGATGCTAACCACCATGCTACCGTTCTGTTGGATAGGATGGCAATTTGGTAAATGTTCCTCGAGTATCCGATTGTTTACGGATAATTCAATTAGATCCACGACAGAAAAAATAAATGGAATGCATAGTTCTGCACATATTTCGGCCCTTCTGAAGTTAATGGAAGGTTATGAAATGGCAAATACTTGTCAATTATGCAGAACATAAACTGTAACTGAACGTATAGTGTAAGTAAGGATTCTGTAACGTCGAGTTCAATAAATGTGAATCTCAACGGGTATGCCATATGCTGATTTGTTGAACATACCTTTGTAATCGATTCGAAATTTTTAAAAAAGAAACGGAGGCACACAAATCGCGTACCGCAGGGCAGTGCACTTGAGGATGCCACACACGGCACTGTGTCAAAACCAACTCTTGAAAAATCCCTAGTGTAGAATTGCACGTCAAATTGTTTGGAAGTTTAATTTTCCGTTAGAATTGGCTGCGAAAGATTCATTTTGAACCGCTGGATGCAGATGGCTCGTATGTCTTTAAATAAAAACATTTCCAAGCAGTTTCCAAGCTTTTGAAGTGCCCGAAGTCCTACAAATCCCGATACGTGCCAACTCTCACGAAAGACAGTACCAACCAAGTATAGCTTCCAATTCTCCAAGACAATAGCCGAAATCCAAACCACACCCAAAAATTACTTCATTCACCACAGACTCCGAGTGCACATCCCATGGGATCACTGGCTCTCGTACTGCAAACTAAAATTGCACAGTTACATCGTACAGGATCGCTGAAGAACTGTCCCTCCGACTGGACCTCCACAATATTCAAGCCCCACATCGCTCGCCCCTCCGCCAAATAGGATGTGTTTGCTCCCAGGATTGCTATTAGATCGACCAGGAACAATGCCTGATTTACGATACTAGGCGGTGGTTTGGAGCTACAGAACGGAGGCAGGAGTACCGTCGAGTGGGAATATCTGCGCGGAAGGATACAAATTCCTCAAAGGCGGAATTGCGGAAAATGTGGAATTGGCAACTGGACGCTGGATGTTGAATAACAGAGTTAAAAGAAAATCCGAAAAAAAGCCCACAATGAGGTTGGCCACTTAGCTTGGTATGTTGAGGGTAGGTAATGTTCGTAGAATTAGGTCAAACAGAAGAAAACAACAGCAGCAGTCCAATAAATGGCACATCGGATGGCTCTGTTTTTAAGCAGGGAATGTAAAAGCGCAGAATTGTGATCGCCACAGGGGACTCGATTGTCAGTGGCACAGACAGGCGCGTCTGTGGACGTGAAAGAGACTGCAGGATGATATGTTGCCTTAGTAGTGCCAGGGTCAAGTGTGTCTCTCATTGGGCAGGTGGCATTCTGAAGAGCAAAGTTAATAAGGCAGAGGTCATGCTACACGTCAGTACTCATAAAATACGTAGAGGGGCCGGGATTTTTCATCATAAATTCAGGGATTTGCGTAGGTGACTGAAATACATCAGCTCTTGATTTGTGATCTCTGGTAAATCAAAGAGCCACCCGCCAGCAAGTACTTAAGTTGGAAATAGCGCAGATGAATGTGTGGCAGTTTGTACAGGTGGGAGGGTTTATCTTCCTGGACTACTGGGACCATTTATCGGAATGTGGGACATAGGCAAACGGGACGGTCTATATCTGAACCAGCTCGGGACAAGACCACAACATCACAAGCCATAGGATCAGAATTAGGCCACTCGGCTCATCGAGTGTGCTCCCCCATTCAATTATGGCTGATATTTTTCTGATTCTCGTTCTGCTGTCTTCTCCCCATAGTTCCTGGTCCCGTAATTGAGCAATAACCTATTTACGAAAGGTTGCTGTCGAAAGATATGGCTTCTGTGATCCAATAGACTGGTGCAGCTAGCTGTGGTTCGACGAGCTGTTTATTGTGTAGCTTTCACATTTGGCTTCTGTGAAATCTGACAGAGACGTGTTTTGGCTGTTTATCTCTCTATTAATTTTAAATATCTGTTCCAGGAAAAGAAGCATTGATTGTTTAGTTAACTTAAACTATATCGTTTACTTTCCGGAAGAGTTTAAACCTGTTGGTGATACGGGGTCAGGATCTGAGTAAAAATAGTCTTATTCAAGTGAAAATGCAGAGTGCTGTGTGACGGCCTTGCAAAGGGTTTTTTGACTTGTGGGATTTTGTTTTGAATTGAAACAGTAATGGGGGAAAGCATTACGTTTTATAATCGATTACTGTAGCGGTGGGGTATCTATATGCCTGTTACCGATTCAAAAATGCTGTGTATTCATATAAATGTTAACTAAGTTCTCAGAATAAAGATTTTTTCGATTAATGTGGCTAAGAAGGCTGATTTTGGGGGCAGCACGGTAGCATTGTGGATAGCACAATCGCTTCACAGCACCAGGGTCCCAGGTTCTATTCCGGCTTGGGTCACTGTCTGTGCGGAGTCTGCACATCCTCCCCGTGTGTGCCTGGGTTCCCTCCGGGAGCTCCGGTTTTCTCCCACAGTCCAAAGATGTGCAGGTTAGGTGGATTGGTCACGATAAATTGCCCTTAGTGTCCAAAATTGCCCTTAGTGTTGGGTGGGGTTACTGGGTTGTGGGGATAGGCTGGAGGTGTTAACCTTGGGTAGGGTGCTCTTTCCAGGAGCCGGTGCAGACTCGATGGGCCGAATGGCCTCCTTCTGCACTGTAAATTCTATGATTCTATGATATATGCATCACAGCTCAAGTGAGGCTTATTGTGCTTATCCTGGCCAAATTTAACAAAACGTTTTAAGTCAGTTGAACTCCACAATAAACATTGGAATCTTTCAAACACTGGCGCAAAACACTACCTATCGCTCTCTGAAAGACGCTCGGTGAATTGACATCTGCATCCTTCTTCGGCAGAGTTCCACAGATTCACCACCCTATGGCTGAAGAAATTCTCCCTCATCTCTGTTAATAAGGATCATCCTTTTGTCTGTGATTGTGTCCTCTGGTTCCAGTTTCTCCTACAAGTGGAAACATCCTCTCCAGTTCCACCCGATCCAGGCCTCGCAGTATCCTGTAATCTTCAATAAGATCCCCCCTCATCCTTCTAAACTCCAACGAGTGCAGTACCAGGTTCCTCAACCTACCCGTTTGGAGAAGCAATGCACGCCAGGGATCATTTATGTGAACTTCCTCTTCAGCATTTCCAAGGCAGCACATGCTCCCTTTTATTTTTCGAGAAATACCTCATTAAGATAATTGTTTTATAAATATAACATTTTATCAATTTTAACAATGTAAGCAACCAAACATAAAACCCAGCCAACGTGATTTACATAAGGGACACCCCAATCATAATTCCCAGCAATCCTGACAATGGCCATGTACGCTTCTTCGTGATAATTTATAAAGTGCGGACGGGCTACCGCCTCCCTGCCCCCTCGATACTTTCCCAGCTTAACCTTCTTCAAACACGAAATAAACAATGAGCGCACTGCATTAACTCTGCTGAAAACTAATTTGGGTATGAAGATTGTGAGGCTCACGTGAAACAAAACTAACCTTGGGATGGTCGTCATTTTCACCGCCTGAACCCTCCGCACCAATGACAACAGGAGCACATCCCATCTTCTAAAGTCCCACCTCATCATCTCGACCAATTGAGCCAAATTCAGCTCCTGCAGATGCTTCATCCACGTGCTACCTGTATTCCCAAATCCCGAAATCTCCCGCAACCCCACCACAATCAACGGCATCTCTCACAACCTCGTGTTGATCGGAAAGAGCTCCCTTTTATAAATAATGAACTTGAAATCGGAAAACCGACCGAATTCCTGTAGGATCACCACATTTTCTCCAATACCCACCAGTGGCTCCGAAATGCACTCGTCAGATCAGCCGCATAAAATAGTTACACCACAACCCCACCCCCCTGACTATCGTCAGCCAGTCCCTCGCACTCTCAAAACCACCGCCAACTGTATATAGCCAGGGTGAAAGCAATCGTGGCAGTACACATCCCTGCCTCGTCCCCCGGTGAACCTCAAGAAACCTGAGTTCACCCGGTTCATCCCCTACCTCGCCACTAGATCCTGAAATTGCAGCCAGACCAAATTAATGAAACAATGTCCAAACCCATTGGCCATAACAGTTCCGACATTTATCCACTCCACCAGATAAAACGTCTTATGCGCATTTATAGCGACCACGACCTCCACCTTGTGCTCCACGGGGACATCGTTATCATATTTACTCGCTCCTGATATTAGCCGCCACCTGCGCCCAATTAATGCAGCCCGCCTGATCCTCCCCTAGCATCCCTGGCGCACAATCCTCCACACCCGAGGGCAATAGCTTGGCAGATAACTTGGCGTCCACAATTAATAATGTGATCGGCCTGCAGGACCCACACTACTCCGTATCCTTTTTCCGCTTCACACTTCGAGCGGCCGAGGCCATCTTCGAGGGATGGTGGGGGTCGTGAGGGTGAGAAGCCATCAATCCCTTGCCTCGGTAAATTCCCTTACAAACAAGGGCCCAGCGCCCCCGAGATCCTTTCCCAAAACTCCAGGGGATATCCGTCCGGGCTCATGGGCGTGCCTAACTGTATCGCCTACAGCCGCTCGAACACTTTGACATGCCGAATGGGGCACCGAGAACCACCACCGGCTCCTCCTCCACCTTCGGGAACTGCAGCACCTCCAGAACTGGACTCATCGCCTCCACCCCGCCTGGGGTGCTGAGTCATACAGTCTACTGCGCTGATCCCTACACACCCCATTCATCCCATCGCGTCCAAAACCGCGGCCCCAACTAGTATTTACGGACGCTATTTTACTCGCTGTCCCCAGTTTCCTCAGTGCGCCAACATCCTGCTCGCCTTCGTACCATATTCATCCGCCGCCCTGTGGCTCCTCTAGAACTGGAACTGATGTCCGAGGGGGGCTATTTGGTTGAGCGATTAGAGAGACTTTAAACTAATATGCAAGGGGCTGGTAACCTATGCACGGAGTAAGAGAAAGAGGGAGCAAGGACAAAAAAAATAGATAGAAAAGTGAATAAGAAAAGTGATACGCGGTGAAAACAAGGGCAAGATTGAAACAGGGCAGTAGAGAAAAATATTGGCAGCAAGATAAACATTATGGAAAAGACAATGTTAAATGCTCTGTGCAATAATGCAAGGAGCATTTGTAATAAAGTGGATGAACTAATCGCGTAGATAGATGGGCATGGGTAGGATATAATTGGGCCGAAACATGGCTGCAGGAAATACAGGGATAGGAACTGAATATCACAGAATTTTCAGTATTTTGGAAGAGCGGGCAGAAAAGGAAAGGTGATGACGTGGCACTGGTGGTCAAAGAGGAAATTGACACATTCGTGAGAAAGGATATTTGTTCTGAAAATGTGGAATCTGTATGGGTAGAGTTGAGAAATACCAAGGGAAGCAAACGTTAGTGGGTGTCATATTTACACCCTCAAACTGCCGTGTTGAGATTGGGATGGCATTAGACAAGAAATTAGAGATACATGTAACAACTGAATATCGGTGACCATGGGTGATTTTAATCGTCAACCAGATTGGGTAATTCAAATTATCCACAATTTAGAACAGGAGGAATTCCTGGTGTGTGCACGGGATGATGTTCTTGACCAATACATGAAGGAACCAACTGGAGATCAGGCCATATTAGACTGTCTAATGAGAAGGGAATCAGTGCCAATCTGGCTGTACGGGACCCGTTGGGGATGAGCGAACACAACATTATAGAATGTTTTATCAAGGTGGAGAATGAAATAGTTGATTCATAGACGAGGTGCTGAGCCTTAATAAAGGGAACTATGAAAATATAAGGCTTGAGTTGGCCTCGATAGATTGGGGATAGTTACTTAAATGTATGGCAGTGGAGAGACAATGACAAACACTCCAGGGACGCATGGCGGAGATACAGTAACTATTCATACCTGTCTGACACAAAAGCAAAAGGTGTAATAGGGGAAATCCAAGGATTACAAAGGAAATAAGAAATGGTATCCGACACACACAGAGTGGCCAAGAAAAATCATTGATTTGAAGATTGGGAGCAGTTTGGAATTCTGCAAAGAAGGACGAAGGGATTGAATAAGCAAGAGAAAATATAGCAGGAAATCAAACTTGCAGGGAACATAAAGACGAATACCAAGAGTTTGAATAGATATGTGAAGAGAAAAAGTAGTAAAGAGAAATGTAGGCTACCCACAGACAGAAACAGGGGAATGCATAATAAGGGACAAAGAAATGGGTGATCAATTGAATACACACTTAGGTTCTGTTTTCACAAATTAAGACACAAATGAGATCCCAGAAATGTTGGAGAATGAAAGGATTATAGAGGGTAAAACTGAGGGAGATCAACATTAGTAGAGAAATGGTGCTGCGGAAATTGATGGGATTCAAGGAGGATAAATTCTCAGTGCCAGAGTAACTTCATTCCAGAGTGCTTAAAAATGTGGGTCTGGAAATAGTGCATGCATTGGTGTTCATCTCCCGGGATTCTTCAGACTCTGGTACTGTCCCTGCCGATTGGAGGGTAGCTCATGTCACTCCGATATTCAAAAGGGGAAGTACAAAGAAGGCAGAGAATGATAGAACGGTAAGCCTAACATCGGTAGTGGGGAAAATGCTTGAATCCATTATCGAGGGCTTTATAGCGGAACATTTAGAAAAAAGTGACACATTCAGTCAGTGTCAGAATGGATTTATATAGGGAAAACCATGCCTCACAAATCTGTTGGAATTCTTTGAAGAGGTAACCAGTACAGTCAAAAAGGGGGAGTCAGTCGATGTGATATATTTGGACTTTCAGGAGGCGCTTGACAAAGTCCCGCATTAGTGGTTATTGTTCAAAATTAAAGTTCCCTGGAATTGGGGGAAATGTATTGAGGTGGATAGAAAACGGTTGGCAGAGAGAAAACAAAGAGCAGGAATTGATGTGTCCTTTTCCAAATGACAGCAGTAACTAGTTGGGTACCACAGGGACGCCAGCTATTCACCATATATATTAATGTTGTGGATGAGGGAACAAAATGTAATATCTCCAAATTTGCAGGTGATACCAAATTTGGTAGGAGGATCAATTTTGACGAGGATGCAGGGAGCCGACAGCAGGATATGGACAGTTTGGGCGAGTGGGTAAATCAATGGCAGGTACAGTATAATGTGGCAAAGTGTGAGGTTGTTCACTTTGGAAGTAACAACAGGAGGACAGATTAATATCTGAATGGTTGTAAATGTGGACATGGAAGTGTTCAACGGGACCTGGTCGTCCTCGTGCACCATTCGCTGAAGGTAAGCATGAAGGTGCAGCAGGCGGTGAAGAAGGCTGTTGGTATGTTGGCCTTTACTGCGAGACGGTTCGAGTTCGAAGCATGGGTGTGTTGCTGCAATTGTACAGGGCCATGGTGAGACCACACTTCTCTCAGGAAGGAAGTTCTTGCTCCCGAGGGCGTGCAGCGAAGGTTTACCTGACTGAATGCAGAGATGACGTGACTGGCATATGAGGAGAGATTGACTAGGTTGGCATTGTTCTCGCTAGAGTTCAGAAGAATGAGAGAGGAATCAGATTGATACTTATACAATTCCATCAGAACTATGCAGGTAGATGCTGGGAAGATGTTACCAATGATGGGCGTGTCCAGAAACAGGGGTCACAGTCTGAGGATTCAGCGTAAAACATTTTGGACAGATATAAGGAGATATTTTTTCACACAAAGAGTGGTGACCGCGTGGAATTCATTCCCACAGAATGTAGTTCATGCTAAAACTTTGACTATATTCATGAGGCGCCTGGATATACCACATGGGGAGAATGGGATGAAAGGCCATGGGGACAAAGGAGGATTAGGCTATTGAGTTGGAGGACAAGCAATGATCGTTATGAATGGCGTAGCAAGCGCGAATGTCCAAAATACTTCCTTCTGCTGCTCCCTTCTATGCACCTATGTGTATGTAAGCTGCCCAACCTCCTTCGCCACAGATAACATGCCAAAATCGATCTGCAGCTTCTGCCGCTCCTTAAGCAACCCCTCTTCCGGGGCTTCCAAGTGCCTCCCGTCCACCTGCAAGGTATCCTCCACCAGCCGTTCCATCTGCACCTGCTCTGTCTTCTCCTTGCGTGCCCTTATCGCAATAAATTACACTTTCACCTTTGCTTTCAATGTTTCTATAACGGAGCATCCGAGAACTCCACTATGCCCTTTATCTCCACATACAACTGAATAGCCTCGCTCCCCGGCTCACAGAAATCCTCATAAGTTAAAAGACCGACATCTAGCACCCATGTCGGGCACTCCCCTCCCCCACCAGTTAGTCACCCGAAAGAACACACCATGCGGAATATAATCTGACACTACTATCGCCGACTACACCACATCAACCACGCCCAACAAAAGTGTCCAATCAAGAGGAAAACAATCAATTCGGGAATACACCGTGTGCCTTTGAGAAAAGGTACGAAAATTCCTTCGCTTCTCGACCTCCCAAAACGCCAGGGATCACGCCCCCACCCCATGAGGTCCATAAAACCCTATATCCCCTTCGCTGTCGCCGACACCCTCCCCGACTTCGAACTCGTCCCGCCCAGTCTCGCGTCTTAATCCCGATTGATATATAATTTACAGCGCAGAAGGAGGCCAATTGGGCCATCGAGTGTGCAACGGTCCTTAAAAAGAGCACTCTACTTAAGCCCATGTCTCCACCATATCACCATAACCCAGTAACCCCATCTATCCTTTTTAGACACTAAGGGCAATTTATCATGGCCAATCCATCTAACCTGCACATCTTTGGACCGAGGGAGGAAATCAGAACACTTAGAGGAAACCCACTCACACGCAGGGAGAACGTGCGGACTCCGCAAAGACAGTGACCCAAACTGGGAATCGAACCTGGGACACTGGAGTTGTGAAGTTGCTGTGCTAACAACTCTGCTAGCTGGCTGCCTTTGTATCAGCTGTTGCGGTTCCAGATCGGGAATTTTCACCATCACCCGTCTCATAAACTCCACATCATCCCATTTTGGGGCATAGATATCAACCGGCATCCCCTCTAATTGCCCAATAACCATCACGGATGTCCCCCCAGTGCCAGCCACAGTAATGTCCACTGCGAACGTCACAGGTTTATTAATCAAAATCATCTGACACCTCGTCTTCGAATCTTTTATTTTTATTTAGAGTAACGTTGTTTCAATAAAGGGGGATTCAGCGTGGCCAATCCACCTGCCCTGCATATCGTTCGGTTTTGGGGGCGTAACCCAGGAAAACATGGGAAGGGTGTGTGAGCTGCACATGGACAGTGACCCAGAGCCGGGATGGAACCTGGTGAGGATCTCGGTAAGTGAGATAACAGTGCTAACTACTGCAAAACGGTGCTGCCCCTTCGTCTCGGCAACTAATCCAGAATGGAAGACCTGCCCTACCCAGACTTTCTTCAAACTGGTCTGATCTACAACCTTCATATATGTCTTCTATCAGACAGCTACATCCGTCGTCAGACTTTTAAAAAGTGCGAACACACGGGCCCAATTGAGTGGCCCATTAAACCCTCGTACAATCTATGTGATCAGCATGGTCGGAGGACAAAGCGACCCCTACACCTATCGAACAACCATAATTCCATCTGGGCCAGCCACCAGCATGCGTATCGCACCTCCTAAGGACCACCCTCTGGCGCCCACCATCATTGACTATCACAATAAGACGTTTCGAAACCACTGCCCTGTCAGCAGCTACCCATGCACGCCATCATAAATTAACAACACGAACCCCGAACAACACACTAGCCTCCCACTCACCCACGACTTCGCTTCCGTGAATTCGCACGCCCAGCTAGTCTGACAGCCCACGCCCATGGTGCCCAGCATCCTACACCGCAATGATTTCCGTCCAACACTCTCAAACATACAACCAGAGCAAAATTAACAACACCCACCAAACACAAATAAATGAACAACCCACCATCCCCCACCCAGGATAACGCAAGGGCAATGGCTCAAAACAGTGCAAAATAACCCCTCAAAAAACCAGAAGGGACCGAACGGGAATATCTCCTTTATAGTTCTGTGTCCTCCGCCTCCTGCCAGTTTATTGTCCCTGACAAAATCCATCGCCTCCTCAGGCCTCCCGTAATACACCACCGACCCTCATAGGTCACTCACAGACGGGCTGACTACAGCATGCCAAACATCACCCTCTTCACGTGTGCCTTCAATTTATGAAAGCCTGACTCCTCCTGGCCTGCTTCTCATCAAAGTCCTGTTATACCCATAGGTCATTGCCTTCCCAGGCACAGCTACACGTCTGCTTGTCCCACCTCTGGATCCTTTCCTTCTCCAAGAACTGCTGCAGGCGCACCGCCATCACCTTTGATGGCTCGTTCACCAGGAAGCCCCTGATCAGCGCCCTGTGTGGCAGGCCCACTTCCAAGGGCCGTGCAACTGCCCTCATCGCAGCAGCTTATCTAACATCCGTCCCACATATGGACCGGTGCCCGCTCCGTTGCTGCCCTCTGACACTCCCACAATCCTTAAGTTATGCCTGCGAGACCGATTCTCCAGATCCTCAACCTTCACCTGAAGCAGTATCACTTGATCTGTCATCAACTCCATTTGCGATGCTATCGAGGCAGTCTGCTCCTCCTGCTCCCGCACCGCCTCTTCCACCTTTTGGATGGGCCAGCCCTCGATCTCCAAACCTCGCCTCCATGCGGTCGATCTCCGCCTTGATCTGGCCCACCACCATAGCCAGGTCCTCCAAATTCTCCTTGCACATCTGAAACGTCTCCTTCACGAAGTCCACCAGCTCATCCGTTGACCACTGCCACTGTAGGATCGGTAACTGACCCTCCGCCATCTTCACGTGTGCTGTAGGCACCTCTCCGACCTTTACTAATTGTTCCCTTTTTTCGCCACTTCTGGTCTGCGAAATCACCCACCCGTGGGACATTCTGTCCCCACCTCTCCTGCACCGTTTTAATCAAAAGATCCACCCGTGGACCTGGAATGCGGTCCGAAAATTCCACAACGAGCTCCAGCCACCAAATGCGCGACCACTCACACCATTGCTGCCACCGGAAATACCAGCTCATCCTTTCTTAGATACAGGGCACAAAGTTGATTCCAATGCTCCAAATGGGACTGACAAGAGATTTATACAGCCTCAGAAATACATTCCTGTTCTGGTATGCTGGTCCTCTCCACGTGAACGCTGATGTTGCATTTACCTCCCTAGCTGCTGCCTGAATCGGCATATTGTCCATTATTGTGTCTTCACACAGACTTCCAAGCCCCTTCATGATTATGATTTCCTAAACATGCAAACATTTAGAAAATAGCCTAGCCCACCATTCCTTTTTCTAATGTACATATCCTCATAACTTTCAACACTTTATTCCATCTGCCACTTCTTTGACCAGTTCCAGAGCCTGCCCAAATAAAAATCCTTCTGCAGTTCCCCTGCTTCCTCAATATTACCTGGACCTCTTCAGATCATTGTATAATCTGCAAATTTAGCAACAGTGCCTTCAGTTCTGTTTTCCATATATTTCATGTATATTGAAAAAAGTCGTGGTCCCCGCACAAACCCCTGAGACACAGCACTAGACACCGGCTGCCATCCTCAAGAATACCACTTTATCCCTACTCTCTGCCTTCTGCCAGTCAGCTAATCCTCTATCCATGGCCGGATCTTACACTTGCCACCACGGCCTCTTAACATATTGAACTCTCTCCGATGCGGCATCGTGTCAAATTACTTCTGGAAATCTAATTAAATCACGTCCACAAGTTCTCCTTTGTCTAACTTCCTTGTTACCCCCTCAAATAAGTCTAACAGATTTTTCAGTCATGGCTGCCCTTGGCGAATCCGTGGTGACAGAATCTTATCTTATGATGAACGAGGGCAGACCTATGGCACGGTGGTTAGCACTGCTGCCTCAGTGCGGCTGGATCGCAGGTTCAATCCCAGCCCTTGGTCTGTGTTCAGTTTGCACATTATCCACGTGTTGCAGTGCGTTTCACCCGCACAACCCAAATCTTTGCAGCCTCGCTCGATTGTCCACACTGATTTGGCCCATAATTGCAAAGATAAATAGTGTACTCCAAATGCATTTATTTTTAAAATAAAAAACAAACACATCATGACCTTCCAAGTGCTCCACGATCTCATCTTTAGTAGTGAAGTCTAAGATCAGCATGATGGCGCAGCGGGTTAGCTCTGTTGCCTCACGATGCCGAGGTGTCAGGTTCGATCCGCCTCTTGGTCATTGTTCGTATGGAGTTTGAACATACTCCCTATTTTTGCGTGGGTTTCGTCCCCAGCAACTCAATTGTGTGAAAGGTAATTGGATTGAACTCGCTAAGTTGCCCCTTATTTGGAAAAAAAGTGAATTGGCAACAGTAAAGTAAACCAAAATGGGTTCACATCTCTTACCAAAGACCGAATTCAGGCTAACCGGCCTGTGATATCCCATTTTCTGATTCTCTCCCATCTTAATCAGCGTTGTTGTTCAATTGTTATTCCTCCAGGACCCTCCCTGCCTCCAGTGATTTCTGAAAAGTCACCTCCAATGCCTCCACTATCTCCTCAGAATTTTGTTTTAGAACCCTAGGGTATAGTCCATCCGGTCCAGGTGGTTTACCCACCTTCAGACCTTTAGGTCTCCCAGAAACGTCTTGTAGCGCTGGCCACGTCACTCACCTCTGCTCCCCGATTCTTCTGGAGCTCTGATACCCCAGTGGCTTCCAACGTGATGTCTGATGCAGTAACTATTCAGTTCGTCTGACATTTCTTTGTTTCCTTTTATTACTTCTCCAGCTACAGTTTCCTGTGGTCTAATATCTATCTTCGTCTCTCCCTTACATTTTATATATTGAGCACATCTCTTCCTATCTTATTTTATATTACTAGCTAGCTTGCACTGATACTTAATCTTCTCTCCCATCCCGCCCCCTCCCCATTTTTTATGTTGTCTGCTTGCTTTTAAAGGTCACCCAATGCTCTGGCTCCCAATAATCCTCGCCACTTTATATGTTTCTTCTTTTGCTTTTATGCTGTCCTTGACGTCCATCGTAACAATTGGGTGCCTGTACCCCCCCCCCCCCCTTAGCATGTTTCCTTCTCTTTGGAACGAATTTGTGTTTGCCTGCCGAATAACCACAAAGAATAACATTTATTGCCGTACCTCGGTGTTCTTGCTGGGCTCCTTTTCGAATCAACATTGGCCAGCTCCTCCTTCATGTCTTTGTCGTTTTCCATATTAAATTATAATACTGTTATATCTGATTACAGCTTCTCCCTCTCAAACTGCAGGGTAATTCTGTCATATTGTGCTAATTGCTCCCCAAGTTCATCTCAAGTTCCCTAATCAAGTACACGGCATTGTATAACACCAAATCCAGAATGGGCGTTTTCCTTATAGACTCTGTTACAAGCTGCTCCAAAAATATCTCTCAATCGTTCCACAAATTCCTTCAGTGGGGATCCACTGCTGACCAAATTTCCCCAGTCGACCTGCATAATGAATGTAGTATTGCCTTTTCCCATGCCTTTATTATCTCCTTACTTTGCATGCCGTTTCAAACTTCTAATTTATTTTCTGCGGCACATCCTGACTACTGCTCTGGGGCCTGTGCCAAACTCCCATCAGTTTATTTTAGACTTTGCGATTCCTCAAATCCAGCCAGAGAGGTTATATGCCTTCTCATCCTATCTCGCTCCTCCTTGCGATCGATGTAATTTCATTCCTTAGCTCAATGTAACCCCGCCCCATTTCTCAGCATGCCTGCCCTTCAGATAGGACGCACGACCTTGCATATTTTGATCCAGTCATGATCACCTTGTAACCAGATCTCTGTGATGCCCACAACATCGTATCACCAATGTAAATGTTTGCAACAAGCTCATTTAGCTTATTCCATTTTCTGTGCTTATTTAGGTACAACGACTACATTCCTGCTGTCACCCCCTCCCTTGTCTCACTTGTCACCTTTTTTGCTCTGGTTGACAAGGACTAACACGGTAGCATGGTGGTTAGCATCAATGCTTCACAGCTCCAGGGTCCCAGGTTCGATTCCCGGCTGGGTCACTGTCTGTGTGGAGTCTGCACGTCCTCCCCGTGTGTGCGTGGGTTTCCTCCGGGTCCTCCAGTTTCCTCCCACAGTCCAAAGATGTGCGGGTTAGGTGGATTGGCCATGCTAAATTGCCCGTAGTGTAACGGGGATTGTTGGGTTACGTGGGTTTAAGTAGGGTGATCATTGCTCGGCACAACATCGAGGGCCGAAGGGCCTGTGCTGTACTGTTCTATGTTCTATGTTCTATCCTTGCTGGCGGGTTTGCTCGTGGTGTTGGGAGGTGGTTATATTAATTAGTCAGCGGGAGAGTTCGTAACTGTTAGAAGAATATGCCACAGCATAAGACAGAAAGGCAATGTAGTCAGAGGCAATAATGTCGTCGCACACTTCATGGAGTAAGACAAGGCTGGATGGCCTGTTACCTAATTCCAGTAGTATCACAGGTGAAACTGATGACATTATGGCGAGTATTGACGCGTGCAATTATAATTTATTATCCAAGATGTCTATGTGGTTGAGTGAGGGGCAGAATTGACATCTATATCCTGGGATGTAGAATCTTCATCACAGGCAGAGGGGGGGGGGGGGAGAAATTAAGAAGAGCTAACATATTATTAGTTAAGGAGATCGTTTTAGCAGTAAATAGAGATCATTTCTGGAAGGGAGCATGAAATGAATCTCCGTGTTTTTCTTTCAATTTAGCATAACCAATTATTCTTTTCTCCAATTAACAGGCAATTTAGCGTAGCCAATCAAACTAAGCTGAACATTTTTGGATTGCAAGCCTGAAATCCACGCACACATGGGAAGAATATACAAGCTTCACACTGTCAGAGAGCCAGGGCCGGGATTCAAACCCGGGTGTTCAGCACTGCAGAACCAGTGTGAACCAACCCGCCACATGCCGCCCCTCAAATGAAGCTTTGTGTGTACAGCTTGTGAATGAAAGATGGTACACAGCATTTCTAGGTGATTATTATATACACCCAAAAGTCAGTGGGAAACAGAGGAGCAAATATGTGCGCAATTCGGAGATGTGTGTCAAACATACTGACATGTTAATTATATAATTTGCTATTAATTTTCAAAATTTTAATAGGTTATTCACTCAGTAAAAGGCTTAGATGGAGTGGATTTATTTAAATGTACACAGGGTAAGGTTTAATCTCAACATATAGAGGGTCCTACAAGAGATGGTGCAATGCTGGACCAAATTCTGGGAAATGAAGCCGGACGGGAGATTGATGTGTTGGTGGTAGCACATTTTGTTGATAGCGACCAGAGGATGGTGCAGGTTACGTTTTTAGTGGATAAAAAAATGAACATGTTGCAAACAGTAAAATATTTTGGAAAGCGGAATTTGTTAAAATAAGGCTGGATCCGTCTAATATAGATGGGCAAGAGTTACTTGTGGGGACAGCAAGAGAATAGCAGTGTGGGCTACATCGTTAAAAAAGAACGTTGGGAGGGTAAAGACCCAACATGTTCCCTCTTGGACAGGAAGAAGTAACACATCCAGAAAGCCATGAATGACCAGTGACATTCATGTAACGATGAGAAGGAAAGATTTTTTCAGCCTGTACAAGAAGAGCAAATCTACTGAGACATTAATAAGCGCAGCATGGAGCCTTTGAACCAAATAGGAGAGCAACTCAGGGATACGAGAATGCTCTGGATGGTCAAAGTTCCAAGATATTCTGTCATTTATCAATGGGAAGGGATAGCGAAGGACCCATTATGGAATAGCGCGGGAACCTGTGGTGCATCCAAAGGACATTCGTACACTGTTGAACTACTATTCACGATCTATCATCAGCAAGAAGATGAGCACCTAAAAGTAGAACTCGGGGAGAGAGACGGTATGGTTCTTCAGAAAATTACCAGGGGAGGGATAATATATTGGAGGTGTTGGTTGGTGTTGGTAGTCGGGTGAATATTGGACACAATTTTGAAGGAGAGATTCTTTCATTAATCGGAAAGGCCAGGTTTGACGATGAATACACAGCACGACTATTAGAGAGATTCCATGAAGAATATGATTAAGTTTTTGAGCATGTGACCGAGTGAAGAGGGTCGTGCAGTTATTGTCGTTTTCATGGATACCAGAAAAGCCTTTTGCAAGTTCTGACATGGCTGGTGTATAAAGTAGGCCAATTCAGATGTGAAACAGGGTAACTAGATAATATGGATTCAAAATGGACTGAACTGTAGGATACAGAGGATGATTATTGGATTGGATTGAATTTTCCTATCTCACGTGATCCGAGGTACAGTAAAATGCATTTTTGTGCGTGCAGCTCAAACATACTATTTAGCCCCTGAGAAGAACACATGTAATAGGGCATCACAAGGCACACCGCTGAATACATATACATTGATATCGGGTGAAGCATACGGCAGTGTCGTATTAAGAAGATCAGCCCATCAGAGGGTCGTTTCGTAGTCCAGTAACAGCGGGGAAGAAGCTGTTTTCAGTCTGTCCGTGCGTGTTCTCAGACGTTTGTATCTCCTGCTCGATGGCTGAGTTTGGGAGAGTGATTAAGCCAGTTAGTAGGGGGGTTTGATTATGCTGCCCGTAATCCCAAGGCAGAAGGCAGTGCAGATAGAGACAATGGATGCGACTCATGTACGCGTGATGGGCTGGGTGGTGTTAACGACACTCGGAAGTTTCTTGCGATCTTGGGCCAAGCAGTTCAGACAACAGGCTGTGGTGCAACCATATAGGATGCTTTCTGTTGCGCACCTTTATATGTTGGTAATAGTCAATGCGGACATGCCGAATTCACTTAGATTCCTGAGGACCAAGACACATTTTTGGTGATGCGGGTTCCTAGGATTTTGAAGCTGCCAACCACCCCGAACTCGGCCCCGTAGATGCAGACAGGTGTATGCACAATTATATGCTTCCCTAAGTCAATGGCCAGCTCTTTAGTCTTGCTGACATTGAGGGAGAGGATTGATGTCTTTACATCACTCCACGAGGTTCCCATCTTCCTCCTGTATCCTGCTCGTCGTTGTTCGAGATGCGACCCGCTACGGTCGTGTTATCAGCAAACCTGTCGATGGCATTGCAGCTAAGGTTTGCCACACATTTGTCTGTGCACAGCGAGTACAGTAGGGGCTCACCACGCAGCCTTGCAGTGACCCTGTATTGAGGATTGTCGTGGAGCCGTTGTTCTGTATTTCTACTGATTCTGGTCGAGAGGCAAAAATGTCGAGGAACGAGTTGCACATTGAGGAGCCAGGTCCTGGGCTTTAAAGCATTTATATGCGCTTAGATTTGATTATGGTGTTAGAGACGGAGCTACAGTAAATAAATAGGATTCTGATGTCTTAGTACATGACCAAATGTTCCATGGATGCGTTCAGGGCAAGCGAGATGGCGTATACTGTGGACTGGTTATGATGGTGTACACATTGCCGTTGATCTCAGCATTCTGGGAGTGTGGGGTAGGTGTGCCTCAAGATGAACGAAATACAAGCACTTCATTGCGATCGGTGCCAGGGCCATCGAACGTTTGCCATTTTGGCACGTTGCCTGGTTCTGCATTGAAACCGGTATGATGGTGGTCTTCTGGAAGCAAGTGGATACCTCGGGACGGAGTAGGGAGAGGTTAAAGTGTCCGAGAACCCATCTTGTCGCTGGTCACTGGAAGATCTGAGTACACGACCAGGAACCCTGTCCGCACGCGTCGCCATTCGCGGGTTCACTTTCAGGAACGCCAATATGAATTTTGAAGCTGTGACGGTGGTTATTGCTGTGACCAAGGCAACTGGGGCAGGCAAGAGTTGTTTGGTGTTTTTCTTCCCAAACCGAGCATAGAATGCAACGAGCATATTGGGGAGCGGAATTCTTCTTTCAGAGATACTGCTTCGCTTCGCTTAGCTGCCCGTTCTGTTGTTCAGACCTTGCCACAACCGACGAGAGTATGCAACGCTGGTCTATGACTCTATCTGGTTTGAAGTTGTCTCTTGGCATTCAGGATGACATTCTGGAGGTCGTACCTAGATTTCCAGTGTATGTCAGGGTCGCCTGACTTTTACACCTTATACCTGGACTATAGTAGTGTCTCGATCTCCCGATAAAGCCATGAGTACCGGTCGGTGGACGTTCCAACAACTTACTTTGGCAAGCAGCCGTCCACACATTTGCTGCGAAAGTCTGTGAGGGTGGTGCTACTTGTTCAGGCTGGTCGATGCGTTCTTAAACATGGGCGAGTCTACTGACTCCAAGCAGTTACGTAGGAACTCTTCTGTCTCCTCGGACCAGCACTGCAGTGCCTTCTTTACTGAATTCTCCGGCATTAGTTTCTGCTTCTATTCCGTGCGAAGAAGCACCATCTTATGGTATGATTTTCCGATGTGTGGTCCGGGGATGGGACGGAAGGAACTTGATTCTTGTATCGCAGTGGCCGAGAGTGTTCTCGCCACACGTGCCGTGGAAGATGTATTGGTGGAATTTTGGCAGCATACTCTTTCGGTTGGCCTTCTTTAAATCGCCGGCGACGATGAACAAGGCCTCCTGGAGTTCTGATTCAATGTTGCTTTTAACTGTGTACAATTCGTCGAGCGTTTTCTTCACTTCTGCCTGGGGTGACATGTAGGCGACGGTGCTGATGGCTGAAGCGAACTCAACTGGAAGGTAGTATGGACGGCATTTCACAGTCAGACATCCCCATTCCGGGAGCAGTCGGTCGGCAGATCGCCATATGAAATGAAAATGAAATGAAAATCGCTTATTGTCACGAGTAGGCTTCAGTGAAGTTACTGTGAAAAGCCCCTAGTCGCCACATTCCGGCGCCTGTCCGGAGAGGCTGGTACGGGAACAATCCGAGCACAAGTATGAGATAATGAGTAGGCAAAGTCCCCCACTATTTGCTTTGCTTGATGATGGCGTGTGGTCTGTCCTGTGAACTGCGAAGCATTCCGGTTGTCTGGCACAAGCCCGTCAGCCATGCCTCTGTGAAACAGACACACAACATTCGCTTACATCCCTCTGAGAGAAAAGTCTAGCTTTCATTTCCTACAGCTTGTTTTCGACCCCTTAGATATTTGCCAAGAGTGTGCTTGGGAAAGGCTGTTGAAACCGCGTTGCTTTGGTCTCACCTGCAAACCGCCGCATTTCTCTTGATTTCTCGGTCAGCGGCCGTGGAAAAGGTGAGAGAAGTTTGACCTTGAAGAGGTTTGGTTTTTGCGTCTGGCAGAGCCCGGTGCGGATACTTACGTGATTAGTAGCCAGTGTCTCGTGGATGACAACAGGGAGAGCTGTGCACACTATTGATTTCCATTTATATGTACGATATTGACAATTAGGTGGGGTGGGATCGTTCCTATACAAACGACACAATGCTTGGCCGGGTGAATCTCGTTGAGGTTGAGTGTCTGGGGTTACATGAAGATAATGGTGGGATGGCCTAAGGGCCAGAAAAGCGACAGATGTAATCTAAGTCTGAACGTGTGAGGTGATGCACCAAGGAAGAAATCAGATAACCTACTGACACTGGGAGGCTCTGAAAAACAAAGGGACGTAGGCGTTTCCGTCCATAGATATCGAAATGCAAAAGGGCAAGTGAATAGTTCGGAGAAAAATGCATTTGTGTACCGTTTCTTGAAAAAACATGGCATTGATTACGAAAGCAAGGATGTCATGTTGGAGTTTATCTAATTTAGTTGAGGCCACAGCCGAAGTACTGTTTGCAATCCTGAACACCACCATACAAGAAAGATGAGGCTGCACTGGAGAGCTGAAGAGGCAATTAATCAGGATGTTGCCCGGCACCGAACATTAAAATTATGAAGATAGATTGAACAGGTTTGGTTTGTTTTCGCTGAGGTAGAAACTAATTGAGGGACGACCCGATCGATGGCTACAATTTTATGAGGGGTATGGACATGGTGGAAATGGAGCAGCTATTCCCCGTTGTTGAAGGGTCAGTTGCGACTGGATGCATGTTCAAGGTGAGGGGCCGGAGGGGTTGGGGAGAATTGCGGTAAACAAATCTGTTTTAGACAGAGGGTGGAGGCCGTCTGGAATTCACTGCCTGCGAGGGTGGTAGACCGTTTCGCGTCACATATTTTCAAAAGTACTTGGATGAGCACAAAGCACGTCAAGGCCAAGGCTTATGGGAATGATGTCGCAGCTCAGATGTTTAATATGCATCTGTGCTGATTCTGCGAGCCGAAGTGCCTCTTCAGCACTGTATTACTTTGTAAATATTTTATTTCATGAGGCGACATTAAACAAACAGTGGAATGGAATGTGCGCTTATTAATTCAACCTAATACTCTCTTTAACTTCCTTCGTTTGCCATGATAGATTAATTCATTTCTCTTACTTATTTTCCTTACTTGTGTATATTTTGATGGAAGTCATGCAATACCTCCTTTAATGTCTGTCACTCCTAATGTATTGTCTTGCTTTTACAAACTATCTGACCCTTCCACTTCACGATCTCTATGTTCATTCCATTCGAATTCTCTTCATCTTAGGTTATCAAATTTGTTTTACACTATAAAAATGAATTTTCAAATTCCATAATATTATGATCACTATTTAACCTAGGCTCATTTTTACAAAGGAACAAAGAACAAAGGAAATTACAGCACAGGAACAGGCCCTCCAGCCCTCCCAACCTGCGCTGATCCAGATCCTTTATTAACGGTGGACAATCATTAAAAATGACTCATAACTCATTAACAGATACAACGTACCCTATTGGTTCCATTGCATATTGCTCTTCGTGAACGATCGCTCTTGCACTTTGCACATTTCATGTCGTCTATACATAGATTAATAGAAGATAGGAGCAGGAGGAGGCCTTTGGTACTTCCAGCCTGTCCTGCCATTCATTACGACCATGGCTGATCATCCAACTCAATCGCATAATCCTGCTTTGTACCCTTTGCTTTTGATGCAATTCTCCTCAGAGACTATATCCCGCCGCCTACAAAATATTGAAAGTTTTACGTGCACTGTACAACGTATTATTCCAATCAACATGATGATGAAAGTCACCCATATTTACTGTTTTAAACTATTTACATGCTTGATTAATTATGGATTGGTGCCGTGCCAAAATTCTGTCTACTGTTTGGGTTTGTCCATGCACTATTCCAAGCAATGTATTATTTCCATTGCTGATTGGTACCTCTCCCCAGAATGACTCCACATCTTCCGAGTCGAGATCACTTCACGCAACTTTCTTCAATACTGCTCTCAGCAACAGAGCAACAACAGCAGCATATTTCTCTTCTGTTCATCGGAAAGGTCTGATATCCCTGAATGGTATGTTCTCAGTTTGGATCTCTTTGTAACCATACTTCCAGCGTTTTTGAATTTTACACCGCTTTATTTCATTACTGTTCGTTTTCAGGTATCACATTTCCGTGGTTCCTATACCCTTTTCCAGGGTAATTTGAACGATTAGCAACTAGAGTATCAAACGCTCGCTGAGAGAGATGTCTAGGTTTGCGTAGTTGTAAGCTGCCCAGTTTATACAGGTTCCACCTCCCCATGGGTGGGACCATGAAATACTGAAAACGCTGTGACACAGTTTCATCCCAAACAGTGCACCAGTACGATAACGCGCAAAATGAATGGACGTGCTGAATTCATATGAGAACACACACACACGTGCATTTACAAAGGATAGCTGGAGCGAAAGAAAAAGATGCAAACAGACACCTTAAAAAGAGCCGTTCGTCTGATCAATTCTTTGCTCTGACTAATAGACAACAATAATCGAATTGTGAGCTTGGACACTTCGAGACATATCTGCCTTCAACGTTATTGTAGATGATATTACCTTTAAGACGATAACAACAAGCCTCACTTTCCCTCGATTACACTAAATTTTCTTTCCGTAATTAATGTTCTGGCAGAGTGTTTGTATTCTTTTTTTCAAGATGTATGACATATTACACATTACTTAACTCGTAATGTTAGTTGACACCGTGACGAAACATACACGTTAACACCCACGTATGAACCTATAATAGAATAAGAAAATGTTTAAAGACAGTATACAAGAAGGATTCATTAATTTTGCATCAGGCAATGTTTCCAGAATGGGACTCAAGAGAATGGATGATCGGGCAGTTTCTGAAGTGGTTTTCAAACGCAAATGGGCTTACAAGCAAGATAATGCACACACACACACACACACACACATGTATATATTAAACGAATTCCGGAACACTAGAAGTATAAAATATTGTGAAGACTGCATTGCCATACGTGGTGAAAATCCATATAACATTTAGTTGACAACAAGGTCATAGTGGGTCTGGTCTCGTATAACGACGATCCAGAATACAATAGGAAGATATCGAACCCACTGGAGTGGTGCAACGACAACAACCTATACCTCAATGTCAGCAAAGTAAATACCTAATCATTGACAGCATGAAGCAAAGTACCGTACACACCCCTGTCGGCATAAACGGTAGCGAGGTGAAGATGATTATTAGCTTCAAATCTATCGGAGTGCACATCACCCAAATCTGTCCTGGTCCAAGCTCCTCCACGCTACCACCACAAAATTACAACAGCACCTATAGTTCCTCATGAAAGTATGGACATTCGAAATGCTCACACTGACTCATGCCAACTTTTACTGATGCAACATAGAACACATCATATCTTTCTGCATCTCAGCCTGGTGTGGCAACTGCTCGTCCAAGACCGCAAGAAATTTTAGAGAATCGTGAACACAGCCCAGTTTATCACACTATCTACACCTGCCGCTGCCTGGGGAAAGCGGGAAACATAATAAAAGACGCCTCCCACTATCCTTACTCACTCTTCCAACCTCTTCCGTCGGGCAGGAGATACAAAATTCTAAGAGCACGCTAGAGCAGATAAAAAAACAGCTTCTTCACCCCTGTTAGCAGACTCCTATATGACCGTCTTATTAACTGACCTGATTAATACTACACTCCTGTATGATTAAACCGATGCCAGTGTCTACGCATTTTCATTGTGGACCTTGTGTTGCCCTTTTATGTATTTTCTTTTTATTTTATTTTCTTCTCTTGTACTAAATGATCTGTTTGAGCTGCTGGCAGAAAAATACTGTTCACTGTACCTCGGTACACGTGACAATAAAGAAATCCAAATCCAAATCGCGTTAGCAGATGTAAGTTTAAAGTGGAGAAATTAGAATACATCCCACACATATATGTCAAAGGTCTTTCTAAAAGTGACTCCCTGAGACAACAAAACATCAGGAAAAGTGTATAATTGAAGCCGATTCGTTTCTCAGATGTCAATGGATGAAGTAAGCACGCACAGACAGAGCTATGGCCAACTGTGATGCAGAACTCTCCCGAAGCACAGGGACCGTGGCGACACGCAACTATTGAAAACGTTAGAGAAGCACAACACTGAATTGATCGAAAGATGTCTGAACCTGAGGGAAACTCGTTGGTCGTAAGTACTTTCTTGAGTTACCTCATGGAGTTACACTCGAGTTACAGGAAAAACTCTGTTTTCGTACCATTATTTTCGTGAATTCTACCTTTAATTATATTGTGTATTTTTATGCACAGTATTCTCGTTTAAGTAGTAAACATTATTTTATTTGAATACTAGAAACAAGACCGTGCATTTCATCTCTCGTTTGCATATTTTCCTCACGTTATTCCAAATAACATAATGGTTATTCTTGGATCGGTGTTCCAGTTGATCCTTCGAGCGTTTGCGCGACCATCGTTTCAAACATCGGCACTGTATATACCACCCTACACCTGAGAGTCTAGGCCGCTTCCAGTCAGTGAATTCTACATAGAAGCATGCCCATGGTCGGCGCGTCGTTTCCAATGGGAAAGTGGAGCTGCTGGGTGCGAGGTGGGCGGGGCAGGGGGGGGGGCGGTTGTGGAGGTGAGCATTTGGTGCTCCTGGCACGACGCAATCTCTTCGTCCACGTGTGCACCTCCAAGACTATGCCGGGTCACCAGTCATAGCTGCGGGCCATCATTTTCACATGAAGGACCGTGTTCCCCGTCCGGATGGCTTGTCGTATTGCTCCTTTGCGGCGCTCGGTGATGATCACTTTGGAACTCCACAGCAGGATGCACTTCACCAACTGAGTTCTGCCACTTTTATGGTAAAATACATCAGGTTGACAGTCCTGATTCTTTTGCTGTCAGTGTGGTCTCCATAAAATTTGAGATGGATTTGCAGGTATCAATTATTGTTTATTTTAACCAGCTAGCTAGAATGACTCACTCTATTAAAAGGGAAGACACAAACATTGTATCCTGAATCCTGAACAGCGAGTGAGCAAAAAGCACAAATCATTTCTGTACAGATACATTCAAGTTGCATCAATTTTCACATTAATACGACCAAATAAGGCAACAGTAATGAATGCAAGGTACCAATAGGTTATCCCTATACAATTCTTGACCTGCACATATACCCCGATTGGCTCACTGCACATGCTTCAGCCCTTGGGGGCCCCTTTCACTCAGTATTCTCGTCCGAGCAAATACCCTTCCCCCCTTCCTGGTCATGCTTTGCTCAGTTCCTTTGTTCATTCCCTGACAAACCCATTACATTAATCTCCGGCTCCTATACCCGGGCCTATCCTCTATATTATCCTATTTAATTATCCTATTTTGTATCACATTCGTTTGTTCAATTCCTCATTCCCTCCTTTTATCATTTCATGATAACCTATTGGTCCAAACCCTAGCTGTGCTCAGGATTCTCCTCTCGCAGAATTCTGCTGAGTAACGGGATGTCACATTGGTGTGTGGTAATGGACCGAATCTATCGGCATCATCCGAGCCATAGCCAGCTTACAACACATATTAAGGCATCCAATGATTATACAGTATAGAATCATAATAACAAGTATTATCAATCCATGCATCAGGTAAAACCCCATGACCGAGCTATGAGAGCTGACTCTGAGCTGAATCCTGCTGTAGGGTTTATATCCCTCTTATAGTTGTACTGACTAGCAGCTATCCCTGATCCTTGTCATTCGTGTGCACATGTCATGATTTGTAAACTGCACGCGGAAATTAATGTTAAATGCATCCATCTTGCAGACAAGTGTCGGTAGACTCTTTGTCTTGTTCTTTCCTGAAGTTCAATCACCGAGAACCATAGCTGTCGCCGCTCAGGAAGGTAACACAATAGCTATTATGTGGGTTCCACTAAGTCCAAGGCATCTGACTACTTTGGGGTAGCAGCACCGTAGAACCTTCTTCATGTCCCTTAGAAACAGCACACAACTCAGTCCATCAGAGACCAAAATGTATTTTATCCCTCATTGGATTGTTTTTGTAGGAAGAGCTTTCAGTTTCTCATTGGAATGGTAAATTATGATATCATGTATTATCCACTGATTACCTTGCTTTATTAATTGCAGGGGCTTCAACCGATCCTGTTTCTATTCCTGACTTCCTTACACTAACGTCGAAAATTTTACTGAACCATGTAATCTGCCAATCCTTGCTTACTTGGGACAATAGCTCAGTTTTCTTCAAACCACTTTCGTCCGTTATCATTTTTCTTACAGCATAACGTGTATACTTGGCATTATTTTTTTGCTTGTTTGTCTTTCTTTCCGTGTGTGCGTGGGTTTCCTCCGGGTGCTCCGGTTTCCTCCCACAGTCCAAAGATGTGCAGGTTAGGTGGATTGGCCATGCAAAATTGCCCTTAGTGTCCAAAATTGCCCTTAATGTTGGTGGGGTTGCTGGGTTATGGGGATAGGGTGGAGGTGTTGGCCTCGGCTAGGGTGCTCTTTCCAGGAGCCGGTGCAGACTCGATGGGCTGAATGGCCTCCTTCTGCACTGTAAACTCTATGTAAAAACACTACTCGCACATTTAATGCAGTTAATCTTTTAATCAATTGAAAACATACATAACAGTCCGTAACAATGGACAGGACATTTCGTCTGTAATAACTGTTATACTCTCCAGCGCTATATTGGTTGCTGCATTGTTTACAAGTCTCCCCTTGTGGCATCAACTTGCCAAGATTCTTAAACTATTGTCATTTAAAATACGGGGTTTGCTCGTCAGTCGCTGTTGTCTGCTGAGACCATAATAACTCCACCGCGTAATACGCGCCTCATGGAGACCACAGATCATCCATCACCGAATGTGAAGTAAGAGATGTCTGACTGGAGGTTTCACTTATTCACTAATAATTTGATATTTTGATTTGTTTCTAACTCGTAAGGTTTTTCTTCCGGGCTCTGTAATTTAATTCCCTCAAATATGTAGCGAATTGCCGCATTAGTTTTGCGCCATACTGTCCGAAACATTCTCCTCCGGAGTGTTGTTCAGGTTTTTCATCTGTATTATTGTTGCTTCATCTGAAACATAAATGAACAGGACAAAGGCGGAGAGGGCCCACTTTCTTAATTTGTTTCTTTGTATTCTCGTTTGGATGTTCCAGAAGTACCCTCTCCAGAACTTCCGGATTTCCATTGCCACCGTTCCTCTTTTGCTAACTCAGTGATTCAATAAGGTCGAAACTTTCCCTGATACATTTCGAATCTTGCTACTGCATTTACTTCAATGTTTTAAATTCTGATTGTGACAGGATTTTTTGAAAGCTAAATTCCGAACATGACATTTTCACTTCATAATCTGTCATATCGATGCTGCGAACAGGTTTCAATTCAGTGGCATCCTGGCACCCACACCCAAACATTCCTTTATCCCTTGATCGAGCGTTTGGGGGATATGATCTATCTTTTGGCACGGCATCATTGCAGTCATACAGTCTCGAGGCACTGTTAAGCTTAATTTATATCCGCAGGTCATCCCAACAGCATAAACTACGTGACCCCTCTCTAATCGATGCCACAAGCTTGTCACTTGTCCACAAGCTTGCACACACTTTCCCAATCACTTGTCGTTAGCTAGGTCTTCTCTACATTAATTACAATTTGTCTTTAGCACACCATCCCATGGTCAAAATTTATCTTGTTTTCACAACCTTCAATCATCAGTATTGTTTGAGCTGAACCATTTCCCCTTTTCTGTCGTTCGAAATGCAATATCAAATCGTCTGACTACGCTGTATCTGTCATTTTCCTAGGTTTCATATGATTACTTTTTTCCAAACTACTAGGCAACAGGACGCGCAGCACCATGGACACGATCTTTCATTATGTTCATAATGAATCATTTTAAACAGGGGACCAATTGTATCATGCAACTTCCCCAGTGCTTCTATCAGCTGTGATTGAAAAATTACAGATTACTTTTGCTGCTCCCAGGAAAAAGGGGGCCTGGATACTCTCATGACCATTCCTCCATCGGTGTTTCAGTTTCTATGCCACTCCCTGTTTCTCCACCATTTTCTTTTCCGAAATGCTTAAAATGGATGCTCATTGTGGTTGTTTTCGTCCTCCTTAACTTTACTACCATCTGTATATACCAACTCTGTTTTGCTAACTGATTTATCAAGTTTCTGTCCCTTTTTAATGTTATGAATAAAGATTAAGGCAGGGTGTGAAAGAATGGTTTCCTATCTTTCCCATCGAGATGTATTCACGCCTTGCTGGCAAACCTGTCTCTTGGTTAACTCTGTCAATTCTAAAATTGAGTTGTAACCCTCTGTATTCCTTTTTTGTTATGGCTGCCAGACATTTTGCGATGTCCGAAAACTTTTATTCAGCCCTTGCCCAATTTCCTATTGAATTTTGATCGGTGCCTGAGTACTATGATTAGCAAGCTCCATCCCATATCCATTTGCGTTCAGATCAAATTTAATGCTCAAATCGTGCCTTCATGTTTCTCCTCTAATGGCCCGGATGTTGCTCCAACTGTGTTTAACTAGTCCAAACTGCGCTTCACTGGTCCATCTAAAATCCATTTTCCAAAGTTTCATAAGTGTGTCCAGCATAAAGATTAAAGTCTTCCACTACTTGTCTCAAATACCCCAAATTTCTCATGATTTGCCGAACCCCACTTCATGAAATGGGCGCTGTGATTCTAGTAACTTTCTCTCTCATCCGAACACTGGCTTCCCTACCTTCCTTTCACACTCAATACCCTAAATAGTCGACTTGGCTCCTGCCAATCTGGCATTTCTTTACCCCTATTTTAAATCCTACTTCACTTAATGATTTAATAATTTTGTTCACTCTTTTAACATGTGTCCCCCTGATCATCATAACTAATTAACTAATTAACTAAAGCCAAATCATTTTAACCAGCTCCCTTACTATTGCCTGGAAGTGGTTCGGGGAATTAACGTATCCTTGTGGCAATTTACACTATGCACAATGTTTAGTGCCGAGGGGAAAAGCTGTCTGCTCCCTGCTGTTCTAACTCTTTGGTCATTATCTCCAGCTCGCATTTGGCACCTCGGGTTAGCGGATAAGCATTTAAGGCCTGTGTCGGTTTCCTGGAATTGTGTGCCTGAATTGTGTGCTGATTAACCCTGTATCATTGTTTCTATTCCTAGTTTTGCTTTCACGATTTCCTACAGTTACCAATTGGTTTTTATATAGAACATAGAACATAGAACAGTACAGCACAGAACAGGCCCTTCGGCCCTCCATGTTGTGCCGAGCAATGATCACCCTACTTAAACCCACGTAACCCGTATACCCGTAACCCAACAATCCCTCCATTAACCTTACACTACAGGCAATTTAGCCTGGCCAATCCACCTAACCTGCACATCTTTGGACTGTGGGAGGAAACCGGAGCACCCGGGGGAAACCCACGCTGACACGGGGAGGACGTGCAGACGCCACACAGACAGTGACCCAGCTGGGAATCGAACCTGGGACCCTGGAGCTGTGAAGCATTGATGCTAACCACCATGCTACCGTGAGGCCCCTATGCATCAATTTTATTAATATTTTCCTGCCAGCAGATTCTAATTTCGCGCGCGATACTGCAAATAATATCCCCAATCCAAGCTCAGGTCCCATTGCTTTACTCCCTGGAGCTCCATTTGCAATGTAGTCCACATTCCAAACTTCATTTCTTGACCTCGCGTCTCTTTCAAGGCAGCGGCCACTAGGACCCGGTGGAGCTTTGCTATATAACTTCCATCGCCTCAGACTCATCCATGTCCCTTTGTTCCAGGACTGTGCCGAGTTCAAACTAATCATTTACAAATTCCAATTGATCGATTCTGATTTCGCTTTTTGTTTACTTCCTGAGAATTGTGTCCTAATTAAATCCCACAATGTTAATCATTATAACTGATTTTCTAAAAAAAAAAATTCAAATACCTAACCGGCTTTAAATCTCACTTTAACTGCCGTGTATTTGCTCCACCTAATTGATGTGCACCTTCGTTTTTCAGAACACAACATTTTAAAAACTAGGGATACCAGAGGATGTTCACAAATTCTTATTAAACACACTCATTCATTCGCTGGAGATCTCCATTCAAACGAAAGGAATACAAAGCATTTTTCTTCCATTCATCTCAAACAACCGAACAATAAAAGTTTGAATTTGCAAAGAAACCACAATATAATTTTAGCAAATCCTGAGAGCTCTCCGATACGTTTCTAAACTTCTCGCTTTCCCTCGTGGCCATTCATCTCCCAATTCGTTGTTTCACTCATATTCCTAAGAATAAAATTTTAATTTAGGCAATTCTAATTGTACGGAATTGAATCGTCTCCAAAACATTCCATCGACGGTCTTAATTGAATTGTCTCTATGACATTCAGTCAACCCGTTAAAGGCCTTAACCGAATTAAAGTGTAATTTAATATCAGCAATTTTAGCCAAATTTAATTGTACGGAATTGAATTGTCTCCAGAACATTCCATCAGCGGTGTTAAGTGAATTTTCTCTGTGACGTTCCCTCAACCCGTTAAAGACCTTAATCGAATTAAAGTGTAATTTAACATAACCAATTTTAATTTTCAACTCACATGCCTCTGACGTACGAGGCAACATTCCTTCAGTCACTAGTTGAATTGTTACCCCGTATTCCCTCAGTTACGTTACACACCTCAGCCGTACCTGCATCGAATGAAATGAATTATTCTAATCTGCCAGACTGACCTTTGATTTCGGCGAGGCGATCTTACATGATCAAATGCGACTGATCAGACTGCAATCAGACTACGAGAGAGAAGAAAAACGACATGGCCATTTTCCAGCTTGTCAAATCGTGGGCCCATTTCTTCTTGCCTGTCCGAGATCAGTCTAATTCTGATTTCGCAGATGAGAGGTGATCATCTGGAAAGCCCTGTGTTTCGGCACCAAATGACAATCCTGATTTAAAATTTGAGACGGATCTGCAAGTAAAAATTGTTGTTTATTTTAACCAGCTAGCTGGCGTGACTCACTCTACTAAAAGCACAGGAAACAACCACTGTCTCCACAACATTCAACAGCGAGTGAGCAAAAAGCACAACGCATTTCTGTACAGATACATTCAAGTTGCATCAAGTTTCACATACGACCAAATAAGGCAACAGTAATGAATGCAAGATTCCCATAGGCTATCCATATACACTTCCTGGCCTGGCCATATACCCTGATTGTCTTACTTCACATTATTCAGCCCTGGGGGGGGGGGAGAAGGGGGGGGGGGCTTTCACTCAGCATTCTCGTCCCAGGAACTGCCCATCCCCCTTCCTGACCATGCTTTGCTCAGTTCCCTTGTTCATTCCCTGATAAACTCATTAAGTTACTCTCCGGCTCCAATACCCGGGTCTATCCTCTACATTATCCCAACTAATTATCCAATTTTGTAACACATTCGTTTGTTCAATTCCTCAAGATCGCATGTAAGGGCACGGTGCTGGGCCTCGTACAACATTATGTGGTGGACCCTGGCCAGCAGTGGGTCAAACTGTGTTCATACGTTTACTTCAGCCGCTGTCACTGTTAAAGAGACCGCGAAATGTAAGTTCGTGCGTACATCGTCCGATGTTGTCGGCCTTGGCATAAAGGTGGGCAGTGGGAAGAGTTAAGCGGGGACGTTCGCCTTGTTCGATGCTCTAAAACGTACTCATATGCCGCTAACAGGAAAGTCCATTGCTGAATCCGGGCAGACTCACTGGTATAACAGTAATTTCCTCTTTGTACAACCTCAGTAGGGGTTTGTGGTCAGTACACACGTCGAATGCATGCTCAAAGACATGGTGAGGCATCTTTTTTCACTAAACACTTTTTCCATCTGAAAACGTGTACGCAATGAACGGCTCTAAACCATCGTGTTTGCAAGACCAGCCCCGGTTTCGTAGGGCCACACATTGCAAGTGAGCAACGAATAATTTGATGCTTTGAAGTGAGTCAGCAGCTGTGAGGACAGCGGTCGTCCGTTCGCTTCGTTGAAAGCATCCTGCTGTTGTGGGTACAAAACCATCGCTGGCCGATTCTTTCACAACAGTTACGTTGAGGCCAGCACTGTCGCCATGTTCGGAATGAACTTACGTTTGAGCCTACGAGGCCCAAGAACGCTCTGCAGGATCCTTCGCTATGGGCGGCTGCAGAATGGCGTGTACTTTAGCGTTTGCTGCGTGCAGTCCATGTCAGTCACCCTGAGCCCAAAAAAACTGCCTGATTTGTAGAGAAAATAGACTATTCGTCCGAGCTGGACCCAGGCTCCTTCGAACTGACATAGCGTGTCCGATAGATTTTCCAGGTGGTCCCAGCTGTTGTGAGGGCTCATCAGCACCTCATCCGCATAGACTACAACCTGTAGCAATCTTCACAAGGATATTTTTCATCACTCTTTGGAATATGGCAAATACTGAAGAGGCTCTGAATGACAGCCTGGTGTACTCATACAACCCCCTTTACGTGTTTGTATGTTTTCGCGTGGCTCCTCTCGATCTTGGTTAATGTCTGTCCTCCGCTGAGCCTTGATTATCGGTCCTCAATATTTGGCCGTCTAACTATTCAGACGGGATGATCGGTTAATGGACACTTTATAATCTCTGCAACAGCGGATGGGAACATTAGGTTTCATAAACGGCATTGCCGGCACAGCCGAATCCGCAAATTGCACCCAAAGAGCCAATCAAAACTTCTGAACCCGGTCCAGTTTTGTGTCGATATTTGGTTCTAAAGCGTTGCGTGAGGTGAGCCTGAAATAGCTTGGTTGTTCCTCTGGGTCGAATGATATCCTGGCAGAGTCTGCTCAAATCGCACGATGCAATCCTGGATTACCCTCGGGAAAAGTGGCAATACCGCACCCAACCTGTCCGTGCTCATTGAACATACTTGCTCCCAGTCTACCCGGAGATTTCTGAACCAGTTATGCCCCAGCACATATATATCCAAACCTTTACTCCTACTGGTAGTACGTTTGCCAACTGAGCCCCGTATTTCCGGGGACATCTGAGGTACCCGCGGTCTCCTAAGGTTCTATGGCAAACGTCACCAGCCCAGCGTCAATATTTTATAATGTCAAGACCTTGTGCGAATATGGTAATACCTGCAAAGCTGACAAAGGAAACATTCCTACAGTATCGAGCTCCATCCATATCCGGAAACGGTTGAGTTAGATTGTAACTGGCATCGATTCGTCGCTACTCATGCTGAGGAGAACCACGATATCTGGTTCAGCATCGTGAAATGCGAGCGAACTCTGGTATGGCCATGGGATGGCGGAAGTGGTTTGGTGTAATTTGTCGCTGGCATGTGGCACGTTGACTCCCTCTGCTGCAGGCCCGTTTGTTCCATGTGTCAGAGATGTCTGGCGTGCGAGAACCATTGCACCCCTTAACAGGAAAATGTTGCCGTCGGTCCTGGTCTTCCAGAGTTTGGCCGCTTGCGGCGGGAGTGCGGACGGACAGCATGGAATGTCATCACTCCACACCCGCTCGTGCGGCGGGGTTCCAGAATATGTTGTCTGCCCTCCCGGGACAAAACTATCTAGTTTCCTTTCTTCAGGTCCAGATTAGATTCACCCAGTAAACGTTCTTGGATTGCCTCATCTCTGATCCCCCAAACCAAACTGTCTCTCAGTGCCTCAGGCAATGTCAGACCGAACTCACAGATCTCGGCGGGTTTTCGCAAACGTACCAGATATTCAATTGTACGTTCGCAATGGCGCTGAGAAGCAGTGTGGACATAAGACCGCGAAAAATTAACAGAAGTTTCGAATCAAAATGTTGACCGTTATGTGTTGCGAGCACCCAAAGCTGGTGGGTGTCATGTGAGTAGGATAAACTTAAATTTATCAAAGTGCTGCAGGTCTCTGAACTGCAAACCATGAGGCGGTTCACTGTTTGTCTGCCCCCCCCCCCCCATTATATTATTCAGGCGAAAACAGCGCATTCGCTCAATGTTCTGAGCCCAATATTTGCAGCAATTAAGCAGTCCGTTTTGTCCTGGATGGTATCGGGCATCTGGTGTGTTCTTGGAGCTGCACTCACCCAGGCAAGGGAACAGTATGCCTTTAACCTCCTCCCTTGTGACTTGTCGAAGATGGACAGGGATTAGAAGGTTAGCTGGTGTATTAGATTGGATTATTAGAGACTTTTCAAAGAGTGTTTCAAAAGTCAACATATTCAAATGGTTGTGATTCAGGACCAACGTGTTCCTGTGAGAGTGACAAGCAAGGGTAAGTGCAGAGGCCACTGAATATTAAGGGATATAAAGAAAATAGAATAAACCTGTGGCAGGCAGAGAGGAGTGAAAACCGGTGGGGGCTCCAATCTTATGGAGACGGTAGATGGTTGTTTAAAAATAAAGTAGAACAGTAACGAGGGCCAGGGTATATCATTGCCAACGAATAATAATGAAAACCTGAAGACATTTTGGAAATATATCACAAGCTCCACGATTATGAGTGAAAGATCGATGTCCATTAGGGACCAAAGGATAAACATACGTCAGTAGCCAACTGTCGTGGTCGAGGTGGAGCCAACCGGATCCAAGGCACTTGGAAAATTGGACTTAAAGACAATCTTTGTGAATAGGGTACAAAGGAATTTGACGGTGGTCTATTTTCGCGATTAGATTTCTGTGACCAGCGGTGCAACACTGGGATCTTTGATTGGGCACATATTGTTTGTTTTATAAGTAAGCAGTTGGATTTCAAGGCAGAAGTGACAGTTATTAACTTCGCAGAAGACAACACAATTGCTGGCGTTGTAGTCAGTGAGGAGGATAATACATGGTCACAGACTGATACTGATCAGCTTACTATTTGAACAGAGCAGTGGCAGAAGGAATTGAATCGCGGTGCATGCGTTTTGGGAAGTCAAATGGGAGTAGGCACAGGCAATGAGCGGAAGGACATAGATTTGACGAAAATAGGGCATTAATGGATCTCATGGATCTCAGAAGGTGGCAGCACATGAGTGAAAGGTGGGGAAAAGGCAAAGAAATTTAGAGGGGCATAGCACAGAGGAGCGTGCTCTGTTTTCCGTGGACGAGAGAAGGCTAATTGGGATCTGAAAGATGTATGAAAAATTGTGGGAGGAGTAGATAGATTTAGATTCATATTTATTTTTATGTGTAGAAAGGTACAGTGAAAAGTATCGTTCCATGGCATACTACAGTCATACTAGATCGTCCCATGCATAAAAAACATAGACGTCCGATAAATACACAACGTAGATGCAAAGACATTGACATGGGAAGGGCTTGTTTTATCCACATCACGCCATGATCAACGACCAGTTCATTAGCTTTGTTGACATTGAGGGAGATATATTTGCCATTTCACCATGCCACTTGTTTCGCCATCTCGCTCCTTTACTCCGACTCATCGTTATTTGTGATGCGACCCAAAACGGTTGTGTCACCAACAAACGTGTAGTTGGAATTGTAGCTGGATTTTACCACACAATCATGTGTGTCTTATGAGTATATGCGGGGGTTAATAAAAAACGTGCAGTGTCCCAGCATTGACAATTATATTCGAGGGTGTGCCAATGCTGATCCTTACGACATTGTGGTCCACGAGATATGAAGTCGAGGATACAGTCGGGGAGGGCGGGGCAAAGTCCTGGGTTTTGGAGTTTGGATGTTGTGGTGATATGCGTAGACTGAGGCATATCAACATATAACCCATTTTAGAATACCCACAGATAGCGACAGCAAAGCCTATGTGAAATTCCGCCTTATTCATTGTGGCGACACAATCGTTCATCAAAGCTGTTGGCATGAAAATTTTAGCCATGGGTAATGATTTGGGGCCTTCAGAATTTTGAGTTCTTGTTGGCCAGTGAGATGTTTTGGAATTTACTGCAAATAACAAAAAGATAGCCAACGCAGAACACTATTACGTAACACAGAAGATTGCAAACATGCGTTTCGAATTACCACCTTGGTTCTTTATCAGCTCTGGGGAGTACAAAGTGGGCATGGAAGTGATATAATAAAAATTTAACAAAAATTATTATCCTGATGCGCAACTAAACACCATGAATAAAATAAAAATATAAATGTACAATGTTAAGTGTCTCACAACCTCACTTGAATAAAGCATTCTGAAAGTTAACATTGACCAGAAATTGAAATCTGCGACTGTCTAAATCTGCAGTTATAAGTGAAGTCGAGAGGCTAGAATCCTGCGGCGATTTGCACGACTCCTTCCTCCCGGATTCTGTGCACAAACCACAGTGCACGAGTCTGAAGTAAAATAAATGCGTGTTGATTAAAAGCTTCAGCAGACGGGGATTGGTACATTCCAAACAAAGGAGGCTGCCTGAGTGGCAGCGCACCCACAATCATTTACTCGACAAAACACCGACTTAAGACTCAGGTGTGTGTTCCAGCTATATCGTGCAATGCCGGTGCTCTCTAACGCTAATGAGGTAGCACTGTCCAATCTCGCGAAGGTACCAACTCCAGAGTCAAGTGTGGCACTGACTTATTGATCAGCATCCCATTGAATTTTAAGTCCCTGGCATCCATCTTCCCGATTTAACACTGTATAGCCCTTCCATTACTATGATTGGATGGAAATTCTTCCCTACCAAGCGGGTGGACCCACGTGCACCAGATGAACTGCAGCGACTCAAAAATACAGATAAGTTCTAATCGTTCGACCATGAAGGATGAATAAGAAACCTTGTGTAACCAGGGCTACCTTGACCCTTTTTATGAATCAAGGTTGTGTCATTTGCCTTTGCAGTTTCAACCTGCAACCTGCAGATTTGCCAATTACAGAAAACAACTATTTCATTATTTATACAACTTCACTTCAGCTCTGCTCTTTTTTCGACAAAGAGGTAAGAGCGCAAAACTGACAGCAATTACATCCATATTTCAAGATCTTGCATGAGCTTAACTCTCAAGGAAGTGGCAACTCTGGCTTATATAATCTCGTATTCGTTTTCCAATCGTGTGAATGTTAACAATTTAATGTTCCACATATATATCAGCATTTAATTACGAAAGAATGCAGCCACTTCAATTTATTACATTCAAAGCTTTCTGTTACAAATCTACCAATTCATGGATATCCGTGCCTCAATATGCTAGATTGTCATGTCACAAATATGACTGCAGCTGTACATCCAGCTGTCAATCTCCATTTCGCCCGTCAGTAATGTGTCAAATCACCCAGTTAGTTCCTGCCTCACCTGTGATTTCCTGAAGTTTAAAGTTATATAGTTTGGAAAAGTAGCATTTGGCTGGTCCAGGAGTTTACGAACAGAGGTGTCAATGGTTGAACGCCAATAGTGCGGCATTTGTAGGATAACCTGTTTTTTTAGGGAATATGAAATTGACAAAAAATATCCATTTTTATTTTTAACAGCGCGAATCAATGGACCGGCACGTTGAATACTGCTTTGCTGAAAACCGTCTCAACATCAATTAACCGCACAAATAGAAACTAAGGACCGAAATCTACGTGCTCTGGAGCAGCTTGAAATACACCTACAATGCACTTTTCTAAGCATACATCCTCCGATACTGGCAATAAATTGTACGGAAATTGTCCGCAAGTTCACTCTGCTAAAAGACAATTAGACTGGGCGGCGATCCATTAAAAAATGCGATTTAAATTATGTGCATGGTCCCAGTGTCTCACTCCAACAATCTCCCAGAACATTTTGAAAGAATGAGAATCTCCCTCGTTGCTGGTTCACTATTGTATTGCCCTCCCCAACATATCATGGAAGGCTGATCTAGCCTAACTCCCAGGAAAAGCATAGCGGTACCTCCTGAGAAATTTCATTACTTCCTGCATTTGGGCAGCCGATCTTCAACACTCCCGCCCTCATGGATCCAAGCCCAACCCATGAGTGACCACTTATTCTCGAATTCAGGACCTTGAAGGCTGTGCAGTCAATTGGCGACACAGTTCCTATTTGATATTCAGAAATATTGAAATATATTCAAGTAGTTAACAGCTCTGCTTCTATCTTGATTTAAATTAGCTGGACATGTGGAAATCTTTCACTTCCAGCAGCAAGTGCTTCTCCTTGTGTTGAACTTTGCAGCCGCGACAGAATGGCGCCGAAGTATATCAGAGCAGGGAGATTAGACAATAGCGACCTGATATTATGTCAATAATGTGGGAGCAGATGCTTACAATTTCAAAACTCCGGAACAGCAGGCCTAAAGTTTATCTTAACCTCGTTGAAAGTTCGGATGTGAATTTCATATGACTTGTGTTGCATAAATGGATATCATTTCATTGAAGTGAACATATCGAGAGGCCGCCAAGTTAAGTTGATGGGAAGAATTTAAGTGCATTAAATTAACAATCCAAAAATAATAATGAGTTGATTTAAGAGGGAATTACAGAGAACATGAACTTTTCAACTGATGTATATCTTTATTAACAGTTTTGGTATATATTAATGAACACTGAAGAGGCCAGAGTTTGAGTGATCATTTGACGAGCTGTTTACATGTTTCAAAATGTTCGCGGGAATGAGGCAAAATGAAACGTGCATTTGGAAAGAGGAGCCCAGGGTGTGTCGACTCTAGATTGATGATCACGATGAACAGAGACAAAGACAAACGTGCAGCCGCAGAATGTGCTGTTAATTTGCCGCTGTGATGCAATAATTCTAACATTCTAGTTTCTCAACCATATCTTGTAAACTTCCATTCAAATATTTATCACACTGGATGCGGAAGCAAATTGTTACTCCCCTTCAACAGCCATCGTCATCATTCACTTCACTGAAAACAGTACACCAAAAGTCGTGTTTAGCTAATGCTTTCGAAGGTGCCATTTGTTCAGCAGATTGTGTGGTGCGTGAGCAGAACTTTGATCGCAAAGTATCGTGAATGCACTTTCCAATATATTTATCTTATTTACAAATGAATTGACTTTTCAAAACGTTTCCCTTATTTGTATTGCGAATCAACACTTTATCATGGATTACATCATGCGGTGAGTTTATAGAAAGCATGTTTCATAATATAGTGTTTCAAAACCGAACTGCTCGATACGTTTATTTATTTTATTCCTCCGGTTGTCCTCACTTGGCAATCCTGTAGACCTGCAGGGATGCAAAGTCGATGTGCAGTCTTTTCAATTCCAAGCCATTTGTAAGTGTTTTCTGAAGCGGTTACTGGCAAACCGTATATTGCCAATCAGTCGAGAGTAAATGATCCTGTTCACAACCAATCACTTCCATTCTATTTACTCTTCTTTTTCAACTATTCTCCTTTTGCAAGTTCAACAGTGTTCCATCATCATTCCGCCCAGATTCTCAATGATCCACGTATGCCTTAAAATAAGTAGACCTTGGAATCTGGTAACCATGTTGGTAGGAGACTTTAACCAAGCTGATTTCAGCGGTGTGTGATAAGCGGGAAACAATGAACAATCCTGCTACCGGGGAGAGACGTGTAATAAACACCACCCTATGTTAAAATTAACATGTGCATACGTACATCGATGCACAGAACATAACAGCAGGAGAAGGCCTTTTGGTCCTTCGAGCATGCTCCGCCATTGATCACGATTATGGCTCATCATCAAATTCAATACGCTCATCCTGCTTTCTCCCCATAGCATTTGGTCCCATTCTCCCCAAGTGCTGTATCTAGCCGCCTCTTGAATATATTCAATGTTCTAGCATCAACTTCTTCCTGTCGTAATGCATTCCACATGGATGCCACTCTTAAGGCGAATAAATGTCTCATCAGCTCTGTCCAAAATTGTTTACCCTCAATCCTCAGATTGTGACCCCTCGTTCTGGACTCACAAATCATTGGTAACATGTTGGCTGCATCAACCCTGTCTAGTCTGTTAGAGTTTTGTACGCCACTATGAGACCCGCCCCCCCCCCCCGATTCTTCTGTATTCCTGCGAGGACTACCCTAACCGAGACAATCTTTCCACATTTAACAGTCCCGCCATCCGTGGAAACAGTCAGGTACTCCTTTGTTGCACTCAATCAAGATCAAGAACATCCTTCCTGGGGAAAGCGGAACAAAACTGCACACACTATTTTCAGTGTAGCCTCATCAAGGCCCTGTATATTTACAGCAACATAGCCTTGCTTCTGCACTGGAAACTTCTCGAAATGAAGACCAAAATACCATTAGCCTCATGTATCGCCTGCTGCACCTACTCTCTTACCTTCAGCGACTGGTGCTCAAGGACAACCACGCTCTACTGTACACTCCCCTCTCCCAATTAACAACAATTCAGATAGTAATCCGCATTCCTGTTTTTGCTTCCAAAGTGGAAATGCTTACACTTATTCAAATTATAGTGCATCTGACGATGATTTGCCCACTAGCCCTATCTGACCAGATAACATAGAACATAGAACATAGAACAGTACAGCACAGAACAGGCCCTTCGGCCCTCGATGTTGTGCCGAGCAATGATCACCCTACTTAAACCCACGTAACCCGTATACCCGTAACCCAACAATCCCCCCATTAACCTTACACTACGGGCAATTTAGCATGGCCAATCCACCTAACCCCGCACATCTTTGGACTGTGGGAGGAAATCGGAGCACCCGGAGGAAACCCACGCACACACGGGGAGGACGTGCAGACTCCACACAAACAGTGACCCAGCCGGGAATCGAACCTGGGACCCTGGAGCTGTGAAGCATTGATGCTAACCACCATGCTACCGTGAAGCCCCATAACGATGGAGGATCACTGCATCCTCGTCACAGCGCATCCTTCCACCCAACTTGGTATCATCTGGAAACTTTGAGATGCTACAATTTGTTCCCACATCTAAATCATGAATATGTGTTGTGAATTGCTGGTCCCCAGCAGCGATTCCTGTGGCACTCCACTAGTAATTACCTGCCAATTGAAAATTACCCATTAATTCCTAGAATTTTTTCCCTCACTGCCAACCAGTTTTCTATCCACCTTAATGTACTCCCCACCCCCCCCCCCCCCAATTCCATGCACTTTACTTTTGCACAATAATATCTTCTACGGAACTGTGACAAACGCCTTCTGAAAGGGCAAGTATTACACGTCGACTGGCTCCCCTTTGTCAACTAAACAGGTTACATCTTCAAAGAATTCCAACAGATTTGTCAAGCATGATTTCACTTTCATAAGTCCATGATGGCTCCGACTGATCCTGCTTTCCAAATGTTCCGCTATAAAGGTCTTGGTAATGGATTCAAGATTTTTAATTACCGTTGTTAGATATACTGATCTATCAGTCCCTGATTTTTCTCTGCCTCCCATTTTGAATAGTGCAGTGACATGAGCTCCCTCCAATCTGCCGGGACTGTTCCGGAGCGTATAGAATCAGGGAGCATGGCCACCAATGCATCCAATATTTCCAGAGGCACTGGCATAAGCAATCTGTGTTGCAGATTCTAGGACTTGGGTAGTTGTCCGCCTTCCACCCCATCAATTTTCTCAGCATAATTTATCTACCAATGTTGACCTGCCTCAGTTCTTCCCTCTCAATAAACCTTATTTGTTTGCTGTATAAGTAACCACCTGGATTTGGAGGCAGACGTTAGAGTTAATACCTTTGCAGAAGAGTCCACAATTGCTGAAGTTGTTGTGAGTGAGGAGGAAAGAACTTGGCCACAGACTGATGTACAGCATCATACAATTTGGACATAGCAATTGCAGATGGAATTGAATCGCGGTGCATGTGAGGTGATGCATTTTGGGAGGTCTAATAGTAGCGGGGCAGAGGCAATGAACGGAAGGACATAGTATTTACGAACAGTAGGACGTCGGTGGACACATCTATGGATCTCTGAAGATGACAGCACCTGAGTTAAAAGTGGGGAATAGGCCAAAATATTCAATTGTTTAACCCTTTCTTTTACCCCGTCATGAATTCCCCTGTTTCTGTCTGTAGGCGGCCTACATTTATCTTTCCAATCTCTATCTCTTCCCATGTCTTTTGTAAATTCTTAGCGTGAGTCTTTATGTTCTCTGCAAGCTTACTTTCGTCCTGTACTTTCCATTGCTTAATAAATCCCTTCGTCCTTCTTTCCAACATTCTAAACTTCTCCATATCCTCGGAACGATTATTTTTCTTGGCCAATCTGCATGCTTTAATTTCATTTAATTTCGTTTAATGTCATTCCCAATTTCAGCACTGCAGTTCTGGGGGTCTATATATGACACCCACAACTGTTTTGTGCCCCTCGGAATTTCTCAACTCTACCCGCACAAACGCCACATTGTCAGAGCTGATATTCTCTCTCACCACTGTGTTAATTTCCTCTTTAAACAACAGTGTTACGCCACCAGATTTCCTTTCATGTCTGTCCTTCGTAACTACTGAAAACCCGGGAATTCAGTTGCAATCACTGGTCACCATTCAGTCATGTCTCCAGAATCGCATTTAGATCATACAGTTATTTCTATCTTGGCGATCAATTTATCTAATTTATCGCAAATGATCCGTATAACATGGCACAGAGCATTAACGTTTGTCTTTTTCATACTGTCTGTCTTGCTCAAAATATTTTCCCTTGGTTTCCTCAGCTATCTTTTTTTCTTATTCGCTTTTCTGCCTTTTGTTTTTCTCCTTTTATCCCTCTTTCACTGACTTCTTGCAAATGTTACAATCATCTGAACACTGCGGGCGGGCGTGACATGCTAATGGAAGGAAAGGAGACTATGACAGGTGAGGAACTACAGACGATCATTATCCCTAACGAGGGAATGCTGGGCAAGCTAATGCGGCTTTAGGTATATACGTCTCCTGGCACTGATGGAATGCATCTCAGGATACTAAAAGGGGTGACGAGGGAAAAGCAATTTCGCTCGTGCTAATTTATCAAAATTCGGAGGACTCTGGGATGATTCCAGCAGATCGGAAATCAGCAAATGTCCGGCCACTTTTTGAAAAAGGTGGTAGACAAAAAGAGGGAGTGACGGGCCATTGCGTTTAACTTATGCAGTGGGGAAGTGTTTGAAACTGTCATTAAGCAAGACAAAGCGAGATATCTGGATCGAAATTGTCCCAATAGTTAGACGCAGCATGGTTTCATGAAAGGCACCTCATGTTTGACTAATTTAGTGGACTTCTTTGAGGATTCGACAAGCACGCTGGTCAAAGGTGAACCAACCGTTGTGTTGTTTCTCGATTTGCCAATATATTCCAAAAGGCACCAGCGTGAGACAAAGGCGTGTGGCGTTACGGTAATGTAATAGCATTGATAGTAGATTGGTTAGTTGACAGAAAGCAAAGAGTGGGGAGAAGTGGGTGTTTTCTCGTTGGTGATCAATGGCTAGTGGTGTGCCGCAGAGATAAGTGTTCGTTCCGCAATTGTTCACAATTTTCAAAGATGATGTGGAGTTCCGGACCAAGTGTAATGTATCAAATTTCACAAATTACGCGATGTCAAAGGACACTGAGGGAAGGATTGCTGATGGAAGGAAATCAGTTTTTTTTCTTCTTCACCCTGCTAGCGCTAGCCTCCACATACATAACAGCGTAATAATAATATAATATAAAAGAAGGAGGGCATCATTTGAAGAACGAGGTGCTCAAGTTTTCTGTTGTTGAAATACTAAGCAAAAATTACCGGAAAAGAAATCAACAGTTGAACACCAATTGTGCATTCTTGAAAGCAAGCCTCCTCATTCGAGATTCAATGTCAGTCGGAGTTAAGTCACGGCACATGCATTGGTTCAGTCCAAAATATATTTCGCATTTGCATCAAAAAAGGATTGAAGGCGATTATTCCACTACCGTTGAAACGGCTCACGGAGTTTAAAGCAATGTTATTGACCATGATTTAAAAAAAACCAATGCATCCGCTGCATTTATTGAACAATCACCTTCAAAAGAAGAATACACAGCTGATCGTAAAAGAATCCATGTGTCAATGTGAAACATGTTCTAATTAACTGCATTGAGGTAATGCAGGTGGTCACATGTATCTAATTGCCCGGATTTTATCCGATGTAGTTGCGCTACGTAAAATATACTCAAATAGGTCAGAAATATTTGTCGGTCGTCTTTGGAAGATGGGTAATCGCGGAAAATTAATATGGAAAACTTTGCAATAATAAAGTGTCTCACCACCCAATAGTTGCTTTTTATTTTCTTTGTGTAATCTGCATTGACATTTTACCAGATATGTGCATGGAAATATCAAATGATTACTTAGTCAAAATCCAGTTAAGATACTGATTTGGTTCTCTATGGCCGCTCGTTCATAATATTGTGATTAAAAGATTGTGTATTGGAATTGCACTCGATAATGGTCGAATTGGAAATTTGTTTCTAATTGGGGTCGTGGCACTTGCATCGTGGTCACGTTGACATCCTTATCCATTGAGATATTGAACTCGCATTCCCTGTGTGCACGTGTCCAATGGTCTATGTATGTTCTTTCAGCATAATAATTTTAAGATTCCATTCCACTGCCTGAATTTACCTTCGTGTTTGTCGGCTCTACCTGACTTAAGAGATTCAACACTTAAATCTCTTGCATATCTGCGGCTCATTGGCACGGTGACTAGCACTGCTGCCTCAAAGCAGTGGGGGCCCGCGTGTAATTCCGACGTCAGATGAACTTTAAGAGTTTGTACATTCTCCCCATGTCTACGTTGATTTCCTCCAAATGCTCCAGTTTCCTCCTGCAGTCCAAAAATGTGCAGCGTATGTTGATTGGCCATGGTATTTTCGGGCATCGTTGTGGAAACGTTACGTGGGGTGGGGCGGGGAAAATATGCTTAGCTCGAACGCTTATGTAGGTTTCAGATGGTTGGTAGATACTCGATGGGACGTACACCTCCTTCCGCAATATCGAAGCTGCCAAGATTATTGGATTCCAATTGCAATCAATGAGAGTTGTCATTTCCAAAACACCAATCTTCGCTTGGATTCGATCAGCACTTATTCTTTGATTATCTTGCTTTACGATCTTGGAGATCGCGGTTTGATAAATAGTGGCTTGTGTTTTGTCAGATTTAGGCTCTAATTGGCTTGCCAAAAAGATACATTTCATTCTGGATGAAGTGTTATCAATGATACTAAGTTGGCGGATGCGCATTGCGCATGCGTGGCGATCATCTGACACGCATGCGCATTGCGGACTCTTTTTTTCAGAACGGTTGCAGCTTTTTATTTTACAAGTTCAGTAGGTGAGCGTGGGTTGCGACGGTGGGCCCGCGTGTGTTGCGAAGATCGGCCGGGTTGGGTCCTGATGGATGGCCGGTTGGCAAAAATGGGTCCCCGGGAAATAAGTTTGAAGAACACTTCCATACTGCTGGTTTAGCACACTGGGCTAACTCGCTGGCTTTTAATGCAGACCAAGGCAGGTTAGTAGCACGGATCAATTCCCGTACCAGCCTACAAGAACAGGCGCCGGAATGTGGCGACTAGGGGCTTGTCACAGTAACTTCATTTGAAGCCTGCTTGTGACAATAAGCGATTTTCGTTTCATTTCATTTCATCATTCGCAGATGTGTATGTAAATAATAATTTTAAAATAATAATCGGGATATTCACTGTGTTAAAGACTTGAAGTGTCGTTCTGAAAGCGTATTCAGGAACAAAAATCAGTTCAACATATAGAGGGTCCAATAAGGTATGGTGCAACGCTGCATCTAATTCTGGACAATGAAGGTAGACGGCAGATTGATGAGTAGGTGTGGGACCATTTTAATGATCGCGATTAAAACCTAGTGCAATTGAAATCTATTATAAAGAAAGCTGTTGGATTGACGGAGAGCGGAATTTATTAAAATAAGGCAGAATCCGGCCAATATGGACTGGAAAGACTTACTTGTGGGGAAACCTATACAAGAACAGTTTGTGTAGGCGTGTGGGGAGGGGGGAATTGGGGGGCAAAAGGAAATCTGGAGGGTTCTGGTCCAACATCATCCCTGAAGAGTAACAGGAGGAAGTGGCACGAAAAAGGAGCCATGAATAACGAGGGACTTTCAGCACACAGTGAGAAGGAAATGGGGAATTCAGAAAGGACAAGGGTAGGAAGATCAACGGAGGAATTAGTGGAGTACAGAACGTCTGGGATGGAACTTAAGTAAACAATTAGGTGAGGTAATCAGGGCTATTTTTCAAAGTAGGGGCATGCCAAGATATTCTGTGAGTTTTTCAATGAAAAAACGGATAACCAGAGAAAACGTGGGACCCATCATGGAGCAACGGAGAATGTGTTGGTGGAGCCAGAGAACATTGGTATGCTGTTGAACGGATATTCATTATCTACCTTCAGTAAGATAATGAGCACGTCCATACAGAAGTCGGGGAGGGAGACTGAGAGGTTCTTGAGCAAATAGACATAAGAAGTGGCAAGGTATTCGAGGTGTTGGCAAACGTAAAAGTCATAAAATCTGGAGGTGCAGGTCAATTGTGTCCCAGGCGAGGAAGGCGACTTCAGATGGTCTGTTTTTTTATTTTAATTCCTCTCCGGCTTCGCTGGAGTTACCAGGGCACAGGGGAACAGCAAAAGTGGTGCAAGGGTATAAAACGTTTTCCTGAAATGAGCAAGAGGACCACATACCAGTAATGTCACGTTGGTGGCAGGGTAAGTATTGGACAAAATTATGAAGGAAAGAATGATTTTCCAATCGGAGAGGACAGGTTTAATCTGGAATAGTGGGCATTGCTTTATCAGAGAGATTTCATGCTTAACAAATGTGATTGTTTTATTGAGCGTGTAAGCAGCTGTGCAGATGAGGGTAGTGCAGTTGATATATTTTACATCGATTTGAACAAAGCCTTTGAAAACGTTCCACATGGGAGACTTATAAAGTAAGCAGATGCACATGGGATACAAGGTACCTTGCTAAGCTGGATTCAAAATGAGCTTAGACATATGAGACAGAGGTTAATGGCTGGCAGCTACTTTAGTGACTGCAATACAGTATCCAGTATGGCAGGCGTTGAAAAACCTTTTGGTGGGTCGCGGGCGGTTGTCGGGTGGGTCGCGGAGCCGTCGGTCGTGGCACTCTCGATCGCTCGAATGTGCGCGAAACAGCCAAAGCGGCTGGCTGTTAATAATGGCGGCTGCAAGCCCATCAAAATGGTCGCAAACATGTAAAAATATGCGGGCGCACTGCGTACGAGTGCCAGATCATCGACACACATGTACAAAACTAAGGGCATGCACGCCGATGATCGGGCATGCACAGGGCCGGCGCTAGGAATTGCAGGCCCAATTAGAAAAGTTATGGCGGGGCCCCGACTCTACAAATGTGAAAATATATGTATGTTTATATTTCGTGTAGTATGCTCGTCTTTAACCAAAAAAAACATTAAATGCTTGATATACTAAAATTTTGAAAGACAATATGAAAGTTTTATTTTTTTAATCAGTTTTAGTTGTGAAAAACTTCTTTCACCTGATGCGACTGTTAAAATACAGAAAAGGCTTCAAACGGTAACTCTGTCGCCGCCGGCGCGGGGACCCCTTAAGGTGCGGTGCCCAATTTGATAAAATTTGTCAAATAGGCTTAAAACCGACCCTGCCTTCACCTCTAGGAAGAACGTGACGATTCGGGATCTGGAGAGGTGTGCTGTCTGCACCAGATTGAACTGCATGAGGCTATGCCTTGCACAGGATGATGTGGAGTTGTCCCTGCTTAGTGCTTCGCTCCAGAGTCTGAATCTGAATCGGATTCTGAGCTGCCCTGTTATATATGGGAGCCACACCAGTTCTGACCCTCCACCGTTTCTGTTTATTGGACATGTTTCAATGTTGCGCAGGTCGAGATGCTCCGTGCAGTCGCTTCTTTTTTAAAAAGCCACAGCTGTTGTTTTATATATTCAGGGGTGGAGGGATTATTCATTAATTTTTATCATTTGATTTTTATTTTTTGCATTTCTTTTATTCATTTCAGGTTCATTTTGTTTGCAAGTTCGAGCGGTTTGTATTTGATAAAATTTTCCAGGAAAAAATGCAGAACTTTGGACATATGGAGACTCCACCTTCCGACACAGGAAGGCTTCACCTTTATCCAACAGGTTTCATTGGTGGAGCGTATACGAGGGTGAAAGGGACCCAAAACCATTTCCTTCATTTTTTTCAGCAGCAAACAAGGTAAGAGATAATGGTGGGTCACACAGTTCGGCCGCCGTGGGTCAGGAAGGTTGGCCGGTGTGGGCTGCGAAGGTCGGCCGGATTAGGTCCTGAATGTTGGTCGGTTGGTAAAAATGTGTCCCCGAAAAATAAGTTTGAAGAACACTGCAATATCATACCACAGGAATATGTGCTGTTTCCACTATTGATTGTCGTTTATCTACACACCATTGATAGCTATGTGGCGGTAGGAGCATTAAGTTTGCGAATGACAAAAGGGTCGTTGTGTATCCTGGGTTAACAGATTGGTATCGACAGCACGGTGAAATGGGTCGAAAAGTGGAAGTTCGAATTTAGTCCTGAAAAGTGTGAAGTTATGCACTTTGGAAGTAAAAACATTTTTGGAAATGAATATGTTGACACCGGGAAGTTTTGAAGAAGAAGGGGAACTTGACGTGTTCGTCCAAATATCTCAGAAGGCAGCAGGGTAGGTGAATAGTGTGATGAAAAGGGCATATGGGACACTTGTTTTTATCAATCGAGGCATAGATTATAGCAGCAGGGAGGTAACTTGGGAGTTGATTGAACTTATATGCGGCCACAGCTGGACGATGTTTGCAATTGTGGTCGCCATCTTACAGGAAGGGTGAAGTTGCACTGGAAGGGTGAATAGACGGATGTCGCCAGGGATCGAACATTTACATTATTCAGAAAGGGGCAGGAGCTTCCGGGGAGATTTCAGAAAGCCATTGGTACGCACTCACAGACGGAGCTGTGGCCAGCTGTGAAACAGAGTATTCCCAATGCACAGGATTGTAGCTCCAACCAGCTATTTGAAAATCTTATAGAAGGGCAACGCTGAATTCAAGGAATGATGTCTGTGCCCGAGATCAATTCGTGAGACGTATCTACTTCCTTGGTGATCCTCATGTAGTAACACCTTTGCTTGTACTGTTTATTTTTAACAGTATTCTTATTCTTATTTTTATTCTCGTTTCAGCAATACATATTTTTGTTTGGAATACAAATACCAAGACCGCGCATTTCTTCTCTAGTTTGCATATTGTTCTCACTTCATACCAAACAACAGAATGGATATTTAAGGATCGGTGTTCCATGTTACCCTTCTGACGTTTTCTCTAACGTCGCATCAAACATGAGCAGTGTACTTAACACACTATCCCCTCGAGTTCAGGCGCTTCCAGTCAGTGAATTATTGTAAACACGGCTATTCAGCTTGAGAGAACATTGCACAATCCTACCTGAAATATTTCCGCCACAGGTACTTTCAGTGCATGTTATTTAATGCATGTGATTTCTAAGAAATGCACCAAATAAAGACGACGATAAAGCAGAATATATGTTTTGTTCCTGTCACCACTGTATAACATTTGTGCACACATTCAGTGCATGAGATTTTCCTTTGTTTGAAAAGGATATTATCAGGTCTGCAGTTTGAAAGCTAACAGGAGCGGTATTTCAATGGAATGTAGTGTCAGGCAAGCGACGACACGGAAGCGATGGCTGTCGAGACTTTTCGGATAATTCTCCTCACAGTCTGCTTCTCCGACACCTCGAAAAGCCACACGCATCCGACCGTCATCGGATCTGGTTTTTATGTCCCAGCAGTCCCGGAAAATGCGATGTGGTGCCCTGCCGTCCTTTACTGGGTAAATCGTAGTCGGTGAGGCCACAGGGACACTGAAGATGCAGATCCCTGGGTCTCCTGTCGTGTTAAACTATCGCTCCACAAAAAAATCGATACGTCATCGACATAGACGGTTAGGGGAAGATCATTTGACCTCTTTTCATGGAGCTATCTATCGAGCCTCCACGAGCCGGTCCCTGAGGTGTAAACCGGACGGGGAAGTGTCGTTTTATGATTGAACGTCTGCGCGATTCCCCTGGCTAAGGCATAGCAGTCACCCCCAGACCGGTGTCGACTTCAGCAGGCCACACCTCCATGTTCGAATGTGCAGCCCTCTTGAATTTCAGACTCAGAATGCTGAGCCGCATCATTGGACATCATCCGCAGATCTTCCGGAGATACGGGCGCCAACGGCTTCGCTGGAATTGGTCGGTCATCAGGTACATATTATGCGCGGCTCCAGAGATGCCAACGTATCAATAGAAATGTGTACTGTGTGCATGCACTGTACAGGAGATGGGCACGGACCGTTTTACTGTTGTTCCTGGAATCCAGACCTTCGCGTCTGGAAATCTCAGGATGTCCACAGCGTCTTATTCAACAAATTCCTTAATGGCGGACGCACTGCGTTATGATCTGTTACTGCTGGCCGTGCATCCTATCCACACCGTACAAAGAAACGAGGTTTAATCGTGTCACCAAGCAACGTCTCATCAAAAGTTCGGCAGGCGTCAGCCCGGGGTACTGTGGTTTGGCTGAGAAATGCAAAGGGTGGGACGGTTTCTGGGGAACCGCGAAATGTTTTTGCATTGGAAGTTTGAATGTACATGATAAACATCCCTCCAACACTTTTGATGACGGGTGAACAGACCCGATCTTGTTTCAGAAAAGTTCCGACTCCGGACTTGTATGAGTGGTGTCACTGTCTGATGCACATAGCTCCGGAGATCATGAACACCAAAACGTTGCCTCAGCTGCTCCCTGGCGGCAGGCCCTTTTGTCTTTTTGGTTGGAATGTGCGCCGATTATAATTAGATAGATCGCCCTCTGAAAATACCTCATGAAATCTACATGGAAGCGGAGGCCTGACTATTCCCACGGGTGAGGTGGAGCTGCCGGGCCGAACTTTTGGTGTTCTTGGCACTGCACACACTGTTTTCTGAACAGCTCGATATCCGTGACTATGCTTTGACAGGAGACATAGCTTTGGGCCAACATGTTCATTTTAGAGACACCAGGTGCCTCCTCCGGAGGTCTTGCAATATTGACCGTTGGCTATGCTCAGTGGTCGCCATTTGGGAACTACACAGCAAAATGCCTTCACTATTCTGATTCTGCCACTTTCTTGCGAAAAGCCCTTCGGTCCTCTGTTGTGGAATGTTGCTGGCCCCGTACCGCGCTATACGTCGGAGTCTGGTCAGCAGCAGATCTACCTGTGTCAATTGCTTTACCTGGAAGGCCGTCACGGGTAAAGAGTCAAAAAATGTATTGTTCACGTTGACTTTGTCTGATTCGTACGGTATTGCGGTATTTATTTGTATGTCGGCAGCAGGAGGTAGTTATGGGGGGGGGGTGATTTTCTCCATATGCTCCAAAATATACTCATTTTGAAAAGAAAATTAGAGTGCCCAATACATTCTTGCCCATTGAGGGGCAAACCTGCGTGGACTATACACCTACGCTGCACATCTTTGGGATGTGGGTGCGAAACCGAAATAAACAAGGGCAGAGTGTGCAAACTGCACACGGAAAGCAATCCAGAGCCAAGATGGAACCTAAGATCTCCGCGCCAAGTAGCAGCTGTGCTGCCACAGTGCTGCCCCCCCCCCCCCCAAATATACTTAAATACCGTGAAGAGGAGATCCCAATGCTGAATGCCAGTGGACGCCACTGGGGTAATCGTCTTATCACCTATCATGAACCTCGTCGGGGCTTATGGTCTGTATACAGTGCGAACATATATATTGCAACCTATTTGCGCCAAACAAAGTGCCAATGATTATTTCTCTATCTGAGAGTAATTCCGCTATTTTGCCGCCAAAGTGCGTGAGGGAACGCACTCAACCACACGGTACCATTGTCCACCATGTGTGCATGACCAGCCCCGATTCCGTTCGCCCTGGCATTGAAAGTGAGCAACAAAGGATTCCATGGGTCAAAGTGAGACGACAGATGTGCGTTCGATCGTGGTCTTTTCAGTTCACCGAGAGCAATCCGCTGAAGCAGGCCCGAAAGCCACCGCTGGCCCTTCTTTAAAGAGTGGGGCAGTAGGACCAGAACTCTTGTGAAGTTCGGAATTAACTGCCTGTAAGTGTTTATACGGCCCAAGAACGAGTAGAATTCTACTAGATCCTTTGGTATGGGCGGCTACCGGTTATCCTGTAGTTTAGCATCTACTGGTGCACTCCATGCCTGTCGTCCCTGAGCCAAAATAGACCACATTATTTGTTTATAAAATGCAGATTCGCGCCCAGGTGGACACCGGCTGTTTCGAACTATCGGAGCATCGCCCTCGAGATTTTCGAGGTGGTCACAGTCTGATTTGTTGTCACATTACTGGCACTTGGATGATTTCCAAATTCTCCAAACGTTCCAATTTTCAGTCGACCTTTCAACGCGTAGATAATGCTGCCGCCCTGAGGATAGTGTTGTGCGGCTTTTTGGTCGACTGCTATCCGAGGGAAGGCTGTCCAGTGTGTGCGGGTGCTTTCCTGGAATAACTGCTGCAAATATGCCAATACGACCTTCAAACTTTCACGGTACATCCGACACACCTGCTGCCAGTCCACCCTGAGACATTGAAGCCAGTCGCGCCCCAGAAATTTTGTGCGGACTGATTCCCATTTTCCCCTGGGATTTCTGTGATGCCACGATCTCCAACGGCTCCGCAATTTACGTAGCCAGCCCAGTGTCACCATCTCATAATGCCAAGGCCGTCGGCGAATTTCACCATTCGTGTGGTGGCTGATCACAATAACATTCCTCCAGTATAAAGTTCCATCCGTATTTGAAAACCCTTTACATGGGCCGTGATTGCGATACGCGCCACCCGTGCTGAAATGCCATACATGCAGATGGGCAAACTCCGGCTCGGCATCAGGAAATGCATCCAAACAGTAGTACGGTCATTGGTGTCGCGGACGTTGTTCGCTGCTATTTATCGTAGGAATATGGCCCGTTTATTCCCTGTGCTGCCGCCACCTTCTCGCTTCAATGGTGTGCAAGAGGCATGGGGTTGCTCGGGAGCAATGTCTTACTGACATTTCTCGTCACCTGGAGCTTGCCGTCAGCGGCAGTAGAGCGCATAAGCACCAAGGGATATGTGCACTCTGTGGAGATGCAGGACGATCATCCCAAGGCCCTCTTGGAATCTGGATTCTGAACACTCGCTGGACAAAGCAATCTTGTCCCCTTTCCAACATCGTTTCACCCAGTACACGATCTTGGATTGTCCAATTTGTGAAGACCCCCAAAAGAACTGTCTCTGAGTGCTTCAGACGATGTCGGACCGAAGTCAGAGAACTCGGCGGGTTTTCGCAAACAGCCCAGAAAGTCCGTTATCCGTTCGCACAGGAGCTGAGAAGCTGTGTGGGAATTGGTAGCATCGATTAATTGGAAACAGTTTCTGTCTTAATGTTTACCGACATTGGAACGAGCTGCATCATCTGGCGGGTGTCAGAATAGGCTGGAAAAGTTAATAATTTCATAACGCTGCAAGTCTAAATGCAAACTACGAGGATGGTCACTTCCAGTTTGTCGTACCGACAATTTTCTCAGACAATAATGTTTGCCCATGTACTCAGTTTACTCTGCCCAATCCCGCATCTGGGAGAGGACAGCTTGCACCATAACAATGAGTGGCATGGCTGCTGCCCTAGTTATCCATCCTAAGATCTCGTGATGTCGAATCGAGGCGAACTTGATCCGGAGGAAATGGCGCTTCCTTGATTTCTACCTTACGTTTGTCACCAATATAATGTGTCAGGCAAGAGATCACTCGCAAGTTTGTAAACAAATATTGATGTGTTCTCCTCACAATTTACACGTATTACTTCTCGAAAAGTCTACCGCGATCGGCCAAAACCCTATTACTTCTGTCCCAACAGCCCAAGGAAATGGGAGATAACATCGCCACTTTCATCGGGGTGTATCATACTCAGTTGTGGCCACAGGGAATTTCTGGTTGCAGATTCCAGGGTATCTTCTAAGGTCCTAACAGTATGGCTTCTTATTGTAATATTTTTGAGATCCTAAAACGGGAATCATTAATTAAAGAAGAAGAAAGAATGCTGGAAAACGTAAGCCAGACTATATGGCGTCTATATGGCGAGAAATCTATGTTAACTGTCCGAGTTCGTTTAGATCTGAATCATAACTAAAAAAAATAACTAATTGAGTTATATGCTGAACTGCAACTGCGAGACACTGTAATAAATGGTGGGAACTGAAATTTTAAAAAGTGCACATCGTTTCATGTGAGGACGGGGAGGAAAATACAACAAATGCACGTGATATTTCGAAAATATTTGCATACAGAGTATAAAATTAGCATCGAGTAGGATAGAGGGTTGAATGGGGATTGGAAGAAATTATTTGAGTATACCAAGATAATCCTGATATGATAGTTCTCCAAAAGCCGATCTTTTTGTGGATAATGGGAATCGGCTGGAAATCGGCTCTGCGCAGCATGGGCTGGGCTGGATGACTGTGTGTTTGGACATTGAAAAGAGAATGCCCAATCGAAGATGACGTCCGTGATCGTCCTCGAAATATTGGTTCGATATTCGCCGGCTGGGACATGGTGCTTTGGGAGGCAGGTTTGCTATTCTCACCGCTTCCTGCTGTGCATACTTTCAGAAAGCGGAGATATGTACAAACTACACAGCTCTCAGTAGCAGAGAAAAAGTCATCGCCCTTACGACTGTTTCATCCGAGTTCCATTTGCTAATCCGTCCCGCCGACGTCTTAACATACATTTTTTAAACATTGCATTCAGGTGTTAATTGACAAAATCTGCAACGATTTACTGATGTAAACTCGGATCCAGAACACTCCGCGCCCCACATTGTTTTCCAGAGAGGTCGCTCACATTATTCCCTCTGGTCACCTACTATCCACAACTGACATATTCAAAATCCAACGGTACCTCACAGGCCAGTTGTACCTTCTTCCTAAAATACACTAACAGAGCTGTCCCCGTGGTTGATTCTGAACACATATTGCTGCAGGAACCTCATTTATGCATAACCTGACCACATTCTCTCTCCCCTTATCCAGACTCCTGCCGCATGCTCCTTGTTCCTCCACTGCCCTGCGTTCTGTCCACAATTCAAGGTCATTGTCCTGAACCGTCTCTTCTCCATGAAGAATGTCCAATCTTTTTGTAATCCCGCCCCTCAAATGGAACCTCTGAAGGTTCTGAATATCTCCCTTGAGCACCGATCCGGACTTCTCCGCCTGGCTTTACATTCAGTCACTTAATTTTTCCCAATTCCTGCCTTTTCAGAATGTAACATTGATTTCCAGCATCGACCCCAATCATGCATGTTTGTTATGGCTTCAGTGAAACACTCCTCTTTCCAGCCGTACTAAGACCCGCTCTATGAATACCTTTAGTTTCCATCGATGACTGCATACATTCGGATATTTCACTATTCTGGACTTTGAAAACATATCAATATTTGCCACTACTCGCTACCACTCTCTCATCCTCACAGCCTCCATCACTTTCCTTCCCTTCTTTTAGTTATCTGGCTCAATTACTGGTGATAGACCAATCAACGATAGTCATGACAAATACGCCGCCAGTGCAACTGTTCACACACTCTTTCCTGTTAAGACTCTGCGCAAGTTTCCCAGTATCAGCTCCTCCATAGCACCAGTTCTAAGGATAACACATTAAAAGATAACTCTTTTCGCGTTTCAGTGTTTTAGTTTCACTATGCGAGGTTTTCCAACATCTCCAGTTGAAAGGCCATTCAACCACGTTCAACCCTTTTCCCGTACCTCTTTGTTCAACCCTCATTTTATGTTCCTACTTGTCCTTCCGTTCCATCCATGGTAGAATGTATGCAGTAGCCAACTCATACAAGCGATCATACTATACTATTTCAACCGACTCCAATATGATGCTATCGCAAAACACATTTTCCCCTCCAACCTCCAACGGAACTTCTGTGACACCTTGATGCATCTTCATCACGAACAAGGCCCCCTTCCCTTGCCGTTGTACTTAATAAACAATATCGGAAGATGCGTCACCTACCCCTGCACAATTCTCCGAATTGGTCTATTGTATTACTGGTGTCCTTCTGTATTTTGAAGACAAAATGCAGACCGAGTTTTCTCTTTGTGTAACATCTTGAGTAATTCGGCAAATGTTGTCCTTACTTTGCAGAGGCTTTCCATTTTTACTCAACAGCGTGCTATCGTGCCAAAATCTCAGGCATTGGCTGAATGCAATGCCCCATTGAATCCCAATGCTTATTAGAGGAACATAATCTCGTCTTTCGATGAGGCCCGTTACAGCTCTCAGGATGCTTGCTGTTCTCCACAGACTTAAAACCTTTCAAAACATATCCTATACATTTATGGTCTCACTTCTGCAATTATCAATGCCCCCAACCCCTCCTGCCATCATCAGCCCATCTGCCACTTATTATAATGGTTCTAACATCTTGTTACCATCTCTCACATCTTCAGTGTAATGTGTAACACATTTTGCTTCACATTTGTACTGCGGAACAGGGGAAAAACTCGAAACGTTCACGCCGTTTTCTCTGCCAACCAATTGTCACAAGACTTCCTGTGCTCTTCCAACTTATCGTTCCTTTTGCGGAAATTACAGTCTCGCAAGGTTTCGCTTATTTTGCTCAATAGGTTCAGTTGATTTGCAAGTAAGTGTCAGTGAATTGCGCAGGGGCAAATAGGAAAACAATAAGGACTGCAACTTGATTGCAATTTTAAATAACGAAACGATTATATCTGTGACTACTGGCTAAACTGCACACGTTTGTTTCTTTTTTATAGTTTTCGATGTTAGTAATCCTATCGGTAACAAAACTGGTCATGTTAACGGTATTTTTCGGTGTGGTTCGGTCTCTTCCATAGTACAAAAATTCAGTTAAATGTTCATCAGTTTCATGTTACAAATTAGGCTTTTTCGCTGCTCAGACGAAGTATTAACGTATGCCATAACCTTTACCCTTTCAACACATCGATTGAGTCGACATCCATGCAAAAACTAAAGAAAATATTCTTCCGAACTGTTTTGTATTCTCCTTCAAAGATATGACGGTTAGGTGGATTCTCCGGGCTCAATCGCCTCTTCTTGTCCAAAGGTGTGGATGGTTGGTGCGTTGCGAGGCGAGGGCGTGGTATTTAACCGAGGTAGTTCGACCTTTCAGAGTGTTGGTGCAGGCTCCATAGATCAATTGGCATCAATTTGCATTGTCGATGGCCTGTGGTGCAATGACTCTATTTTTTTCCACGCAAATTCAACCAACATACATGTTTAAGTACATGTGTGTGCATTGATTCTTGAGTAGATGATCAACTCTGACGCTGGTCGCTGTCCGTCGCAATTGGTATGTCGGCCCACTGTCCGAAGAAAAACATCTTTCTATATTCCTACGAGTTTTGCCAATGATAGTATATTTCCCCTTTATCTTGTGCCTACGAATATGCACTACCTCACATTTGCCCTGATTAAACTCCATTTACAATTTAGAAAACCACGTCTCCAAACTATCTGTGTCATGTTGTATCATCTGACTATCCTCAACACGACGTGCCACTCCACAAACCTTCGTTTCAACCGTGTACTTACTGAGCAGGCCAGCTGCAAGATCCTTCAAATCATTGGTGTATCATACGAACATCAAAGACCCCAGTACAGATCTCAGTGGAACAACTACAGTAACAGCCTTCCGTTCAGAAATTCACCCGTCTACTGCTACCTTTTGCTTTCTGCAACCAAGCAAGTTTTATATCCGTCTTACCACCTTACCTCTGATCCCGTGTGACTTCACCTTTTATGCTAGTTTGCCATGAGGCAGATTGTCAAAGGTGATACAGAAGTCCATGTGAACAATATACACCGTCTTGCCCCATCAATCATTTTTATCACCTCTTCAGAAACGTCTAACAAGTTCGTGAGCTGCGACATTCCCTTCAGTAAACCATGCTGTCTATAGCTAATGGGTCATTGTTTTTCCAAATGAGTAGAAATCCTGTCCCTGAGAATTATCACCAATACTTTACCTACTCCCGACGTGAGACTAACCGGCCAATAGTTTCCTCGATTTATCTGCTACCTTTCTCAAACGCGGTACCATATTCGGTATTCTCCTGTTAAAAAACGGGAATGTATCCATTGACATGGAATCCCATTAATGTATTATAAATAAAAAATCAACCACAGGATATCAAAAGATTTGAGTTCTTGAAATTGCACACATCTGAGGCGACATTTTGGTTCAAGGCCGTAGCTACTGCAAATACATACCTGTTGACGTCGTTAAGAAGAATCATCAATGAAACAATGGACTGGTGTTTGTAGTGAATTTCTGTGGAAATATATATCCGTCCCAAATATCAGTGCTACGCTATATAGCTATTACACTTTTTGCCCGGCGGTTCGTAAACCTCCATGTGTATTTATGTGTATGTCTGCCAGAGAAAGAGGAGGACCTCCGATTACAGCATTTCATATGCGTCAACAAAATTGCAGTACCAGTGCTAACCACTGCGCAACATGTCGCCCTCAGCAGCATAATTATAAGATTGTAGAAGCCCATCTGAAATCACTGGCTTTCTCCGATTAGCCTTGAGAAAAAAACAGAGGAGGTTATTTCGAATATCAGCTGTCCAGGTGCCATAAGTTTTGGCTTAAATTAAATACGAACTCATCGTTCAGATATTTATATTCCAGGCAGTGATATTAAAACAGTTTAATTTCCCTTACCGTCGTTACACTTTGTCTGTCCTGCGGCCAGAAGAGCAGGCTTGTGAATATTCTATACGCTATTCATTTTGTTGTGAACCACACACAGAACCCAACGAATTAACTGTGAATTTTAGGCTAAAATCTATTCAACGATCAAAGAAACCACACGGATTGCACGTTTGAGATTAATAAATCCCCTTTGAATTGCATCTCGTTTATCATGAATGTCCCGAAATCTCGCGGTTACTGTTCACTCTCTGCAATTTCACGCGAATATTAAGCAACGACCTGGTGATTTCAACACCACTTTGTTCTTTTTTTAAGTTATGTGGGCCATAATAGTAAGCTTGTGAAAATGTTGATGACTTTGCATTTTAATGTGAACACCATTCAAAGACCAGTTTCAGAAAATATAAATTCAGAACTATACTTCGCAGAATTATCTGGAAAGCACGGGACAGAGCTTCAAGCTAAATGAGACGCACGCGCGATAAATCGAATGCCATGCAACTGCATTGCTTCATCAATAATGACTAATACGTCTAAATGATCATGCAGCTCAATGGAAGTAAATATTTAAAGTTTTCTTTGAATTGCGTATTCGGAGATCCATAAAACAGCTCACATTCGTCTGTCAGTATACATTTGGGACGCACGGTTAATGTGAATAACTATAAAAAATATTCAAGTTACTTCTGTTATTCATCCATCAGCCATCAATATAACTTTCGATTGCGTAAAGTTTTAATTATCTCGCTGGTTGTATCTGCACTTAGATATTTCTTGAACAAATATTGGCTCTGTCTGTAGGTTTTGTGACACATGTGGGCCCCAACTTGATGCATCCTCCCGACGCATTTATGCTGAGCGACGCTCGTCCGTGACTCTGATCTTTTAACTCCCGATTTATATGTCTCAGTTGCCATTTCTCTGTTGTACATGTACATATATGTTAATGAGCTTTCCAGTGCATTACTAAATAAATGGCTCACGAGAAAATACTTATTAGGCTCTGGAGCCTTGTACATCAATTAGGGAAAATGGAGCTTTTCCATGGTTTATATTCCGTTATTAGTAAGCGGCTGCGTTATTTTTCCTGTCGTCCAATTATAAAGAACTATAAAGAATTATAAAGAAATTATAAAGAACAATTATCAAGTCAATAATTAGACACTTTAAATTAAATTAAAGTCGGTTTCAGTAACTAACCTAATAGAAATTCGAACTTGTCTAAGTTCGATTGTGGAAATTCAGCGAGGCTGTCTTGGCTTGTCTGGAACATCCCTGCCAATCGTCTCTCAGGAGACCAGTGCGCCCTACAGATGCCCACTGTCCTTTTGTACAGTCTGATTCAGCCAGAGACCTGGATGTCCCGAGTTTGCGGCAACACCTGATGTGGTAAGGAGGTGCGTGCAGGCCACATTTTCTAAGATGGACACATAGAAAAACCCAAGTCCATCCAGTGGTTTGCGAACAGGTGCTCGCTTCATATCGCTCACTTTGATGGGAACATTGGTAAACGCTCGGTCCATATATCTGGACGTTGAATATCAACACATGTTTCACGGTTCTGCCCTCCATCCGAGAGCAACAGATGTGCATTGAGGGAGGTAATTTGTAATCCATGAACGTTCATCAGAAATCACTGGCATTTTACAGGTCAGGTAGTCTTCACGAAATCTTAAACACAGTTGTGTTGAACCTGTTGAATTCAGGTACTTTCGACCTGTTTAATTATATAAACTTTTAACGAGGTGTCTTTTATAGCGGGGAGAACAAAGAACAAAGACAAATGGGAATACAAAAATCTGAATTTGGTACACAATTAACCTATACATTAACACAAAATACATATACGGGAAACACCCAAGATTTGATTACACTCTCTGCAAAGATGTTTATCTTGAAGGGTGGGTCCGGTGCCTGAGACTCTCTCGCCCATTGTCAAGAATGCGGGCGTCGCTAGCAGTTTCTTTTTTCCTTCTTTCTTGGATATTTTTTCAGATGGTCAAAGTCAGCTCGAACGTGGACTCTTCGCTGTCGATGTTCCCACGTATCCATTTTTAACATGCTTCGTGCCCTTTTGTCACTTTCCATGTCCTCCCGAAAATGTGTCTCAGCACACTGATCTGTTCACATCGCACCTCCCCCTCCCCTCTATGTGTCCATCTTCGATAATGTGGCCTGGACGCACCTCATTACCGCATCAGGCGTTGCCGCAACCTCGGGACATCCAGGTCTCTGGCTAAATCAGACTGTACAAAAGGACAGTGGGCATATATAGGGCGCACTGGTTTCCTGAGAGACGATTGGCAGGGATGTTCCAGACAAACCAAGACAGCCTCGCTGAGTTTCCACATTCGAACTTAAACAAGTTCGAATTTCTATTAGGTTAGTTGCTGAACCAGACTTTAATTTAATTTAAAGTGTCTAATTATTGACTTTAGCATATCCAATTCATTTGGGCTCAATACGAATCTTGTTAGGTCACCAAAGACCCATGCACCAGTTAGTGTCAGCGAATCACATAGCCGTAGCCAACACATCGAAACCAGCAGTTATCCAACTATTTTGCTTCCAGTACTATTTCCCGAACCCGTAACAGCGACAGAAAACTACATAAATGACACAGATAAAATGGGATACGCGCAACACAACTATATATATATATATATATATATATATATATGTATGAAACTATGGGTCAGTGTTGGTAAGTCTTTCTCTTTGAAAATTCAAGAATCTGGTGTAAAGAGCAATAAGCGACTGACCCATGTAGATAAATGTCTGCTATCAGTCAATCGATTGAAACCTGATGAGGACCTCAGTAGTGGTGACTATTTAGGAATTTTAAGCTAGTGTGTGAATCATCGCAGCTCTACCCAGCTATGTATAGAGCAGTATTTTAAGCAAGCGCACAAGCAGTGAGCTTGAGAACGACCAGTCAGCCAGACTGAGGGTTTTGAGAATTTGCAGCTGTGCAGGACATCGGTGCTGAGGGGGATGACGTGCTCCACATCGTCTCGGGATGATGGGGGGAGGCCTAGCCACGAGGGACACTCGAGGGCAAGTGAGAAAAGGTAATAAATCACAACGTGCCGTCACAGCCGTCCGCAAATGATTGGCTGGTGACTTTTCAGTAGTTTTTCCTTTCATGATTCCATTTTTATGTTGGCATTGTAATTCTTGTTGTAAGTTAACTAAAGGGAGTCCGCGGGCAGCACGGTGGCCTAGTGGTTAGCACAACCGCCTCACGGCGCTGAGGTCCCAGGTTCGATCCCGGCTCTGGGTCACTGTCTGGGTGGAGTTTGCACATTCTCCCCGTGTCTGCGTGGGTTTCGCCCCCACAACCCAAAAATGTGCAGAGTAGATGGATTGGTCATGCTAAACTGCCCCTTAATTGGAAAAAATAATTGGGTAATCTAAATTAAAAAAAAAAAACTAAAGGGAGGCCTGATGCCAGCCGTGTCAGGGACCAGTCCTGCATTCATTGTTATTTATTATTTATATGGATTATTTGGACGAACATTTGGAAAGATGGTTCGGAATTTATAGTGGACACCATACTTTGTGGCATAGTGGCAGTGAAGATGGTTAGCAAGAATAGCAAAGGTCTCTTGACAGGTGGAGGTTAATTTAGATATTTGTGAGCTGATGCATTTTGGTAGATCAAATCGGGTAAAGACATAATCAGTTAATGGAAGGATTTTGGGGAGTGTTCAGAATAAATAACTCTAGGAGTAGAGTTTCAGAACTCCCTGGAAGTGGAGTCATAGGTGGGCAGTGTCGTATCATCGATTGGAACATTGAATGCAGATGTTGGGATGTCTTGTTGAAGTTATAGAAGCCACACTTGCGGTACTGTTTACGATTCTGCTCACATTATTATAGAAAATATATTATGAAACAAGAACCAGTGCAGAAAAGATTTGATAGGATGCTGACGGGACTTCATTGTTTGAGTTATAAGCAGAGGCAAGATAGACTGGGGCAGTTGCCCCTGGAACATTGGACCCATAGTTTTGGGGCAGCACGGAAGCATCGTGTTTAGCACTATGGCTTCACAGAGCCAGGGCTTCAGGTTCAATTACCGCTTGGGTTACTGTCTCTGTGGAGGCTGCACGTTCTCCCCATGCCTGCGTGGGTTTCCTCCGGATGATCCGGTTTCCTCCCACAGTCCAAAGGTGTGCAGGTTACGTGCACATGCTCAATTGCCCTTAGATTATATGGGTTTGCTGGGTTACGGGGTAGGGTGAAGGTCTGGGCTTAAGTAGGGTGTTGTTTTCACGAGCCGCTGCAGTCACGATGGGCCGAATGGCCACCTTCTGTACTGTAAATTATATGGTCTTATAGGTGTACATAACATTACGTTGGATATAGATAAGGGAGGTGTTCGAAGTCTTTTCCCAAATGTAGGGGAGTCCACAACGAGTGAGCATAGAATAATAGAAGTTAGATACAATGCAGAAGGATGCTATTCAGCCGGTTGTATCTTGAAATGCCATTCGAAAGAGCACCCTACCCATGTCCATACCCCCACCCTTTCCCCGTAATCCTATAGAAACTTTTTGGACACTAAGTGCAATTTCGCATGTCTGTCCACATGACCCGCACATCCTTGGACTGTCGATGGAAACTGAAGCACCCAGGTGAAACCATTCAGGGACGGGAAAAACGTGCAGACTCCGCACAGATAGTGACCGAAGCCGTGAATCGAAGCTTATCCATGTCCTGCTGTATCCTCTAACAATCCTCATCAATCTCTGACATTCCACCAACAGTTTACAGTATACATAAAAGATTTTGAGGAAAATGGAGCTGGTCTAATTCGTAAGTTTGCACATGACTCCAATGTTGGTGAGTGTCAGAGATTGATGAGGATTGTTAGAGGATACAGCAGGACATAGGTCATCTACCTTAATGTATTTCAAAATACCCAATACTTCCTCTTTGCTGCTGTCAACATGACTCAGACTATCCACACTCCCTACCCAAGCTTCATGTTCTACGAAGTCCTTTTCTTCAGTGAACACTGATGCAAAGTAATCATTTAGTAACTTGCCCATTTCCTCTGTTCAACACATAGATTCATCCCACTGTTCGTAAGTGGTCTAATCATTGTCCTGTTTTTTTTCTACATATGAAACTAAAATTTTGGGATTTAACTTAATCCTACTTACCAATGCTTTTTAAAGACCTCTCCTATCCCTCCTAATTTCCCGCTGAAGTACTGGCATGCTTTATTTCTACTCCTCGACGTTTTCAATGTCCCTAATCCACCCAGGCCGTACAAACGCATCCTTTTTCTTTTTGGCGATGTTCACATGACCTTCGCTATCCAAGACTCCCTAAAGTTCTCACACTTATCATTTGTTCTCTGAGGAACGAATATCCCGTTTACTGCCAGGGGGTTTTCGCAGACACCTTTAACCTCCCTTCTAAACAATGTGAGGTCTTTATCTACTTCAAAAAGACGACGATCATCCCTGTACCAAAGAAAAGTCAAGCAGCATGCCGTGACTCTGTTTCCCTATGGTTTATTGACAGCGTTGTGCCCTTATGTTAACACTTTCAAAGACATGTGGACATGCACGGCCAGATCTATCTGACTTTCTATAATCCTAAGTGTTTTGCCATTTACGCTATACTTCATCTCTACGTTATACTTTAAAATGGATTGCATAGCATTTGGCTGGACGATAATCCGTTTGCCATTGATCAGCCCAAGTCACAAACCAACATATGAACTGCTGTATTCTGTGACAGTCCTCATCACGATCTGCCACTCCACCAAACTTGGTGTCACTGGACTATAGTCCAGTGGCTCTGACATCGATCATTATGAAGTGCCTCGAAAGGTAAGTCATGGCACGAATATTCTCCAGCCACGCGGATTGCCTTGAACCATTGCAGTTCGCCTAACTCTCAACATGCACATGGCCCGACACTCAATACTGGAAAACCAATATCACAAAGACACCTATTTCAGACTCCTATTTATTGACTACAGCTCAGCTGCCAACACTATTATTCCGACGAGACCCATCTCCAAACTACGTGCCCTGGACCTCGGCTCCTCCCTCTCTGACTGGATTCTGAACGGAGGTCACATTCGGGTTCTGCATGTGGCACACAAAACAGTTGTTGATCTTTGCCCATGCGCAGTGTTGTCACATTCCAGTGATTGCCGATTTCCGACCAGTATTTTCCAGCTGGCATGACGAAAGTGATATGCGCATAAAGCAAGCGCAAGTTAAGTGAAGTGAGGTACCTTGTGCGTCCATAGTGTATGTCATATGTATTTTTTGTTTTCGCTTTCACCATTTGAAGTTTATTGGCTCTACTGATATAAAAATTATTTAAGCATTTTCTATAACTTGTTGTGAAATATTTACTGTGTATTAAACTTATTAACCTTACTCATGGGATTGGCCATGCTAAATTACCCCTTAATTGGAAAAACTAATTGGGTACTTAAAATTTCTTTTTAAGTTTAAAAAAATAATCAGAGTTCCAAACTCTAAGGGACAGTTTAGCGTGACCAGTCCACCTTACTTGCACATCTTTGGTTTGTGGGGGTGAGACCCAGGAAGACACGGGGATGGTATGCGGGCTCTGCATGGACAGTGGCCCACGGCTGGGATTGGACCCGGATCCTGCGTGCCGGAAGGCAGCAGATATACCCATTGCGCCACCGTGCTGCCCGTAAAAATAAACAAATAATCCAGTTGGTAAGGCATGCCTTTCCTGCACAAAACCATGTTGCCTATCACTAACCAGTATATTCGCTTCCAAATCTGAATAAATCCTTTCACTCAGTATATTCTCCAACAACTTCCCACCATTGTAGACAGCACGGTGGCACGGTGGGTGGCACGGTTGTTTCACGGCTCCGGGGCCACGGGTTCGATTCCCGGCTTGGGTCGCTGTATGTGCGGAGTCTACATGTTCTCCCTGTGTCTGCGTGGGTTTCCTGCGGGTAATCCGGTTTCCTCCCACGGTCCAAGAATGTGCAGGTTAGGTGGATTGGCCATGATAAATTGCCCTCGTTGTCTTGAAAGGTTAGGTGGGGTTACTGGGTTCCAGGGATAGGGTGCTGGCATGGCCTTAAGTAAGGTGCTCTTTGCAACAGCCGGTGCAGACTCGATGGGCCGAATGGCCTCCTTCCGCACTGTAAATTCGATGATTCCTAAACCACAGACCGCCATGAATAACGATAGGCAACAACACCTCCTCCACGATCACCCTCAGTACCGGCGCCCCACAAGGCTGTATCTTCAATCTCCGCCTTATATACCTATGACTGTGTGGCTTAATTCCCCTCCAACTCGATTTTCAAATTTGCTGATGACACCAGTGTACTGGGTTGGATTTCAAACAATCACGTCACAGTTTACAGGAATGAGATAGAGAATCTGATGAACTGTGCGACGGCAATAATCTCTCCCTCGATGTCCACAAAAATAAGGAGAATGTCATCGACTTCACAAATCGTGGAGGAGAACATGCATCAATGGGAACAAAGCACAATGTGTCGAGAGCTTCACGTTTTTCGGTGTCCAAATTTCCAACAACCTCTCCTGGTCTCCCCATGCCAACACTATTTTTAAGAAAGCCCACCAACGACTCTACTTTCTCAGAAAACTAAGGAAATTTGGATTGTCAGCTGAGACTCTCATCAGCTGGTAAAAGTGTACCATTGGACGCATTATTTTTGGTTGTAGCAGACCTTGTTATTATTCGTGCTCTGTTTAATATTGCAGGAAACTACAAAAGGTCGTGACTGTAGCCCAGTAAATGACGCAAACCAGCCTCCCATCTATTGACTGTCTAAAATTCCCGCTGCCTCGAAAAGCATTCAGGACCCCAGGCATCCAAGACATACTCTCTTGCTCCTCCTTCCGTCAGGAATAAGATACAGAACTTGGAGATCACGTGCCATCCGACTCAAGAACGGCTTTTCCCTGCTGCCATCAGACATTTGAATGTAGATACCTCTTATTAAGTTAATATTTTCTCTACATCATGGTTATGACAGTAACATTACATTATGTAGTCTCTCCTTCCTTCCGTACGTGTTGTCTGCATAACATGCAAGAAACTACACATTTCACTGTATAATGATCCAAAAGACAATAATAAATCAAATAAAATCAGGAACAAGCCCATAAGCCATCAAGCCTCTACTAGTGAAGTTACCACTCTTGGCCCAAACTCTCATGAATTCCTTGTGCCTGATCTTTCAATATCCATCCTATCCATGTAGTTCTCAAGAGGCCTTTTGAACGCCGTAAATGCATCTGCTTGTGCAACCTTCCCTGGCAACGTACTAACCCCACTCTGTGTTAAAACCTGCCTCAAAACAATTCTTCTGAACATTGCCGCACGGACCTTTAAACGATGCTCCCTGGTGAGAAACGCCTCCACCCTGAAAAAGAGTGCCTGCCCATTTATTCTCTCCATGCCCTTCATAATCTTGTAGCCATCTATCATGGCACACCTCAAGCTCCGTTTTTCAAATGAAAACAGTTCTAATCTATTCACCCTCTCTGCATTGCTAACACCCTCCAGACCAGGCACCTTCCTGGTTAACCTCCCCAACGCCCTCTCCAAAGCCTCCACATACTTCTGTCAATGTGACGCCAAAAATGGTGCGCAATATTGGAAATGCGGACTGCCCAATATTCTACACAGATGCAGCGAGACTTGTTAGTTTTTTTCCGATTTGGTAGTTTTTACGCTTGATGCAAAGTCCAATGAAAGCAAGCATTCCGTATGGGTTCTTGATAGCGTTGTGCCCTTATGTTAATACTTTCAAAGATCTGTGGACATGCACGCCCAGATCTATCTGACTTTATATATTCCTAAGAGTTTTGCCATTTACAGTATACTTCCCCTCTATATTATTCCTACCAAAATGGATTACATCACATTTGTTGGGCTATACTCCGTTTGCCATTGATCAGCCCAGGTTACGAACCAACATATGTCCTGTTGTATTTTCTGACAATTCTCAACACGATCTGCAAATCCACCAACCTTGGTATCAACCACAAACTTACTAATCAGGCCTGCTACATGTTCCTACAAATCTTTAAGGTAAACTACAGACAATAATTTTGCTCCCACAACACCCTGTGCAACACCAATAGTCACAACCACTCATTCAGAAGAACAGCCTTATACTACTTCACGTTGCCTTCTGTGACCGAGCAAGTTCTGCACCTCTCTTACAACCCCATCTCTTATCCGTTTGACTTCACCGTTCGTACTAGTCTGCCATGAGGCACCTTGTCAAACGCTTTACTGAAGTCCACGTAAACAACATCAAACACTCTACCCTCATCAATCAACTTTGTTACGTCCTGAAAAAGGACGATCAAATTAGTGAGGCACGATATCCGCTTCACAAAAGCATACTGCTTATCTCTAGTGAGTCCACTTGTTTCCAAAGGGGAATAAATTCTGTCTCACATAATTATATACAACGATTTACCTGCTACCGACTTGAGGCTCACCGTCGTACAGTTTCCTGGAATATCGCTGCTACCTTCAGCAGGACCACATTAGCTATTCTCCAGTCCTCGTGTATCTCACCTGTAACCAATGAGGATACACATATATCAGCAAATGTCGCAACTTCCCTCTGTTTTCTGGGGTAAAACTGATCCGCCGCAGGAGACTTATTGACCTTAATATATTGGAAAAAACCGTATGACCGGGTGATGGGACGTTGATGAGGGGGTACTATGTGGTGTGTTGTGGCTATTTCTCTTTTTTTTTGCACTGGATTGCTGCCTTTGGACTGAATTCGATTGCTAAAGTGGGAGATCGGCTACTAAGCGATATTGAGGGTTCATTTTCATCTAAAGTCTAGTCTTTCTTTTATTTCGTAAATTAGCTTAAACGTTTCTGTTTGGTTTAGACGTTTTATATGGTCTTACTACTCTAACTTAACAAATCAAAATGTTTTTGTTTATGTGCTTTTGCCTTTTTTTCCTTTTCCTGATGCTTGTCCGTTTATCTACACGTGCAGGTGTTAAGCCAGCATCCGCCACAAACACTGGCGTGATGCTGGGTATGAAAACCAAGAAAAAGAACATAAAATAACTGATGGATGAAGCAAAAGAGGAGAGTGTCCCATAACAACGATTGGAACACAGCGCAAAATGAACGAGAAAGGGAACAAAAACTTTTCAAAAACCCGTCAAATTAAAGTGCGGAAAACGGGTGGCTAAGGCAATAAAAACCCTGCGGTGTCCACCGAGCACGGAAGGCCTCGTGTGTGCCCGTGGACACAGCATGCTCCCGCTTCTGGGACACGGGGCCACGAACGAGGCCGCCGAATGTGGGCAGACAGGCAGGCTGGACGACCCTCTCGGTCGCCCGCTGCGGTGACCTCTAAATGTCAACATTGGCCCGGCCCAGGAGAAGGTTCAGGAAGAGGTCCTCCTCCCTCCCCGCCCCTTCTGCACTGGATGTCCGTAGATCAGGAGCGTGGGGATAACGTGCAAAGAAAACCTCAACAACAACTTTGTCAACAAAACAAAATGGTGTGTAGCCTTTGACAGGCAACATAAACGTTCTTCACGGTCTGCATCAGGCCGCAAAAGTGGCAGATTTCTCCCAAAGCTGTGAAGTGATTTAACCGGTGGTTGCACGGCACGGCCGTGTGCAGCACCCTCCACCCCTGCTGCACCAGATTAATGGGGAGGACACCTCCGCACAAGTACGCCCACTGGGTACCTGCACCGCCGGACGGCAACGATGTATGTCAATGCGTGACGGACGGCGAGCGAAGACAAGGAGGTGGAAGGTGTATAGAAGGCCGTACAAGAAACCCCTCTGCGCACTGCCAAAAAGCACGAAGAGCATTTCCGCGAGGTGGTTGGGGCTGTGCGGCACCAGCACGGGTAGGGGGGGGGGTGATGGGGGTTACCGGAGTTTGGGACGAATGCGCAATTTCGTCCGAGCATTGGTCCGCTTTGACGGGAAGCAGTTGTACAACCGCGCCGTTGCGCATCCAAGTTTGCCCACGGGGCCGAGCACGACCTTTTGCAGGCCTTGGATAACATTGGCTGCGCACTGGAGAGAGACGGCTCCTCGCCTGGAAATCTTGGAGGGTGTCATTCAGCCCGCCACTCCACCGCACAACACGTCCCCGATCCTGGTACCCTGGCATCTCTGCCCGCCGCTCCGCCAGTCCCCTGAATGGATATTCGTAAAGGTGCGGAATCATGACCAGAGGCTCCCTTCCGACAGCCAATACTCCTGACGGGTGAGAGCTGCGGCGCGTGGAAACCGTGTTCCAGACATTGAGAAGGTCCTGGTGCAAGACGGGGGTAGCCAGCAAAGAGATCCGAAGTCCATTCCGGTCTACGAACAGGAAGTCCAGGTCATAGTTCAGGCCGGGCACCTGGCAGAAAAATACATCGCCAGAGCACACCATCGTGGAGGATGCTCAACATACAGGTATCCCTGCAGAGCCTGAAGTTGGAAAGTCGCGACCTGGGTGCAAAGACACACCAGCAACTAACAACCCTCCACAATCGAGAGACTCGAGATTTGCGCAGAGGCCCACTTCAATCCTTTGTCACTGAAGCAGGGTTCACTGGATGCGGGTTGGAAAGTCAGGAGTATGGGTCAAAGTGACCACCGGTACCACAGCATAAAGGCAATCAGCTGTTTTCAAACGAGAACTCTATGCCTGTGAGACAGCACTCAGAGCAGTACTGTCCAGCGTCCCAAGCGAGTGGTGATCTTTGTCTCCAGCTCATGCCAGTTCGCTGGCGAGGTTTCCACTGCGGGGCAAAGATGGGCTCCCAAGTAGAGGATGTTGGTCCGGCTCTGGGAGGGAGAACATACGCCACGGTTCGACCAGGTGTCCGGAACGTTTAGCATAGTTTATCCCAGCAGATGACGCCGTGGAGTACACAACCTGGCATTCTCGCATCCTCCGCAGTTGACCGAGGTCATTGAAAATGAGAAGCGGGTCATCAGCGGAAGGCGAGATAACCACCTCCATACCAGTCTCGCGCAGACACAGCCCCGACAACCTCCTCCGCAGGACGGGCAGGAAATTCTCCACGCTCAGATGATAAAGTTGGCCAGAAAAGGGGTAACCCTAATGCACTCCGGATCCGACCCACTCCGAATGTCGGCCAGCAACGTGGAAATCTGCCGACGAGCCCCACGTCCACTTTCCGAAAAGTAGAAGTGGGTGCCCACGGTCACGGTCCGGCACGAGGCTGAACCGCAACCTGACGTTAGCAGTGCAGGACCCGGCAAGTTGCTGGTCTCCCACCGCACCCTTCTTCTCTCTGTAAATGAGCCCTATGGCTGTGTCCTCATCTGGCTGAGCGAGACCTGACTCCAGATCATAGACTTGCTCAGCCAATTTGACGAACGAGGAGTTCCGCCCCGCTGGAGACCCTTTCATGTACGCCTGACAGAAAGCGCGGGCGTGAGTATTGCCGTCTTCACACCACAGCATCAACGAGGGAAAGCCTCCCCGCCTCATTCTCCAGCTCGTCCTCCAGCAGCAGGTTGTCAAAGTGCGAGTATGCGGACCGCGTCTGAGCGTGGTACGGGGCGAGCCCGCCCACACCAGGTGGAGATCCGTGCACGACACCTGCTGAACCGAGGCCGTCGAAACGCTGGGCAAGCACGTCTTGGAAATGTAAAGACTTTCGATTCTGGACCTTCTGTACGGAGGGCGCACAGATGTGTACACACGCAATTCAGGATGGAGAGTCCGCCAGACCTCAAACAAGTCGATGGCCTAACCAGGTCCCTCAACTTCACCATCGTCGGCGAGCTGCGCTGTACTACCCGACGCTCGTTGTCCTGGAGGGTGCAATTAAAATATCCTCCGAGGACGATGCACTTGGCCACCGAGATGGTGCCTTGAAGAGTGAACACATTTTCAGAGAAAGTAGCCTGCAGCGGCACGACCAGGGAGCGTAGACATTCACACACTGAAGCAACACATCCCCGTTGCGGACCGATATGTCCAACAGACGGCCAGTCACTGTCTCCTTGACACCCCCCCCCCCCCCCCCCAAGATCTCCAGCTGAAAATTTGGAGCCAACAAGCTAGCCACCCTGCCAAAACGTGGGGCCAAATGACTCATGACGACTACCCCCCTGTCACTCCTGGGTCCACTGAGCTTCGTCATCTGGAATTCCGTGGGTTCCCTGCAGAGAGCGCACACTGTACTTTCTGCTCTGGGAGACAGAGAATCACTGAAAAGGGAGATGTGCGTCCTTTTGACACATTAAGTTCTTTACCCGTCAGTCTGGTCTCAATAAAACTCGAGAGGGATCTGCAGGTATGGTATTATTTATTTTTAAACAACTTGTAAGGCTGACCCGCTCTATAGAGATTCAGAGCACATATAGTCTCCTGAAGCTGCCAGAACCAAGTGAGGCCGAGTACAAAGAGATCTCTGCACATATCATTCAATTGCATCAAGTTTCACATACACGATTCCCATAGGTCATTCTATACACCTCCTGACCTGGCCATATATCCTTCTTGGCTCACTTCGCATTCCTCAACCCTGGGCCTCTTCTTATACAGCCTTCCTTTCACCATCCTCTGCACCAGCCTCCCCTTCCCCGTTTCCGGCCATGCTTCGCTCAATTCCTTTGTTCTTTGCCTGTTAACTCACTACCATCAGACTGGCTCTATCCACGACATTATTCTAACTAATTATCCGATTTTATATCACATTCGTCTGTTATATTCCTCACTTGCTGCCGTTGATGTTGAGGCTAGCGATGGTTACCTCCATGTCGGTTGCAGCGTGTGTCCATCACCAATCACCTCATTGCTCTCAGGAAGAAGGGTGTCGTTGCCCGCACTACATCCTCAGGAGCCCTGCGAGGAACAGAACAGCTTGGCGCTGCTCATCTTGGTCCTGATCGAACTCACGCGCTATCTGGCACAGACGAGGCGGACTAGAGGGGTACCCCAGATTTCCCCAGCTTACATGGCTAGACGGACGCAGCCCTGATGACGGTGAGGCTTTTCAGAAGTGCTCGGAGCTCCACTGAGGGATTGAGGGGAGACAATATGCCGTGTGAGAGGACAGCCTCTACCTCGCTGCATCAGCGTCTGAATCCTCCTCCTCACCTGTCACGGAGCAGCCTCCTTCCTCCGAGCGATCATCACCTGAGCCCGGTCCTCCGCCACAAGGAGAGCGGGGGGTGCAACACGGGCACCACCGGCTAGCTATCGGGTCGAGTCGATCCCAAACCCAGTATCGTCCTCAGATGGGTCCCTCGCAAGCTCCTGCCGCGCTTCGTGGGCGGCGGTGACTCCCACGCGACTGCACCATCGATGCCAGGCCCTCGGAGAGACCCGGAAAACGCCCCGAGACATTTCGAGATGGTACTTGGGCCCCCTGGCTTCGTCTGCTTGGGTGTTGTCAGTGGGGAGCCCTCCTCGCGGTCGCACGGCCACAACCCGAATACATAACGACACGGGTGGCTGACGCTGGCCCCCGACGGTGAAGAAAAGGAGGTGACCGAGGACTAAAAATGTACCCGACAGAACGAGTCCTCGAGGATCACGTCTCCACCCTGAACGGAACCTCCCTGATCGGGGACGACGGCAGGTCGGACACCTCGGTGGCATCCCTGTCTTTATTATTAACGGGACTGGGCGTCAGGGTGATGATGACAAACACAGGAGACACCGAACCACGCTCGCCTGGGGAGGTGTTAGCGAGATCCACCCCTTCTTTCTTCCCGGGCAGGAGGCGCTTGCGGATGCCATGCTCATCGCGCTGCGTAGCCGTCAATACAGGAGGACTCTCGGCAGCACCCCCACCCCCACCCCGTCATCCGCATCGCCCAGATCCTGGGACTGTAGCAAGGCCGTAATACCTTCAGCTCTGGACAATACATAGGCTCCCAAGCTCCGGAGCACGTGTGCTGGTCCCTCCGGGCCACTCATGTCGTTGCGAGGTTGTGGCGATATCCCGAGTTAAGGATGTTCCCGCTGAGTTAGTTGGTAAGGGGACGGGTTCGTTACCCGTGATGGGGCCGTGGGGTGTGTGGGACCGTTCCGACCACCGTGCCGTACCGTCTTCAGTTTATCCTTTTAAGGTTGCAGAGGCGCCACCCCGGACCTGACCTCCCCCAGTAGGCTGTGATGGGGTGGGAGGATCTCGGTGGGGAGGTAGGGAGGGACGTTGTAAAGAACGAGAGGCTCAGAGGTGACCTCCAATGAGTCCACCGCCATGTCTGTCCTCTCTACCGTGTGACCACTTCCCAGGACACGGTTGGCCGCATGCTCTACTCGCATGAGAAACACGGCGTTGACGAAGATATTTGTGGCGGGTACGATGGCCGAGGGGCCACCGACAGTCAATCTGAGATCAGGGTAGTAGGGGGGAAGAGTGGGGTTGGGCGGGGTGATGGATATGGCACCACAACAGCAGGTGCAACATTGGATGGTGCTGCAGGGCAACAGCAGAGTGGAGTATAGTTGTTTGTGCATGGATTGGCTTAAAGCAATGTCAAAAGGTGCCCCATACCCGCCACAGGTGGTGAAAGAAAAGGCAGGTGGCCGACGGCCTAGAGCCCTGTGGGGGACAAAAACAAAGACTGTTCTCGCCTCAGCAGCCCCAGGTAGTCCCACTACCACCTCAGGCGGAGGGGTGGGAGGACAGTTGGCAGTTTATTCTACCCAGGAGGGGGCATAGCACCAGGCCGCATGTGGTCCCAGTCCCATCTAGACCAGAGAGGTGGAGGACAGAGGCAGGCAGCAGGGCCTTCACAACAGGTGGTACTCTCATATCACAAGGCTCGGGTGTCAGAAGGTGGGTCAGGTCGGGTTGGGTATTGGGAAGGAGGCTGTGGTACATTCACTCCAATGTTGCTGTCTGGTTTAAAACTTTTATATGGTCCTAATACCCAACATTTACAAAGGAAAAAATATATATGTTTGCGTCTTTTGTCATTTTTATTTGAGGGCTTTTTGTTTGTGTTTTGTGAATTGATGACCTGAACGTTTATCTACACGTACAGGAGTTGAGCCAGCAGCATCCACTGAAACTGGAGTAATGCTGGGTGTGACACCGAAGCAAAAGAACATAAAGTAACTGATGGATCGAAAAAGAGGGGAATGCGCGAAAACAACGACTAAATCAAACCCAAAAAGAACGAGAAATGAAACAAAAACTCATCAAAAACCGGCAAATTAAAGTGTGAAGATCGGGATCGATAACGCAATCCAACCCTTGCGGCGCCCGCCGAGCACAGAAGGCCTCGAATGTTCACGTCGACACCGCTCCCGCTCCAGGGACACCCAGCCGCGAACCACGCCGTGGAAGATGGGCAGACAGTCAAGCTGGACGACCCCCTCGGTCGCCCGCATCCTGGTCCTATAAATGACAAGTTAGGCCAGTCCCAGCATCAGGTTCACGAGGAGGTCATCCACCCTCCCCACCACCCTCCGCACCGGATGTCCGTTGACCAGGAGCTGGAGTGCAAAGTAAACCTCAACAACAACGCTGTCAAGGAACTAAAAAGGGAGTGCAGTCGAGCATAGACAACATATGCGTACTCCAAGTTCTCCACCAGTCCACAGAAGTGGCAGGTCGCTGCAAAGCTGTGAAATGATTTAAAGGACACTTAAATCAGCACCCTCCAACACAGGTCCCTTGGATTTATAGGGAGGACACCTTCTTAGAATAACATCCTGTGTGGATCTCCGCTGCTGGAGGCTTTCCGGGCGGCGGTCGACGACAAGAAGGTGTCCAGGAAACCACTCCGCGGAGTGCGAAAAGGCACGAGGGGTATTTCCGCGAGGCGACTGATGCTCTGGGGCATCAGCACCCACGGGAGGGGGGGGGACCGTGGTTTGGGATCAATATGGAACTCCGTCCGAGCAGAGGACCGTTCAGACGGGATGCCGCCGCACAACTGCGTCGTCTCGAGTCTAAGTCGGCCCATGGGGCCGAGCACGACTGTTTGAGGCGTTGGATAGCATTGGCCACGCAGCACACACCGCTCCACACCAGGCAAGCTCGTTTTGCGTCACCCAGCCTGCCCGTCCGCAAACCAGCATGTCCCCAATCCTGGTCGCCACGGCATCCACAGCCCTCTGCTCTGTCAGGCAGCTGAATGGATATTGCCGACGGTGCGGTTTTCTGAACAGCGGCACCCATACGACAGCCATTACTCTTGACGCGGGAGAGCTTCAGCGCATGTTGTCCATGTTCCAGGCTTTGAGACGGTCCGTGAATAAGACGGGCAGGGCCATTAAAGAGTTCCGAAGACCATGCCCGGCAACAAACAGGAGCTCAACGTCACAGGTCAGGCCGTGCATGTGTCGGAATATATACGTCACCATGGCACACCATCGTTGAGGAGGCTCAACATACAGGTTTCGCTGCAGAGTCTGAATGCGGAAAGTCAGACCAGCGAAGGCAGACCAGCGCCAAACCGCCCTCCACAATCGGGAGACTCAAGACCTCCGCAGCGACCCTCTAATATGCTTTATCCGAGAAGAACAGACGCAGGGTTCTCTGGATGCCTGTCACAAAGTCAGGGAGAGGGGTCAAAGTGCCCAGCCGGTACCACAGCATGGAGGCGATCAGCTGGTTTATGACGAGAACTCAACCCATGTGGAACAGAACTAGGACCAGTCCAGTCCAGGGTCCCATACGAGTGGTGACTTTTGTCTCCATCGACTGCCAGTTTGCTGGCCAGGTTTCCTCTGCCGGGCAAAAAGCGACTCCCAATTAGAGTTTTTTGGTCCGGCACCAGGTAAAGGGCCTGAGCGCCACTGGGAGGAGGTCCATCTGCCACGGACCGACCAGGACATTGGAACATTTAGCCCAGTTGATGCCAGGAGATGATGTGGCGGAGTACACAGCCTGGCACCGGGTCAGTGAACATGAGGAGCACGTTATCAGCGTAAGCTGAGAGGACCTCCGCTATGTCTGGCTTGCACAGAATCTGCCCAGAGAACATCTTCTGCAGGAGGCACAGGGAACGCTCCACTTATAGGTAATAAATGTGGATGGACAAGGGGCAGCTCTGACACACTCTATTCCCAAAGAGAATGGGCGCGGTCAGGGATCCTTTATCCTTAATCAGACAATCTGAGGCGGCGTACAGTAATCGGATCAGGGCAACGAAGTTCGTACCGAACCCGAAAGTTCACAGAGTCCCGAGCAAATATTCGTGCCCCACCCTGTCGAACGGCTTCTCCTGATCAAGAGAGAGGAAGGTGCTCGACATATCCGTCCTCTGGGAAAATGAATTATACCCGAACCGTATAGATGTTGTCGTGAATGGTGCTGTCCGGGACTCTGGAGGACTGTTGAGGCCAATAATGTTTGCCAGAATGAAACCAAGGCGTAAATACTTTGCCTTGGCAAATATATTGTAGTCCGTGGTGAGGAGTGAGATAGGTCTGCAGTTTTTAAGTAGGCAGAGATCCCCATTCTTGGGCAACTGGGCAATGACGTCCCTGCGCCACCAAAGGGGCATAATCCCGATTGTGATACTTTCCAGCTCCTGGAGTTTGAAAGTTTCAACGAGCTTCCAATTCTCCAGGGCGATCTACGGCAGGTCCTCCCACAGAACTCTTCAGGCATCCTCGCTGTACTGATCGCTATAGAAGAGGTCGGAATAAAAGTCCCGAATCAGGGTCATAACGTCTTCCGGATCCGAGACGAGGGATCCGTCGTCGGCCAGCGGCGTAGAAACTGCGTATGGGCCCGCTGTCCTGTTCCCAGCGAGTGGAAGAAGGGAGACCGCGGTACATGTCCTTCAGGAGACGGATCCGCCACCTCACGTCTGCACCGTGGGACCCAGCAAGTTGCAGGTGCCGCAGTGCGCCCTTAATTTCTCTGTAAACCAGTCCCAGGGCCTTGTCCTAATCAGGCTGAGCCGACGTGACTCCAGATCGAAGCCTTCCTCAGCCAATTTGGCGATCGTGGAGTTCCGCCTCGCAATAGAACCCTTTCTGTACCCCTGACAGAAGGCACGAACGTGAGTCTTGCTCACGTCCCACCAGAGCCTCAACGTGGGGATGCAACCCAGCGTCCTTCACCAGCCAGCCCAGAAACGGAGAAACGACACCAGGAACCAGCAGCCGATTGTTAGAGTGCCAAAATGCTGCCCATGTCGGGGCGCCGGACTGGGCAAGTCTTCTCACACCAGGTGGTGTTCCGAGCACTGCACCTGCTGCACAGAGCCCTTCAAAACGCTCGGCACATACTTATTGAAAATGTAAAGACGGTCGATTCCGGACGCCACTAACGAAGGGCGCACATAGGTGTACACACACTATTCAGGATGGAGAGTCCGCCAGACGTCCACCAAGTCGAAGGATTTAACCAGGTCCCTCAACTTCACCACTGCTGTCGATCTGCGCTGAAATCCACAACGGGTCCGTTTCCTGGAGGGTGCAATTAAAATCCCATCTGAGGATGATGCACTCGTCCACTGGAATGGTGCACAGAAGAGTGGACACGTTTTCATAGAAAGTCGCCTGCTGCGTCGCGACCGGCGGAGCCTACACATTCACAAAGTTAAGCACCGTATCCCCGTCACAGACCATTAAGTGCAGACGGCCTGGCACTGGCACCTTGACCAAAATATCTCCGGCTGACAATGTGAAACCAACAAAATAACCACCCGCCCGATCGTGGATCAAAATGACTCATGAAGCATCCCCCTTTCCACTCAAGGGTCCATGAGTTTCATCTCAAGAATGGCGTGGGATTCCTGAAGAAAGCACACCAGATATTTTCCGTCCTGAAGGACAGCGACGCACTGGAAATGCGATGTGCATCCTTGATTCCACTGATATTGAGGCTGGCTGTGGTTACCTCCATGTCTGTTGTAGCGCGTGACCTTCACCAATTACCTCAGTGCTCGGAGGAACAAGAGGGTCGTCGCCCCCTCTACTCCCTCAAGATCCCCGCGAGAATAGAAAAGCTTGGCGCTGCTCCCCTGGTCCTGATCACATTCGCGGCCTCATTGGCATCGGCGTGGGTGGACTCAAGGAGAAGCACAAGATTTCCCCAGTTGTCGAGGGCCAGCCGGACACAGTCCTGGTGACAGTGATGAGTTTTTAAAAATGCTCGGAGTAGTTCTGAGGAGATGACGGGAGCCTCGTTGTATGGTACCTTCTGCGTCAATGCAGCGAGTGTCTCAATCCTCCTCCTCACTCTTCACCGAACAGCGTTTCTCCTCCCAGCGGTCACCACCCGAGCACGATTCCCCCGCCACATAGCGTCTGGCTGGCAACACCGGCTACCCCAAGGCCAAAGTCGATCCCAACCCCAAGATCGTCCTCAGGCGTGTACCTCGCAGTCTACTCCCATGATTCTGGGTCAGTGCACGATGGCGGCTCCAGCGGCGCCACAGCCTCCGACGCCGTGCCCAATTAGTGAACCGGCAAGATCTCCCGAAAAATTTTCGGGATGGATACTGGGATCCCTGGCATCGTCTGCATTCGCGCCGAGAACGGGCAGCATTCTCCGCCGCCTCTCGTCCCACAGCCCGAGTTTGACTCCCGCGACGAACAAAATGAGGTGACCGGGGAGTACAATGCCACCGGGCGGAAAGAGCACTCGGGGATCACGTCTCCGCCCGGCCCCGGCTCTCCTTACTCCGGGATTGACGACAGCTCCATCGACACCAGAGTTTCGGAGGCAACCCTGGCTTTTCTCTTCTTTTAAATCGAGCGGGTTGTGAGTAGCATGGGAATAAGCACCGTAGTCACCCATACCCGCTCGCTCGGGGAGGGGGCAACGAAATCCGCCGCCTCCTCCTGCTTGGCCAGGCGGTGCATGCGGGGAGGGTGTGTGGCGGGATCACCTGCCTGCACGGCCTCCATCGCCACAGAGTCGCCGAAAGCATCGCTCCTCCACACTGCCCGGCCCCTGCGATGCTGAGGAGGTCGGTTTTCCCACCGCCTCGCGGCCGTATATAATGTGGCCCCCGCCCTCTGGAGCCCGGTCCATAGTCACTCCGGGCCCCTCAGGTTTTTGCGGAGCGGTGGAGACTGGAGGGCGCAACAAAAGGTGCGCGCGCTCACGGTCGAACGCAGGATCCCCGTCCCCCACTGGAGCCCACTCGGCGGTTTCTCCGCGCCCCTCAGGTTGTTCAAGGGAGTCAGTGTCCCGAGATGGGGCTGCGGACTCTGTGCTGGACTGAATGGGCACGCGGAAGTAGGCCCGGTGCAAGGGTACGTCTTGGAGCATCCGGTCTGAACGCCATGCCGAAGCGCGTTGTGCTTTCCTCGACTGTCGCTGTTCAATCGGGTCTCCACCAACACGTACCCATGGCCACCCGCCGCGCCGGCAGCCGCGGTGTTGTCACGCGCCGGCTGCTGGGCAGATAAAGAAGTGGTGGAGGAGAGGGGGGCAGCGCCAACCGCGGCCGCTCTTGAGATGGCGTTGACGGCGGCCATCAGGGTAGGGAAGTTACTGTTGGTATGCCACAGCCCTCTGGAGGCATGGCACCGCAGGCTATCCACAGACCAGAACAGTTTATGGTCCTCCCCTTGGTTGGAGACCACGTAATCTCCCTATGTGATCTCCTCCCGGGTCATCCGGACCACATACAGACGCCGGAAGAAGTTTACATGACGGGGGTTTGGTCGCGCCGGCCGAGCCAGGGCAGCGCAACATTGGACCTGATCTCCGCCTTTAGGTTGAGATGTGGGGGGAGGAGCTAGATGAGGAGTTAGGGCGGAACGTTGGAAAGACGACACATTCGAAGGAGCCTGCAGCGCCACGTGTGTACCGCCCACCATGAGTACTCTTTCCAGGACACGGTGCACCGCCTGTTCAGCCCCTAGGAAAAACATGGCCTTGCAGTACATCCTTGAGGTGGCTACGGTGGCCGAGGGGGCGACGACCCCTTCCATCGCACGAGTGAAAGCCTCGATGGTCAATGCGGGGTAGGCATTTGATCCAAAGTTGCTGCATCAGTAAGCGGAATGGCGAGGAGGCCGCGGGGGGCAGCAGAGGGTTGAGAGTCTGCCGCCGCCACATAGGTTCTCGGCCGCCCTGCGTCCCCCCACCCCGACAGTGTACGATGCCCTTTGAGGCCATGGCCAGCTGTGGTCCGGCACGGCCACGTAACTGAGATCTGTGTAGAATGGTGGAAGGGTGGGGTGGGTGGGGTGATGATTGTGGCACTACAACAGCAAGCGCCACAAAGGAAATGTCCTGCAGGACAACAGCAGAGCGGGGCAGCGTCCTTTAAACCTGGAGGTGCCTAAAACAATTTTCGAAGCTGCCCCTCTCCCGCCAAAGGTGGTGAAAGTGCTGGCTGGCGACACTCTTCAGCCCTGTCGGTTCATCCCCGGAGGAGGGCTACAACAATAGGTCCCGGATCGTCCCACTACCAGCATAGACCCATGGCTTTGAGGACAGAAGGTGTGGCAGGTAGGGTTGGGGATTTGGTAGGAAGCTCTGGTTCATTTACTCAAAAGTTGCTGTTTGGTTTAGACCCTTTTCGGGGTCTTACCACTCGAATTTAACAAATGAAAAATAATATGTTTATGTGTTTTGTCCTTTCTTTGTGCTTTTCTGTGAATGTATGACCTGTACGTTTATCTGCACGTACAGAAATTAAGCCAGAATCCGACACTGACACTGGCGTAATGCTGGCTGTGACAACGAAGCAAAAGAACATAAAGCAACTGATGGATAAATCAAAAGAGGGAGTGATACAGTACAACGAGTGAAGCACAGCCCAAAAAGAAAGTGAACGAAACAAAAACTTATCAACAGCCCATCAAATTAAAGTGTAAAAATCGGGGCCGATGAGTCAAAACAATCGCTGTAGTGCCCATCGAGTCCGGATGGCTTCGAGTGTACCGTTGAACACCGCAGGCTCCCGCTCCTGGGACATCTGGCAGCGAAAGACGATGCGGAAAATGGAGACAACATCAAGCCGGACAACCACTTCGGTCGCCCGCTGCCTGGACCTCTCAATAGCACGTTTGCTGTTTGGTTTATACTTTTTATATGGTCTCACTACTGTAATTTAGCTAATGAAATATATTTATGTTTTTGTGTTTTGTCTTCTTTTATTATTTTTCTTTGTGTGGGTTTTTTTTGTGAATTTATGACCTGTACGTTTAACTACATGTACACGAGTTAATCCAGAAACCGCCACTGACAATGGCGCGATGATGGGTGTGACACCAAGCAAAAGAACACGAAGTAACTGATGGATAAAATAAAAGAGTGGAGTGCCCTAAAACAAGGAGTGGAGGACCGACCAAAAAGAACGAGAAAGGAAACAAAAACTTAGCAAAAACCCGTCAACTAAATGTGTGAAAATCGGGGGCGATGAGGCAATCCAACTGATGCGGTCGCCACCCAAACACGGAAGGATTCGAGTGCGCCCATGGACACCGCATGCCCCCACTCCAAGGACACCCGACCGCGAATGAGGCCGTAGAAAATGGCAGACAGTCAGGCTGGACGACTCCCTCGGTCACCCGCTGCCTGGACCAATAAATGGCAAGTTCCCTGTTTGGGTCAGACCTTTTATATGGTTTCACTTCTGTAATTTAAGAAATTAAAAATACTTATGATTGTTATTTTTTATTTTGTTTGTCTCTTGTGCGAATTTATGACGTGCATATTTATCAGCTCGCACAGGTGTTAAGCTAGCATCCGCCATTGATACTGGCGTGATGCTGGGTGTGAGATTCAAGCAAAATAACATAAAGTAACTGATGGATAAATCAAAAGAAGGAAGTGCCCAAAAGAACGAGTGGATCACAGCCCTAAATGAACGAGAAGGGAAACAAAATCTTATCAAAAACCCGTCAAATTAAAGTGTGCAAGTGCGGGCTGGGAAGGGAATCCAAATCGGCTGTTCCCACCAAGCACAGAAGGCCACCAGTGTGCCCGTTGACACCGCATGTTCCCGCTCCAGGGACACCCGGCTGCGTGTGAGGCCGCGGAATATGGGCAGACAGTCAGACTGGACGGCCCCTCGCTCGCTCGCTGCCTGGACCTATAAATGGCAAGTTTCCTGTTTCGTTCAGAAGAAGGTGAGTTTTAAACCAGCTTCAAACAGAGTTTACTGAGCATCGAGTTGCAGCCGCAGCGTGTAAATTAGTTAAGTGGCTTACGTCAGTATGAAGATGCGAGAGTTCGGCAGTATTATTTTGGACAATCTAACAATGCTGACTTTGTTTACACTGGACTGCTGCCGTTGGGGTGCATCGAGAACTAAAGTTGGAGTTCGATAACTGAGGGATATTAATGTTTCATTTTTATTGAAAGTCCATTCTTTTTTTATTTATTTAATTAACTTCAATGTTGGTGTTTAGTTTGCATGGGGTGAGTTTGAAACCAGCTTTAAAGGATGTTTGCTCAAGCTTTACTTGCAGCTGCAGCTTGTCAATAATTTATTTGGATTAAGACAGTTTTCAGAGGCTTTAGTTGGACATTATAAAAGTGGATAATCTTGCAGTGGTGACATTGTTTCCACTGCAGTCCTGACTTCAGGTTGTATTCGACTGCAAATGTATAAGTTCGATGACAGGCAGTTTGGTGAACAGGGAGCATTTCCTTCATTCTCTCAAAGATCGCGAGATTGGGCTATTCTTTTCAAAGTGTACAATGACTAGGACAGAGTCAAATCCAGCTCGCTTAAAGGGCAGAATCTGGGGTACATTCTGCAAGGTAACAATTTTTTTTGGGGGTGCGGTGTGGGCAGCAAGCTCTACTTGCACCATTCAGCAGAATCACCAATTTAAGAGCGTTCACTTGAGAGTAGCAGGCGTATATATATTTATATATATGTCACGGGTCTAGCGGTTGTTTAATCATTCATTTTTTATTCTATTTTTTTCTTTTAAATCTCTTTGGGAAGTCAGATAAGAGGAGACGGAAGCTATTGCAGTGTACTGCTGCTCCGGTAGGATGCGGGAGATAAGGGACACCACTGGTTTCTCCACTGACTACACCTGCTGGGAGTGCACCAAACCCAGCTCCTCGGAGACAGCATTCGGAAAATGGAGCTGGAGCTGGATTAATTTCGGATGATCCCGGAGGCAGAGTAGGTGATAGAGAAGAGTTACAGCGAGTTAGCCACTCCAAATGTTCAGGACAAGAATATTTCCTTTCCTTTCAGGGAAAGGTAAGGGAACGGAAAGGATCCCTGGTGGTCGATCCCATTCAAATGAAATGAAATCAAATGCGAATCGCTTATTGTCACAAGTAGGCTTCAAATGAAGTTGCTGCCAAAAGCCACTGGTTGCCACATTCCGGTGCCTGTTCGGGGAGGCTGATACGGGAATCGAACCTGCCTTGGTCTTGTTTCAAAGCCAGCGATTTAGCCCTGTGTTAAACAGTCCCTCTCAAGTATACCAATTTGGATGACGTTTGATGGACGATCTACCAGCTGAAGGCCATACGGCAAATCCTGGCACTGAGCATGGCTCTGTGTTTCAGAAGAGAAGAGGGGAGAACATACAAGCGAGAGTAATAAGATGCTCAATGGTTAGGGGAACGGATAGGATAATCAGTGGTCGCGACCGAGGCTCCCAGAAGGCATGATGCCTCCCAGGTGCCATGTCTTGGATCGAGTCTGCAGGATTGTTAACGGGGAGGGTGAGCAACCAAACGTTGTGGTGCACATCGGAACTAACGACATTGATATGAATAGGGATGCGGATCTAAAAAGTAATTTTAGAGAGCTAGGGTGGAAGTTAAAGAGCAGGACAAGCATAGTAGTAATTTCAGGAATGCTACCAGTGCCACACGTATGGGATGCAAGGAACAGAGACGGGGTGCAGCTGAACACGTGGTTACCGGGATGGCGCAATAGGGAAGGCTTCAAATATGTAGATCATTTGGATACCTTCTGGGGAAGGTGAGACCTGCAGATGAAGGATGGTTTGCACAGAAATTGGAGAGTCACTAATATACTAGGAGGTTTGCTGGAACACTTTGAGGGGGTTAAAGCTAGTTTGGCAGAGGGTGGGAACTGGAGATACGGGTCAGAGGAAAAGTTAACTGTTCAACTGGCAGATACAGAATGCAGCGAGGATAGACAGGAAGTATGATAGACCGTGATGGGCAAATCTTCACTCTGTGGAATGGGTAAAATGTGTCGGTTTGAATGCAACGAGAGGCAGGAATAAGAGAGATGAACATTGACCATGAATCAGAACTTGGAACTACAATGTTGCGGCCATTACGGAGACATGGATTTCACAGGCGCAGGAATGGCTGTTGAATGTTCCGCGGTTTAGATGTTTTAAAATAAAAGGAAGTGAGGTACAAGATGATGGGGAGTGGAAATGTCAATTAGGCAGTGCATCACAGCTGGAGGAAAGAAGGTAGCCGTGGATGGTTTGTCTACGGAGTCAGTCTGGGTGGACGTCAGAAACAAGGAAGGATCAGTGATTTATGGGGCGTTTCCTATAGAACTCCCAGTAGCAGCAGACAGATAAAGGAACAGATTGGGCGGCAGATATTGGAAAGGTGTAAAAGTAACAGAATTGTTGTCAGGGGTGAGTTCAACTTCCCTAATATTGACTGATGTCTCCTTATTGCAAATAGTATGGATGGACAGATTTTGTCAAGTGTGTCCACTAAGGATGCCGGAAATAATATGTAGATAGTCCGATTGGGGTAAGGCCATATTGGAGTTGGTGCTCGGCAAAGAACCAGGCCAGGTGTCAGAAGTCTCTGGGGGAGAGCATTTCGGTGACAAGGACACAATTCCTTGACTTTTACCATAGTCATGGAGAGCGATAGGAACAGACAGTGTGGGAAGGTATTTAATATAATTATATTCCGGTTAGAGATCAGCTGAGGAGCATAAATTGGGAACAATTATTCTCTTCGAATTGCACAACAGGAACGTGGGGTCTTTGAGGAGCACTTGCTGCGAGTTCTGGATAGAATTCTCCATAGGAGAAAAGGGAGTAATGGTGAAGGTGCCTTGGATGACAAGGGAAGAGGAGCTTCTAGTCAAGAGGAATATGTAAGGTTACATAAGGTTGAAGAAGCAAGGATATGGCACGGTTTTAGAGGTTTACAAGGTAGACAGGAAGGAACTCAAAATTGGACTCAGGAGAGCTAGAACGGGGCATGAACAAGCCATGGCGGGAAGGATCCTGGGAAATCCCTGTGCGTCCTACACTTCCGTGAGGAATAAGAGGATGATCAGAGTGAGAGGAGGGCCGATGAAGAATAATGAAGGGAATGAATGCTCGAGTATGGGAAGGCTGTGGAAGCCCAAATTGAATATTTTGTTTCAGTATTAACGAGAGGAATATTGTTGCTCATGAGAACAGCGTGAACCACGTTAATAGCCTCAAACCTGTTGAAATAAAGAATGAGGTAGTGCTGGAAATGTTGAAAATCATTACGATAGATAAGTCCACTGGACCCATAGGGATATGCCCAAGGTAACTACGGGAGTCGAGGGAGGAGGTGGCTGCGCCATTGGCGATTATCTTTGCGACGTCACTCCACTGGAGGTGCACCGGAAGGTTGGAGGGAAGCGAATGTTGGTGCCCTATTCATGAAAGGGAACAGGGAATACCCTGGGAATTACAGACCATGCAGTATAACGCCTGTGGAGAGCAAAATACTGGAATGGATTCTGAGTAATAGGTTTTACGATTATTTAGAAAAACATAGTTTGATTCAAGGTAGTCAGCATGGATTTCTGAGCGGCACGTCATGAAAATGAAAAATTAAATGAAAATCGCTGATTGTCACGAGTAGGTTTCAATGAAGTTACTGTGAAAAGTCCCTAGTCGCCACATTCTGGCGCCTGTCCATGAAGGCTGGTACGGGATTGCCTCACATGCCTAGTTGAATTCTTTGAAAATGTGACGAGACACATTGATGAAGGTCGGGCAGGGGTTGTGGTGCATATGTATTTCAGGAAAGCATTTGATAAGGTTGCCAATCAATGGTTCATTTAGTAAGTCAGGTGGAATACAATGCAGGGAAATGTGGCTGTCTATATAGAGAATGGGTTGGCCAAAAGAAGACAGGGAGTGTTAGTGGATGGAGAGTTTCCCCCTGCAGGTCGGTGACCAGTGGTGTACCGCAGGTATCTGTTCTGGGACATCTGCTTACTTCTTTTTAAATTGAGAGTACCCAATTCATTTTTTCCAATTAGGAGACAATTTAGCGTGTTAAATCCATCTACCTTGCATATCTTTAGGTTGTAGAGGCGAAACCCAACAATGTGGAAACTGCACACGGGCAGTGACCCAGAGCCGGGTTTGAACCTGGGACCTCGGCGCCGTGAGACTGCAGTGCTACCAGGGCAACCATGCTGCCCTTCTTGGACCTCTGCTGATTGTAGTTTTTATCAATGACTTGTCTAAGTAGGTGGAAGGGTGACTTAATAAGTTTTCCGATGACACGAAGGTTGGTGGAGTTGTGGACAGTATCGAGGGCTGTTGCAGGTGACAAAAGAACATTGGCAGGATTGACAGCTGGGCTGCGAAGTGGCAAATGGAATTCAACCTCGATAAATGAGAAGTAATTTAATTTGGAATGTCGAATTTGAATGCTTAATACAGGGGTAAAGGCAAAATTCTTCAATGTGTGGAGGAACAGAGGGATCTTGGGGGTACACGTACATAGACTCGTCAACGTTGCCGCCCAGGTAGATAGGGTGATTAAGAAGGCAAATGATGCCTTGGCTTTCTTTAACAGGGGGATTGCGTTAACGAGTCGAGAGGTTTTGCTGCAACTTTATAAAACCGTAGTTAGACCACACTTGGAATATTGTGTCCCGTTCTGGTCGCGTCATTATGGGCAGGATGTCCACGATGTCGAGAGGGTCCAGAGGGGTTTTACCAGGATTCTGCCTGGACTGGAAGCCATGGCGTATAAAGAACGTTTCAGATGACATGCTAGAGGTGCACAAGGTGATGAGAGGCATGACCACAGTGGAGAGCGAGATTATTACCCAGGGCACAAATGACTAGCACGAGGGGACATAATTTTAATGTGATTGGAGAGAGTTATAGGGGAGATGTCAGAGGTCGGTTCTTCACTCAGAGAGTGTGGGTGTGTGGAATGCACTGCCAGTAGAGCTGGTTGCGTCAGAGTCATTAGGGACATTTAATCGACTCTTGAAGAGATACAAGAAAAGCAGTAAATCCAAGGGCTGTAGGTTCGGTTGATATTACATTCGGAGAAACGGTCCGCACAACATCGTGGACCGAAGGGCCTGTAATGAGCTGCACTGGTCTCTGATATTTGTTCTATCTTAGACCTGGTTTGTGCTGTTCAACTGGCTCTGGTGGCTTTCAGCGGATCAAGCGGTTATAGGAGTCCCATTGCCAGTCGTGCCAAAGCGAGTAAGACTTGATGGTTCGCCGTCTGTTCCGTCGGCGTCGTCATGAGCGGGGATTGACCACCGATGCTCGGTGAATTGTGAATGTAATGATTCGGACATGGGTCGGCCCCTCCTGCTCATGAAGTGATCATGAGGGGCCCGCAATCTGGCCATCGCTTCTGAAGTGATTGGTGTTGATGAAAGTTTTGTTGAAGCCCAGGGGTTTCACGTGATTGACATGATACCATCCGGCTTACTTGGCATCCTACAGCAGCTTGTATACGGAAATCCCAGCTTGTTTTATGATTGCATAGATAAGGCGTCTTTCAGGAACAAATTCGGAGAGGCATGCCACACATGGATGGCGACCTGTTGTCCGACTTCCTACTCGCTGGGTTTCACTTTCTGCCCGAAGTAGGCTTCAATTTGTTGCGTTCTCTTTGCTAGGTTAACGACTGCTGCCTGCTGGGAGGCGTAGCAATTTGTATTAATCCTGGCGCAGTCGTGTTTTAGATCTGCCACTTACGGTAATCAATGTAAGTACCGGTTATATTCCTCGAAAAGACCACCCGGTCATTCAGGCATGGGAAGTGAAACCGATGGAAATAGTCACGGTGTTTGGCAACGCCAAGAGTACAAAGGGTAGTACTTTAATCCAAGAGTGGTTATTCTACTGAACAATTTTGCGGATAATGCCTTCTTGGGTACTGTTTATTATTATTTTTTAAATACATTTTTAATAGCATTTTTTCCAACTAAGGGGCAATTGATCGTGACCAATCAAACTAGTCTGCACAGCTCTGTGTCGTGGGAGAGAAACCCACGGAAATACGGGGAGAATCTGGAAACTCCACAGAGACATTGACCCAGAGAGTGGATCGAACCTGCCACCTCGGCTCCGTAAGGTAACAGGGAAACCCACTGTGCCATCGTGTTTCCCTGTGTACTGTTAATTCTTTCCATAACAGGACTTTTTTGTGGATAGTCCGACATGTGCAACTGTTATCTGAGCACAAACAGACCCATCACACATGTGGAATTAGCACTCTGGTGAGAATCGATTCTCTGACGTTCGACTGCACCTGGTCAATATGTGCTGCACTCCGATGTCAGCCCTGACGTTGATCGTGTTCATTCTGTTTGGAAACACCTCCACTCTCCTAAAAAGCAGAAACAATGGGCAACACAGCGGCCCAGTGGATTAGTCCTGCTGCCTCACGGCGCCGAAGTCCCAGGTTCTATCCAATCTTTGTGTCACTGTCCGTGTGGGAGTTTTAACATTCTCTCCGTGTTTGTGTGGGTTTTTCCACCACAACACACAAATATGCAGTCTAGGTGGATTCGCCACACTAAATTCCCACAAAGTGGATAAAATGAATTATGTACTGTCTCGGCAGAACGGTGGAAGTAAGGGCTTGTGCTTCGGTGCAGACTCGGTGGGCTGAATTGCCTTCTTCTGCATTTTATGTTCTGTGTATTCTACCCCTGGGTCACGATCCCCGGTATGTGTGGTCCAGAAACACATCACCCTGCGTTTAATTAGGAATGTAGGCTATCTAACTCGCGCAGGCATTTGGTTTGGTCTGCTGCGTGGAAATATTCTCTTTCGCTGCTTGGTCGAAGACAAATACTGCAGCTTGTAGTTTGCTGCTTTTCATTAAATTGCTCCAATTGCTTCGCCGAGTCATAAATTAGTCATAAATATGCTTCTCGTTATTTTGAGGCACTGCCCTCGAGTTCTGCTACCACACGCCAGTGGAAACAAACTTCCCTCATCTATCCTATCTATTCCGATGATAATATGATATATTTCTATCAGATCCCCCCCCCCCCCCCCACCCCACATCCTTCTGAATTCCATCAAGTAAAGTCCCAGTTTACTCAATCTCTCCTCGTAATACAACCGTCTCGACTCTGGAATTAACCAAGTGACTGTCCACTGTACACCCTTCAGCGCCAGGAAGTCATTTCTGAGTTAAAGACACCAAAAATGTACATAATACTCCAGATGTGGCCTCACTAACACCAGAAACACTTGTAGCATAACCTAACAAGTCTGAAACTTCGTCCCTCTACCGACGGAGGGCAAAACTCCATTCGCCTTCATAATCAACTGTTGCAATTGTAAATCAACCTTTTGCGACGCATGCACCAACACCCAGATCCCTCTGCAAAACAGCATGTCTTTTTTTTAATTGAAAAAATAACCCATTTTCCTGATATTGATACCAAAATGGATAACCTCATATTTTTCAGCATTGGCTTCCATCTGCCAGGCCCGAGACCATATACTTAAATCATCCAAATCACTTTGCACTTTTTGTTTTACCACTCATCTCAGTGTCGTCTGCTTCGTTGGACACATTGAACGCGGTCGCCAACTCCAAAAAATCAATGCTAATTATGAACACGTGTGGGTCCAACACTGATGCTTGAGTGACACCATTGGCTACTGATTGCAAAGCAGGGAAACAAACATTAATGCACAGCCTTTGCTTTCTATGAATTAGCCAGAACCCCTTAACGCCATGCATTTTAATCTCATGCAGCAACCTTTTTATGGCACCTTGTCAAAGCTTCCTGGAAATCCCGAGATGACACATCCATTGGTTCCCTATTGTCCACTGTAGTGGTAATGTCAACAAAAAAATCAACTAAATTACCTGCCATTTATGAACCCATGCTGCGTCTGTCCAATTGGATAATTTCCAATCAGATGCCTCGCTATTCGGTACTTGATGGTAGATTCGAGAATATTCCCTACTACCGATGTTAGACTAACTGGCATATATTTGCCCGCTTTCTGCCTCGCTTCCGTTTTAAACAGTGCTGTCACGTGTGTTAATGTCCAGTCCGCCAGACCTACCAAAATGTATTACGACAGTATAAAAATTAATTTGCCATTTTTCTACCATAGGTCTCCAACCTATCTATAAAAATCAATACACTCTAACAATCCTCAACACAATTTAACACTCCACCAACCTTGGTGTCATTCGCAAACTTACTAATCAAACCAGCTACTTTTTCCTCCAAATATATGTCACAAATAACAGAAGTCCCAGCACAATTTCCTGTGGAACATCACTAGTCGCAAACTTCCTTTCAGAGGAAAGACTCTTCTCCTGCCACACTTTGCCTTCGGTGTGTAAGACAGTTCTCTATGCATCTTATCACCTCACGTGTCATCCCGCATGATTTCACTTTGTGTAACAGTCTGCCATGCGACAACGTCTCAAAGACTTTTGGAAGTCTATGTAAACAGTAACCACCTTCCTCCTCCAACCAATCATCTTAGTCACCTCCTCAAAAAACACGCTCAAGTTAGTGAGGCACGGCCTCCCATCACAAAACCTTGCATTTCGGGCTAATTATTCCATTTTTTTTGAAATTGGTATAAACACTGTCCTTAAGAATTCTCTCCAATAACGTACATGCCAGCGAAGTGAGGCGCTCCAGTATATAGTTTTCTGGATTAGACCTTTCTTTAAAAGCGGTACCAATTTCGGTATTCCCCATTCATTTGGGATCTCACCTGTAGCAATTGAGGATACAACAATATCAGTCAAAGCCCCATTAATTTCTTCCCTTGCTTCCATCGGTACTCTGGAGTAAATCCCAGCCGGCCCAGGAGACGTATCACAATTAAGGTATCTTAAATGACGCAAAACTTCCTCCTTTTCAATGTCAACATGACCCAGGCTGTCCCCACACCCTACCAAATAATCATCTTCCACAACGTCCTTGTCTTTGATGAACACTTATGTAAAGTAGTCATTTGGTACCTCGCCCTTCCGTCCAACACATATATTTCACTCACTGTCCTTAAATTGTCTAATTCTTTGCCCGTCCACCCACTTGCTGTTTACGTATGAATCAAAAGCTTTGCGATTCACCTGAAACCTACTTTCCAAGCACATAGGTTGAAGTGCCGTGGGGCAAAGATTCGAGCAGATGTGCGCGGCACGTTTTTTACTTAAATGGCACTGAGAACCTGGAACGCGTTTCCAGTGGTGGTTGTGGAAGCAGACGCATTAACGGCGTTCAAAGGACATCTTATCAAACACATGGATTGGATGGTTATTGAGGGTTACGGCACAAAGAAGTTCTGAGTGTTTTGGAAAAGGTTGCTATCATGACCAGCATAAGCCTGGAGTGCCGAAGGGCATGTTCCTGTACTGCATTGTTATTTTTCTTTTCTTTGCAACTCTTAGCCCTCCTATTTTCCCCCGTAAGTACATTCCCACTTATTTTAAACTCTTCAAGGTTTTCTACTGTTTCCACCCTTATGGGCCTCATTTTTGATTCTGACGAAGTTCACAATATCCCTCGTTATCAAACGCTCCCTGAACCTCCTATCGTTATCCGTTGTTCCCTCTGGAACGTGCCTTTCCTGAATCCTAATCAACTGTCGCTTGAAAGACTCCCACATGTCCGATGTTGATTTACCCTACAACAGCCGCACCCAATCCCAGTTCCCGTCTAATGTTTGCGTCATTTGCGTTTTCACAGTTTAGCACCCTAACGAGAGGGTCACATGCATCCCTGCTCAAACGTATCCTAAATCCTCCGGAATTGTAGTCACTGCTCCGAAGCAGTTCCTGTGTGAAACCTCTACTACCTGTCCAGGCTAATTCCTCAATAGCAGGTCCAGCACTGCCCCTTCCCGAGGTATTTCTTTAAGAAGCATTCCTGGGTACACCTTACAAATTGTGCCCTATCCATTCCCAGGACTAAGTCAGTCCGAGTCGCAATAGGGGAAATTAAAATACACGAGAACAAACCTGTTTTTTTTTGCACGGATCCGAAATCTCCCTCCCTATCTTATCCTCTATCTCTTGCAGGCAGTTGGCGGTCCTGCAATAAACGCACAACATTGTGATTGTCCCCTTCCTGTTCTGCAGCTTTACCCAGATTTCCACATTGTATGATCCCTCAAATGTGTCCTCCAGCAATACGGGTAGAATATTCTCCATAACCAGTGATGCTACTCCCCCACCCTTTGAACACCCCATTCTCTCTCCCCTGGAGCATCGGTATCCTCCACCGTTTTGGCTACCAATCCTGCCCTTCCTTTATTCACGTTTCTGTGATAAGCACATCAGCTATGGGGAGAAAGTAAAACTAGTCTACTGTGCTGTATGAGCGGCCATGATCGTAATGAAGTGGGAAGCAAGCTCGAAGGGCCAAAATAGCTCCTCCCTGCACCTATCTTCTATGTATCTTTGTGTCGTAATTTCCAAATATTAATCAGTGCTCTAAGCCTATCTGTCTTACCTGATAAACTTCTGGCTTTGAAACAAATAAACCGCAAACCACTGCGTTTGGGAAGTCAGGATGAATTGTTCACTTATTTTCGTTTACGACTTTCCCTTCAGTTATTGCACTTCACAGCTAATCCTCTGGTTCACACCCCATCCGTACACGTTTTTATCCTCCAGGGTGACTCCAGAAAACCTCCCAGCCAGGATACTACCAGTTGAGATGCAACCCCCTCCTCCTTGCATAGGTCACACCTGCCACGGACGAGATTATAGTGGTCCAGAAATCAGAAATTCTCCCTGCCACACCCGCAGTTTAGCCAAGTATTTAGCTGCACAACACTCCAGTTTGTAGCCTCATTGGCACGTTGCACAGTAAGCAATCCTGATATTCCAACCCGAGAGGTTCTACTTTTAATATTCAATGGCAGCAATGGTATTTGTTTTTGAAGTGGGTTCCTCTTGCGGTTCTGTTTACCTCCAAATGTTTCCAGGCCCCATTTATGCATCAATAGTTTGATTTTCAAGGTAAATATTATTAGCAGCTTGCACATCCGCATACTGTTTTAAAATGAATCCTCGCTTTGTGCTTGTAGTGAGACCATTTAAGCATCTCACTGTTGAATGTCAGTGTTTCTTTCCTGCACACAATAAAGCTGAAAAATAATTCTAAAAAAGCCTCGTGGTCCTGCATTTTGTTTGTATCTGTTGTCAATATTACTTTCAAATCCGTAGTGTTCCAATGCATCCGCACGGCGTTTAAACGCAGTGATATCACGGAACAGATATTGCACTGTTTCCATCTCACCCGTCAGAGGTCCGCCAAAAGATCAGTCTCATTTCTCGATATTTTAAATACTTAACAAGGCATGCCGTGATTCTGACCTTTTAGTTCGCAACTTTTCTTCCTCAAAACACTCGTGGTTCCTTTTCGATGCATGTTTCTGCAAATATATATGCCAGTACATTTTTTTCTCTCTTTGGCACCAGAGCACAAAGGTAGCTATTCCCGTTGACTCCCGATTTTCTCCAAATTAAGGGTCTTTCACCAATTTTGTCATGGCATTGAAAAGTCGCTGTCGCTTTGCCTATCGTCTTATCACTTTGAATGATAACCTGTCAATCAATAAGTTTCTGTACTGATAAGAATTTCACATCGCTCTTTTTTATTGTAAATATTGATATAGGCTCATCTCTTTGACACACGTCTACATATTTCGGACGACATGACGTTGACCATTTGACGCCTATCAGGAAGGCATCTAATATCACGGCAATTGTATATAACTACTTTCATTGTGGCAGAGGGTTTAAGTGTCCTTATGTTGATTTTTTTTATTTGCGAGAGGCAAATAAAACCTTTGAATGCTGCATTCGTATCTCTTGATAAGGTTGTGTATTCTAACTGTTCTCTATATTACCAAATATTTTACGAAGATCAACTATTTTCTTTTTCAACTGAAGATCATTAGCGATTTGCGTATTCCAAATAGTTCACAATGTTCTGCGTCAAAGCAGAGCAATGGGTAACGTCCCATCCTTCTGACAGTACATTCGCCGTAACATGATCAAGGTAAAAATCTAAAGCAATGCGCAGGTTCCTGCATTTTCAATCCATTCAATATGTGTTTGAATGACATAATGTGTTGTTTCCCTCAATCTATGTATCTGCGCATTAACATCAGTGACGAAACATGACATGTTTGTTCATTTTACTTGGTCCTTATCTGGAACAAAGCATGCCCGTGTTCTAATTATTAAACTCCTGACTTATCTGCCGCATTGACATTGTTAGCTTTGGCATGTGAATTGCTGTCAATGCACACTTAAGTCTTTTTTCCCAATATTTCTCAAATTAAAATAAACATTGGCTGCGTTCCATTGAAAAATTTAGAGTTTTCTCCGTTTCTTGTCTCACGTCATTAAGGAGCGGTATTTTTTCCCTATCGACTTACGACAATGCGTGCACGCCAGTTCTCAATAGGCGATTACTCCAGATACATAGAACATAGATCATTACAGCGCAGTACAGGCCCTTCGACCTCGATGTTGCGCCGACCTGTGAACCCCCTCAAAAGTCCATCTACACTATTCTGTTATCGTCCATATGCCTATACCATGACCATTTGAATGCGTTTAGTGTTGGCGAGCCAACTACTGTTGCAGGCAGTGCATTACACACCCTTACTACTCTCTGAGTAAAGAATCTACCTCTGACATGTGTCCTATATCTCTCTCCCCTCAAATTAAAACTATGTCCACTCGTGCTGGACATCACCGTCCGAGGAAATAGGTTCTCAGTGTACACCCTATCTAAACCTCTGATCATCTTGTGTGCCTCAATTATGTCCCCTCTTAACCTTCTTCTCTCTAACGAAAACAGCCTCAAGTCCTTCAGCCTTTCCTCATATGATCTTCCCTCCATGCCAGGCTACATCCGTATAAATCTCCTCTGTACACTTTCCAATGCTTCCACATCCTTCCTATAATGTGGCGACCAGAACTGCACGCAATATTCCAAATGAGACCGCACCAGAGTTTTGTACAACTGCAACATGACCTCATGGCTCCGAAACTCAATTCCTATACCAAAAAAAGCTAACACACGGTACGCCTTCTTAACAACCCTCTCAACCTGAGTGGCAACTTTCAGGGATCTATGGAAATGGACACCAATATCTCTGTGCTCGTCCACACTACCAAGAATCTTACTATTAGCCCAGTACTCGTCTTCCTGTTATTCCTTCCGAAATGAATCACCTCACACTTTTCTGCATTAAACTCCATTTGCCACCTGTCAGCCCAGCTCTGCAGCTTATCTATGTCCCTCTGTAACTTGTAACATCCTTCTGCACTGTCCACAAATCCATCGACTTTAGTGTTATCTGCACATTTACACACCCATCTTTCTATGCCCTCCTCCAGGTCATTTATAAAAATGACAAACAGTAGCGGCCCCAAAACAGATCCTTGTTGTACACCACTAGTAACTGGACACCAGTCAGAACATTTCCCATCAACCACCACCCTAGCCAATTTCTGATCCAAGCTGCTAAATCACCCTGAATCCCATGTCTCTGTATTTTCTGCAATAGCCTACCGTGGGGAACATTATGAAACGCTTCACTGAAATCCATATACACCACACCAACTGCTGTACCCTCATCCGCCTGTTTGGTCACCTTCTTGAAGAACTCAATGAGTTTTGTGAGACACGACCTACCCTTCACAAAACCATGTTGACTATCTCTAATCAAATTATTCCTTTCCAGATGATTATACATCCTATCTCTTCGAAACCTTTCCAATACTTTTCCCACAACAGAAGTAATGCTCACTGTTCTATAGTTAGCAGGGTTATCTCTACTCAGCTTCTTGAACAACGGGACAACATTTGCTATCCTCCAGTCTTCTGGCACTATTCCTGTAGACAAAAATGACTTAAAGATCAAAGCCAAAGGCTCAGCAATCTCGTCCCGAATTTCCCAGAGAGCACAAGGATAAATCCCATCCGGCACAGTGGACTTATCTATCTTCACACTTTCCAGAATCGCTAACACCTCCTCCTTATCAACCTCAAGCACTTCTAGTCTAGGAGCCTGTATCTCAGTATTCTCCTCGAAAACTTTGTCGTTTTCCTGTGTGAATACAGACGATAAATACTCATTTACCACCTCTGCTATTTCCGTGGACTCCACGCACAACTTCCCACTACTGTCCCTGACTAGCCCTACACTTACCTTAGTCATTCTTTTATTCCTGACATATCTATAGAAAGCTTTGGGGATATCCTTGATACTACTTGCCAAAGACTTCTCATGTCCTTGCCTGTCTCTCTTTAGCTCTCTCTATAGAGCCTTCCTAGCTAACTTGTAACTCTCAAGCGCCCTAACTGAACCATCACGTCTCATCTTTACATAAGCCTCCTTCTTCCTCTTGACAAGTGTTTCAACTGCTTTAGTAAACCATGGTTCCCTCGCTCGACAACCTCCTCCCTGCCTAACAGGTACATACTTATCAAGGACAATCAGTAGCTGTTCCTTGAACATGCGGCACATTTCCATTGTGCCCATCCCATGCAGCTTTCCTCTCTAGCCGATGTATCCTAAGTCTTGCCTCATTGCATAATTGCCTTTCCCCCAGATATGACTCTTGGATTGCGGGAAATACCTATCCCTTTCCATCGCTAAGTTAGACGTAATCGAATTGTGGTCACTATCACCAAAGTGGTCACCTACCTCCAAATCTGACACCGTCCTGGTTCATTACCCCATACCAAATCCAATACGGCCTCGCCTGTCGTTGGCCTATCTACATACTGCGTCAGATAACCCTCCTGCACACACTGGACAAAAACGGACCCATCTAAAGTACTCGAACTATAGAGTTTCCAGTCAATGTTTGGAAAGTTAAATTCCCCTATAACAACTACCCTGTTACTTTCGCTCCCATCCTGAATCATCTTTGTAATACTTTCCTCTACATCTCTGGAGATTTTCGGATGTCTATCGAAAACCCCGAACAGGGTGACCTCTCCTTTCCTGTTTCATTACTCAGACAATACTACCTCAGTTTTCGATTCCTCATCAAATATTCTCACAGCGACCGTAATACTGTCCTTGACTAACAATGCCATCCCTCCCACTCTCTTACCACCTTCACTAAGCTTACTGAAATACCAAGATCCCGTCACCTGCAACAAACATTCCTCGCCCTGATCTATCCATGTTTCCGTAGTTGCCACAAAATCGAAGGCCCAGGTACCAACCCATGCCGCAAGCTCACCCACCTTATCCTGGATGCTCCTGGCCTTGAATTAGACGCACTTTAAACCACCTTCCTTTCTGCCGGTACATTCCTGCAACTTTGAAACCTTACTCATGACCTCACTGCTCTCATTTTCCTGTGTACTGGAGCTACAATTCAGGTTCCCAATCCGCTGCTGAACTAGTTGAAACCCTCCCGAAGAGCACTAGAAACCCCCCCCCCCCCCCCACCCAGGATATTAGTACCGCTCTGGTCCAGGTGTAGACATCCCGTTTGTATAGGTCCCACCTTCCCCAGAATGAGCCTCATTTGTCCACGAATCTTAAACCCTCCCTACTGCACCTTCACTGCGGCCGCGTGTTCAGCAGCTCTCTCCCGATTCCTCGATTTGCTACCACGTGGCACGGGTAACAACCGAGAGTTAATAACTCTGTTTGTCCTGGATCTAACTTACCACCCGAGCTCGCTGAATGCATGCCTTACATCCCTATCCATTTTCCTACCTATGTCGTGGTACCTATGTGGACCACGACTTGGGACTGCTCCCCCTCCCCCTTAAGGATCGCAAAAACACAATCTGAGACATCGCGGACCCTTGCACCTGGGAGGCAGCACACCAACCGTGAGTCTTTCTCGCTCCCACAGAATTTCCTATCTATCCCACTAACTATGGAGTCTCCAAAGAATAATGTTCTTCTCTGTTCTCCCCCCCACCCTTCCCTTCCGAGCAACAGGGACAGACTCTGTGCCAGAGACCTGTACCCCATGGCTGACCCTGGTAAGTCGCCCCCCCAACAGTATCCAAAGGGGTATACATGTTACTAAGTGGAACGAAAAAGGGGATCCCTGTACTGATTGCTCCCACCCAGCCCCTCTCACCGTCACCAGTATCTCTTTATTATTTGGCGTAACTACCTCCCTGAAGCTTCTGTCTATGACCACCTCTGCCTCCCGAATGCTCCAGTTCCCTAACACGGTTTCGATGAGCTACAGTTGGGTGCCCTTGCCACAGATGAAATCAGCTGGGACACTGACGGCGTCCCTCACCTCAAACATTCTGCAGGAGGAGCATTGTACTGCCTTCCCTGCCATCCCCTCTAGATGAAAAACAAGAAAAAGAAAGGAAGAGCTTACCTGATATTCCCTCAACCGCTTTGGTTAGAGGAGGTGGAAGGGTGGGGGACACTAGAAGTGTGGTGTCTCGGGTTTACCAACCGCCCGACTTATGTACAGGTACTCACCTTGCCGAGAGGACCCTGCACCCGGCGAAAATCCGGAGGCCGCTCCTACTGAAAGGTAAGCAAATTTAATGGCACTCACAGACCTTCACGACAGGCCCCTGTTCCCGCCGAATATCCGGAGGCCGCTCCAGCTGAAAGGAAAGTAAATTTAAAGGCGCTCACTCACCTTCACGACAGGCCCCTGCTCCCGCCGAAAATCATATCGCTCCCCTTGGTTGCAGAATTGATCATACGCTTAACTGTCCACGCAAGTCTGGCGATTTCAGTCTATAAACAAATATTTCACTCTTCCTCTCTTTCTGCGAGAGACGGAATAATATATCCAGGAACTTAAGTGCATCAAGGTTGTTAGAAATCATAGGCGTATTTCTGTGAGCCATGAGTAACTGTCCAGACGTTAGACATATTTATACATGTCTATCTTGCAAAATAGAATGAAAGTTCTCGCCTACCGTTGACATTTTTCCAATGAAACACCGTGAAACAGTTTTTTTCTTACTTACCGTCTATGCACTTGGTAAATCTTATGGGACAGACAGCAAGCCTTTGTATACTGGTTCCATGTTTTAGTTTGTGATATAAGCAAAACCTGCACGGCGGCAGGAAGTGTATTAATAATCGCTTATTGTCACAAGTAGTCTTCAATTAAGTTACTGTGAGGAGCCCCCAGTTGCCAGATTCCGGTGTCTGTCTGGTCACGACGGAATTTCGACAAATCTTCCGACAAGCACACCACACAGCTTCGAACAGAGTTTTGCGATCGTGTGCTGAATTCGTCCAGTTAGAATTACAACCATAGAACATAGAACAGTACAGCACAGAACAGGCCCTCCGGCCCTCGATTTTGTGCCGAGCAATGATCACCCTACCCAAACCCACGCATCCACCCTAATTGTAACCCAAAAACTCCCCCCTTAACCTTACTATTAGGACACTACGGGCAATTTAGCATGGCCAATCCACATAACCCGCACATCTTTGGACTGTGGGAGGAAACCGGAGCACCCGGAGGAAACCCACGCACACATGGGGAGGACGTGCAGACTCCACACAGACAGTGACCCAGCCGGGAATCGAACCTGGGACCCTGGAGCTGTGAAGCATTTATGCTAACCACCATGCTACCGTGCTGTCCCATTTATGCTAACTTAATCGAACCTGGGACCCTGGAGCTGTGAAGCATTTATGCTAACCACCATGCTACCGTGCTGCCCCATTTATAATGAATAATTCAAAACTTAAGAACATTCAATTTCACACGGGCATCAACCAACCTATATTGATGACCTGCTCACCATCTTTGTTATTTTTAAATTCAGAGGGGCAGAAGACACCGCTGGTGAAGACTTTGCACTCATTGAGAGATCAAGGGCTGCAAGATAATTTCAAGAATTAACTTTGTTCAACGATTCAAAAAGCAAGCAGAACAGCTTCAAACCAAATTCTGCGCGAACCCATTCAATCTAATGCCGTGATCTTGCAAAGCGTTGCATTTTACTAATGAAAAAAACTTAGGTCAGTGAAATAAAATTTTCCACGGTCGTGTTTATAGATTTAATAAATTGACCCTGATATTTATTGCACAGGGCCATTGTTTTAGTGCAGTAATTGCTTTCAATTTCTTTGTGAGGGACTGACAGTTCAATGGGCAGCTGTTTGCAGGTGCGAAACTGGATAAATTAAAAACAGAAGGTCAACATCAGTGCCATTATATACAACTATTCGTCTTTCTTTGTAACTGGTGAATTAAGTCTGCTCATATTGTTTCATTGTTTTCGTAAGAACAAAACATGCTTCGATTGCAGGATTTTGTGTACATTTTAAGAGTGTTCTTTTATGATTATGCACATCACCAAATCGTTCTATGCGTATTATATGCATCAGCAACTTGCCATTCACCGTTAACATTATTTGCGGTTGCATAACATTACTACTTAAAAAAAAGTCATCATGCTGTGAGTGAACTGAGAACAATGAAACACGGCGCATTCAATTGCCCGTGCACTCTTCGTCCCCAAAAATAACGTCTTAGCTCTATATGCATGATCAGTTTCCTGGATTCTGGTTGCATCTGGTTTCTATAAGACTTACAATGTCACATTATTCTATTTTCTCGCTTCATGCATATTCGCGTTGATGTCACTGAAAAAACATGACCTTCTTTCCAGTTCCATTTCAGGAGGTTCGTGGAGTCAGTGCGTCTTCTAGTGCATGTATACTGAACAAGGCATGCGCTGATTCTGATCTGTTCTCACGATATTTATCCGCCCGAGTGGCGCATGCACCTTTTACATGTTAATTTATGCAAATCAACATGCGTGCGCATTTTGCTACCTTTAGAACTCCATACAATAGAGCTGACTCTTTCGCCTGTTCATATATTCGTGCAAATACCGTTATTTAGCAGGTTACGCATTCGCATTCATAGGTTGCCGTGGCTTTGCACATTGTCTGATGACTATAAATTGTAGGCTATGAATCAATAGGTTGTTCTATATATACTCGCTTTATATCGATCTCTGATTAGAAACCTTGGTATGGGCCTATCTCGTTCACAAATCACTGTATATTTCATTCAACACGCAGTTGTTGAATGCGTCTGGGCGAATATAAAGGAGAAATGAGATGTCAGCCTGTTCTATCTAACATCTTTCTTTGTACCCTGCAGATTAATTGAACTTCTGTTGGTTTTTTTTCTTCGTGAGGTAAACAATGCCACAGAATGCAACATTGCCGTATTTTATTATTTCCGTTTATTCTAATGGTACTCTATATATCTCCACAAAGCTTAATTCCGCGTACAATTGTCAACATTTTGCTTCCCAAGGCGAAACCATTCGCGGGTGACACACGGTCATCGCCTTTCAATGTAATTCAGAATGCTCTGCGTAAACTGAGACCATTCAACACGTCTCCTTGGTCTGTCAGTGCGCTCATCGCACAGCCTATCAATTTGAAAATGTGTGCAAAATTCACGCGCCCCTGCATTTTGGCTGTATCTTTTATCAATCTGTCTTTGCAAGACATCATATTTTTCTCCCCGCATTCGCTTTATCTGCAATTTGATTTTGGTAAAGAAACATGGCGCGGTTACACCCTGTCCCGAAGCCGGTGCATGTGAGCTGTGTATTTCGCGTGATTAACGCATAACCATGATTGTATTTGATTTGACTCCCGACGTTTATTTCTTATTTGGGGCTCGTCTGCTTTTAAGCAAAAGTGAAAACCAGTTCATTTTGATTCATTCCTTTCTCGTTCATAAATATAGCACTCTGGGCTAAATCGCTGGCTTTTAAAGCAGACAAAGGAAGGCCAGCATCACGGTTCAATTCCCGTAACAGCCTCCGCGAGCAGGCGCGGGAATATGGCGACTAGGTGTTTTCACAGAAACTTCATTTAAAGACTACTTACGACAATAAGCGATTTTCATTCATTTGGTTTTATATACGTGGCTATATTTCGGTGTCTATAGATTTTCTCAAGTTAACATAGAACATAGAACAGTACAGCACAGAACAGGCCCTTCGGCCCTCAATGTTGTGCCGAGCCATTAAGCATGGTGTACATTCGCTGTAGACAGGCTTTTAAAATATACTTGAATCATTTCACTCTCTTCGATTGCATAGCTTGGAATAAGCTCAGATCTGCCACAGAGATCTGCCTATCTCAATCGATATGCATATTCCGATGGTCAACAGATTGTTCACATTTCCGATCTCTCTCCACCACAAGGTACAGACAGCCAGGATTATAATTTCACGTCCTATCAACTATCGGAAAAGATGACATGTCTCTTCCTGTGAGGCATAATAGTGTTGTGTAGTCGGTCGCTTGGACCAATATCTGTTCACATGACTTGTATATTTATACACATTTTCCATGCAAGAAAAGGCCCTCTCGGATATCGTTCAAATTCTCCCATATAAAAGTTTAACAGTAAATGACTTCCTTACCTTCTTTACATTTCATGCATTCTGTGGTGCAGAACGCAGGCTTGTGAAAATTGAGCACACTTTTTCATTGTTCATAATCAAATCTAACAGAAGATGATGGAAGGAAATATCAAATCAACAGGAACTCTCAATAAATACCCGATAAAGCACATGATTCTGATTCTAAAGCAAGTATTTCACAAATGTGCTGAATTTAAAACGTTGCAATTAAAACCATTCATCATGAATGATCAACAGTCGCGATAATTGTTCAACATATGCAATTTCAGACAGATATCAAAGAACCGACTTTCATCGTCCTCAATCCTAGCTCTTGTTTCAGTTATCGGCGACAGGAGCACTGCCTTGTCCATATTTTGAACACTTTCGAAATTATGTGAAAACATTTGAGATCAAGAACTGCAAAACTAAATGCAAGACTAAACTTGATTAAACGATGCGAAAAGAAATCGAAACTGCGTCAAGTCAAAAGGAGTAAAAACTGATCGATCGAACGCCGTGATTTTGTACTGCGTCATCTTGCATTCTTGAACAAAATCAGAAAGTGATCATCTCCAAGTATCTTGTATCAGATTGCTTAAACTTAAAGTGACATAATTACACAATGTGACACATTTCGTAAAAGAAATAGTCCCCAGAACCTTGATGAGGAACTTTGAGGAAAATTGTGGGGTGGATAGCAGATAGAAATTTATAGATTGACACCTGAACAGTTACAAAGCAGAAGCCCAGATATCCACTCTATGTTGGAGATCTATTTTCCTTGCTTTATCCTTGCGGATGAACTGTACTTCTATTATTTGGGGTATAACATATTCAAAGGTGGCATTAGTACCACCTGTATATATTGTTCTGTATATCTCCAACTATTTTTATGTGCCTTTTATGCATCAACACTTTGTTATTCAAGTTAGTGTTTATTCGCGGTTGGCATGCTGTCACACAGTTTTAAAATATTTACTCATGTTGTACTCAACCGAGAGCAATGAAGCACATCGCAGTGTACTGTCAGAGTTCTCTTCCTGCACACTATTAATCTGAAATTATAAAAATGCGAGTGGTCCTGTATTTTGTGTGTATTTATCCGAAGGGTGCACATAGGCATCGATATCACTGAACAAGAGTCGCCCTGTTTCCATTTCTCCCCGTGCAGGTGCGGCAGCAGCTCAGCGGCATACATTGGTGTACCTTAACTCAACGAGACATTCCAGTGAACCGATCTTTTAATACCCAACTTAGCTTTCTCACTTGACGTTGGTTCCATTCACGTGCATGATTATTTAAATATACATGCCAGAACATTTTAAATCTTTCGCATTAATACAGACAGATGTATCTTACCGTTGTCCATCTACTTTTTGCTAATTATGGGCTTGTCACTATGTATGTCATCGCATTGAAATATTATTTTGCCTGTCGTCTCCACTTTCAATGCGGGCATATCATTCAACAGACCTCTGTACAAATAATCATTTCTCATCGCTCTCTTTGATCGGTTACATTGTATACGTTCATCTCTTTCACACAAATCCGTATGTTCATTCTACATGCAGTTGGTCAACAATACTTTGGCGAATATAAATCTGGAATCAAATATCGGCGCTATTGTAAGGAACTACTTTCATTGAGCCGAGGATCTTCAGTGTCCTTCTGCTCATTCATATTTATTTGGTTTTTCTGCGAAAATCAAATGATACCACTGAATACAGCATTGCGGTATTTTGTTTAAGCAGTTTATCATAATCGTTCTCCATATCTCCAAGTATGTTCATACATCTTACATAGATCAACCCTTTGCTATCCAAAATGAAGATTATCAGCAATTTACATAACATCACCAATGTTCCAATCAATTCATAATGTTTTGCATCCAGAGATAAATGTTATGCCAGTAAAATATTTTGATATTTCTCACTTTTAGATATATTTCTGGTCGTAGGGCAGCACGGTGGCCTAGTGGTTAGCACAACCGCCTCACGGCGCTGAGGTCCCAGGTTCGATCCCGGCTCTGGGTCACTGTCCGTGTGGAGTTTGCATATTCTCCCCGTGTCTGCGTGGGTTTCGCCCCCACAACCCAAAAATGTGCAGAGTAGGTGGGTTGGCCACGCTAAATTGCCCCTTAATTGGAAAAAATAATTGGGTAATCTAAATTTATAAAAACAAAAAGAAAAAAATATATTTCTGGTCGTATCATTGCCGACATATTTCACTAAATTTACAAATTTCACCGTTTCTGTTCTGATATTGATTAAGTTGCGGTGTATTTTAATCCTATCGTCTGAGGACTAGGCACAGAAGGCCAGCTCACAAAAACTGTTTGTCAAGATGCTCACAGCATATCACTCCCTTTGATTGCATAATTTATCGTAAGTTTATCCCTACTACACATATGCGCCTACTCAGTCTGACGGTACATGTTGAATTCTCACAATTATTGCACACGTCATCTCTTTCTCCGAGAGATGGCGACATATATCCAGGAACTCAAAACTTTCAAGGTTCGTTTGGAATCATATCCATCTTCGTGTTGGCCTTGACAAAGTCGTCAACCCGGCTATTTTCTCCCAAAGCTGTCGACAAGTTTTACACGATTAAAAATCAATGTTTAATAGTAGAATGAAAATTCCCGACCATCGGTCGCATTCGTCCATAGAAACCCCGTTATTGTTGTAAAGCAAGCTTACCGTCATTGCCCTTCCGAAAGTCTGTGAGGCAGAAAGTAAACATCTAAATGATATGCACACATTTTATTTTGTAATCTGAAGAAAATGAGATTGACGACAAGAAATAACAGTTCAGCACTGAAGTCAGAGGAAGCATTCAACCACCCCAAGACCAAGCTTCGAACCCAAGTGCTGGGAACGTGGCGTGAATTAACACCGTTCTAATTGCAACCATTTATCATGAAGGGATCGAAAACTCGGCAACATTCTTCTCATCTACAATTTAAACCAGGCATCAAACAACCGACAAATAATCCCCTCACCGTCTTTGTCCTTCTTAATTTCTGGAGGGCAGAAGACATCGCTTGTGAATTTTCTGCACTCGTTCATCGATAGCGGCCAACAACAAAAATTCAAGACTGCACTTATATAACCGATCCGAAAATCAAGCGGGCACAGATTTGAAACCAAATGCTGCACAAACGGAATCACAAACGGAAGCCATGATGCTGCATTGCTTGATTCTGAACGGATGTAAAGAACATGAGATCATTGAAAGAAAATTGACAATGATCGTGCTTTTAGTTTTCATGAATCAACTGTGATTTTGTTTGTAAAATGTCACGTGTTTCGGTAAAGTAAGCGCTTTGAGCGTCTTTGTGTCTGACAGTGAGTTCAATGGCGGGCTGGTTTGCAGAACCGAACCTGGACAAATTATAAGTATGAATGAAATATTGGTGCTATTATATATAATTCTTCCACTTTCCATGTCTCTGGGGCATTAAGTGCATAACTATATCGGAAAGCAAGAACATATGTTTAGAATGCAGCAATTTGCATGTATTGATAAAGTGTTGTTCTAATAGTTCAGAAGCATCACCAAATCTTTCCATGCGTTAAGTATTCATCAGCAATATGCTAGTCAAGGTAAAGATTATTCGCGTTTTGTATATAATTCAGCGTTTTAAATATCATGCATTATGGTGTGCATCACCTCGCATTCGATTGTCTGTGCATACTTTGCACACAGTGTCAATGTGTCAAAACTATAAACATTCTGAAGTTCCTGCATTTCAGCTTCATCAGATTTCAATATGACTTGAATTACAAAATTCATAGAATTTACAGTGCAGAAGGAGGCAATTCGGCCCATCGAGTCTGCCCCGGCTCCTGGAAAGAGCACCCTACCTAAGGTTAACACCTTCACCTTATCCCTATAACCCAGTAACCCCACCCAACACTAAGGGCAATTTTGGACACTCAGGGCAATTTAGCATGGCCAATCCACCTAACCTGCACATCTTTGGACTGTGGGAAGAAACCGGAGCACCCGGAGGAAACCCACGAACACACGGGGAGGATGTGCAGACTCCGCACAGACAGTGACCCAAGCCAGAATCGAACCTGGGACCTTGGAGCTGTGAAGCGATTGTGCTATCCACAATGCAACCGTGCTACCCCAAGCACGGTAGCATTGTTCTATTTTCCTCAAGATTCATTTGCGCGTTGCCGTCACTGAAATGACACAGCTGTCTATCGAGCTGTCCCGATGCAGGAGGATAATCTAATCAGTATGTTATACCGGTGTGTCTACACTGAATGATGCATAAACTGATTCTGGTATTGTAATATCCAATTTATCTGTCCCACTCGAGCAAGTCCCTGTTATTTATAGCTGACAGTTACTGTTTTTCATCTGCACCTGCAAATTCCGTTTCATTGAAACTTTATGTTCTCGTATTCATAAGTCTCTGTTGATTTGTCTGTCATCTCATAATGAATGGTAGCCGATGAATCAATAGTTTGCTAAACTATTACACATTTCATATCGCTCTTTTGGATTGGATGCATTACGGTGAACTCATCTCTTGCAGGACAGTCCGTACATTGAATTGCACGTGCAGTTGCTGGATTGCGACTAGCTGAAAATGAAGCAGGAATTAGACATCAGCATTTGCTTTGTGCCATGCGCCTTTAGAGTCCTCCTGCTGTAGTTTTTTTCCGAGAGATAAATAATACCTCTTAATTGATGTGTGGTTTCTTATAATGTTTCTCTTCATCTCCAAATAGTTTACTGCAATGTACAAGAATGACCAATTTGGTTTTCATGGTGAAGCCATTCGCGGTTTGAACACCATCAGCGTTTTTCAAGGAAAGTCATTATGCGCTGCTAAAATTGAGATCATGCAACACGTCTACATTTGTTTCAGTACTTTCGTCGCACCGTCTATCAATTTTAAAACCTATGCGGTTCATACGCTCCCGTATCTTGCGGTTATCGTTCTGAAATATATATTTGAAACAGATGTAACTTTCCGCATTCGATCTGCCTTCACTTTGGTAACAGTCCGATCTCTCTGCGTGTTAGTTGTGTAATTACCATGCTGAAAGAATGACTGTGATTTTATTTTAACACCTGATTTATCTATTGCGCGCTTGCCGTTGATCACTTTTAAATGTGCTTTTATGTAAAATAAACAGTGAGGTTTTTTAATATTATTTTTCTCTCACTCATAAATACATATGTGGCTCCGTGCCGTTATCTATAGAATTTTTCAAATGAAGTCTTTTGTCTTTCTTCTTATGAGTATGCACAGCACGTTCGCTCCGAACATGCTTATATAAAGATACTTGCATCATATCGCATTTTTTGACTGCATATTTTGGCATAAGCTCCCAGCAATCACACAGGTTTGTCTATCTCAATGCAAATGTACACGCTGGATATCAGCAATTCTTTCAAACTTCCGTTCATTTTCCAAGTGCAAGAGATAACTATCCAGGATCTTAATTTTACATCTATCAACGCTCGTCTGAGATGAGGGTTTCTTCCTCTGAGAATTGGGTACTGACACCCAGATGTCTCCACATGACTTGCACATTCATGCATTTGTTAATGCAAAAATGGAACCTCTCGGCTGACGTGCACATTCTCTCAATTAAACACAATAATGTTTATAAAAATGAAAGACTTAGTGACTTCCATACCATCTTTGATATTCCCGAATTCTGTGTGGTAAAACACAGGCTTCTTAACATTTTGTACGTTTTATTTTCTTCTGTAATGCAACCAGAGCCCGACGAAAGGAAATATCAATTGAATAGTAACCTCTGATGAAATATTTAAGAAACAGATGACACCGATACGAAAATAAGTGTTTCCAAAAAACTGCTGAATTTAAACCTTTGCAAATAAAACCATTTATCATGAAGTATCGGAACATTCGCCAACATTGTTCAGCATCTGTAATTGCACACAGGCATTATACAAACAAATTATAATGTACTCAATCCTAGGTCTTTTTAGGTTTTCTGGTGCAAAATAGCTCGCTTGTGCATATTTTGAACAGTTTCCATTATAATGTGAAAAGCGTTCTGAGATTACCCACAGCAAACCTAAATGCAAGATAAAACGTTGTTGATCGACCATGAGGAAAGCGATGCAGCGACACGTCGAATGGAGCACAGCATTAAACAATCCAACACCATGGTCTCACATTACCTCATCTTGCATTCATCAACGAAATCAGACGGAGATTAATTAAAGTACATTTCCAATGGTCTTGTTTTTACATTGCATCAATATAAGGGGGTGATTCCATTGCACAAGGCCACATGTTTAGCTCATGTTACAGCTTCCAGCATGTTTGTGAGGGACATCGAGTAAAATTTTGAGCTGGTTAGTTAATTACATTTCAGAGATTAGCACCTGGACAAACATAAAGCAGAATCCCAAATATCAACTCAATTATTCAGAACTATACTTGTTGATTTATGCTTGACGCATGAAGTGTGATCTCCTGATTCTTATTCTCTCTCTGCGAGTGGAAAATAATATATTTGAAAACAGTATTCGCATATATGTTTTGGAGAGGTTTCTTCTTGTGGTTTTGTACATGTGCAGTTGTTTTCATGCACATTATATGCATCAAGAATTAGCTATTCAATGTAAAGATTATTCGTGATTTACATTCCATCGCGCTGTTTTAGCATTTGTTCTCATGGTGCGTCTGGACTGAGAGATATGACGCAGCATGTATTCGACAGTCAGAGTTCTCTTCGCGCAGGCAATCAATATAGAAAATGAAGAAGAAAAATGTTCACGTACCTGCATTTTGAGTCTACCTGCCCTCAATATGACTTTGAATTACATAAGAATTTCATTCTCCCCTATGCTGTATGTACGCGTTGACATCACTGAACAGACAGTGCGTTGTTTCCAGCTTTCCAGGCACATGTGCATCCCAAGATAGTCCTATTTACTGATGGATCTGTATAATCTGAATAAGGCAATCCCGTGATTCTGATCTTCTATCATCCTAGGTATGCTTCTCACTTGGAGTTGATCATTTTTCACTGTGCACTTACGTAAATACACAGGCCAACACATGCACAGGAAATTAATTCTGCATTTTATTAACTGTGACATTTGAATGAAATATCCAACCCCTCGATCACTTTCTTCCGTATAATCTGCGTTATTTGTTTTTTGTTAAATAGATTTAGAGTACCCAATTATTTTTTCAAATTAAGAGGCAATTTGGCGTGGGCAATTTACCTATCCCGCACATCTTGGGGTTGTGAGGGTGAAACCCACGCAGACACGGGGAGAATGTGCAAACTCCACCGGACAGTGACCCAAGGCCGGGATTTGAACCCGAATCCTCAGCGCCGTAGGCAGCAATGCTAACAACTGTGCCACCGTCCTGCCCTCTCTGCGTTAATTTTTAAAGGAAATCAGTTTTTTGCTTGCTTACCATTTTTGCACTTCGTTAATTCTGTTGGGCAGAATACAAGCTTCCAAATAATTTGCAAAAGATTTATTTTGTTATCTGGACAAAATGAGCACGATGACAAGAAATATCAATTCACCACTGAACTCTGACGAAACATCCAACAAAATCACGCCTCAGCTCCCAAAACAAGAGTTCTGAAATGTGCTGAAGTTAATCTCTTGCAATTGAAACCATTGATCATGAAGGCGTATTGTGCACTTTTAGGTCTCTTAACTTGCAAAAGCATCATAGAATAATTGAATCATAGAATTGACAGTGCAGAAGGACGTCAATCGGCCTATCGAGTCTGCACCAGCCCTTTGAAAGAGCACCCCACCCATGCCCACACTTCCATCCTTTCCCCGAAACACAGTAACCTCACATAACCTTTTTAGACACGAAGGGCAATTTAGCATTGCTAGTCTATTAACCCGCAAAACTTTGGACTGTGGGAGGAAACCGTAGCATCCGGAAGAAACCCAGGCACATACGGGCAGAACGTGCAGACTCCGCACTATCGGTGATCCAAGCTTGTAATCTAACCTGTGGCACTGAAGCTGTGCAGCTACTGTTCTAGCCACTATTTTACCGCGATGCGCTAGATATACTGGCACTGGATTGTGTGCCGCGGAAATCCACTCCGTTGATTCCAGAGTTTAGAGGATTTGCTTATGAGGAGATACTAAGTTGACTGGGACTATATGCCTTGGAATTTCGAAAAAAGAGAGGGTGTATTTTGAAGCATAGAAAAGTAGTAAGCGAATGGACAGGATCAAAGCAGACAGTTTGTTTCTTATTGAGTCTGAAAGTAGAACGAGTGGCATAGTCTCAAATAAAGGGGGAGTAGATTTAGGACTGATTTGAGGAGGAACATCTTCCGTCAAAGGTTTGTGAATCTTTGGAGTTCCCTCCCCAATGATTCTTTTTAGGCTAACTCGTTAAATGTTTTTTAGGGAAATATACATAGATTTTTGAACCCTGAAGGAATAAAAGGTTATGCTGAGTCGGACGATAAATGAGGATGAGTCTAGAAGATGAACCATGATCTATTGAATGGTGGAGCGATTTCCAGCGGCCAGATCTAATCAGTTGTCCTTAAGACCATAAGACATAGGAGAATAATTAGTCCACTCAACCCATCGAGTCTGCTCCGAATTTTAATCATTGCTGCTACTTTTCTCAACCCCATTCTCCTGCCTTCTCCCCATAAGCCCTGATACCCTTATTGATCAAGACCCTATCTATCTCTGTCTGAAGGACATTCAGTAATATGGCCTCCATAGCCATCTGCAACAGAGAACCACTGATTTACTACCCTCTGGCAATAGAAATTCCACCTACTCTCTTTTCTGAGGGATCGTCCCTGTTGTCTGAGATTGCACCCTCTGGTTGTAGATTTTCCAAGAAATTGAAACATCCTCTCCACGTTCACTCAACCCAGGCCTCGCAGTATCCTGTTAGTTTCAATAATATCCCCGCTCATCCTTCTAAACTCGACAGAGTTCAGGCCCAGAGTCCTCAATCGTTACTGAGATGACATGCTCTTCGTTTCAAAGATATTTCTTGTGAATATCGATGGATCTTTCCAAGACCACCACATGTTCCCTTAGATACAGGGCCAAACATTGCTCACAATACTCGCAATGGAATTTCTTTGAAGCCTTTTACAGCCTCAGGCGTAAAGCACTGGCTTCGTATTCTCGCCCACACGATAGGAATGCTAACATTGCACTTGCCTTCGTGACTGCCGACTGAAATTAGACGTTAACCGGAAGAGAATCTTGAACACGTACTTCCAAGTCTCTTTGTGCTTCTGATTTCTGAAGCAATTCCACATGTTCAAAATGGACTATTCCTCTGCTCCTTCTTACAAAGTATAAATCCTCGCAATTTTCCAGACGGTATTCCGCCTGCCACATCTTTTCTCACTCAGTTAGACCGTCCAAGTGCTTCAGCAGTCTTCCTGCTTCCTCAAAACCACCTGTCCCTCGACAGATCGTTGTATTATCGACAAACATAGACACAATACCTTTCGTTCCTTCCTCCAGATCATTAATGTATATTATGAAAAGTTGTGGTCACAGCACTGACCTCTGAGTCACACCACTAGTCTCCAGCTGCTATCCTGAAAAAAGTCCACTTTATCCGCAAACTTCGGGATGTGCGAGACAGCCAATCCTCTACCCATGCCAGAATCGTACTCTTAATCCCAGTGTTCTTAATTTAGTTAACATTCTCCGATGCGGCACAATCCTCATGGAATTCGTTGAGGATGTGATTAGACACATTGATGAAGGGCCGGCAGGGGATGTGGTGTATTTGTATTTCAGGAAGGCATATAATAAGATTCCCCACTGTAGACTCATTCAGAAGCTCAGGTATAATGCAATACAGGGAAATGTATCTGTCTGTATACTTGATTGGTTGGCCAAAAAGAGACAGCGAGTGTTAGTTAATGGAATTGTTTGCTCCTGTCGGTCTGTGACCAGCTGTGAGCCACAGGAATCTGTTCTAGAACCTCTGCAAATTGTGGTTTTTATGAATGACTTGGCTGAGTAGGTGGAAGTTTGGCTCAGTAAGTTTGCCGATGACACGAAAGTCGGTGTAGTTGTAGATAGTGTGGACGGCTGCTGGAGGTTATAACAGGACATTGACAGGATGCAGAGCTAGATTGAGATGTTGCCGATGAAACTTAACCTTGATAAATGCGAAGTACTTTAGTGTGGAATGTCGAATTTAAATGCTGAATACAGGGTAAAGGCAGAATTCTTGGATGTGTGGAGGAACAGAGGGATCTTGGGGTCCATGTACATATATCCTTCAACGTTGCCACCCAGGTTGATATGGTGATTAAGAAGGCATATTGTGACTTGGCTTTCATTAACAGGGGGATTGAGTAAACGAGCCGAGAAGCTTTGCTGCAGCTTTATAAAACCGTAGTGAGGCCACACTTGGGATATTGTTCCCAGTTTTGGTCGCCTCATTATAGGAAGCATGTGCATGCTTTGGAGAGGGTGCAGAGGATTTTCACCAGAATGCGGCCTGGACTGCAGGCCATGGCCTTTGAAGAATGTTTAAGAGGGGTTCGGGCTTATTTCTCACTGGAGCGAAGGAGGAAGAGAGGTGATATGATAGATATATCCAGGGTGATGAAAGGCATGAAAACAATTGATAGCGATAGACTATTCCCCAGGGCGAAAATGATAATTTTGATGTGATTTGAGAGAGCTACAGGTGATATGTCAGAGGTCGGTTCTTTCCTCAGAGTGTGGTGAGTGAGTGGAATGCAAGGCCAGTAGAGCTGGTTGAGTCAGAGTCATTAGGGAGATTTAATCGAATCATGGAGAGGCACAGGAACAGCAGTAAATACAGGGGCTGTCAGTTCGGTTGATACTAGATTCGGAGAAACGGTCGGCACAAAATCGTGGCCGAATGGTCTGTAATGAGCTGTACTGGTCTCTGTTATGTGTTCTAACTTAGACCGGGTTTGTGCTGTTAAACTGGCTCTGGAAGCATTCAACTGATCAAGTGGTTATGGGAGTACAATTGGCAGTGGTGCAACAGTGAGTAATGCTTGATCGTTCTCCGTCTTTTCGGTCGGCGTCGTCATGAGCGGGGATTGACCACCAAGGCTCGGTGAATTGTGCCTGGAATGATGCGGCCATCGGTCTGCCCCTCCTGCTCTTGAAGTGGTCATGAGGGGTCCGCAGTCTGACCAGCCCTTCTGGAATGACTAGGTGTTGATGAAAGTATGGTTGAAGTCCAAGGCTCTCACGTGATTGACATGATACCAACCGGATTACATGGCGTACAACAGCGACTAGCATACGGAAGTCACAGCTTTTTTTATTATTGTACAGGGTCGGCGTATATCAGGGACAAATTCGGTGAAGTATGAACACATAGACAAATACCTTTTGTCCCACTTCGTTTTCGCTGGGTTCAACTTTCCCACCGAAGTAGGCTTCAATTTGTTGCGTTCGTTTGCATAGCTTTTTTTGTTCTTTTTTAAAATTAAATTCAGAGTACCCAATATTTTGTTCCAATTTTTTGCCAATCCGCATACCCTGCACATCTTTTGGGTTGCGCGGGCGAAACCGACGAAAAAAAGGGGAGAATGTGCAAACTCCACACGGACAGTGACCAGGGCCGGGATTCGAACCCCGGTCCTCAGCGCCTCAGGCAACTATGCTAACCACTGTGCCACCGTGCTGCTCCGCTGGGCTAGCTTAACGACTGCTGCCTGCTGGGAGGCGTATAAATTTGTATTACTCCTTCAACGGCGATGTCCTGTGTTAGGTCTGCGACTTATAGTCCAGATAGATCAACTGAAGTACCGGTTCCATTCCTCGGATGGACCGCCAGGTCATTGAGGCATGGGAATTGTGACCGATGGAACTAGACACAGTGTTTGGCACCACCAAGAGTAAAAAGGGCAGAAATTTATTCCAAGAGTGGTCATTCTGCTGAACAATTTTGCGGATAATTCCTTCTTGGGTATTCTATATTATTACTTTTTAAAATACATTTTTGATAACCAATTCGTTTTTTCCAGCTAAGGGGCAATTGAGCGTGCCAATCCAACTAGCCTGCACAGATCTGGGTTGTAGGGGAGAAACCCACGCAAACATGGGGAGAATGTGCAATATCCACACAGTGAGTAACCCAGAGCAGGGATCGAACCTGCGACCCCGACTCCATGTGGCAACATGGCGCAGCCACTGTGCCAACGTGTTGCCCTGGGGACTGTTCATTATTTCCACAACTGGACTTGATTGTGGGTAGTCTGAGATGAGCAATTGTTCCCTGAGCACAAACAGACCCATCAGCGATGTTATTATCTGTGAAATTAGCGCCCTGGTTAGAATCGATTCACTGGCCTTCTACCACACCAAGTGAATATGTGCTTCACTCGCATATCAGCCCTGACGTTGATCGTGTTCATTCTGACTAGAAACTGCTCGACTCTCCTAAAAAGCAGACACACTGTTCAGCACGGCGGCACAGTTTCTTTGAGCCCTGCTGCCTCACAGAGCCGAAGTCCCAGGTTCGCTCCCGTCTCTGGGTCACTATCGGTGTGGAGTTTACACATTCCCACCGCGTTTGTGTGGGTATCGCCACCACAACCCAAAAATATGCAGGTTCGTAGGATTGGCCACACTAAATAGTCCCAAATTGGAAACAATGAATTGGGAACTGTCTGTGTGGTCTTCTGGATCGGTGTAGACTCGATGGACCGAATTGCTTCCTTCTGCACTGTATTTTATGTGTGTTCTCCCCCTGTGTCACGATCCCCGGAATGTGTGGCACAGAAACAGATTACCCTGCGTTTAATTCGTAATTCGTACTTTAGCCTCTCTAACTCGAGCGGGCATTTCGTGGGGTCTGCTGCGTGGCAATTTTCTCTTTTCATGCTTGTTGGAAGACTTGTACTAAAGCGTGTTGGTTGCTGCTTTTCTTTTGATTGCTCAAATTGCTTCGCCGTGGCATCTTTTGCAATGACAGCGAGGCTGTGTTTTTAGTTTTTCAGTCTTGTACTGAGCTTGTAACTGGCTCAGAGTTGATCTGACTAGTGTCTAAACCGTAGCTGCACTTCATAATGATAGATGACAAGCTCATCGGACTTTGTCTTTGAGGCACGTGGCCTGGTTCTTCTTTGGAACCGGCATTATGACACTCTTCTTAAAGCAAGTGGGAAATTCGACATGGAGTATGCAGAGGTTGAAGGCATCCAGCAACGCACCTGCCAGTTTCTCTGCGCAGTATCTGGGTGTACGGCCAGTGAATCGTCAAGACCATTTACGTTGCGAAGGGTTACTTTCATGAAGTGAGATCTAACTTTGCAATCTTTGACGGGAAGTATGCGTTTGCCGAGCCTGAAAATGAAATGAAATGACATGAAATGAAAATCACTTATTGTCACGAGTAGGCTTCATTGAAGTTACTGTGAAAAGCCCCTAGTCGCCACATTCCGGCGCCTGTCCGGGGAGGCTGGTACGGGAATCGAACCGTGCTGCTGGCCTGTTTAGTCTGCTTTATAAGCCAGCGATTAGCCTTGTGAGCTAAACCAGCCCCTTGGGGCAGTTGAAAACAGTTTGATGGTTTCCTGCTCGAAATGGCCATTGAGTGCGTTGAGTACATCGCGGAAGTGTGCTCTGTTGTAAGCGACTGTACTTGGCTTTGCTTTGAAGTCTGTTATCTGGTGTTATCCTCCTTTCTTAGTGCTGAACGGAAGAAGTGTACTTCTACTGGTTTTTTCTGACAGAGGGGAAAATAGAGCAAAGAACAATGAACAATCAATATCAGCAAACAGTCCTGAAGGCCTCCAATGCCCACCCGGTCATGGTGTTAACCACGGTCAAATCCCTCAACACTCATTGTGTCGCATCAAGCTATAGTCATCCATTTGAACGCTCTCAAAGTATTTGGTTCCTCAACCATCCAAGGCAACGCCTTCCTGGCAATCATCACCCTCGCACATCTCCTCTAATCTTTGCGCAAAGGACCTTTAACCTCTGCCGCCTGCTGTCTGATCATTTCACCCTGGGAAAGAGTGTCTGTCCATCCATTCTATCCGTGCTCCACATAATCTTGTCGACCTCAATCACATCACCGCTCAACCTCCGTAATTCTGATGAGAACAGACCGAGTCTATTCAGCCGCTCCGCATAGCTAACACCCTCCAGACAAGGCAACAACCTGGTCAACATACACTGCACCCTGTCCAAAGGCTGCACATCCTTCAGGTCGGGTGGGGACCTGTATTGTGTGCAATATTCCAATTGTGGCTTTCCCAAGTTTCTGTACAAATGCAATATGACTTGCCCGGTTTTCTTCTTGCTGCACCATCTAATGAGGGCAAGCATTCCATCTGCATGCTTGACGATCTTTTCCACTTGTGTTGTCAATTTCAAGGATCTGTGGAACTGCACGACACATCTCTTTGTACCTCTATATTCCTAAGCGTGTTGCCAATTACGGTACATTTCCCCTCTGTGTTATGAACATATGAATGAGTAGAAGGAATGTCTGTCTATTCGAGCCTTCTCCGCCATTCAATGAGATCAATGACATGACAGCCTCCGGGTTTTCCGCGGGAGCAGCGGCCTGTCAGGGAGGTGTGTGAGTGCCTTTAAATTTGCTTACCTTTCAGCCGGAGCGGCCTCAGGATTTTCGGCGGGAGCAGGGGCCTGTCGGGAAGGTGAGTACCGGTATACAAATCGGGCGGTTGCTAAACCCAAGACACAACACTTGCAGTGTCCCTTACCTTTCCACCTCCTCTCATCTAAGGGGTTGCGGGAATATTAGGTAAGCTCTTCCATTATTTTTGTTGTTTTTTCATCTTGAGGGGATGGCAGGGAAGGCAGTACAATGCTCCTACTGCAGAATGTTTGAGGTGAGGGAAGCCGTCAGTGTCCCTACTGATTTCATCTTTGGGAGGTGCACTCAACTCTAGCTCCTCAAAAACCGTGTTAGGGAACTTGAGGTGGAGCTGAATGAACTCCGGATCATTCGGGAGGCAGAGGTGGTCATAGAAAGAAGATTCTGGCAGGTAGTTACGCCAAAGAATAAAGGTAGATTGGTGACGGTGAGAGGGGCTGGGGGAAGCAGTCAGTTCAGTTATGCCGTGTTGTCGTTCCCCTTAGTAACAGGTATACCGCTTTGGATACTGTTGCGGAGGGTGGATTTAACAGGGGTCAGCCACGGGGTACAGGTCTCTGGCACAGATTATGTCCCTGTTGCTCAGAAGGGAAGCGGGGAGAGGAGAAGAACATTAGTCTTTGGAGACACCATAGTTAGTTGGATAGATAGGAGATTATGTGGGAACGAGAGAGACTCGCTGTTTGTGTGTTGCCTCCCAGGTGCCAGTGACCGCGATGGCTCAGATCGTGCTTTCGGAATCCTTAAGGGGAGGGGGAGTAGCCCCAAGTCATGGTCCACATAGGTATCAGCGACATAGGTAGGAAAAGGGATAGGGATGTAAGGCAGGAATTCAGGGAGCACGGGTGGAAACCTGGATCCAGGACAAACAGAGTTATTATCTCTGGGTTGTTACCCGTGCCACATGCTGGCGAGGCGAGGAATAGGGAGAGAGAGCAGTTGAAATGTGGCTTCAGGAATGGTGTAGGAGGGACGGTTTCAGATTCCTGGACAATTGGGGTTCATTATGGGGTAGGTGGGACCTCTACAAACAGGATGGTCTACACCTTGACCAGAGGTGTACTAATATCCTGGGGGGGGGGGGGGGGGAGGTTTGCTAATGCTCTTCGGGAGGGTTTAAATTAGTTCAGCAGGGGATTGGGAACCTGAATTGTAGCACAAGTACACAAGAAGCTGAGGGTAGTGAGGTCATGAGTAAGGTATCAAAGGTGCAGGACTGTACCGGGAGGAAGGAATGTGGTTTAAAGTGCGTCTACTACAATGTAAGGAGCATCCGGAATAAGGTGAGTGAGCTTGCCGCATGGTTTAGTATCTGGGACTTCGATGTTGTGGCCATTTCGGGGAAATGGATAGAGCAGTGCGAGGAATGGTTGTTGCAGGTGCCGGGGTTTAGATATTTCAGTAAGCCCCGTGACGGTGGTAAGAGAGCGGGAGTGGTGGCATTGTTAGTCAAGGACAGTATTACGGTGGCTGAGAGGATAGTTGATGAGGGCTCGAATACATTTGATGAGGACGCGATTACTGAGGTAGTCTGGGCTGAGTTAAGAAACAGGAATGGAGAGGTCACCCTATTAGGGTTTTTCTATTGGCCTCCGAAAAGTTCCAGAGAGGTCCCCTGGGCCAGATGGGATTTATCCTAGGATTCTCTGGGAAGCCAGGGAGGAGATTGCTGAGCCTTTGTCCTTGATCTTTATGTCGTCTTTGTCGACAGGAATAGTGCCGGAAGACTGGAGGATAGCAAATGTTGTCCCCTTGTTCAAGAAGGGGAGTAGAGACAACCCTGGTAATTATAGACCTGTGAGCCTTACTTCGGTTGTGGGTAAAATGTTGGAAAAGGTTATAAGAGATAGGGTTGATAATCATCTTGAAAAGAACAAGTTGATTAGCGATACTCAACACGGTTTTGTGAAGGGTAGGTCATGTCTCACAAACCTTATTGAGTTTTTTGAGAAGGTGACCAAACAGGTGGATCAGGGTAAAGCTGTTGATGTGGTGTATATGGATTTCAGTAAGGCGTTTGATAAGGTTCCCCACGGTAGGCTATTGCAGAAAATAAGGAAGTATGGAATTGAAGGTGATTTAGCGGTTTGGATCAGTAATTGGCTAGCTGAAAGAAGACAGAGGGTGGTGGTTGATGGCAAATGTTCATCCTGGAGTTCAGTTACTAGTGGTGTACCGCAAGGATCTGTTTTGGGGCCACTGCTGTTTGTAATTTTTATAAATGACCTGGAAGAGGGTGTAGAAGGATGGGTTAGTAAATTTGCAGATGACACGAAGGTCGGTGGAGTTGTGGATAGTGCTGAAGGATGTTATAGGATACAGAGGGACATAGATAAGCTGCAGAGCTGGGCTGAGAGGTGGCAGATGGAGTTTAATGCGGAAAAGTGTGAGGTGGTTCACTTTGGAAGGAGTAACAGGAATGCAGAGTACTGGGCTAATGGCAAGATTCTTGGTAGTGTAGATGAACAGAGAGATCTCGGCATCCAGGTACATAAATCCCTGAAAGTTGCCACCCAGGTTAATAGGGCTGTTAAGAAGGCATATGGTGTGCTAGCCTTTATAAGCAGGGGGATTGAGTTTCGGAACCACAAGGTCATGCTGCAGCTGTACATAACTCTGGTGCGGCCACACCTGGAGTACTGCGTGCAGTTCTGGTCACCACATTATAGGAAGGATGTGGAAGCTTTGGAAAGGGTTCAGAGGAGATTTACTAGGATGTTGCCTGGTATGGAGGGAAGGTCTTATGAGGAAAGGCTCAGGGAATTGAGGTTGTTTTCGTTAGAGAGGAGAAGGCTGAGAGGTGACTTAATAGAGACATATAAGATAGTCAGAGGGTTAGATAGGGTGGACAGTGAGAGTCTTTTTCCTCGGATGGTGATGACCAACACGAGGGGACATAGCTTTAAATTGAGGGGTGAGAGATATAGGACAGATGTCAGAGGCAGTTTCTTTACTCAGAGAGTAGTAGGGGTGTGGAACGCCCTGCCTGCAATAGTAGTAGACTCGCCAACTTTAAGGGTATTTAAGTGGTCACTGGATAGACATATGGATGAAAATAGAATAGTGTAGGTCAGATAGGCTTCAGATGGTTTCACAGGTCGGCGCAACATCGAGGGCCGAAGGGCCCGTACTGCGCTGTAGTGTTCTATGTTCTATGTTCTAGATGTAGAGGAAAGGATTGCAAAGATGATTCTGGATAGGAGCGAGAGCAACAGGCTAGTTATTTAGGGGGATTTTAACTTTCCAAATATTGACTGGAAACACTGTATTTCGAGTGCTTTAGATGGGTCCGCTTTTGTCCAATGTGTGCAGGAGAGCTTTCTGACGCAGTTTGTAGATAGGCCAACGAGGGGCTCGGCCGTATTGTATTTGGCACTGGGTACTGAACCAGGACAGGTGTTAGATTTGGAGGTAGGTGAGCACTTTGTTGATAGTGACCACAATTCGATTACACTTCCTTTAGTGATGGAAAGGGATAGGTATACATCGCAGGGCAAGAGTTATATCTGGGGGAAAGGCAATAACGATGCGATGAGGCAAGACTTAGGATGCCTCGGCTGGACAGGAAAACTACAGGGGATGGGCACAGTAGAAATGTGGAGCATGTTCAAGGAACAGCTACTGCGTGTCCTTGATAAGTATGTACCTGTTAGGCAGGGAGGAAGTGGTCTAGCGAGGGAACCATGGGTTACTAAAACAGTTGAAACAATTGTCAAGAGGAAGCAGGAGGCTTATGTAAAGATGAGACGTGATGGTTCAGTTAGGGCGCTTGATAGTTACAAGTTAGCTAGGAAGGCTCTAAAGAGAGAGCTAGGAAGAGCAGCAGAGGACATGAGAAGTCTTTGGCAGGTAGGATGAAGGATAACCCTAAAGCTTTCTATAGATATGTCAGGAATCAAAGAATGACTAAGGTACGTGTCCCAGTCAACGACAGGAGTCGGAAGTTGTGCTTGGATTCCGAGGAGATAGGAGAGGTGCTAAATGCATAATTTTCCTCTGTATTCACATAGGAAAAAGGTCACAGTTGTTGAGGAGAATACTGAGACACGGGCTACTAGACTGGAAGGGTTGAGGTTCAAAAGGAGGAGGTGTTAACAATTCTGGAAAGTGTGAAAATAGATAAGTCCCCTGGGCCAGGTGGGATTTATCCTGGGATTCTCTGGGATGCTAGGGAGGAGATTGCTGAGCCTTTGGCTTTCATCTTTAAGTTCTCTTGGTCTACGGGAATAGTGCCACAAGACTGAAGGATAGCAAATGTTGTACCCTTGTTCAAGAAGGGGAGTAGAGATAACCCCGGTAACAATAGACCAGTGAACCTTACTTCTGTTGTGGGAAAAGTCTTGGAAAGATTTAGAAAAGATAGGATGTATAATCATCTGGAAAGGAATAATTTGATTAGAGGTAGTAAACATGGTTTTGTGCAGGGTAGGTCGTGCCACACAAACCTCATGGAGTTCATCAGGAAGGTGACCAAACAGGTGGATGAGGGTAAAGCAGTTGATGTGGTGTATATGGATTTCAGTGAAGCGTTTGATAATGTTCCCCACGGTAGGCTATTGCAGAAAATACAGAGGCATGGGATTCAGGGTGATTTAGCAATATGGATCAGAAATTGGCTAGCTGACAGAAGACAAAGTGTGGTGGTTGATGGGAAATATTCTGACTGGTGTCCAGTTACAGGTGGTGTACCACAAGGATCTGTTTTGGGGCCGTTACTGTTTGTCATTTTTATAAATGACCTGGAGGAGGGCATAGAAGGATGGGTGAGTAAATTTGCAGATGACACGAAAGTCGGTGGAGTTGTGGACAGTGCAGAAGGATGTTACAAGTTACAGAGGGACATTGATAAGCTGCTGAGCTGGGCTGACAGGTGGCACATGGAGTTTAATGCTGAAAAGTGTGAGGTGATACATTTTGGAAAGAATAACAGGAAGACAGTGTACTGGGATAGTGATAATATTCTTTGCAGTTTGGACGAGCAGAGAGTTCTCGGAGTCCATAGACCCCTGAAAGTTGCCACCCAGGTTGCGAGGATTGTTAAGAAGGCATACTGTGTGTTATCTTTTATTGGTAGAGGAATCGAGTTTCGAAGCCATGAGGTCATGTTGCAGTTGTACAAAACTCTGGTGCTGCCGCTTTTGGAGTATTGCGTGCAGTTCTGGTCGCTGCATTATAGGAAGGATGTGGAAGCTTTGAAAAGGTACAGAGTAGGTTTACAAGGATGTTGCCTAGTATGGAGGGAAGAGCTTATGAGGAAAGGCTGAAAGACTTGAGGCTGTTTTCGTTAGAGAGAAAAAGGTTAATAGGTGACTTAATTGAAGCATGCAAGATGATCAGAGTATTACATAGGGTGGACATTGAGAGCCTATTTCCTCGGACGATGATGTCCAGCACAAGGGGATATAGCTTTTAATTTAGGGGAGATAGATATAGGACAGATATCAGAGGTAGGGTCTTTACTCCGAGAGTAGTAAGGGCATGGAATGCCCTGCCTGCAGCAGTAGTGGACTCGCCAACACTAAACGCATTCAAATGGTCATTGGATAGGCATATGGACGATAAGGGAATAGTGTAGAGGGACTTTAGCGGGTTTTTACTGGACGGCGCAACATCGAGCGCCGAAGGGCCTGTACTGCGCTGCAAAGTTCTATGTTCTGTGGACTTTGCTCCAATCTCCCGCCCAAACACCATAGCCCATTATTCCTGTGTTATTCAAAAAATCTATCCAACTCTATCTTCAAGACACGTAATGAACGAGCCTTAACTGCTTTACTGGGCAGGGAATTCCACATATACACAATCCTTTGGCTGAAGAAATTCCTCCTTAGCTCGGTCCTAAATATACTTCCTCTTATTTTGAGGCTACGCCACCTAGTTCTGCTTCCTCCCGCCAGTGGAAACAACCTTCCCGCATCTATCTATCTATTCCGAACATAATTTTATATGTTTCTATAAGATCCCGCTACACCGCCCCCCCCCCAACCCGCGTCCTTCAACATTCCATCGTGTATAGTCCCAGTTTACTCAATCTCTCCCCGTAATACAACCGCCTCAACTCTGGGATTAACCTAGAGACTCTCCACTGCACGCCATCCAGCGCCTGTACGTTCTTTCTCAGCCAAGCACAACATAACTGTACATAATACTCCAGGTATGGCCTCACTAACACATTATACAGTTGCAGCATAACCTCTCTGGGATTAAACTTCATTCGTCTACCCAGGAAGGAATACTCCATTCGCCTTCTCTATCAACTGTTACACTTGTAAATCAACCTTTTCCGACTCATGCACCTGTACACCCAGGTCCCTCTGCAAAGCAGCATGTTTTATTATTGAAATAATAGCCCAATTTGCTGTTATTCATGCCAAAACGGATAACGTCACATTTGTCAACCTGGTCATCCATTTGCCAGGACATAGACTATTCACTTAAACAATCCAAATACCTCTTTAGAATTCCATTTTCCTCTGCACTTATTGCTTTATCACTCATCTCAGTGTCGTCTGCAACATTGGACTCAATGCACGTTGTGGCCACCTAAGATGGACACTGGGCTACAAAATGGAGAACTGCTAAGGCTGCAGGGAGAAAACAGTCTGAGCAAGGACAAGCAGTTTGCAGAAGACTAATTAGCATTCTGCACGTACAGAAACCAGTTTGTGGCCAGGTGCAGAGTGTCAGCCAAAGGTGGAAATGGCAACAAGATCTACATAGTAATGAGGTGATCCAGATCCAGGCCCGCACAATAGAAACATTTAAGTATGAATGGATACTTTTGAGTAGTCGCCCAGACAGAACGGCACCATAGTATCCAACACAAAGAACCATAGGTACCGCCCCACCCATCGAGAAGCGACCCTCAGATTGGGGGGGGGTTTGGAAGATATCGATTGGGAAAAGGCCCAATCGATACATGGTAGGTAAAAGACCGCCCCGAAGGGGGCACGGACGTTGGGGGACCACCCCGCACATGGTTCGGTCTGTTGCTTCCAGACTCCGGCCCAGACTCGTTACATCACATCCTGACTCCAGTTTCAGCACCGGCCGTTGAGCATCAGCCATCGAACTGTAAGTGTCACCACAATGATCGCTACGGGATCCAGACTTTGCTAGACCCTGACGACTTTAAATACCTGAGAGTTGCAGACCAAGAACGGGACGAAGGCCTTGCTCCCTGACCTTGCCTGTTCCTGTCTAGATAAGTATTTTAGTTGTTTAGTATTAGAAGTAAGTTAGTCTCTTTAGCGTATGCATGTGTATTTATTATATTTGTCATAATAAATATCAATCGTTTGGACTTACTAATCGGTGTACAGATTTATTACTTTGAACGTGACCTTGATATACTTGTGAGGTGTCTAAATACGTCACCTGGCGACTCCTGAGCATAATTACATACACAGAGCTAGAGCAGTGTTAAGCACACGGCCTTTAAACGGAGGCGTGTTAATACACTCCAGTAAAACGTGCAACATTTAGTGGCGACATCCTGACGGGACGCGGTTACAAGTGGCACCCCCACTCCGTCGAGGACCCAGAAATTTGAATTAGAAATCTGAGTAAAGAAAAAGGAAAAATCACAAGTAATCAAGGTGTTCAAACGAATAAACGTAATTCGGAAGTGTGTTTTGTGCATGCGTATTAACCGGGTTGTAAGGAAAACTTGAGAGCATTTTTGTTGCGACAAACTTTCGCGAGTTTTGTGAACGGAACATAGTGTAAGCCTTACCCGTCTCGTAAAACATAACCTCAACACCCCCTGTTCCAAATTTAAGCAAGAAAGATAAAATGGCCATGCAGGCAATGGAACGCCTCATGAACCCAGAACGGTTTGTGGTCGCAGCGACCAGCAGTAGCCGAGTAGGTCAGTGTCCCGTGTGGGAGCTGGAACTCCGCAAGTAACTGCAAGGAAAGGGATGGCCCCTTTGGAAAGAGTTCTGTATGAATGAGGAGACAGGTCCCGGAAGTATAGGACATACTTGGTGGGAGAACCTCTCTCAAATTCATAAGAAAAACCTTAGTAAATCACGCAAGCCGATGGCAATCGTGTCCTGTTTGGCACAGTTGCGAGGCTCTGAGGAGGTCGTTCAGACGCTCCGGGCAGAATTAGAGGAACGAAATAGGATGAGCAAAGTGGATGTCAGGGACATCGAGAAAGAGAATATGGAACTTAGAGGGAAGCTGGCAGAGAAGGGTAGCGAGGTAGATGATGCCAAGGGTGCACATCAGTCATGTCTAGCCCATCTCAGCAGTTCCCAGACCCAGTACGAAAAGGCCTATCAGGACGTGCAACGTGCCGTCCTGATAAGAGAAGAAGCAGAGAAGCAGGTAGAGGCATTGCAGACGTAATGCTCTGACCTTAAGGCAGCTTTAAGAGCACTCCATGCTGCCACCACAGAACAAAGACAGAGTACAGTGGATCATGCGAAGTGTAGAAAGCAGATTGCGGAACTGCAATCTCTGCTTTCAGTGCAGAATGGGTTTCAAAGTACTTTTGGAACAAAGCTAGATGAGGAGAATGCCCCAGACTGGCAGGAATTAAGTGAGACAGCGCAGCGTTATGTTCAAGGAACATGTGCGCCAGCAGCGCAGCAGAAAAGACAAGCACCCCAACCCCCCACAGATCAGATAGTTACCGCACCAATGAATCCAGTCACCACCCAAAGGAAAACGACCACAGAAGGCGCACCCGATATTACCTACACCACCCCCTTAACTGTAACCCAACTCAGGGACGCGTGTGAGAAGATCACTCAGTTTCTCACCACCGCAGACCCCCACCAATGTTTCGCGAAAGTGAAACAGCAGGCAACCATGTACGGCCTGGACGAGAGAGAGCAGGTTAAGCTCACGGTTCTGAGCTTAGACCAATCTGTTGTAGCAGCCCTCCCCGACCCACAGAACGTTGGCGGAGGCACCCTAGAGGAAATGCACACCTCCATTTTAGATGCCATAGGGTATAACCGAGGTGACCCATTTGAAGGACTTAACAAGTGCCGACAAAAGAAAACAGAGCATCCCACAGCATTTGCAGGAAGGCTGTGGATCCATTTTAACGCAGTTTTCGGCGACTTAAATAGAGCCCATTTGAACCGTGAAAACATGGTTAAATGGGCGTGCATCATAATCTCCCATGCCACAGATGCAGGACAGAGTGCTTGCAACAGTTATGACCCCTCAGAAGAAGCCCACAATGAGAAATGGGTCCAGAAAAGATTGTCCCTCGCTTGGGAGCAATCAGTTCAGGGAAAAGGCAAAGTAAAGTCCCCAGAGGAAGCTCAGGCTGCAGCGGACATTCAGGCAGTGAGAGCACACCAAAGCCCCGCATGGGTAAATGAAGGAAAGAACAGCCCTCCACAGAAGTCGCTTGAATGCTACAACTGTGGCCAGTTAGGACATTGGGCTAAGGAATGCAATGCACCCCGAAGACCGCAGAGAGGCCAGCAGACAGGCACTCTGAATAGAAACAAAGCAAAGCCGGTCCATAGTATAGGGATACAGTCAGGACAGACCAATGTGGACGGGACGGACTGACGGTGTTCGGGCTCCCCCACTTGGGTCTGTGACACTCTTTGGGATCAATCCGGAAGACCGGTAGTCACAGCGAATGTTAGAGGGAAGCCCATAGAGTTACTTTGGGACACAGGAGGGTCCCGCACCACAATTAATTCCACCACCACGGCACAGGCAGACACGTGGCCGACCACCTCCACCACCACACTTAGTAGTTTCACAGGACACTCGCAGCAGGGACACATTACAGCACCCGTAGCAATCCAGCTAGGGAACATTTCCACCAAACACCCCGTCGTTTTTGGAAATCTTCTCCGTTCAGCAGAACACATACTGGGAATAGATTTTATGAATGCCCATAGCCTGTCGTTCGACCCAGTTAACCAGTGTGTCTGGCGAATGGCAAGATCAGACAGAGCACCCGCTACTCTCACAGTCGGAGAGTACGCTAATCGGATTAGCGCAGTAGGCGACTATTCATTTGACCTGACTACACTAAACACGGACAGACAAGTGAGAGCAGTTTTAAACAAACACAGGACAGCATTTGCTAGTCACCGGCACGACTGCGGCAGAATGACTGGAAAAGTTCACGTTACCGGACCTGACCCCCGACCACAGAAAGAGTACAGATTTCCCCAAGAAGCAGAGGGAGAGATAGAGAAAGTGATAGGTAGCTTATTGGAGCAAGGGGTGCTTAGAACAGAAGCCTCGACCAATAATGCCCCTATTTGGCCAGTGAGAAAGCCCGACTGATCATGGCGTCTGACAATCGATTATCGGGAGCTCAATAAAGTGACCCCAGCAGTAGCCCCCACGGTAGCAACAAGTCCCGAGACCATGCTCAAACAGGGACTCAACTCCAAATTCTTCACGGTATTGGACATTAGCAATGGCTTCTGGTCAATCCCATTGGCAAAGGCGTGCCAGTACAAATTTGCCTTCACGTTCAAAACACAGCAGTATACGTGGACATGCCTCCCACAAGGATTCCACAATTCCCCCTCCATTTTCCATCGACAGCTGGCAAATGGTTAAGAAACATTTTCCCGACCCGAATGTCTGGTACAGTATGTGGACGACCTATTACTGCAGACAGACACAAAGGCAGAGCACATTACGCTTCTGGCCGAGCTCCTGGAACTTTTAACGTCAATTGGATGTAAAGTTAACCCAAGAAAGGACCAGATATTGGAAAATAAAGTGATGTATTTGGGTACAGTCATCACGCACGGCAAACGCGAGATCGAATTCAAACGAATTGATTCGATTGTCAAATTGCCCCTTCCCCAGAATGTTTCAGCCCTCCGGTCGTTCTTAGGACTGGTTGGTTATTGTCGGAACCACATCGATGGATTCGCGACAAAGGCAACCCCACTCTCAGACCTCCTTAAGAAAGGAGACCCTTGGGAATGGCTTCCGCAGCATACAGAGGCTGTGGAAGATTTAAAGAGAGCCCTAAGCGCAGCACCCGCGCTACAAGTCCCAGACCAACTCTCCCCCTGTGCAATAGAGGTAGCGAGCACAGATCTGACCCTCTCGGCCGTGCTACTTCAGGAACGGCACGAGCAGCTAAGACCAGTGACTTATGCCTCCCGACTGTTAGACCCAGTAGAACAAGGATTCTCAGCCTGCGAGAGGCACCTCCTAGCAGTTTTCTGGGCAGTTCAATACTTCTACATTACCGGACTCAACCCCATCACCATTTTGACCGAGCACACCCCCACACAGTTACTCCTAGACGGTGGACTGAAGGACGGTTCAGTTAGCCAGATTAGGGCAGCTAGGTGGACACTACTTTTACAAGGACGGGACATTACGGTAAAACGGACCCGGACAAACACATTTTTAGCCGACAACCTCCAATATCCAGGACTGCCCCATGAATGTGAAATTGTAGCACCCCTACACAACACAGGACCCTTCATAGCGAAGACACCCCCCAGGATGATAGGGAACCCAAGACAAAGCCCCCAACACACAGACACATGTGGCCCACTAAGGCTATACGTGGACGGTTCATCCACGGTTTTAGATGGTGAGCGTATCACTGGATGCGGCATCTATGTCGAGGATGCGCAGGGTCGCGCACTCGAAGAAATAGCACTAAAATTGCCAGGTCACTTAGGCGCGCAGGCAGCAGAGCTCGCGGCCATAGCTTACATAGTGGACCACCACGATTCTTTCCCCAGCCCGGCGGACATATACTCGGACAGTCTATATGTCTGCAACAGTCTAACAGATTTTCTACCCCTGTGGAGGACACGAGGTTTTGTCTCCGCAGACGGGAAACCCCTTCCATCAGCCCCTTTACTCCGCCACATTCTAGACAAAGCGAAGGATAGGACCTTCGGCATTATAAAAGTTAGAAGCCACCATAGGTCATCCCCCCTGGGAATGTAAAAGCCGACGCACTGCCTAAAGCAGGTTCCAGGTGAGGACACTTTTGGACACCGCCAGCTAGCGCACCAGCTAGCGCCCCTGTGAGTGCAGTTCAAGTCTCACAGACAGACATTAAGGATTTAGCAGAGGCACAGAAGCAGGATGAGGATCTCACCGAGATTTTTAAAGGCAATTGTGTGCCTCAGTATGATAAGTTTAGACATGCTCTGACCACACATGAGGGTGTGATAATCAAGGACCAGCTTTATGTGGTCCCGCAGCAGGACAGAAACCAAATGATTGCCTTGTTCCATGACGGACACGGATATCAAGGGATCAACACAACCACGAGGCACCTCAGGCAACTCTGTTGGTGGCCTAACCTAAGGACCGATGTAACCCATTACATTGAGAATTGCCTTATTTGCGCCCAGAATAACCCGGAGAGGTATTCCAAGAAGGCACAGCTTCGGCATACTCGACCAGTTAATGGCCCCTGGACAAACCTCCAGATCGACTTTATAGGACCATTGCCCCCTTGTAGGAATGGCTATAAATACGTGCTGGTGGTAATTGATACCTTTACCAAATGGGTAGAGGCATTCCCCTCATGAACGAATACAGCTAAGACAGCTGCAAAGATCCTGATCCATCACATCTTCACGAGATGGGGTTTACCTCGAAGTATAGATTCGGACAAGGGATCTCACTTCACAGGACGTGTCATGAAGAACGTCCTGACCATATTCGGCATTAAACAAAATTTCCACATTGCGGATCACCCACAGTCCAGCGGGATTGTAGAGCGCATGAATCGGACCCTAAAATCGACCCTTAGAAAAATGGTTCAAGAGAACAATTCTACATGGGATTCAGTACTCCCATTTGCACTAATGTTTATCCGAAATACGGTTTCCACATCTACCGGTTTCACCCCACACACACTCATGACCGGACGCCCTATGAAAGGTACATAATTCCTTTTAGGACTGGATATGACTAGCCCCGAAGTGACGGCCCTCACCCATGAGAAAGCTGTTAAGGACCTAGTTAAGACTGTGAGGTCTGCACAGATCGCAGCCGCAGTTCAACTAGGAAAACGACGCAGACAAAGCACAGCCTGCTTTAATAAGAACGTACACCCCACAGAATTCCAGGTTGGGCAACAGGTAATGCTATCTGTGTATAACCCCAGCAGTTTTTTGGCACCAAAATTTTCAGGCCCGTGTTCAATTTCGGACAAAATTAGCCCCTCAGTTTACATGATAAAATACCCCAATGGAAAGACTGCGTGGTTCCATATTAACCAACTGAAGGCATATGGAACACAGTCTAACCACTCACACCACGTCCTGCTAGACGCAGCTGAACACCTCGCCCCGCCCACTAGAGACACGTTTCCACCATCCCCCTCACAGACCAGTTCATCATCGGACTCGCCCACGACTCCGCCCACTGACCACAACAGACCACGCCCCGAAACGCCCACAAGCTGCCACAGCAGAGACAGTGATACTGACACAGACTTTGAGGACAGCCACAGCACACAACCCGACAGCCCACACTGTAGCGACTATGACCCCGACTCCAGTGACCCCATGGAAGTCACCTATGTTAAAAACCCAGACCCACCACCCGACCCCGACTACCCCGACAATGCCCATTCAAGTTTAGACCCAACACTTTGGCACAGGGACAATTCCTACAGACTTGTCGGTAACGACGAAAGTGACCCCCGGTCACATAATTCAAAAATTGCATGCCTGATCCACACAAGGGTGTGGGATCCGGGAGAGCAGGACGACACGGTGTCTGAATCCCGATACGGCAACCCCTTTGTGACCCTGTTCACAGAGGCAGAGACAAAGTGAGGTGTCCAGATGATGTAAAATAGGAACCGCTTGAGGGAAGCGATATCCTTTCTGATGGAACCTGCACGTATGTTTTGTTTGTAAGTTTATGTTTGTTTGTCTTTAATGTTAATGGTTCAGTTGAAGGTTGGACACCTTATTTTCAGCTGAACATATTGTGACCACCTCGCACGCACTTTAGCTTGTCCGCAGAAACCTTTGAGAACTTCAGTTCCCAATCCAATGGTTTGATTGTGACCACCTTACACGCACACTAGTTTCTCCGCTGAAACCTTTGAGAACTTCAGTTCCCAATCCAATGGTTTGATTGTGACCACCTTTGACGCACATTAGTTTCTCCGCTGATACCTTTGAGAACTTCAGTTGTATCCTCTGGTGAACCGCCACGGTTCACGACATGTTCACTGTTTTTAGGTGTTGGAGCATCTTGGCTCCTCCCTTGTTTTTTTAGGTGCCCCTCTATTCGGCGAATAGAGGCTGCAAACCCACGGTAAACACATTCTTACCCGTTCATTCAAGGTTATTCAGGCAGTGGACAAACGGCACTGAGGACCCGCCCTGTATGAGAACCCACTTTGGTCAGCCAAGCTCGGTTACGGCACAGCACGCCTTACCCGGGGATTCCATTCAAATCGTACCTGTAGCGGGCCATACGCAACCCATTCGACCTTTTGTTTCAAAATTTGTTTTCATTTTTCGTTAGGTAGCCCTTAGGCCGCCATTCCACATGCTATTTACATACAGGAACATTCGGATGGTAAATTTGCAAGGCCTGCGAGACGGCACGCAGGAGGAAAGTTGTTAGGTGTATTCTGTTCCTACAATTCCCTTTTGAAAAAAAAAATGAGGGGAGTCACAGGGTGTGACTTGGCCAGTCATTTAGTGGGTCAATTGGAAAGAGAGGACAGATACACTAACAAGTACGGATATTAAACTGTGTATTGACAGATACTGTGCTTGATCCCATAGCTTTCGAAGAATCGAAAGAGGGTTCACGGCAGGGATCGGCCATACAGGAGGAAGAGAAAGAGAACGAAGAGAAGACCATGATGGAAGCCTACCTATTACTGTTAACTGTTGTATTTGTATATGTGGAAGCAAGTCACGTTTCCCCCACAACCCCCGCCGTCAATGTTTCCCTCACACCAACTCCCTCGTGCTCAGCTCTGATCAGCGAAGTTCAGACCTGGTGCGCAAAATTTATGACATGGTATTCAATGTCGTACGTGATTGAATCACTAATGGTGATTGCAATCCTATGCGTAATTGTCCAGACCCTCAGGTTGAGGAAATGCAGAAGGAGAGCCTCCCGTTCCTGCCCCTCAACCATTTACGGAGTTCAATCCATATTGTCGGTTTTCACCAATCCCCCCAGCCCCTCAATGAATAAAGCAATATGTTAGTAAAGGATACCAATGTATTATATTGTTCTGAACTCGACTGCCGAGTCAGAAAGTGATATGTAATGTGGTGTGAATGGATAAGGTTTTTAGACTGTAATAAAATGCTTAAAGTAAGATAAGGATAGTACATGTGATAGGTAGAGGTTCCCGGTTATTGGTAATGCATGTCCCCTTTGACATTGCGCCAAGTAGAAATGTCAGATAAAAATTTTTCTTCCCATAGTTAAAGACAGAGTAGACGCCCAGGAACTTGCTAAGGTCAGGGAACACAAAGATGGCACCCAAAGGCACTCGAAGAAATGTGCATAGATGATCCTTCACAATTTATTGTGAGGATCACAAGGAGGGAATGTAGCCACCTAAGATGGACACTGGGCTACAAAATGGAGAACTGCTAAGGCTGCAGGGAGAAAACAGTCTGAGCAAGGACAAGCAGTTTGCAGAAGACTAATTAGCATTCTGCACGTACAGAAACCAGTTTGTGGCCAGGTGCAGAGTGTCAGCCAAAGGTGTAAATGGCAACACGATCTACATAGTAATGAGGTGATCCAGATCCAGGCCCGCACAATAGAAACATTTAAGTATGAATGGATACTTTTGAGTAGACGCCCAGACAGAACGGCACCATAGTATCCAACACAAAGAACCATAGGTACCGCCCCACCCATCGAGAAGCGACCCTCAGTTTAGGGGGTTTGGAAGATATCGATTGGGAAAAGGCCCAATCGATACATGGCAGGTAAAAGACGGCCCCGAAGGGGGCGCGGACTTTGGGGGACCTATAAAAGTAGATTCCGCACATGGTTCGGTCTGTTGCTTCCAGACTCCGGCCCAGACTCGTTACATCGCATCCTGACTCCAGTTTTAGCACCGGCCGTTGAGCATCAGCCTTCGAACTGTAAGTGCCACCACAACGATCGCTACGGGATCCAGACTTTGCTAGACCCTGACGGCTTTAAATACCTGAAAGTTGCAGACCAAGAACGGGACGAAGGCCTTGCTCCCTGACCTTGCCTGTTCCTGTCTAGATAAGTATTTTAGTTCTTTAGTATTAGAAGTAAGTTAGTCTCTTTAGCGTATGCATGTCTATTTATTATATTTGTCATAATAAATATCAATTGTTTGGACTTACTAATCGGTGTACAGATTTATTACTTTGAACCTGACCTTGATATACTTGTGAGGTGTCTAAATACGGCACCTGGCGACTCCTGAGCATAATTACATACACAAAGCCATAGCAGTGTTAAGCACACGGCCTTTAAACGGAGGCGTGTTAATACACTCCAGTAAAGCGCGCAACAACGTGCTCCTCAACTCCAAATCATCTATATAAATTGTGAACAAGTGTGGGCCCAAAACTGACCCCTGAGTGGCACCACTATCTACTGATTGCCAAACAGGGAAACAAACATTAATGGACAGTCTTAGCTTTCTATCAATTAACTAATCCCCCACCAATGCAATTACTTTACCTTTAACGCCATGCATGTTTATATCATGCAGCAAGCTTTTTATGGCACGATGTCAAAAGCTTCCTGGATATCCCGATATATGACATCATTTGGTTCAACGTTGTCTACCACAATGGTAATGACAACAAACAATTCAACAAAATGTCCTGCACTTTATGAACCCAATGCTGCGTCCGTCCACTTGGATAATTTCCATTAAGATGCCTCGCTATTTCGTCCTTGATTATAGATTCCAGAATCTTCCCTGCGACTGATGTTAGGCTAACTGGGATATATTTTCCCGCATTCTGCCTCGCATTGTTTTTTAAACAGTGCTGTCACGTTTGTTAATGCCCTGTCCGTCAAATCTACCAAAATGTATTACGACACATTTGAAAAAATAGAAAATAATTTGCCATTTTTCTACCCATACCTATCTATGGACTTCTGTCTCCTCTGAGAATCCTCAACACAATTTAACACCCCACTATCCTTTGTGTCATCCGCGAACTTACGAACCAAACCAGCTACGTTTCCTCCAAATGTATCCCACAAAAAAAGAATTCCCAGTACAAATCCCTGTGGAACACCACTAGTCACAACCTTCCTTTCAGAGGAAACACCCTTCTATTGCTAAACTTTGTCTTCTGTGACCAAGCCAATTCTCTATCCATCTTACCACATCACCTCTCATCACGCATGGTTCCATATTTTATACCAGTCTGCCATGATACACCTTGTCAAAGGCTTGTCTGAAGTCCATGTGAACATTAGCCACCGCTCTCCCCTCACCATCCAGATTCATTGTATCCTCAAAAAACACGCTCAAGTTAGTGAGGCAGGACCTCCCCTTAACAAAACATTACATTTCGGGCTAACTAGTCCATTTATTTTCAAATTGTTATAAATCCTGTCCCTGAGAATTCTCTCCAATAATGTACATGCCACCGAGGTGAGGCACACCAGCCAATAGGTTCCATGATTGTCCATGCAACTTTTCTTATACAGCGGTAACAATTTAGGTATTCCCCATCCCTTTCACATCTCACCTCTCGCCGTTGAGGATACAACGATATGAGTCAAAGCCCCAGCAATTTCTTCCCTTGGTTCCATCGGTACTCTGGAGTAAACCCAAGCTGGCCCATGAGAGGTACCTAAATTAACGTATTTTAAATGACGCAAAGCTTCCTTGTTTTCGATATCAACATGACCCAGGCTGTACCCACACCCTACCCAAGAATCATCTTCCACAAATTCCTTTCCTTTGATAAACACTTATGTAAAGTACTGCTTTAGTACCTAGCCCTCCGGTCCAACTAATAGATTCCACTCACTGTCCTGAAGTAGCCTAATCATTTTCCTGACCACCCACTTGCTGTTTACGTATGACTCATAAGCTTTGGGATTCACCTGAATTCTACTTTCCAATGACATAGGCTGAAGTGCCGTGTGGCAAATATTCGAGTAGATGTGCGAGGCAGGTTTTTGACGCAGACAGCCCTGAGCTCCTGGAACGCGTTGCCAGGAGAGGGTTTGGATGCAGATACACAATCGGCGCACAAAAGACATCTGAACAAACATATGGAGAGGATGGTTATAGAGGGATACGGCAAAGGAATTGCTGAGTGTTTTGACAAAGGTTGGTATCATGACCAGTGCAAGCCTGGAGTGCCGAAGTGCCTGTTCCTGTACCGTATTGTACTTTTTTTTGTTCATTGACCCCCTGTTACTCCTCCTAATTTCCCGCATACGTAACTTACCACTTTATTTAAAATCCTCACGGTTTTCAACTGTCTCCACCCTTATGACCCGGACTAGAGCCTCCTTTTCGATTCTGACGAGGCTCACAATATCCCTCATTATACAGCGCTCCCTGAACTTCCCATCGTTATCCTTTGTTCTCTCTGTAATGTGACTTTCCAGAATGCTAATCAACTGTCGCTTGAAAGAGTCGCACGTGTCCGATGTTGATTTACCCTCCAACAGCCGCATCTAATCTAAATTCTTCAGTTCCTGTCAAATGTTAATGTAATTTGCGTTTTCCCAGTTTCGCACCCTGACGAGAGGGTTACCTTCACCACTGCTGAAACGTGTACTAAATGTTACGGAATTGTGATCACTGCTCCAAAACAGTTCCTGTATGAAACCGCGACCACCTGTCCAGGCTCATTCCCCAATAGCAGGTCCAGCACTGACAATTCCCGAGGTGGATTCGCTGCGTTCTGCATGAAGAAGGATTCCTGGGTACACCTTACAAACTGTGCCCTGCTCATTCCCAGGACTAAGTGAGTTCCAGTCGGAATAGGGAAAATTCAAATCCACAACAAGAACAAACCTGTTTATTTTGCACGTATCCAAAATCTCTCGACATATCTTCTCAATCTCTTGCAGGCAGTTGGCGGTCCTGCAATAAACACACAACATTGTGATTGCCATCTTTCTTTTCTGCATCTATACCCATATGTCCACATGGTATGATCTCTCAAAAGTGTCCTCCAGCAGTACGGTTAACATATTCTCCACAACCAGTAATGCTACTCCTCCACCCTGTGTACAGCCCATTCGCATCCCCTGCAGCATCTGTAGCCTCCACCGTTCATCTGCCAATCCTGCCTTTACTTTATTCACGTTTCTGTGACCGGCACATCAGCTATGGGGAGAAATCAGGATTAGCCTCTTGAGTTGCATGAGCAGCCACGATCTTGATGAATGGCGGAGCAGGCTCGAAGGACCAAAAAGCCTCCCCCCTGCAACTATCTTCTTAGTACCTTTGTATCGTAAATTCCAAGTGTTAATCAGTGCTCTAAGCCCATCTGCCTTACCTGATCTCCACCTGGATTTGAACAAATAAACCGCAAACCACTGTGTTTGAGAAGACCAAATGAATTTGTCTCTTATTTTGGTTTTACGATTTCCCCTGGAGTTATTGCAACTTCACAGCTAACGCTCTGGCTCCCATCCCCTGCCATACTAGTTCAAATCCTCCAGGTGACTCCAGAATATCCGCCAGCCAGGATACTGGTGCCCTTCCATTTTAGATGCAACCCCTCCTCCTTATCTATCTTGACTTCCAAAAGGCCTTTGACAAGGTGCCTCACGGGAGACTCCTGAGTAAAATAAGGGCCCATGGTATTCGAGGCAAGGTACTAACATGGATTGACGATTGGCTGTCAGACAGAAGGCAGAGAGTTGGGATAAAAGGTTCTTTTTCGGAATGGCAACCGGTGACAAGTGGTGTCCCGCAGGGTTCAGTGTTGGGGCCACAGCTGTTCTCTTTATATATTAACGATCTAGATGACGGGACTGGGGGCATTCTGGCCAAGTTTGCCGATGATACAAAGATAGGTGGAGGGGCAGGTAGTATTGAGGAGGTGGGGAGGCTGCAGAAAGATTTAGACAGTTTAGGAGAATGGTCCAAAAAGTGGCTGATGAAATTCAACGTGGGCAAGTGCGAGGTCTTGCACTTTGGAAAAAAGAATAGAGGCATGGACTATTTTCTAAACGGTAACAAAATTCATAATGCTAAAGTGCAAAGGGACTTGGGAGTCCTAGTCCAGGATTCTCTAAAGGTAAACTTGCAGGTTGAGTCCGTAATTAAGAAAGCAAATGTAATGTTGTCATTTATCTCAAGAGGCTTGGAATATAAAAGCAGGGATGTACTTCTGAGGCTTTATAAAGCACTAGTTAGGCCCCATTTAGAATACTGTGAGCAATTTTGGGCCCCATACCTCAGGAAGGACATACTGGCACTGGAGCGGGTCCAGCGGAGATTCACACGGATGATCCCAGGAATGGTAGGCCTAACATACGATGAACGTCTGAGGATCGTGGGATTATATTCATTGGAGTTTAGGAGGTTGAGGGGAGATCTAATAGAAACGTACAAGATAATGAATGGCTTGGATAGGATGGACGTAGGGAAGTTGTTTCCATTAGCAGGGGAGACTAGGACGCGGGGGCACAGCCTTAGAATAAAAGGGAGTCACTTTAGAACAGAGATGAGGAGAAATTTCTTCAGCCAGAGAGTGGTAGGTCTGTGGAATTCATTGCCACAGAGGGCGGTGGAGGCCGGGACATTGAGTGTCTTTAAGACAGAAATTGATAAATTCTTGATTTCTCGAGGAATTAAGGGCTATGGGGAGAGAGCGGGTAAATGGAATTGAAATCAACCATGATTGAATGGTGGAGTGGACTCGATGGGCCGAATGGCCTTACTTCCGCTCCTATGTCTTATGGTCTTATGGTCTTATGGTCTCCTTGTATAGTTCACACCTGCCCCGATGAGATTCCAGTGGTCCAGAAACTCTCCCTGCCACACTGGCAGTTTAGCCAAGTATTTAGCTGCACACCCCTCCTATTTGTAGCCTCATTCGCACGTGGCACAGGAAGCAATCCTGATATTACAAACCGAGAGGCTCTGCTTTTTATATTCAATGGCAGCAATTATATTTGTTTTTGAAGTGGGTTCCTCTTACGGTTCTGTTTATCTCCAAGTGATTCCAAGCCCCTTGTATGAATCAATAGTTTGTTTTTCAAGGTAAATATTATGAGCCGTTTGCACACTATCATACTGTTTTAAAAGAAATCCTCCCATTATGCTTGAACTGAGAGCATTCAAGCACCTCACCGTTGACTATCAGTGTTATTTTCTCGCACAATAAATCTGAAAAAGAATTCTAAAACAGCCTCGTGTTCCTGAATTTTGTGTGTATCTGTTGTCAATATTACTTTCAAATTCATAGTGCTTCAGTGCTTCCGCACGGTGTTTAAACGCATTGTATCACGGAACAAATATAGCATAGATTCCAACTCTTCCGACAGAGGTGAGTCACCAGGTCAGTCTTATTTCACAATATTTTCAACACTAAAGAAGGCATGCCGTGATTTTGTCGTTTCTGTTCGCTACCTGTCTTCCTCAAAACTCTCGTTGGTTCCTTTTGCATGTATGTTTATATAAATATATATACCAGTACATTTTTTCTATCTTTGGCACCAGTACACATTGATGGCTATTCCGTTGTCTCCCCATTTTCTCCAAATTAAGGGCCTTTCACCATTTTTTCATGACATTGAAATGTCGCTGTCGCTTTGTCAATCGCCTTATCACTTTGAATGGTGACCTTTCAATCAGAAGTTTTTGTACTGATAATCATATCACAGCGCCCTCTTTGATTCTAAAGATAGATATACCCTAATCTCTTTCACACAAGTATTCATATTTCGGACGACATGCAGTTGGTGAATAACACATTGGCGCATATTAGGAAGGCATCAAGTATCGCGGCAAATGTATGTAGCTACTTTCATTGTTGCAGGGGATCTCTTGATAAACTGGGTAATTCTAACAGTTCCCTCTCTACCGAAGTATTTTACGAAGATTAATTGCTTGTTGCACTGACGATTATTCGCGATTTCCGCATTCGAAATAATTCACCATGCTCTGCGTCAAGACAGAGCAATGGATCAAAGATGATCCATACAAGATTCGCATACAAGATGATCAGAGGATTAGATAGGGTGGACAGTGATAGCCTTTTACCTCGGATGGTGATGTCTAGCACGAGGGGACATAGCTATAAATTTAGGGAAGATAGATATAGGACAGATGTCAGAGGTAGATTCTTTGCCCGAGTAGTAAGGGCGTGGAATGCACTGCCTGCAACAGTAGTGGACTTCGGACTTCGGACTTCCGGTTGCGGCTATGCGGAGCTAAGCCGCACGTTCGGCAGCTCCCGCTACTAAAGGACTTTCGGGCCTATTTGAGGGCCCCAAACTGCGCTGTTTCCACAAATCTCGGTGGGGGAAGGTGTCTGGAGGAGCATTCCCTGAAATGTATGGTGCTTCCCCGGAGTGGGGAAAAGGAAAAGGCTGCAGCAGCTCCCCAAGAAAAGCGGGGGAAGATGGAAAAAATGGCGGCCGGCGGAACACCCTAGGACTGGTGGAAGTGGGCGCAGGAACAGCAAGCTGCTCTTCTGCGCTGTTTTGCGGAGCTGAAGGCTGAGTTGCTGGACTCCCTGAATGCTACTACCAACAAGCTGCTTGAGACCCAGATGGCCCAGGGGGTGGCCATTCGGGAGTTGCAGCAGCAGGCCGCTGAGCGGGAGGAGGAGGCCGTGGTCCTCCTGGGGACAGTGTAGTTGCACGAGGCACTTCACAAAAAGTGGCAAGACCGCTTTGAGGAGCTGAACGTTCACACAACGCGAAATAATTTGAGGATCCTGGGCCTGGCGGAGTGGCTGGAGGGGTTGGATCTTCCGTCTTCTGTGGCCACGATGCTGAGCTCTTTAATGGGATCGGGGTCCTTCCATTTGCCCCTGGAGCTTGAGGTTGCCCACAGAGTGCTGGCCAGGAGGCCCAAGACAAATGAGCCCCCGCGGGAGGTGCTGGTGTGGTTCCATCGATTCAGCGGCCGGGAGTGTGTGCTGCACTGGGCCAAGAAAGAGAGGAGCAGCAGGTGAGAGAATTCGGTAGTGTGAATCTACCAGGACTGGAGTGCGGAGGTGGCTAAGCGGCGGTACGGGTTTAACCGGACAAACGTGGTGCTGAATGCCAGGCATGTCAAATTTGGAATGCTGCAGCCTGCGCGTCTGTGTGTGACATATAAGGACCGGCACCACTACTTCGAGTCGCCGGAGGAGGCGTGGGCCTTTGTACAGGCGGAGAAGCTGGACTCGAACTAGGGTCTGGGGGCACACTATGGTCGTTGCTGTTTTTGCTGTTGCTGTTGTGTAACTTTGACATGTGGCGGGTGCTGATCTCTCTGATCCTGAACCGGAATAAGAACCCCTTGCAGTGTGGATCAGACAGGCCAATCTCGCTCCTCAATGTTGACACTAAGTTGCTGGTGAAGATCCTGGCCACCAGGATAGAGGACTGTGTGCCAGGGGTGATACACGAGGATCAGACAGGATTTGTCAAGGGACGGCAGCTCAACACGAAAGTGCGGAGATTGCTAAATTTTATTATGATGCCAGTGGTGGAGGGGGAGGCCGAGATAGTGGTGGCGCTGTATGCAGAGAAGGCGTTTGATAGATTTGAGTGGGGGTACCTGTGGGAGGTCCTGGAGTGGTTCGGATTCGGGGAGGGGTTCATCAAATGGGTGAGGTTGCTCTACGTGGCTCGGATGGCGAATGTAGTTACCAATGGAAAAAGATCGGAGTACTTTAGGCTCTACCATGGGACCTGGCAGGGGTGCCCCCTGTCCTCCTTGCTCATTGCATTGGCGATTGAAACTCTGGCTATGGCGTTGAGGGAGTCAGTGAGGTGGAGGGGTCTGGTGCGGCGTGGGGAGGATCATTGGGTATCGCTGAATGCGGACGACCTGCTGTTGTATGTGGCGGATGAAGAAGGGGGAATTCCGGGGGTGATGGAGCTGTTGGCGGAGTTTGGAAGCTTCTCGGGCTATAAGTTAAATTGAGGCAAGAGTGAGGTATTTGTAGTACACCCGGGTGATGAGGAGGATGGAATTGGGAGGCTCCCATTTAAGAGGGCCGTGAAGAGTTTCAGATACCTGGGGATGCAGGTGGCCAGGAGTGGGGGGACTCTCCTTAAGCTTAATTTTACCAGGCTGGTGGAGCAGATGGACGAGGAATTTAAAAGATGGGACATGGTGCCGCTATCGCTGGCGGATAGAGTGCAGTCCGTCAAAATGACGGTTCTCCCGAGGTTCTTGTTCCACTTTCAGTGTTTGCCCATCTTTATCCCTCGGGCCATTTTAGGAGGGTGACTAGCAGCATCAAGAGCTTTGTTTGGGCACATGGGACCCCGAGGGTGAGGAGGGTCTTCTTGGAGTGGGGGAGAGATGGTGGGGGGCTGGGGTTACCCAATCTCTCGGGGTATTATTGGACGGCCAATGTGTCGATGATGCGCAGGTGGGTGATGGAGGGGGAGGGGGCAGCATGGAAACGGATGGAGAGGGAGTCCTGTGGAGATACAAGCCTGGGGGCCCTGGTAACAGCGCCGTGGCCGCTCCCTCCTACGAGGTGTACCACGAGTCCGGTGGTGGCGGCTGCCCTCACGATTTCGGGGCAGTGGAGGCGACATAGGGAGGAAGTAGAGGGCTCGATGGAGGCTCCTTTAAGGAGGAACCATCGGTTCGTCCCAGGGAACATTGATGGGAGGTTCCAGGGTTGGCACAGAGCGGGCATCAGACAGCTGAGGGACCTGTTCATTGATGGGAGGTTTGCGAGCCTGGGGGAGTTGGAAGAGAAATTTGGGCTCCCCGGGAACATGTTCAGGTATCTGCAGGTAAAGGCGTTTGCTAGGAGGCAGGTGGAGGGATTCCCTTCGCTTCCCGTGAGGGGGGTGAGTGACAGGGTGCTTGCGGGGGTCTGGGTCGGGGAGGGGAAGGTATCTGATATCTACAAGGTAATGCAGGAGGTGGAGTAGGCATCAGTAGAGGAGCTGAAAGCTAAGTGGGAGGGGGAACTGGGGGAACAGATCGAAGATGGGACATGGGCTGATGCCCTGGAGAGGGTTAAATGTCCCTCCTCATGTGCGCGGCTTAGCCTCATCCAATACAATATGCTGCACCGGGCTCACATGTCCGGGTCTAGGATGAGAAAGTTCTTTGGGGGCGAAGACAGGTGTGTAAGGTGTTCGGGGAGTCCAGCGATCCATGACTATATGTTATGTGCATGCCCGGCACTGTTGGAGTTCTGGAAGGGGGTGGCGAGGACGGTGTCGAGGGTGGTAGCTTCCAGGGTCAAGCCAGACTGGGGACTCGCGATTTTTGGGCTTGGGGTGGAGCCGGGAGTGCAGGAGGCGAAAGAGGCCAGTGTGCTGGCATTTGCGTTCCGAGTAGCCCGGCGGAGGATCTTGCTACAGTGGAAGGATGCGAGACCCAAAAGCGTGGAGACCTGGATCAACGACATGGCTGGTTTTATTAATCTAGAGAAGGTGAAATTCGCCCAGAGAGGATCGGTGCAAGGGTATTTTAGGCAGTGGCAACCTTTCCTCGACTTTCTGGCTCAACGATAGGGTACTGGGTCAGCAGCAGCAGCAACCCGGGGGGAGGGGGCGAAGTGGGGGGGGAGAAAGGGGGGGGGCGATGACTATGTTTGCCTATTTAATTTTAATTTATTTTTAATTTTTCTTGTTGTTTACTGGGTTTGGGGTGGGGGTTGAGGGGGTGTGATACATGCGTTGATACGGTCATGGGGTGTTACAGTGATTATGGGTTTATATTCTTGCTTTTCATTGTCTGTTGTTATATTTTCTGTAAAAAATTACATTAAAAAATTATTTTTTTTAAAAACAGTAGTGGACATGCCAACACTAAGGGCATTCAAATGGTCATTCGATAGACATACGGATTATAAGGGAATCGTGCAGATGGGCTTCAGAGTGGTTTCACAGGTCGGCGCAACATCGAGGGCCGAAGGGCCTGACCTGCACTGTGATGTTCTATGTTCTATTATACCGTCTCCTTCTTCTGCCAGTACTTTCCTAGCAATAGAATACAGGTATTAATCTACAACAGTGCGCAGGTGTCTGCATTCTCTATCCATTCAATATGTTTTGAATGACATAATGTGTCATTTCCCTCAATCGATGTAACTGCTCTGTGACATCAGTGAAGAAAAAATGGCATTTTTACCAGCTGTCGCGAAACACACACGACCTCATGTCTATTCATGTTATTTGGTGCTTATCCTGAAAACGCGTGCCCGTGTTCTAATTATTAAACTCCCAATTTATCTGCCGCATTTGACATTGTTAGCTTTTTTATGTGAATTGCTGTAAATGTGCATGTCAGTCTCTTTTTCCAATATTTCTCATTTTAAAATTAAAATTGGCTGTGTTTCATTGACAAAATATTTATTAAAATTTAACGTTTTCTCCGTTTCTTGTCTCATAATTAAGGAGCGGTATTTTTTTTCCTGTTGACACACGACAATGCATTGTACGCCAGTCCACAACAGGCGCTTTCTCAAGATACGTGCATCACATCGCTTCCCTTGATTGCATAATTTGCCATATGCTCAACTGTTGCGCAAATCTGCCGATCTTAGTCTATAAAGAAATCTTTGACACTTCCTCTCTTTTGCCGAGAGAAGGACTAGAAATCCAGGAACGTCAGTCTATCAAAGTCGTTAGAAATGATAGACGTTGTGCTGTGAGTCGTGAGTAGCTGTCCACACGTTTTGCATACTTATACATGTCCACCTTGCACAATAGAATGAAAATTCCCGCCTGCCGTTCAAATTCTTCCAATGATACATCGTGAAACATTTTATTGCTTGCTTACCGGCTTTGCACATGGTAAATTCTGGTGGACAGGAAGCAAGCTTCAGTATATTTTCCCCATGTCTTATTTTGTAGTATCAGCAAAACCTGCAGGATGGCAGCAAGTGTAATATTAATCGCTTTTGTCACAAGTAGGCTTCAATTAAGTTACTGTGAAAATATACTACTCGCCAGATTCCGGCGCCCGCCCGGTCACGACTGAATTCCGACAAATCATCCAGTAGGCACACCGCACAGTTTCGAACACAAGTGTTGCGAACGTGTGCTGAGTTTAACCATCTAGATTCTAGAATTACAACCATTTTTCATGAGTGGTTCAAAAACTCATCAACATTCAATTTCGCACGGGCATCAACCAACCGACGTTTATCACATGCTCACCATCTTTGTTCTTTTTAAGTTCTGAAGGGCAGAAGACACCGCGTGTGAAGACTTTGCACGGGCTGCAAGATCATTTCAAGAATTAACTTCGTTCAACGATCGAAAAAGCAAGCGGGACAGCTTCAAACCAAATTCGGCGCAAATCAAATCAAATTAATCTAATGCCGTGATCTTGCAATGCTTTAATTTTACTGATTAAAAAAAACATAAATCAGTGAAACACAATTTTCAACGATCGTGTTTATACATTTAATGAGTTAACCCTGATATTTTTTGCACAGAGCCGCATGTTTTGGTAAGGTAATTGTTTTCAACGTCTCTATGAGTGTCTGTTAGTTCAAAGGGCAGCTGTTTGCACATGCGAATCTGGACAAATTAAAAACTGGAGGTCAACATTAGTGCTATTATATATTTATTTCATCTTTCTTTGTACCTGGTGAATTAAGTCAACTTCGATCGGTTCGTTTGGAATGCAGCATTTGGTCTATATTTACAAAGTTTGTTTTTTATGGTTCTTACGGCACCAAATCTTTCTATGCGTATGATATGCATCAGCAATTTGTTATTCAAGGGCAACATTATTTGCGGATTGCATACCATTACGCATTTTAAAAATAATTAATTATGGTGTGACTGAAATGAGAACAATGAAACACCGCGCATTAATTTACCAGTGCAAGCTTCGTCCACAATATTAAGGTCATAACTCTATATATATGATCAGGTTCCTGGAACTGGGTGAATCTGGTTTCTATAAGGCTGTCTTTTACGCGTTGATGTCACCGAAAGAACATCACGCTCTTTCCAGTTCTTTCGGAGGTTCCTGCAGTCAGTGCGTCTTCCAGTGCATCTATACTGAACAAGGCACGCGCTGATTCTGATCTTTTAACACTATATGTATCTGTCCCGAATGGTGCATGTACCTTTTACAAGTTACTTTATGCAAAAGTACATGCGGGCGCATTTTTTCAACCTTTAGAACTCGTAACTATAGAGCTGATTATTTCGCTTGTCCTGTATTCATGCAAAATACCATTATTTCGCAGTTTAAGATTTCGCATGCGTAAGTTGCTGTGGTTTTCCTCGTTGTTTTATGACTATGAATTATAGGCTATGAATCAATAGGTTGTTCTGTAAATACTTGCTTTATATCGTTCTCTTTGAGTGGACACCTTGGTATAGACTTATTTCTTTCACAAAACACAGTATATTTCATTGTACATGCACTTGTTTGGAATCGCCTGGGTGAATATAAAGAACGAATGACATATCAGCCTACTCTATCTCACAGCTTTCCTTGTACCATTTAGATTAATTGAACTTTTTTTGTTTTCCCTTCGTGGGGTAAACAATGCCAAAGAATGCCACATCGACATATTTTTATTATATCAGTTTATTCTAATGGTTCACTCTATCTCTCCAAAGAGTTTAATAGAGCGTATAAGGGCCAATTGTTTGCTTTTCATGGCGATGCCATGACACACGGATGACCATTGATCATAGTTTTTCAAAATAATTCATAATGCATTGTGTAAACTGAGACCATTCAACAAGTCTCCTTGGTCTGTCAGTGCGTTCGACGGACAGACTATCAATTAGAAAAAATGTGCAAAATTCGCCCGCCCCTGTATTTTGGCTGTATCTTTCATCAACCAGTCTTTGTAAGTCATCAGATTTTATTATCCGCATTTGCATTACCTGAAATTTGATTTCGGTTACCAAACATGCCCCGGTTACCACCTGTCCCGAAGGCTGTGCATGTGAGCTGTGTCTTTCGCATGATCGACGCATAACCATGATTTTATTTGCTTTGACTCCCGACTTATATTTCTTAAATGTGGTTCCTCTATTTCACATGTGCTTTAATGGAAAAGGGAAAACCAGTTTATTTCGGTTCATTTCTTTCTGATTCATAAATATATACGTGTCCCGATATCGTTGTCTATAGATTTTCTGAAGGTAAACATGGTGTCCATTCGCTAATTATAGGCTTTTAAAAAGATACTTGAATCATATCACTCTCATCAAGTTGCATAACTTGGAATAAACAGATGTGCCTATCCCAATATATATGTATATGCCGATGGTCAACAGGTCTTTCACGCTTCCGATCTCTCTCCATCACAACAGATATCTATCCAGGAACATAATTTCACGTTCTATCAACTCTCGCTAAAGATGGCAGGTAACTCCTGTGAGGCATGATAATGCCGTGTGCTGGGACGTTTGGACCAATATCTGTTCACATGACATGCATACTTGTACACATTTTCAATGCAAGAATGGAACCACTCGGCTATCGTTCGAATTCCCCAAATTAAACACAATAATATTTATAAAAGTCCAACAGTAAATGATTTCCGTACCATCTTTACACTTCATGCATTCTGTGGGGGCAGAACACAGGCTTATGAAAATTTTGCACATTTTTTTAAAGTTCATACTCAAATCTAACAGAACACGAAGGAAAAAAATATCAAATCAACAGTAACTCCGAATAAATACCACAGAAAGCACTTCACACTGATTCGAAAATAAGTATTTCACAAATGAGCTGAATTTAAAATCTTGCAACGAAAACCGTTGATCATGAATGGATCAACACTCGCGACCATTGATCAACATATGCAATTTCAGACAGGTGTCAAAGAACCAACTTTCATCGTCCTCAATCCTAGTCCTTTTTTCAGTTATGGTGTACATCACTGTCTTGTCCATATTTTGAACACTTTTCATATGATGTGAATACATTTGCGATCAAGAACAGCAAACCTAAATGCAAGACTAAAGTTGATTGAACGATTCCAAAAGAAAGCGGAACTGCTTGAAGTCAAAAGGAACAAAAACTAATCAATCGAACCCTGTGATTTTGCATTGCTTTGTATTGAATTCTTGAACAAAATCAGAAGGTTATCATTTCCAATGATCTTGTTTTAGATTGCATAAACGCAAAGTGATATAATTGCACAGGGCGACACATTTCGCAAAAGTAATAGTTCACAGCATCTTGACGAAGAACGTTGAGGAAAATTGTGGGGTGGTTAGCAGACTAAATTTAATAGATTGTCTCCTGGGCAGTTATAAAGCAGAAGCCCATATCTATTTTCCTTGTGTTATGCTTGGCGGATAAACTGCATACTTGTTTATTTATTTTTTCCTGCAGCGGGGTATAATGTTCAAATGTGGCATTGGTACATAATTGTGAATGAGTGAGTCTAATTGTTCTGTGTAGCTCCAATTGTTTTTATGCCCCTTATATGCATCAACAATGTGTTATTCAAGTTAGTATTTATTCGCGGTTGGCATGCTGTCACACTGTTTTAAAATATTCATTCCTGCGATGTTGTGTCTCAAACGAAAACAATGGACGACATCGCAATGAACTGACAGAGGTCACTTCTTGCACACAAATAATCTGCGAAGTAATTGTAAAAATGCGAGTGGTCCTGTATTTTGTGTATATTTGGCCTCAGGGTGCACATATCACTGACCAGGACTCGCGCTGTTTCCATTTCTCCCTGTTGCAGGTGCGGCAGGTGCTCAGTGGTATACATTGCTGTACCTAAAATAAACGAGGCATTCCAATGAATCCGATATTTTCATGCCCGACGAAGCTTCCTCACTTGACGTTGGTTCCAACCACGTGCATGCTTATATAAATATATATGCCACAACATTTTTAAATCTTTCGCATTAATACATATAGATGGCTCTTATCGTTGTCCATCTACGTTTTGTAAATTAAGGGTTTATCACTATGTATGTTATTGCATTGAAAAATCGTTGTTCTTTTGCCTGTGGTCTCATCACTTTGAATGCGAGCATGTCATTCAACAGATCTATGCACAGGTCACCGTGTCACATCGTTCTCTTTGATCGGTTACATTGTATAAGTTCATCTCTTTCACACAAATCTGTATTTTGATACTGCATGTTGTTGGGGAAAAATACTTGGGTGAATATAAATCAGGAATCCAATATCAGCGCTATTGTAAATAATAAAGAGCCGTGAGGTGATTATGCAGCTGTACAAAACCTTGGTCAGGCCACATTTGGAGTACTGTGTGTAGTTCTGGTCACCTCATTTTAGGAAGGATGTGGTAGCTTTGGAAAAGGTGCAAAGGAGATTTACCAGGATGTTGCCTGGAATGGAGAGTAGGTCATACGAGGAAAGGTTGAGGGTGCTAGGCCTTTTCTCATTAGAACAGAGAAGGATGAGGGGCGACTTGATAGAGGTTTATAAGATGATTAGGGGAATAGATAGAGTAGAGAGTCAGAGACTTTTTCCCCGGGTGGAACACACCATTACAAGGGGACATAAATTTAAGATAAATGGTGGAAGACATAGAGGGGATGTTAGAGGTAGGTTCTTTACACAGAGAGTAGTGGGGGCATGGAATGCACTGCGTGTGGAAGTAGTTGAGTCGGAAAAGTTAGGGACCTTCAAGCGGCTATTGGATAGGTACATGGATTAGGGTAGAATAATGGAGAGTCGGTTAACTTCTTAAGGGCAGCACGGTAGCATTGTGGATAGCACAATTGCTTCACAGCTCCAGGGTCCCAAGTTCGATTTCGACTTGGGTCGCTGTCTGTGTGGAGTCTGCACATCCTCCCCGTGACTGCGTGGGTTTCCTCCGGGTACTCCGGTTTCCTCCCACAGTCCAAAGATGTGCAGGTTGGGTGGATTGGCCATGGAAAATTGTCCAAAATTCTATGATTAACCTAGGACAAAAGTTCGGCGCAACATCGTGGGCCGAAGGGCCTGTTCTGTGCTGTATTTATCTATCTCATAACTTCTTTGAGCCAGCGAGATTCAGTGTCCTTCCACTCATTCATTTTTCTTTTATTTTTCTGCAAGAGGCACATGACACCACTGAATGCAACATTGGGGTATTTTGTTGTAGTTGTTTATCACGATCGTTCTCTGTGTCTTCAAGGATGTTCATACACCTTACATGAAATGAAATGAAAATCGCTTATTGTCACGAGTAGGCTTCAAATGAAGTTACTGTGAAAAGCCCCTAGTCGCCACATTCCGGCGCCTATTCGGGGAGGCTGTTACAGGAATCGAACCGTGCTGCTCGCTTGCTTTGGTCTGCTTTCAAAGCCAGCGATTAGCCCTGGATCAACACTTTACGATCCAAGCTGAAGAGTTTCAGCGATTTGCAGAACCTGAACAATGTTCCAATAAATTCATAATGTTCTGCGTCTAGAGATACGGTTGAATAACGTCTCATTCTTCTGACAGTCCCTCCGTCGCACATAAGATCAATTAGAAACACTGCAACAATGCACAGATTCTTGCGATTTGTGTGTATATGACTTTATCGCACTTTATGTTCTCGCATTCATAAGTCTCTGTTGATTTGTCTGTCTTCTTATAATGAATGACAGCTTATGAATCAATAGTTTGCTCAAACATGTTTCTCTATGACGTTCTTTTTCCTCTGAATCGATGTAACTGCGCTTCCATATCAGTGAACTAATATTGCATAATTCCCAGCTCATGTTATACACCTGGGACCTCACGTCTCAGTGTTTTTACATGTACTTTTCCGGAACAACGCATGCTCCTTGTCTAATTAGTTAGATCCCGATTTATCTGCCGCATTCAGCGTTGGGCCCTTTTGCATGTGCCTTTATGTAACTGTTATGCCAGTAAATTATTGCGATATTTCTCACTTTAAATAAATTTATGGCCGTATCATTGGCGAAAAATTTCACATTATTTAGTATTTTCACCGTTTCTGTTCTCATATCGATTAAATTGCGGTGTATTTTTACCAAACGACAATGCATCGAAGGCCTGCTCACAAAAAGTGTTTGTCAAGATGCGTGCAGCATTTCTCTCCCTTTGATTGCATAATTTATCGCAAGTGTATCTCTGCTACACACATGCGCAGGCTCCGTCTGTCGGTACATGTTGAATACCAACAATTCTTTCACAAGTGATCTCTTTCTCCAGGATATATATCCTGGAACTCAAGTCTTTCAACGTTTGTTTGGAATCATATGCATCTTCTTGTTCGCCTTGACAAAGTCGTGAACTCGGCTATTTTCTCCAAAATAATCGACACGATTTGCACGATTAAAAATAATTGTTTAATAGTAGAATGAAAATTCCTTACCATCGATCGCATTCGTCCATAGAAACGAAGTCAGTTCAATGGCGGGATGGTTTGCAGAACTGAACCTGCGCAAATTGAAAGTATGACTGAAATATTGGTGCTATTATATATAATTATTCAACGTTCCTTTTCTCTGGTGTATTAAGTGCACAACTATTGTTACTTTGTTTTCGGAAAAGCAAAGAGAATATGTTTCGAATGAAGCAATTGGTAAGTATGGATAAAGAGTTGTTCTAATATTTCTGGAGTATCACAATTTTTTTTCATGCGTCTAGTGTTCATCAGCAACATGCTATTCAATGGAACGATTATTCGCGGATTCCATACAATCCATATTTTCTCAAAATATTGCATTATGGTGTGCATCACCTCGCATTTGATTGTGCGTGCATACTTGGCACACAGTGTCAAGGTGTTAAAACTATAAACATTCTGACGTTCCTGCATTTCCGGTGCGTCAGATTTCAATATGACTTGAATTACATATTGTTCTATTTTCCTCAGAAAGCATATGCGCGTTGCAGTCACTGAAAGTAAACAACTGACTATCGAGCACTCCCGATTCAGGATATTAATCTAATCAGTCAGTTATACCGGCGTATCTATACTGAATGAGGCATACTCTGATTCTGATATTTTGATATCCAATTTCGTTGTGCCACTCGAAACAAGGCCCTGTTGTTTAGAGCTGACTCTTACCGTTTTTCATCTGCACCTGCAAATTCCTTTCTATGCACACTTTATGTTCTCGCATTCATAAGTCTCTGTTGATTTGTGTGTCTTCTTATAATGAATGACAGCTTTTAATCAATAGTTTGCAGAACTGATACCCGCTTCATATCGCTGTATTTGATTGGGTGCATTGTTGTGGACTGATCTCTTGCATGACAGCCCATGCATTGCATTGCACATGCAGTTGTTGGATAGCAACTGGGCGAATATGAAGCAGGAATCAGACATCAGCATTTGCTTTGTGCCATGGGGCTTAAGATTCTTCCTGCTGTTGGTATATTCCGAGAGATAAATAATACCTCTGAATTTATATATGATTTCTTCTAATTTTTCACCTCATCTCCAAGTAGTTTACTGTAATGTACAAGAGTGACCAATTTGGTTTTCATGGTGAAGCCATTCGCGGTTTGCACATATCAGCGTTTTACAAAGTAATTCTTTATGCGCTGTGAAGATTGAGATCATGCAGCACATCGAAATTTGCTTCAGTACTTTCGTCGCACGAACTATCAATTTGAAAACCTATGCAATTCATACGCTCCTGTATCTTCGGTTTATCTTCTGCAATTTGTATTTGAAACACATTAGATTTAACTTCCCGTATTCGATCGACCTTCACTTTGGTAACGGTGAACAAACAAGGCACTATTTCCAGCTCTCTCGGATCGTTTCGATCCGAGGTCTCTGCGTGTTAGATGTGTACTTACCATGCTGAAAGCATGACCGTGAGTTTATTTTTACAAGTGATATATCTTTAGCGCTTTTGGCGTTGATGACTTTTAAATGTGCTTTTATGTAAAAGAAAAAGTCAGGGTTTTAATATTATTTTTCTCTCACTCAAATATATGTGGCTCCGTGCCTTTATCTATAGAATTTGTCAAATGAAGTATTTTGCCTGGTCATCCTATTAGTATGCACGGCACGTTTGCTCCGGACAGACTTGTAAAATATACTTGCATCATATCGCGTTCTTTGATTGCATAATTTGGCATAAACTCACAGCAGTCCCATAGGTTTTTCGATCTCAATCTGTTTGTACACGCTGGATATCAGCAAATCTTTCACACTTCCGTTCCTTCTCCGAGCGCTGGTGATAACTACCCAGGGTATTAATTTTGCATCTATCAGAGCTTGTCTGAGTTGAGGGTTTCTTCCTCTGTGAATTGGGTACTGACACCAAAGTGTATCCACATGACTTGCACATTTATGCATTGTTAATACAAGAATGGAATCTCTCGGCTGACGTTCAGATTCTCCCAATTAAACAAAATAATATTTATAAAAAAATAAGTCTTAATGACTTCCATACCATCTTTCAACTTCCGAATTATTTTTGGCAAAACACAGTCTGTACGTTTTTGTTACACTGCAATGCAACCAAACAGAGCCCGAAGAAAGGACATATGAATTGAATAGAAATCTCTGATGAAATATTTACGAAACAGATGACACAGATTCGAAAGTAAGTGTTTCCAAAAATGTGCAGAATTTAGACATTTGCAATTGATACCATTTATCATGAATTATCGGAACACTCGCTAACATTGTTCCGCATATGTAATTGAACACATATTAAACAACCAAATTATAATGTCCTCAATCCGAGGTCTTTTTAGTATTTCGGGGACAAAAGAGCACGTTTGTGCATATTTTGAACAGTTTCCATTTTGATGTGAAAGGAATTATGAGATTACCTACAGCAAACCTAAGTTCAAGATAAAACGTTGTTGATTGATTCATGAAGAAAGCGACACAGAGACTCGTCGAATGGAGCACAACATCAATCAATCCAATGCAGTGTTCATACATTGCCTCATCTTTCATTCATTAACAGACGGAGATTAATTAAATAACGTTTTCAATGGTCTTGTTTTTACATTGCATCAAAGTTAGGGGTGATTTCATTGCACAAGGCTCCATGTTTAGCTAATGTTACAGCTACCAGAACATTTGTGAGGGACATCGTGTACAATAGTGGGCTAATTTGTTAATTAAATGTAAAGCAGAAAACCCAAATATCGAGAACTATTATCGTTGCTTTGTGCTTGACGGATGAAGTGTGAAAATCTTTTTATTTTTCTTTCTCTGCGAGTTGCAAATAATATACTCGAAAACAGGATTGACATATTTTTTTGAAGAGGTTTCTTCTTCTAGTTTTGTACATATGCAATTGTTTACATGCACATTATATGTATGAACAATTATCTATTCAATGTAAAGATTATTCGCGATTCACACTCCATCGCGCTGTTTTAACATTTGTTCTCATGGTATCTTAACTGAGAGAAGAGACGCACCATGCATTCGACAGTCAGAGTTCTCTTCACATACGCAATCAATCCAGAAAAAGAACAATAAAATGCTCGCGTACCTGCAATTTGGGTGCAGCTGCCCTCAATATGACGTTGAATTACATAAGACTTGCATTCTCCCCTATGCTGTATGTATGCGTTGACATCACTGAACAGGCAATGCGTTGTTTTCAGCTTTCCAGGCACATGTGCATTCCAAGCTAGTCCTACTTACTGGTGGATCTATATATACTGAATTATGCAAACCCGTGATGCTGATCTTTGAACAACCTATGTATGCTTCTCACTAGGGTTCATAATTTTTCCATGTGCACTTATGTAAATATACAGGCCAATACATATAGAAGAAATTAATTCGACATATATCAACAGTGACATTGGAATAAAATATTCATACCATCGTTCACTTTCTTCCATATAAACTCCGTTATTTGTTAAAGGAAATCATTTTTTTGCGTGCTTACCATCTTTGTACTTCGCTAATTCTGTTGGGCAGAATACAAGCTTCCAAATAATTTACACACTTTTTATTTTGCAATCTGGACAAAACGAGCACGACAACAGGAAATATAAACTCACCAATGAACTCTGACGTATCATCCAACAAATTCACGCCTCAGCTCCCAAAACAAGAGTTGTGAAATGTGCTGAAATTAACCTCTTTCAATTGAAACCATTTATCATGAAGGTGTATTGTGCACAGTGTGAGTCTTTTACTGGAGAAAGTATCATAGAGTCATGTATTCGTATAATTTACAGTGCTGAAGGACGACATTCGGCCTATCGAGTCTGCAACTGCACTTTGAAAGAGCACCCGACCAAATCCTACAACTCCACCCTATCCCCGTAACACAGTAACACCACATAACCTTTATCGACACTAAGGGCAATTCAGCATTGCCACTCTATTAACCCGCACATCTTTGGACTGTGGGAGGAAACTGTAGCAACGGCGGAAACCCACGCACATACGGGGAGAACATGCAGTTTCTGCACAAACAGTGAACCAAGTCGGGAATCGATCCTGGGGCCCCGAAGCTGTGAAGCAACTCTTCTAACCACTATGCTAACGTGCTGCCCTATATGCACTGGCACTGCACTGTGTGCAGCGGAGATTTAATACGTTGATTCCGGAGTTTAGATGATATGCTTATGAGGAGAGACTAAGTAGACTAGGAGCATGGGCATTGGAATTTCGAAAAATGAGAGGGTGTCTGGAGAAACATATAAAAGTATGAAGGGAATGGACAGGAGAGAAGCAGACAGTTTCTATCCTCTTGCGGCTGAATCTAGAACGAGGGGCATAGTCTCAAATAAAGTGGAAGCATATTTAGATCTGCTTTGTGGAGGAACATCTTCCGCCAAAGGCTTGTGAATCTGACGAATTCACTCCTCAATTAATCTGTAAAGGCTAACTCGTTAAATGTTTTTAGAGAAAGATACATAGCTTTTTGAACACTAAACGAATGAAAGGTTATGGTAAGTAGCAGGATAAATAGGGGATGATTCCACAAGAAAATCCACCATGAAATTTTCAATAGTTAAGCGAGCTGCAGAGGCCAGGTCAAATCGATTTTCCATAAGACCAAAATACATAGGAGCAGAAATAGTCCACTCAACCCAACGTGTCTGCTCCGCTTTTCAATCATGGCTGATACTTTTCTCAACCCCATTCTTCTGCCTTCTCCCCATAATCCCTGATACCCTTATTAAGCAATAACCTATCTATTGCGGTCTTAAAGGCACTCAGTTATATGACTCCAATAGCATTCTGCAACAGAGATCCACTGATTTACTACGCTCTGGCTGTAGAAATTCCTCCGAATCTCTTTTTTGAGGGAGCGCCCATTTAGTCTGAGATCGTGCCCTTTCGTTCTAGTATTTCCTAGAAATGGACGCATCCTCTCCACGTTCCGTCTACCCAGAACTCGCAAAATACTGTTAGTTTGAATAATATCCGCCCTCTTCCTTCTCAACTCTACAGTGTACAGGCCGAGAATCCTCAACCGTTCCTCATATGACATGCTCTTCCGTCCAACGATCATTCTTCTGGATATCCATTGATCTTTCCAAGGCCAGCACATGTTTTCTCTTATAGTGCCAAACACTGCTCACAATACTCGCATTGGAATTTGCCCAAAGCCTTGCACGACCTCAGACGTAAACCCCTGGCCTTGTATTCCCACACGACAGGAATGCTACCATTTCACTATCCTTCGTAGCTGCCGCCTGAATTTATACGTAAACTTAAAGGAATATTTGAACAAGGACTGCTAGGTCCCTTCTTTAGTTTCTGAAGCTTTTCCCCATTTAGAAAATGGACTATGTCTCTGCTTCCACTTCCAAAATGCATAATCCTCGCACTTTTACACAGTGTTTTTCCACCTATCACTTCTTTTCTCACTCGGCTCGACCGCCCATGTCCTCCTGCAGACTGTCTGCTTCCTCAATACCACCTGAACCTCTTCAGATCTTTGTATTATCTGAAAACCTGGAAACATTGCCTTTAGTTCCTTCTTACAGATCATTAATTTATATCACGAAAAGCTGTGTTCCCAGCACTGAACCCTGAGGCACACCACTAGTCGTCGGCTGCAATCCTGAAAAAGTTCACTGGTGCCTCAAACTCTGCCTTCAGCTAGACAGACAATCTTCTATCCATGCCAGAATCGTATCCTTAACCCCAGTGTTCTTCGTTTATTTGACAAGCTCCGATGCGGCACAGTCCTCATTGATTTCGTTGAGGATGACATATTGATGCAGGTTTGGCAGTGGAAGTGGTGTATATGAATTTCAGGAAGGCATTTGATAAGGTCGCTCGCTGTAGGCTCATTCAGAAAGTCAGGTAGAATACAATACAGGGAAATGTAGCTGTCAGTAATAATAATTGTTTGGCCGAAAGAAGACACCGAGCTTCAGTTAATCGAAAGCTTTCCGCCTGCAGGTCGTTGACCAGTGGTGTCCCGCAGGAATCTGTTTTGGGGCCTCTGCTGTTTGTGGTTTTTATAAATGACTCGGCTGATTAGGTGGAAGTTTGGCTGAATAAGATTGCCGATGACACGAAGGTCGGTGGAGTTGTCGATAGTGTCGACAGCTTTTGCAGGTTACAACAGGACATTGACAGGATGCAGTGGTAGGTTGAGAATGTGAGAAGTGGCAGATGGAATTTACGCGAGATAAATGTGAAGTAATTTATTTTAGAATGTCTAATTTGAATGCTGATTGCTGGGTAAAGGCAGGATTCTTGGATCTGTGGAGGAACAGAGGGATCTTGGGTTCCATGTACATTTTTCCATCACGTTGCCACTCAGGTTGATAAGGATATTAAGAAGGCAATATGATGACTTGGGATTCATTAACAGGGAGATTGAATTTACGAGCCGCGATATTTTGTCTGTAGCTTTATAAAACCGTACTTAGACCCACACTTGGAATAGTGGTCGTACTGTTCTGGTCGTCTCATTATAGGATGCATGTTCATGCTTTTGGAGAGGGTGCAGAGGAGATTTACCAGATGCTGCTGGACTGCAGGCCATGGCGTATTAAGAAAGTTTCAGGGTGCTATGGGTATTTCTCACTTGGGCAAAGAAGGAAGCGAGGTAGACTTGAACAGATGTTTACAGTGTGATGAGAGGCCTGGAGTACAATGGATACGCCGAGGAGACTATTCCCCAGGGCGCAAATGATTGTAACGAGGCGACATAATTTTAATGCGATTGTGGAGAGTTATAGGAGATATGCCAAAGGTCGGCACGTTACTCAGAGAGTGGTGGCTGCGTAGAATGAACTGCCAGCAGAGCTGTTGGAGTCAGAGTAATCGGGGGCATTTATTCGAAAGTTGCACAGGCACACGAACAACAGTAAATAAAAGGTGTGTAGATTATGTTGATATTAGATTAGGATAAACGGTTGGAACAACATCGTTGGCCGAAGTACCAGCAATGAGCTGTATTGGTCTCAGGTCTATGTTCTATATTAGACCGGCTTTCTGCTGTTCAAGTGGCTCTGGTGGCTAACAACAGACAAAGCGGTTGTGGGAGTCTCGTTTCGACTGGCTCCAAAGTGAGTAAGGGTTCTTGGTTCCCCGACTTTTCCCTCGGCGGCGCCATGAGCGGGGATTGACCACCAAGGCTCGGTGTAGGTGTATTGTGTCTGGAATGATGCGGCCATGGGACGGCCCCTCATCTTCGGGAAGTGGTCATGAAGTCTGACCATCCCTTTAGAATGTCTGAGTGTTGGTGAAAGTTTTGTTGAAGCCGAAGGGTTTCACGTGCTTGACATTATACCATCGGCTTTCTTGGAAGGCAAAAGCATATTATATGCGGAAGTCCAAGATTTATTTATTATTGTATAGGGTCGATATATTTCAGGGACAAATTCGTAGAGGAATACAACACATGGAGCACGAGCTGTTCTCCTAATTCGTACTCGCGAGGCTTCACTTTCCCACCGATTAGGCTTCAATTTGTTGCTTTCTCTTGGTTAGGTTAACTACTGCAGCCTGTTGGGCGGCGTTTAAAATTTGTAATGAACCTTCCTTGGCGCTGTCGTGCGTTAGATCTGCGAATACCGGTACAGATCGTCCAACCTATGTACGGGTTTCGTTCATGGTAGAGACCGCCTGGTCATTAGCACATGGGAAGTAAAACCGTGGGAACTAGACTCGGTGTTTTGCATCGCCAAGAGTACAGAAGGCAGAATGTTGTTCCAAGAGTGGTCATTCCGCTGAACAATTTTGCAGATAATGCCGTCTTGGGTACTGTTTATTATTATTTTTTCAAATAACTTTTGATTACCCAATTATTTTTTCTGACTAAGAGGCAATTTAGCAATCCATCTAGCCTACACAGCTTTGGCTAGTGGCCGAGAAACCCACACAAACACGGGAAGAATGTTCTAACACCACACAGACAGTGACCCAGAGCCGGAATCGAAAATGCAACCTCGGCTCCGTGAGGCGAACCCACTGTGACACCGTGTTGCCCTGGGTAGTGTTTAATATTACGGCATGATTCTGGGTAGTCTACGATGAGCAATTGTTGCTTAGCACGAACACACTCATCACCCACGTTATTATCTGTGAAATTAGGGCCCTGGTTATAATCGATTCTCTGATGGTCGAGCAATCCTTGTGAATATGTGCTGCACTAGGATGTCAGCCGTGACATTGATCGTGTTCATTCAGATTGGAAACACCTCCACTCTGTTAAATAGTGTATGTACAAATGGCAGCACTGCGGCACAGTGGTTAGCCCAGCTGCCTCACGGCGCCAAGGTTCCAGGTGCAATCCCCTCCGTGTGGAGTTTGCACATTATCACCGTGTTTGCATGGGTTTTGCCCCCACAACCCAAAAATGTGCAGGCTAGGTAGATTAGCCACACTACATTGCCACAAATTGGGAAAACAAATGAATTGGGTACATTAATTTTTTTAAAATAGTATATACAATGACCAGGATGTATGCACATCCTTCCACTATTCTACTGCAGGGGGTAGAATTTGTCAGTCTACACATTCATCCAAAGGCGCTCCACAGGGTTGCGATTTCATTCACCTGTGTGAGCATATTTTTCAGGATTCTTTATGATATAGTTTGCACAACAGAATGTCGTATATCATGCTCTCGAGTTGGCCACGAAAACAATCATTTGATTCGCTCATTTGTGGCACTGGTCTCCTGATGGCTCTGTACATCAAGATTTTGGAAAATCAGTTGATTCCGGTTCCGGGTCCCAACCACGTCGAGGCACCTTTAAGGACTGGTCTATCTTATGTGGAGAGCGTGGTCTGCCATTTTTCGATGGAAGCGGGATATTCCCCTTCCTGAATTTGTTTCAGGTCGTCGTCACTGCAATTGTCCTGTTTAAGTTCTTAGACTTTGTCTGGCTGGAGGTTGCATTTTCAGTAACCGTGGTGACAATGGGTTGCCAAAAGTATTATTTTCGGTCATCCTATATGGCTAATTCGGCTACTGTTATGCTGCCAATTGTGGAGGAACGGTAGTGTGTCTTGACCTAATAATGCCGTACTCATGGCCTCGGACAGTTTGAGAAAGGAATCTCAATAACGACGAGGATTGCAGAGGCTGTCCATCTGCCAAGATTAATTCACTGGCTTCCACAAATAGCACACCGTTTGTTAAGCTGATGCTGTGTGACTTATTACTGTTTGAAGTATGGATACTAGTGTGGGGAGCAGGTCAGGGATGCTGACCACGGAAGCGATGCTACTTGCACTTCAGCCTGGGCAATTATTTATGGGAACTTTTAAGGATATTTCCATTTGCGACTTGTCTTCCTGGTACTCATATAAATTGCACATCCTGTTTTCGTGTTTCCTTCCTCTGCGATGGAAGGTCCGTCTGCGTATGTTTTAAAGTGCAGCTGTCCTGACTGATGTCCAATTTTCTGAGCAGAATTGACCCCGTTGTGTCATTTATTGGCCGAGTACGGAATTCCTGCGGTACATCACCGGAGCGTGACGTTGTCTGCGAGAAAAGTGCATACTCGTATACATTTTACTTCAATGTCCAGGCCTGGAGCATTAGGGTCTATCATGCTATATGGCAATGGCTAAGGCCCCAGATTCGATCCGTCCCTTCAACAGAATATTATGGGGGTGTATTTATGAAGTTGCTGAGGTGGTTCAAGCCGTCTGCACAGTCAATGTGGCGTACTACCCTGAAAACTAACAGCAGGTGTCTTTCACATTTCGAGAGGCTTTGTTCCAGCGGGGTTAGCGTGTGGGAAGTGTTGCTTATTGGTCCGAGTCATCTGTGCCAATCCTGAATCAGCACGGCTGGCATTCTAATTTCAGTGGTCGCCACCGCAAGTGCAAATGGAAGATCAGAGTCAGACACGTGCATGACAGGAGTTTGTGGGAAGGATTGTTTCAGTTTTTCGATCGCATGTGTGTGTGTCTCAGTCCGGCTCCATGGGTTTTTTTTCCGTAGGAACTGAGAAAGTGGGGCGGCTGTGGCGCCAAAACTATCACTATGGTTTAGCAGTACTCGACAAAGACTAGAAAGGAGCCTTGCGAGCTCACGTCCTGTGGTACGGGAAGGATTTATACAGGTTCGTTTCATTTCCTTTCAATCTGGTGATTCCGCCCGATCACTACCATAGCCAAGTAGGAGAATTGAGGTCTCATAAAAAAGTGATACCTTGGGAGTTATCTTTAACCCTAATGTAATGAGGAAATTCAGGGTTTTTGTATCTTCAGATTTTGGGATGTTCCCCTCTGTTTTAAGTTTGCAGGAGGAGACCGTCTATCGATAATACCAGACATTCTTTTCAGGCAATATTCATTAAGTTTGCCTAATCGCCGGAGGAATATAGAAGGGGAGCCATGGAAACGCTGGTCACACACATCCAGGTGTAATGTTGCTCCTGGAATGTAACAACAAATTTACACTGACAGTGGCGATCTAAAAGATTCAACAAGAAGATGCTGCTAATGCCCAGCACCGTAAACTATCTGCCCTCCGGGACTATCTCAACATTGTTTCAGGGCGTCCATCACTGTCGGAGGCATGACCGGATTTGCCTGTTCAGTGTTCGGTAATCGATGGTGAGCGTTCCGGAACCCGTTGGTATCCTTCCCAGTGATATGTGGAATTATTGTTGGAGACGATGGGGTGCAGGAATCCCTGATACAGTAATCTGTAAATTACAATGGCCACTTCTCCTTCGGTTTGCTTAGTGAAGCCATACTGTTTTTGAGGTTCTGAATAAGGGACTTTATGATAACTTCCATCATAAATCGACCACAATGGTGTTTGAGGTTTTGGGGAAGTAACGAGTATGCCCAGTGCTTCCGGGATGTCAGTCATGTCTGCGGGTTTTAGCCACAGATCACGAAGAGTGGAGATCCATTCTACATATATGCTGGTGACTAATTCGAACGTGGATTCGCGGATGGTTGACATTAACTGTATTCAGAAATAACAAGTTTGAACGAAAAAATAAATTTCCTCATCAAACCGGACGCTAAAATATGCATTGCTTCCATGAGGAGTTGAACAAGAATTGAGGTGGTGCATATCTGGTTCCCACGTCAAAATTTAACAGGTGCGATTCCACACATTACTAAAGATGACCCGTGAAGCTATTCAACATATTCGTTTTGTGAGTACGACAGGCGAGGTCAACGGAAGAGTTCAGGAGAGTGCACATCCTCCTGTGTCCCATAGAAACGCGACAGGGTGCCGCCTACCTTTAACTTCTGGTCGCCCGTCATTAACACATTTGGTGTTGCACACACAAATCACCCTCATGCATCTGGTCCGTATTATAATCGGGTGTAGACTCTGAAGGGTTTTGTGGAGAAATGTGTCTGTTGGGTTTATGGTGATTGTTGGGCAGATCCTTCGAGTTGCATGGGTCGGGGAAGCGTTGAGATGGGGAGTGGTTAAGAGGTGACTACACTGCCGAACCAAATGGTCGACTTGCCCGTTTTTATAAAACTGTGCTTGTGATAGTAGGTATATTAGCTCAGCTCAGTACTGTTACCGGACGCCGGATCGGGGAAATATTCCTCATGTGTCTAGGTTTCCCTGTTTCGACTATTCACACGAGGTGGGTATTCGCAGCTTGTGGGTCACCTGCTTTCAGCTCCGTCCTCGTTCAAAGACGCTTGTCCGGAATGCGAGGTCGGGCGGATGGCATTCATCCTTCCTGGTTTTGTGTGGTTTAGGATGCTTATTTGTTTGATGCCCCACAGCGAAGCCTATACATCTTAATAAGTATTATCCTGGGGTCTTAATTCTCTCACTTGGTGGCCACGGTTGGTGGTATCGGCTCTCAGTGTACAGGTACAAGTGGACCGCTGGTATATGTCTTATTGAACTCAATTCAATTGCCGAAACACCACAAATAACTGATTACTGAATGGCCAGTTTATGCCATCGGATGCTCTTGTCGCCGGTGCTGTCAGTTATTTAAATCGTTCAATGGGTTGAAGCTATTGTATCCTAAGGCAGAGAAGTCTCTTATTTGAATACATTTAGAATACTCAATTTTTTTCGTTTCCAAATAAGGGGCAATTTAGCCTGGCCACTTCACCTATCCTTCACCTTTTTTGGGTGCTGGCGTGAGAAACACGCAGACACGGCTAGAATGTGCAAACGGGTAGAAACTTCACACGGACAGTGACCAGGGACCAAACCCAGGTCATCGGCGCCATGAGGCAGCAGTGCTAGGCACTGTGGCACGGTGCCGCGAACAGCCGTCTAGGTAGTACCCAACGGCAGCCTTCATCACTGGTTGGATTCCCCCAGCCACGGTTTTGAGGTCGGGAAGATAGAATGGATAACGGGGATTAAACATCCTAAAATAATTTTGAACTATTTGATTCACGATAGCACAAGTGGGCAGCACGATAGCACAAGTGGCTTGGCAGCACCAGAGTCCCAGGTTCCATTCCCCGCTGGGTAATTGTCTGTGTGGAAGGGTAAAAGTGAGGATTTGTGGATCGGCGCAGGCGCGAGGGGCAGAATTTTCCTCACTGTACATTCACACTGTACATTCTGTGTATTCTACCCCTGGGTCACAATCCCCTGAATGCCTGGTGAAGGGACACATTACCCTGCGTTTAATGAATGTTGTAGGATCCCGAACTCCGGCACACATTTGGTGCGGTCTGCAGCGTGTGCAATTTTCTCTTTCCCTGCTTGATGCAAGACTTTTACTGCAAGTTTTTGGCTGCTGCTTTTCATTAAATTGCTCCAATTTATTCGCTGTGGTGTCTTTTTCACTGACAGCTAGCTTTTTTTTTTGGATTCGCAGTATTGTATTGAGATTGCAACCTGCTCATATTACGTAATTGATCTGACTCATGACTAAACTCTCCAACCAATTCATAATGATAAATTTAAAGCTAATCGGACTTTAGTCGTTGAGGCACGTTGCCTGGTTCTTCTTTGGAACCGGCATCATGGCTGACTTCTTAAAGCAGGTGGAAAACTCGAAATGAGGTAGGGAGAGGTTGACGTTATCCAGCAACGCACCACCAGTTGTTCTGCGCAGTATGTGGTGGCACGACAAGGGACTCGTCAGGATCATTTATTTCCGAAGGGTCACTTTCATGAAGTGCGATCTAACTTTGAAAGCGTTGAGGGGAGATATGCGTTTGCCCGGCGCTGTTGGCCCAGTTTGTTGGGTTTCTGCGCGAAACGGCCATTGAGTGCGTTGAGTTCATCGCGGAAGTGTACTTTGTTGCAAGCGATTGTACTTGGTTTTGCTTTGAAGCCCGTTATCTTGAGTTATATTCCTTTCCTAGTGCTAAGAGGAAGAAGTGCACTTCTATTGTTTAAGCCATTTTCATTTTCATTTTCAAGTATCTGACTCCCCAAACACCCCAGGCAACCCCTTCCAGGAAATCACTGCCCTAGCCCTCGCGCATCTCCTCTAAACTTGGCGCTATGCCGCCTGCTGAATGACCACTCCACCCTGGGAAAGAATGTCTGGGGATCCACTCTATCTATGCTCCTCATAATCGTGAAGACCTCCTACAGGTCTCCCCTCAACCTCCGTAATTCTACTGAGAACCGACCGAGCAGATTTAGCCTCTCCGCATAGCTAAAACCCTCCAGACCAGGATCCGTCCTGGTAAGCACCCTCACCAAAGCCTGCATATCCTTTGGTTAGTGTGGCGACCAGTATTGTGCGCAATATTCCAAATGTGGCCTGACAAGGTTTCTGTACAACTGCAACATTACTTGACAGGTTTTCTACACGATGCATCATCCAATGAGGGCAAGCATTCTGAATGCTTTCTTGACAACTTTGTCCAACTGTGTTGCCACTTACAAAAACCCGTGGACCTGCACCGCAGATTTCTCTGTCCTTCTATTTTCCTATGTGTGTTGCCAATTACGGTATAATCCCCCTCTGTGCTCAGAACATATGAAAGAGATGGAAGAGTTCGTCATCTGGCCGTTCAAGCCGCCTCTGCCATTCAATGAGATTATGCCTGATGTTATGTGGACATAGCTCCACTCTTCCTTCCGAGAACCATAACCCTTTATTCCTTTATTCTTTAAAAAACTATGCAACGTTATCTTCAAAACATGTAATGAAGAAGCCTTAACTGTTACACAGGGCTGAGAGTTCCATTTCTACACACTCCTTTGGGTGAAGAAGTTCCTCCTAAACTCAGTCCCAAATCTGCTCCCCTTATTTTGAGGCGATGCCCCCTCGTTCTGTTCCACCCGCCATTGCAAGCAACGTCCCCGCATCTATCCTACCAATTCCCTTCATAATTGTAAATGTGTCTATAAGATATCTCCCACCCCCCCCCCCCCCCCCACCCGCATCCTTCAACATTCCATTGAGTACAGTCCTAATCTACTCAATCTCTCCTCGTTCAACAACCGCCTGAACTCTGGGATTAACCTAGTGACTCTCCGCTGCACAAGTTCCGGCGCCAGTGCGTCCTTTCTCAGGTAAGGACACCAAAACTGTACATAATACTCCAGGCGTAGACTCACTAACACCTTACACAGTTGCGGCATTACAACTCTATTCTTAAACTTCATCCCTCTAGCAATGAAGGAAAAATCTTCATTCGCCTACTTAATCATCTGTTACATTTGTAAATCAACCTTTTGCGACTTATGCACGAGGACAACCAGGTCCCTCTGCAAATCAGCATGTTTTAATGTTTTTCATTGAAATACTAACGCATTTTGCTGTTATTCCTACCAAAAAGGATGACCTCACATTTGTCAACCTTGTATTCCATCTGCCAAGTCCCATAACATTCACGCAAACCGTCGAAATCCCTCTGCAGACTTTCATTATCCTCTGCACTTTTTGCGTTATCGCTCATCTCAGTGTCATCTGCAACCTTGGACACATTGCACTTGGTCCCCAACTCCAAATCACCCATGTAAATTGTTAACAATTGTACGTCGAACACTGATCCCTGAGTGACAACACTAGCTACCGGTTGCCAACCAGAGAAACACCCATTCATTCACAGTCTTTGCTTTATATTAATTAACCAATCCTCTATCCATGCTATTACTTTACCATTAACGCCATGCATTTTGTCGTGTGCCGCAATCTTTTATGTGGCACCTGTCAAAAGCTTGCTGGAAAACCCGGCATCAGGCATGATCTCACTGAATGGTGGATGAGGCTCGAACGGCCAGATGACATACTCCTTCTCTTCGTTCATATGTTCTGAACATAGAGGGGGAATATACCGTAATTGGCAACAAACTTAGGAAAATAGGAAGACAGAGAAATGTGGGGTGCATGCCCACACGTTTTTGAAAGCACATCCATTGGTTCCCCGTTGTCTCTCGCAATGGTAATGCCAACAAAAATTCTCCTAAACTACCTGCCCTTCATGAACCCATGCTGCGTCTGTCCAATTGGATAATTCCCATTTAGATGCCTCGCTACTTCGACATTGATGATAGATTCCAAAATCTTCCCTACTATCGTTGTCAGGCTAACTGGCTTTTATTTGCCCACTTTCTACCTCGCTCATTTTTTAAAACAGTCCTGTCACGTTTGATAATTTCCATTCCAGCAGACCTGCAAAAATGCATTACCACACATTTGACACTATAAAAAAAACATTCACCATTTTGTTACCCATATGTTTCCAATCTGTCAATGAACTGCAGTATCCTCTGACAACACAATTTATCACTCCACCAACCTTCATGTCATCCGCGAACTTACTAATGAAACCAGATAAATTTTACTCCAAATGTATAACACAAACAACAGCAGTCCCACAACACATCCCTGTGGAACACCACTTGTCACAACCCACTTTTCAGACGAAACAACCTTCTACTGCTACACTTTGCCTTCTGTGGCTGAGCCATTTCCATCTTACCACCTCACCTGTCATCGCGCGTGATGTCACCTTGTCTGCCACGATATACCTTGCCAAAAGGCTTTTCTGAAGTCATCTTTATCACTTCCTCAAAAAACTCAATCAAGTTGCTTTTAGAGCAAATTGGTCCATTTGTTTCCAAATCGGTATAAATCCAGTCCGTGAGAATTATCTCCAATAATGTGCATGCTGCCACGGTTAGCTGAACCATCCTATAGTTTCCAGGATTATCCCTGCTACATTTATTAACAGCGGTACAAAATTAGGTAGTCCCCATTACTTTGGGATCTCACCTGCAGCCATTGAGAATACAACGATATCAGTCAACGCCTCTGCAATTTCTTTCCTTGCTTCCATCGGTTCCCTGGAGCAAATCCCAGCTCGTCCAAGAGACGCTACTACAACGCCTCCTTCTTTTCGATGTCATCATGACCAAGACTATCCTCACACCATGCCCAAGAATCATCTACCACAAAGTCCTTGTCTTTGGTGAACAATTATGTAAAGTATTCATCTACTACCTCGCCCTCGGTCCAACACACAGATTTCACTCGCTATCCTAAAGTCGTCTAATCCTTTCACTGGCCACCCACTTACTGTTTACGTATGCCTCAAACGCTTTGGGATTCACCTGGTTCCTACTTGCCAAGGACATAGGTTGAAGTACGGTGGGGCAAAGTTTCGAGTAGATGTGCGAGGCAGGTATTTCATGCAGACGGCGCTGAGCACCTGGAACACGTTGCCAGGGGAGTTTGTGGAAGCTGATATATTAACGGCGTTCAAATACTTCTTAACAAACACACGGATAGGATTTGTATGGAGGGATACGGCACACAAAGTGCGGAGTGTTTTCGCAAAGGTTGGTACCATGACCATCAAAAGCCTATATTGCCTCAGGGCCTGTTCCTGTACTGTGTTGTTCTTTTATGTTCTTCTTTGACGGCACTCCTCATTTTCCGCATAAGTAGCCGCCGAATTTATTTATACTCCTCAAGGATTTCGACGGTCTCCACCCTTCTGGACCGTACAAAAGCCTCCTTTTTGATTCTGATGAGGTTCACAATATCCCTCATTACCAACGCTCGCTGAACTTCCCCCTGTTATACTTTGTTCCTTCTGGAACGTGGCTTTCCTGAATCATAATTAACTATCGCTTGAAAGACTCCAACATGTCCGATGTTTATTTACCCTCCAACAGCTGCACCCAATCTAAATTCTTCAGTTACTGTCTAATATTTACGTAATTTGCCTTTTCCCAGTACAGCAGCTTAACTAGAGGGTTACCTTCATCCGTGTTCAAACGTATCCTAAAACGTACGGGATTGTGGTCACTGCGCCCAAATAGTTCCCGGATGAAACCTCAACTACCTGTCCAGGCTCATTCCCTGTGGAAGGAAAATTAACAGAAATGAAAAACTGCTGAAATGTTCTGGTTTTGACCTGATTATTAAAACACAATGTCCTCCGAAAGATAACAAAATGTGTACTCGAATTGTTTTTAGCCAAGGGCAAGAATCTCCGTACGACGTATTTCCTCGTACGTAGTTTCCAAGGTCAATTTAATATAAACATGCCTGTTTACTTCGGACTATAAGTGCATGCTGCCTTAAGTCGCATCTCAGAGTGCAGCGCAATGGCTTTGCAGGTAGAACACTCTCTCTCCGCAAATATATTCGTGCACGTTAATTTATTTAAATCGAACCTCGAGGAATTTGTCTTTATTATGATGTCGACGACAAACTGGCGTCGTCGTTGCAGTTTCCCTAATTTAAAGGGAAATGAACCATGAAACGAATCTCTAAACATGAATCTCTCATCTGAAAGACTGAGGGCCACAGCGACACCAGCTGAAAGGGGGGGGGGGTCTGCTGCTCAGCAGCCGTAATTACTGGCCAGTAACTCATGCGAGGAGAGTTATCTTAATTAATACATTAATGATAGCTGGATAGGAAGAAAATGGTGCCTAGATACTAACTTTTTTTAAAAAAGACTTCGAAGTTCGTGAAGGGATAAACACCGGTGTGCGTCCCTCATAGGGTTTGCAAATGATTTCTGCAGTTGTTGCTATTTGTATGTTTAAGTTTTAAAGTATTTTTCAAAAGGAACGATGAGCAATAAACTCGACTCCCCCTCACAGGTCGTCCCGAATCCTCGGCAAAGACATCCGGAGCGAGAAAGAAGGTGAACTCCTTAAAGAGGACAGAAGAGAGTCAAAATGAGTAAGAAAATGAAAAGAAACAATTGTAAAAGAACGGAATGAGGTAGGAAAACCTATACGTCCTGCACATGAATAAAATGAAACTGACCCCTTCTCGAAACAAACAAACAGGGGAGTAAAAGTAAATAGAAGATCAAGGTAAAAGCGTAACACACGGGTTCCTGTAAAAAATGGAATTCAGATGTGTGTGTGAGATAAGGCGAACTGTTAACTGTGATATGTGTGAGCTGTGAGAATCTCTGTGTTTTGTTTAACCAATTAATTTTCGTCAACGCATGAAGTGCTAACTGGGTTGTCTTTTTTATCGTATGTCATTGTTAGTCACAGTCAGAGATTATAGATTAAGTGATTTTTGTTGAGATTTCTTTAATGACTGGAAACATTGGAAATTACGATCAGTTTCAAAGAAAGAAAGTGCCATTACGAATAAAAGAAACTGAATATGAAAAAATGTTTAGATTACTTGAAAAAACGTAAATGACAGCATTCCAAGTACTCCGCCCCTTTGGACCTGGAGGAAACATAAATTATTTCAGCGGACAGTTGAAAGTTTCCGAATTGATAAAGAATATATACGTCTCTAAGAGTAGATAATGCCTATAAAATCAATCATTGGAAATTGACATAAATGTGTGTTTTTTATAGCCCCCTCCCAGGGGATACTTTGCTGCTTGGAAAATACTCTTATGGTGTATCTTGGCCAGATTTCAGGGATGGGATTGTTGTCCCACCCGGCATAAAGTGGGGCTGGGTTCCCAATAATGATAATCATTTGTATGAAGGAAATGACTCCCTGGAACACTGGTAAGCTAACAGAGGGAAATAGGCTATCATGCAAGGGGCCAAGAAGCATTTAAAACCCCAATAAGGACATACACCACCGATCGACACCTTCCCCTATTCGGCAGACATACACACTACAAATTAGGAACGGTAATACATTGAATTGATAATGGAATGTTTCTCGAACTGTCTCAAATACGAGCATACGAGCTACAACATTTAATGACATCTGAGCCTGCGCCCCATCGTTCTGTGCCTGTGGTGTCTGCTGGCAACTGAACGTTAACACTTGTAGTACCAACGTTAAAAAGTAAATAAATAAAAACTGCAGGAAGTCTGACGAAAGATTAATGAGCCTTGGGCACAGCTATTAAAACACATCACAGAGTCCAGGTGAGAGAATTGGGCGGCTTGGTATGCTCGTGAGGATAAGTACGCTTAACATTTACGATCACAAAGTCACGTAGGAAAGTAGACCTCATTGCTTATCACTCCTTTTTATTTTCGGTGTTGTGGGATTAGGAATGTTAGTACTTTTGACCCATAGTGAGAGGGACCTTTTTAGGATGGGTTTAACTACAGAACCACATTTAACATTGGCCTAAGACATCCCTCAAAGGAAAAGTAAATAGGAGAAGCGATGAAAGAGGCCAAAGGAAAAAAGTAATACATGGGAACGATATTGAAAAGAACGGACGAAATTACCTGATAGAAAGTTATGGCAAACAAGAGGACAAAGCGACCTGGCAAGAGGCGCAGTTGGCCGCTACATTTGAAAGACAATGACTTCTCCAAGAGAACCAGCATTTACACCCTTCAATCGCGGTCCAGGTACTGCACATCTACGGGCCGATCATAAAAATCATGTTGTAACAGTACATTGTGCCCCAGCGCAAAGGCTGCAGTTACAGAAGAACGTTGCCTTGCCTTGCTTCAAACTATACAGGTTGGCACCGGAAGCAGGAAAGGGAATAAAGGGAGTGATCATTGCACTATCACAGCAAGGCAAGGGGTTATGAAGAGAACACATAGCCCTTCTAACACCCATGTACTCCCAATTCCAAAGGTAGGAAAACCCAAAGAGTGGTGGTTTAGATCCATCAATAAATCCTATCACTATTGCTTCATTGGTGACGGACAAAAATGTCATTTTTTTCTTCTTCACAACCAAAACGGATACTTTCTCAGCCTTTTTCTCCATACCATTGCACCCAAACAGTCAGTATCCATTTGCCTTTACATATCGGAATTAACAGTATTAAAAGTGAATTGGACGAGTGCCAGTTGTCCACACGCTGAACATTCCCTCAATATGATGTCAATTTATAGATAGCCTCAGAGGGAGTGCTAGGTTGTGAACAGAATTCCCTTTTGTTATTATCACATCTGCAGAAAGAGGGCATAGGATATCAATGGACCAGATGCAATTCTGTCAGGAGACAGCAGAGTTTGGGATTGGAGCAGCAGCATGGTCTGATAGCGTTCGAACTCCACGCCCGAAAAAGGACACACTCACCTTCCTCGGGATGGTGGGCTATTGCAGGCAGTGTGTCCCGGACTATAGAGATATGGACGCAGTATTGCGCAAGGCTTCCCTACAGGATGTTCCTTCAGTTGTTACCTGTATCTCAGAGAGAGAGCAAGCATTTCGTAATTTGAAACAAGCCATGATTAGCGCACCTGCCTTGGGATGTTCTAATTACAGCAAGGCCTTTACTCTTTATGTAAATGAAGTAGGGTTATTTGCAAGATGGGTCCTGGTGCAAGAGCATTGAGGAGGGAAATACCCCTTGCCTATTACTCAGTGACCCTATGTTCTGTGGTAAAGGGTATGCCAAATTGCTTAAGAGCAGTAGCAGCCACAGCGGCCAAAGTAGAAAAAAACAGTTTTGCTGCTTTCAATTCATCCGCAACGCAGCATTTCACTGCAGCTCGACACTCTGTTTGAGAAGTAATCCTCTAGAGAAGCAACCTTACTTACAAGCAAGCGTCAGCTGTCAGTCCTGCAACACGTTTACCCACGCCCTCGGAAGCAGAAGATAGGTTTGATCATGACTCTTTACAATTGGTTGAAGCCACCGCACCCCCTCGACCTGATTTATTGAGTCACCCACTAGAAAATCCAGACATCATATTTTTCACCAATGGGTCAGCAAACCGACCATATGATATGACCCTCCTGGCCTCCTATGCAATAGTGACTCAATTCAAGATAGTAGAAGCTTTGGCTCTGCCTTCGGGAGCGACTGCTCAAGCGGTGGGATAGTTTGCACTTACTAAAGCATGTATTCTACTAAAAATAAAGCAGTCAATAGTTATACCGATTTCTGATCTACTTCTGGGGTAGTACATGATTCTGGCCAAATATGGAAAGACAGGCGATTCATAACATCATCCGACCAACATATGAACCATGCTAAATTGGTTTTAAATTTATTAGATGTTGTTCTGCTGCCCATAAAGATAGCTGTTATAAAGTGTGAAGCGCATACTAACGCAAACGATGAAGTCTCATGCGAGAATAGATATAGAACATAGAACATAGAACAGTACAGCACAGAACAGGCCCTTCGGCCCTCAATGTTGTGCCGAGCCATGATCACCCTACTCAAACCCACTTATCCACCCTATACCCGTAACCCAACAACCCCCCGTTAACCTTACTTTTATTAGGACACTACGGGCAATTTAGTATGGCCAATCCACCTAACCCGCACATCTTTGGACTGTGGGAGGAAACCGGAGCACCCGGAGGAAACCCACGCACACAGGGGGAGGACGTGCAGACTCCACACAGACAGTGACCCAGCCGGGAATCGAACCTGGGACCCTGGAGCTGTGAAGCATTTATGCTAACCACCATGCTACCCTGCTGCCCTACCCTACCCTGATATGCTGATAAAATAGCCAAGGAACTGGCTCTCAAACAGCAACCACAAATGTAAGCGGCAGCGTTTGAACTTCCATCCACCAAAACATAACCAAAGTTAAATCAGGCACAGGAGCATCGTTTTTCGCTAAAAGCAGGTTGCCATCAAGACAATTTTGATTGGTGGATAAGGCCTTTGAAATTCGACCAAACGTATGAAGCTCTCAGAGAATGTACACATTTGGAGGAGTTCAAAAACTCAATTCCTGATGTAGTGAGAACTCATGTGGAAGAGCAGAGGTTTATAACTGTGAGATTAACAGCACAAATGGTAGATGATTATGAATTAGTTCATAAATGAAAGTTTTGGTTTCCGACATCAGTTTCATCCTGTGAGGGCATGGGAAATACTCAAGTGATTAAGGTAAAGGTGATCTGATGGGAGATAATAAGGAGAGAGTACCTCAGATTAAAAAAAGAAATCCAGGAGGGTGGAAAATGAAAGAAAAGTTTCAAATGTTTTCACTGTAATAAACTAGGCCATGTAAAGTCACAGTGTTGGTGGTTGAAGAAAAGCACTGGGAAGGCTGATGTGGTAAAACAGGTGTTTGTTAAAGTGTTAAAGGAAAACCAAAGTGAATCGACTGAGGTGCAACAGATTGTGCAGCCTGATCAAGAGTTGATTGATGAAGGTGCCAGATCTTTTTATAGAATTGCCGTGTGTGGGTAAAGATTACTCATGTGTATCAGGAGCAGGGAATGAAGTGACAATTTTAAGAGATACGGGAGCTAGTCAAACTTTGATGGTAAGAGATGAAGAGTTACGTAGTCTGGGAAGAATGTTGCCAGAAAAGGGGGTGATATGTGGAATTCAGGGTGAGAAGAGTAGTGCTCCATTAGATAAGGTAACGTTAGAAAGTCAAATGAAGAGCGGTGAACTGGTTGTAGGAGTAATAGGGTAACTATATTGTCCAGGAATACAGTTTATCTTGGGTAATTATATAGCTGAATCGCACGTGGGAGTGATGCCTATTGTTATTGATAAGCCAGTGGAAAATCAGAGAACTGAAGTGTTGAAGGACGAATATCCTGGGATTTTTCCAGATGGTGTAGTAGCAAGGTGGCAAACTCACAGGTTAAGACAGTAGGAGAAGTCAAAGAGTGAAGATTAAGTTGAAGTGCATGTCTGATTTGTCAAAGGAATATTCGGTGATAGTGGGCATGTCTTTACGGTGGGTAGAGGCTTTTCCAACCAAAAGAGCTAATGCTAGAATAGCGGTACATATTTTGTTAAGGAAAATAATACATAGTTTTGCGATACCAAAGCGTATTAACAGTGAGAGGGGAACTCATTTCACTTGCAATTTGAAAAAAGCTCGAACAGAAGCCATAGGATTTGATTGGAAATTGTTATACCATATCAGCCACAATCCTCAGGAATGGTGGAAAGGGCGGATGGAATAATTAAAACTGCAGTTACAAAAGTGTATCAACAAAATGGGCTGCAATGGCTAGATGCCATTCCCATAGTTATGTATGCCCTGCAAAATCAGATAAATCGTAATGCGTGTTTAACCAGGTATGAGATATTAATTGAACGTCCCATGAGAACTGGAGCTAAACCGTCCATGACTCCAGTGGCAATATCGTTAATATGGGCAGATGTGGCATCACCCAGGCCATGGGTGAAACAGCTGAAAAAGCATGAAAAGGTGCAACAGGCTCAGATGCATTAAAGAGAGGGAAATGCACTCCCTTTAAACCTCGAGATCAATTATATGTGACAGCACTAAACAAAGATTATTTTCTCCTAGTTGGAATGGACCCGACCAAGTGCTGCTACCAACCCGAACTGCCATTAAAGTAAAAGAAAAGCCAGTTGTGATCCACGCAACTCGTGTAGATGACATTGTACGGAACATTGAGGGCACTCGCGAAACGGCACCCGGAAGAGAATGACGGCGTTGATGTTTTTGCATTATCATATTAAGCTAACATCGTGCAGAGGGTAAACTACATACGAACACTTTAATATACATGTCTCACTCGTAGGAAGCGTGGGTAAATACATTCAGTTGTTAGGTTTGTACACACATTCCCAGATGCTCGGAGGAGGGCTTCCCTGTGCAACCTATCCCATTCACCAGTAAAGAGGTCGCAGAATGGGTTCTACGACAAAATCGTACAGGAAGTGGTGAAGATGCACAGAATAGGTTAGACCGAAGATGAGCTGGATACAATACGAATCGTTTTGAGGAATGGTGGGGGCCTAGGTTTAATGTAATACGTCAACCACGCTGGTTGATCCTTCCGAATTATACCGGAGTCCCAAAAGTAAGCATATGCTTTAAGAATCATAAAACATATGGGACCTACTCGTGGGCACGAGTCAGTGGGAATCGACCTTGAATTGGCACCCCCCTATGTTCCACCTTACAGCTAAAAAATAATAATCTTTGATTAATCTGGAGTTGAAACTCGAACTAGTGGAGGCTCCTGGGATGGAGGACCGATTAGACTAATGAAGACGGATAGTAAATGAAACCTGACCGCATCAGCGGCACGTATTTTATCTGTGGCCTTTAAATTGTGAAGGCTACTGCTTTCGGGGACATTTAGTCCCTTTTGTCCATCACGTCCACCAACTGCAGGGCCATCCCCATCACAGAACGATATGAAGTGTTATGGCATGCGCAGAAATGGTGGGAATAATGATACCACTATGAGGAATAGCCACTAATGCATACGAACTACGCGAATGACGAGACATCCTTGAGCAGGCAGCTAATTACACTACAGAAGTTGAAAACCAGACAGCAACTGAGATGGTTGCTAGCAGAGCGGTTGCCCATGCAGAATAGAATGGCTCTAGGTTTCTTGTTAGCTGAAAAGTAAGGCACTTTTTGCCCTTATTGGAAGTGATTGTTGCACATTCATTCCTGATAACTCTGAAAAAATGCTAATCTGGAGGATCACATTCGTAAAGAGGTGACAAGATTACATGAAAATAACGGATGGGACTTCGATTTTAGATGGTTAGGATCGTCAAGACAGAAGTTTATGTTTTGGATTATAATCGCCATTGAAATCTTGATTGTTGTATGGTTACTGTTTTAATGTTGCGCAAAGTATTTTGATCGTACGAACACGGTAACAGCCCGAGACGCCTTGCCTCTTTGCTACCAGGCGCATAATACGCAGGGAACTGTCAGACGTCAGTTCCCCTTATATTTTAAACTACTCTTCTCTACGAAGGGCACGATAATTTACTAAAACGTGTTGATAAAAAGATCAACAACGAGGGAATTGTTGAAGGAAAATTTACATAAATTAAATACTGCTGAAATATTCTGGTTTCGGCCTTATTATGAAAACGCATTGTCCTCCGAAAGATAACGAAATGTGTACTTGAATTGTTTTTAGCCAAGGGCAAGAACATAAGTACTACGTATTTCATCGTACATACTTTCCAATGTCTATTTCATATAAATATGCCTGCTTACTTCAGATTTTAAAAACATGTTGTCTTCAATCGAATCTCAGAGTGCAGTGCAATGGCTTTGCAGCTAGCACACTCTCTATCCGCAAATATAACTGTGTCAATAAATTTCTTTAAATCGATCCTGGAGGAATTTGTCTTTATTGTGATTTCGACAACATTCCGCAATACCAGGTCCAACACTGCGTCTTCTCGAGGTGGACTCGCTGTGTACTGCATCAAGAAGCATTCCTGGGAATGCCTTAGAAACTCACCCCTATCGATCCCCCAGGACTAAGTGAGTCCCAGTCGCAATAGGGGAAATGAAAATCGACAACCAGAACAAACCTGTTAATTTTGCACCTACACAAATTCTCTCTACCTATCTGCTCCTCTATCTCTTGCAGGCAGTAAACGGTCCTGCAATAAACACAAAGTATTGTGATTGCCCCCCCTCATGTCCTGCAGCTTTTCCCACATTTCCACACTATATGATCCCTCAAAGGTTTCCTCCAGCAGTACGGTTACAATATTCTCCATAACTGGTAATGTTGCTCCCCCGCTCTTTGTACAGCCCATTCAGTCTCTCCGTATCCTCAATCGTTCACCTGCCAATCCTGCCCTTCCTTTATTCACGTTTCTGTGATGGACACATCAGGTCTGGGGAGAAAGCAGGATTAGCCTATGGAGTTGGATGAGCAGCCATGAACGTGATGAATGGCGGAGCTAGCACAAGGCGTCAAAGGCCTCCACCTGTACCTAGATTCTATGTATTTTGTATCATAATTCCAAGTATTGATCAGTGATCTATGCTGATCTGCCTGACCTGACATACTTCTGGCTTTGAAGCAAATACACCTCAAACCACGGCGTTTGAGCAGAGAGGGTGATTTGTTCCCTTGTTTTGGTTTACGATTTCCCCTTCAGTTAGTGCAACTTCTCAGCTAACTCTCTGGCTCCCACCCCCTGCCATACTAGTTTAAATCCTCCAGGGTGACTCTCGCAAACCTGCCAGCAAGGATACCTAGTGCCCTTCCAGTTTAGACGCTACCCGTCCTCCTTGTGCAGGCCACACCTGCACTGTACGAGATTCCAATGGTCCAGAAATCTGAAACTCTCCCTGCCACACCAGCAGAGTCTTTCGCTGCCCAACCTTCCTATTTGTAGCCTCATTGGCATTTGCATGAAGCAATCCTGAGGTCACAACCCGAGAGGTCTGCTTTTTGTATTCAAAGGCACCAATGTTATTTCTTTTTGAAGTGGGTTCTTCTAACCTTTCTGTTTGCCTGCAAGTGTTTCCATGGCCCTTATATGCATCAATAGTTTGCTTTTCAAGGTAAATATTATTAGCTGCTTGCACAACATCATACTGTTTGAAAATAAATCTTCCCGTTATGCTTCAACTGAGAGCAATCAAGCATCTCACCTTTCAATGTCAGTGTTATTTTCGCGCACACAATAAATATAAAATCGAATTCTAAAAAAAACTCGTGTTCCTGCAGTTTGTTTGTATCTGTTCTCAAAATTACTTTCAAAATCAAAGTGTTTCAACGCTTCCTCACGGTAATTAAACGCAGTGATATCACGGAACAAATATAGCACTTATTCCAGCTCTCCCATTCGAGGTGCGTCACCAAGTCAGTCTTATTTCACGATATTTTCAATACTAAACAAGGCATGCCGCCATTCTGACCTTGTACGTCGCTAATAATCTTCCTCAAAACTTTCGTTAGTTCCTTTTGCATGTCTGTTCATGTAAATGTATATACCAGTCCCTTTTTGTCTGCCTTTGGCACTAGTACACCAAGGTGGCTATCACGGTTGTTCTCCCAGTTTCTCAGAACTAAGGGCCTTTTACCAGTTTTGTCATGGCATTGAAACGTCGCTGTTGCTTTGCTTATCGTCCTATCACTTTGAATGATAACCGATCAATCAATACGTTTATGTGCTGATGATAATTTCACATCGCTCACGATGATTCGAAATATTGGGATAGGCTCATTTCTTTCACACAAGTCTTCATATTTCGTACTCCATGAAGTTGGTGAATAACACATCGGCGCACATCATGAATGCGTTAAATATCACGGCAATTGTACATAACTACTTTTATTGTGGCAGAGGACTTAAGTGTCCCTCTGTTGCTTTTCTTTTATTATTATTTGCGAGAGGCAAATAAACCTTTGAATGCAGCATTGGGATCTCTTGATGGTGTGTTTTTTTGTTCGAACGATTCTATATACTCTCATGTATTTTACGAAGATCAACTATTTCCTTTTTAATGTGAAGATTATTTGCGTTTTGCGTTATCCAAATAATTTACAATACTCTGCGTGAAGTGAGAGCAATGGATAACGTCTCAGCTTACTGCCAGTGCTGTCGTTGCACACACAATGAAGGTAAAATATCTACAACAATGCGCAGGTTCCTGCATTTTCTATCCATTCAATATGTATTTGAATGACAGAATGTGTCATTTCCCTCATCGATGTAGCTGCGCTTTCATATCAGTGAGTAAGCATGGCATTATTCCCAGCTTTCGCGAAATACATGCGACCTCATGTCTGTTCATGTTACGCGGTACTTATCCTGAACAACGATGCCCGTGGTTCTCATTATTAAACTCCTAATTTATCTGCCGCATTTGGCATTGTTACCTTTTGTATGTGAATTCGTGTAAATGCACATGTGAGTCTTTATTTTCCAACATTTACCAATTTAAAATAAAAATTGGCTGTCTGTCATTCACAATATATTTATTCAAACTGAGCGTTTTCTCCGTTTCTTGTCACACATAGTTAAGGAGCGATGTTTTTATTCCTATCGACTTACGACAATGCATTGTACGCCAGCTCCAAACAAGCACTTTTTCCAAGATACACCCATCATATAAATCCCCTTGATTCCATAATTTCTCAGATGCTTAACTGTCGACGCAAGTCTGCCGATGTCAGTCGATAAACGAATCTTTCACACTTTCTCTCTTTTTTCGAGGGAAATATATGAATGTTCAGGAACATTAGTCTATCAAGGCTCGATAAAATCATAGGCGTCTACCTCTGAACAGTGAGTAGCTGTGCACACGTTTTACAGATTTGTACATGTCTATCTTGCACAGAAGAATGAAAATTCCCGACTGCCGTTCACAGTCTTCCAATGAAACACCGTGAAACATTTTATTGCTTGCTTTCCGTCTTTGCACAGTGCTGACTTTGTTTGCACTGAGTGCTCAATTTGGATGAATTTGATTGCTAAAGTGAGCGTTTAGTGACAAGGATATCAATAGTTCATTTTTATCTAAAGTCTAGTCTTTCTTTTATTTAGTTAATTCACTTGAATGTTGCTGATTGGTGTAGAAGAAGATGAATTTTCAAGCAGCATTAAACAAAGGTTCTACTTGTAGCTACTTGCAACTGGAGCTTACTAATTAGTTAATTGGATTAGGCCATTTTCCAGAGGCTAGATTCACAGTACAAAAGTGAGCCAGCTGCAGTGCTTAATTTGTTTGCACTGAATGCTGAATTTAGGTGCATTTGAGTGCTATTGTGAAAGTTTGGTGACTGAGGGAATTAGGTGAGGATGGAGTAACGTGATCCTTTCATTTCATTTGCTACATTTCCTCAAAAAGCGTGAAGGGAGCTGGGAGATAAGAGAGTGCAGCTGACAGGCAGCAGAGTCGGAGTGCAGAGTTCCAGTTGGTCCACAGAGCAGCTATTTTCTGTAAGGTAAGAGGGGATGGTAGCTAGGGCAGTTTCCTGCTCCTCCTGTAGAATGTGGTTGATGAGGGATACCACCGGTGTCCCCGCTGACTACTGCTGCGGGAATTGCCCCCAACGCCAGGTCGCAGAGACCGTGACAGGGAACTGGAGCTGGAGCTGGTTGAACGTCGGATCATCCGGGTGGCAGAGGGTGTAATACACAAGACTTACAGGGAGGTAACCACACCCAAGGTACAGGACAAGAGTAGCTGGGCTACAGTCAGTGGAAATAAAACAAACGGGCAGACCGTGCAGGGATCTCTCGTGGCCGTTCCCATTCAAAACAAGAATACAATTATGGATGCTGTTGGGGGGGATGACCTACCGGGGGAAGGCGCTAGCGGCCAGCTCTCTGGCACTGAGTCTGGCTCTGGGGCTCAGAAGCGAAGAGGGGAGAATTGGAAAGCAATAGTCATAGGAGACACGATGGGTAGGGCAACAAATGGGAGATTCTGTGATCGTAAGCATCCCGGGTGTCAGGGCCAGGGATGTATCGCATTGTGCCTTCAGGATCCTTGAGGGGGGTGGGTCAGCAGCCAGAAGTCTTAGTGCACATTGGTACCAATGACGTAGGTAGGAAAAGGGGGGTGGATGTTATAAACGAGTTTAGGGAGTTAGGCTGGAAGTTAAAAGCCAGGACAAACAGAGTTGTCATCTCTGGTTGTTGCCGGCTGCCCACGTGATAGCGAGGCTTGGCATAGGGAGAGAGTGCAGATGAACACGTGGCTGTAGAAATGGTGTAGGAGGGAGGACTTCAGGTACTTGGATAATTGAAGAGCATTCTGGGAGGTCTGTGACCTGCACAAGCAGGACGGTTTGCATCCAACCAGAGGAGCACCAATATCCTGGGAGGGTAGGTTTTCTAGTACCCTTCGGGAGGGCTTAAACAATGTTGGCAGTGGAATAGGAACCGGATGTGTCGTCCAGCAACAAAGGTAGCTGACGTCAGGACGTCAAAGGGTTGTAGTGAGGCAGTGGGAAGGTAACACGGACAAAGGAGAGTACTTGCAGGCACGGAGATGGTTTGAAGTGTGTGTTCTTCAACGCCAGAAGCATCAGTAATACGTTTGGTGAACTTAAGGCATGTATCGGTACTTGGGACTCCGATGTGGTAGCCATCACGGAAACATGGATAGAAGAGGTGCAGAATGTTTGTTGGAGGTTCCTCTAATAGATGTTTCAATACAGTTGAGGGAGGGTGGTAAAATAGGTGTGGGGTTGCATGTTATTAGAGCAAGTATGACGAATGCAGAATGGCAGATCGAGGAGGCTCTGCATACTGAGGTTAGTATGGGTTGATGTCAGAAATAGGAAAGGAGCAGTCACCTTGTTGGAGTTTTCTATAGGCCCACCAATATCAGCAGTGATGTGGAGGAATGGAGAGTAGGTCTTACAAGGAATGGATGAGGCTGCTAGCCCGTTTCTCTTTAGAACGGTGAAGGATCAGAGGCGACTTGATAGAGGTTAAGAAGATCAGGGGAACAGGTAGTGTATATAATCAGAGACTTTTTCCTCGGTGTGGAAGAAAGCATTACAATGGAGCATAGAATTTAAGGTGAATAGTGGAAGATTTAGGGGGGTTGACAGAGTTAGTTCTTTACCTAGAGAGTGGTGGGGACATGGAATGCACTGCCTGTGTAAGTAGTTGAGTCGGAAACATTAGGGACCTTCAATCGGCTATTGGATATGTACATGGATTACCGCAGACTCATGTGTGTGCAGATTGATTTGTTCTTAATCTAGGGAAAAAGTACGGCACAACATTGTGGGTCGAATGGCCTGTTTTGTGCTGTATTGTTCTATGTTCTATACATTCTCCGGTGCAGGAAGCGGTTGTGTATATTTTCCACTTGGTTTATTTTATAATGTAAGCAAAACCTGCACGACGGCAGGGTGTAATTATAATCGCTCATCGTAACAAAAAGGCTTCAATGAAGTTACTGTGAAAAACCCCTAGTCGCCAGATTCCGGCGCCTGTCCGGTCACGACTGAATCTGGACAAATCATCCAACAAGCGCAACACATAGCTTCGAAAAGAAGTGTTGCGAACGTGTGCTGAATTTAAATAGTTAGAATAAACAACCATTTTTCATGGAATGGTTCAGGCAGAAGACACCGCTTTGTTGAATACCTTTCACTCCATTCAGAGATAAAGTTGCTGCAAGATCATTTCAAGATTAACTTTCTTCCACGATGCAAAAAGCAAGTGGAACAGCGCCAAACCAAATTCTGCGCAAAACCAATCAATCTAATGCCGTGAACTTGCAATGCTTTAATTTTACTGATAAAAAAAGCTTAGATCAGTGAAATTAAATTTTATGGATCGTGTTTTTCCATTTAATAAAGCTGCCCTGATATTTATGCACAGATCCACATATTTGGGTAAAGTAATTGCTTTCAGCTTTTTTATGAGGACTGTCAGTTAAATGGGCAGCTGGTTTGCAGATCCGAAACTGGATAAATTAAAATCAGGACATCAACATCAGTTCTCTTACGTGCAAACCATTCGGCTTTCTTGTATCTGGTGAATTAAGTCTATGTATAATATTTTGTTGTTTCGGTAAGAACGAAAAAAACTGCTTCGAATGTAGCATTTGGTATATATTTAAAAAACTTTTTTATGGTTCTGTACAAAACCAAATCCTTCCATGCGTATTATATGCATCAGTAATTTGCTATTCACATGTAAACACTATTCCGGGTTGTATACCCATACGCATTTTGAAAAAATAATTCATTATGCTGTGAGTGAACTGAGAACAATGCAACACCTCGCATTCAATTGCCTTTTGCATTCTTCGTCCGCCATATCATGGTCAATAATTCCATATATATGATCAAGTTCCTGGAATCTGGGTTGCATCTGATTGCTTTAAGACTTTCAAATACATAATGTGCTATTTTCTCGCTTGATGCATATTCGTGAAATGTGACTGAAAGGACGCTCTTTCTAGTTGCAGGACGTTCCTGCAGTCAGTGCGTATTCCAGTGGACTTATCCTGAACAAGGCATGCGCTGATTCCCATCTTCTAACACTATATTTCTCTATCCCGTGTGGTGGTTGCACCTTTTACATCTTAATTTATGAAAATCACCATGCGTGCGCAATTTTTATGTCTTTAGAACTGGTAACTTCCTTTGCTTGTGGAATCTAACATCAAGTGGAGGTTCATTGCAAGATATTGACCCTGTTAGGTTGGGTTCAGTCTGCCCTCTCGATTTCGTAGCTGTTGGAAATCTCCCCAGTAAGGCTACTTTCAGGAGCACCTGAAGAACTGGTCCCTGGCTTGTTAAAATTTTGTACGTTTTTTTTTAATTCTGTAATGAAACCAATCATCCCGACGAACGGAAATATCAATTGAACAGTCCGCTCTGATAAATATTTAAGAAACTGATGACACCGGTTCGAAAATAAGTGTTTCCAAAAATGTGCTGAATTTAAACATTTCCAATTAAAACCATTTATCATAAATTATCTAAAACACGCGCGAACATTGTTCAGCATATCTACTTGCCCACAGGTATGAACAACCAAATTACAATGGCCTCAATCGTAGGCGTTTAGGTTTTCTAGGACAAAAGAGCTGGCTTGTGCAAATTTTGAACAGTTTCGATTTTGATTTGAAAAGCATTCAGAGGTTACCGACAACAAACCTAAATGCAAGAGAACATTTGTTGTTCGATCCAAGAAGAAAGCGTCACAGCGGCACGTCGAATGGAGAAGATCATCAATCAATGTAATTCCGTTGAAGACCACGGAAGAAGACATTGCCTCATCTTGCTTCATCAACAAATCAGGCGGAGATTAATTAACGTACATCTTCAATGGTCTTGTTTTTACTTTGCAGGTGTTATATAATTGCACAATTATAATGTTTACCTCATGTTACAGCTTCCAGCATGTTTGTGAGGGACATCATGTAAAATTGTGCGCTGGTTAGTTAACTAAATTTCACAGATTAGGACTTAGGCAAATATAAAGCAGAATCCCAAATATCAGCTTAATTATCGAGAAAGTTTTCTCGTTGCTTTGTGCTTGGCGGACACCTCCCGCTGTCGGGGGAAAGCGGGCAGCATAATCAAGGATCCGTCCCACCCGGCTTACTCACTTTTCCAACTTCTTCCATTGGGCAGGAGATACGGAAGTCTGAGAACACACACAAACAGACTCAAAAACAGCTTCTTCCCCACTGTCACCAGACTCCTACATGACTGCCTTATTGACTGACCTCATTAACACTACACCCTGTATGCTTCAACCGATGCCAATGCTTATGTAGTTACATTGTATATCTTGTGTTGCCCTATTATGTATTCTCATGTATGTTCTTGAATTTTGTTTCATTCCCTTTTATTCTATGCACTGAATGATCTGTTGAGTTGCATGCAGAAAAATACTTTTCACTGTACCTCGGTACATGTGACAATAAACAAATCCAATCCAATCCAATCAAAGTGTAATCTCCTGTTTCATTTTCTTTCTCTGCGAGTGGCACATGATATATTCGAAAGCAGTATCGGTATATATTTTTGACGAGGTTTCTTCTTGTGGTTTTTTTCGATGTGCAATTCTTTTCATGCACGTTATATGCATCAACAATTTGCTATGCAATATACATTATTCGCGATTTATACACCATCGCGCTGTTTTAACATCTGTTCTTATGGTGTGTCTCAACTGAGAGAAATGACCCACCATGCATTCGACAGTCAGAGTTCTCTTCGCGCACGCAGTCAATCCAGAAAAATATATATAAAAATGCTCACATACCTGCATTTTGAGTGCACCTGCCCTCAACATGACTTTGAAATACATAATACTTTCATTCTCTCCTATGCTGTATACACGCGTTGACATCACTGAACAGACATTGCGTTGCTTTACAGCTCAGAAGGCACATGTGCACCCCCAAGTCAGTCTTACTTACTGGTGGATCTGTGTGTACTGGATAAAGCAATTCGTGATTCGGATCTCATAACATCCCATGTACTCATCCAACTTCGTGTTGATAATTTTACCATGTGCACATATGTAAATATACATGCAAATACATATTCAGGAAATTCATTTTCCGTCTATCAAATGTGACAGTAGAATGAAATATCACTACGATCGTTCACTTTATTTCATATAAACCCCGTTATATTTGTTAAAGGAATCGTTTTTTTTTTGCCTGCTTACCATCTTTGCACTTCGTTAATTCTGTGAGGCAGAACACAAGCTTCCAAAATATTTGCACACGTTTAATTTGTAATCTGGACAAAACGGGCAAGATGACAGAAAATATATATTCACCACTGAACTCTGACGGATCATCCATCAAACTCATGCCTCAGCTCTAAATAAAAGAGTTAAGAAAATGTGCTCAAATTAACCTCTTTCAATTGAAACCATTTATTATGCACGGCGTACTGTGCACAATGTAGGTCTCTTCACATGAGAAAGGATCATAGAACCATTGAATCATAGCATTTACAGTGCTGAAGGAGGCGATTCGGCACATCGGGTCAGCACCGGCCCTTTGAAAGTGCTCCCGAACCAATCTCACACCTTTACCACTTACCTGTAACCTAGTAACCCCAACTAAATATTTTGCACACTAAGGACAATTTGGTATGGCCAATCCACTAACCCTCACATCCTTGGAATATGGGAGGAACCCGGAGCACCGGAGGAAACACACGCACACACAGGGAGAGCGTGCAGACTCTGCCCAGAGAGTGACCTAAACCGAGAATCAAACCTGGGGCCCTGGAGTTGTGAAGCAACTGTTCTAACCACTATGCTAACGGGTTGCCATAGATGTAATGCACTGGATTATGTGGAGCGGAGATTAACTACGTTGATTCCCGAGTTTAGGGGATTCGCTTATTAGGAGAGACTAAGTAGACTGGGACTGTACTCCCTGAAATTTCGATTTATGAGGGGGGTCGTATTTAGTATCAAAAAGTATGAAGCGAATAGATAGGATAGAAGCAGGGAGTTTGATCCCACTTGTGGCTGAAAATAGAATGATGGGCATAGCCTTAAATTAAGGGGAACAAATTTATGACTGATTTGAGGAAAATCTTCCTCTAAAGGGTTGTGAATCTGAGGAATTCCCTCCCCAGTGAACTGTTGAGTCTACCTCGTTAAATGTTTTTTTAAGGCAAAGAGAGAGAGATGTTTGAACAGTAAAGGATAAACGATTATGGTGAGTAGGAGGATTAATAAGGGATACGTCCACAACAAGATCAACCATGAACTATAGAATTTTGGAGCCAGCTCCAGCGGAGCAGATCAGATGAATTGTTCATAAGACCATAAGACATAGGAGATACATTAGTCCACTCAGCCCATCGAGTCTGCTCCGCATGTCAATCGTGGCTGACACTTTCTTCTGCCCCATTCTCCTGCTTTCTCCCATAATCCAAGATCCATTATTAATCAAGAACCTATCTATCTCTGTCTTAACGCCACTCAGTAATGTGGCCTCCACAGCCTTCTGCAATAAAGAGATCCACTAATTCACTCCCCTCTGGCTGCATAATTTCTTTCTAATCTCTGTTTTGAAGGATTGTCTCTTTAGTCTGATATTGTGTCCTCTGGTTCTAGTATGTCCTACAAATGGAAATATCTTCTCCACGTTCACTCTACTCAGGTCCCGCAGTATCCTGTTAGTTTCAATAAGAGCCGAGCTCATCCTTCTAAACTCGACAGAGAACAGTCCCAGAGTCCTCAACCGTTTCTCGTATGACAAGCTCTTCATTCCAACGATCATACTTGTGAATATGCATGGCTCTTTCCAAGACCAGCATATGTTTTCTTAGGTACGGGGCCAAACACTGCTCACAATACACACAATGGTATTTCTCCAAAGCCTTGTACAGCCTAAGAAGCAAATCACTGGCCTTGTATTCTGGCCCTCACGACAGGAATGCGAACATTGCATTTGCCTTCGTGACTTCCAAATGAACTTAGACGTTCACCTGAAGAGAATGTTGAACAAGGACACCCAAGTCCCTTTGTGCTTCTGAATTCTAAAGCATTTCCCCATTTAGATAATGGACTATTCCTCCGCTCCTTCGTCCAAAGTGCATATCCACGCACTTTCCCAAATTGTATTCCACATGTGACTTATTTTCCCACTCGGCTAGCCCGTCAAAGTCCTTCTGCAGTCTGCGTGCTCTACCTGTCGCTCTACAGATCTTTATATCATCCACAATCCTAGAAACAATATATTTAATGCCTTCTGCCAAATAATTAATGTATATTATGGAACGTTGTTGTCCCAGCACTGACTCCTGAGGCACACCACTAGTCGCCAGCTACCATCCTGAAAACGTCCTCTTTGCCCTCGCTCTTTACGTTCGCCAGTCAGCCAATCCTCTGTCTGTGCCAGGATCGCACCCTTAACCCCAGTGACTCTTAATTTAGACAACAGTCTCCTATGCGGCACTTTGTCAACTTCCACTTCTGAAAATCTAATTAAATCAAATCGACTGGTTCTCCTTTGTCCAACTTCCTTGTGACTTCCTCAAATAACTCTAACTGATTTGACAGACATGACCTTCCTTGACGAAGTCGTGCTGATTCAGTGCTATATATCTGTTATGCACTTCCAGGCATCCACGATCTCATCTTTAATAATGGTCTCTAAAATCTTACCACTGACCAAGCCCAAGCTATGGCGGTACTTTTTAACCTTCTGCCTCCCTTCCTTCTTACATTGCGGCTTTATATTAGCCCCTTTTCAGTCCTCTGGGACCCTTCCTGCCTCCAATGATTTCTGAAAGTTCACCACCAATGCCTCCACAATCTCCTCAGCTTTCTCTTTTGGAACCCAGTGGCGCAGTCCATCCGGTCTAGGTGAGTTAACAACATTCAGACCTTCTGGAATTCCCTTAGACTTCTCCTTTGTGTTGGCGACTTCACTCACCTCTGCCCCCTGATTCTCGAGGTGCACTGGTGTCCCATTTGTGTCTCACACCGTGAAGTAAATATTCATTTCCTCTGTCATTTCATTGTTGTTTATTATTACTTCACCAAACTCAGTTTCGGGTGATGCAATGTCTATTTTTGCCTCACAATTATCTTTTATATATTTGAAAAAGTCCATATCTTATTTTATATTGCTAGGTATCTTTCACACACTTTTAATCTTCTCTCCCCCTTCGTGATATTTTCGTTGTCCTCTGCTCATATTTAAAGGTTTACCAATCATCTTGCTTCCCAGTATTCCTCGCCACTTAGGGTCACATAATTCACAGTGCTGAATGAGGCCATTCGGCCCATCGCGTATGCACCGGACCTCACAAATAGAACCATTCTCAAGCCCACGTATCTACCCTATCCCGGTAACCCATCAACCCCACTTCAGCTTTTTAAGCACTAAGCGAAATTTAGCATGGCCAGTCCACCGAACGGCACATCTTTGAACTCTGGGTGGAAACCGGAGCACCCAAAGGAAACCTTTAGTGGCATGCAGACACGGGGAGACATTGCAGCGTCCGCACAGACAGTGACCCAGCCGGGAATCGAGCCTTGGTCCCTGAAGTTGTTAATCAACTGTGCTAACCACTATGCCGCCGTACTGCCCCTGCAACTTTGCCTGTTTTTTATTTTGCTTTTATGCTGTCCTTGGCTTCCCTCATTATCCATGGATGGCCTATCCTCCCTCAGCATGCTTCCTCCTCCTTGTGATGAATATCTGTTGTGCGTCTCCAATAACCCACAAAAATCTCAGCCACTGCTGTTTCACTGACTACCTTGCTAGGCTACTGTTCAATCAACTTAGGCCAGCACCTCACCCATTTATTTGTCGTTACCCTTATTTAATTGTAATACCGTTGCATCTGATTTCCGCTTCTCCCTCTCAAACTGCAGGATAAATTCTATCATATTCTGGTCACTGTCACCTGAGGGTACCTGAACATGAAATTCCCTAAGCAAGTCTCCCTCATTACCCATCAATAAATCCAGAATTGCCTGTGTCTAATAGACTCATGTCACAATCTGCTCCAAAATATCATCTCTTAGATTTACAAAAATCCTTTACCAGTAATCCACGACCAATCTGATTTTCCCAGTCCACCTGTATATCCATGTCCCCTCGTCTATTGTAATGTTTACTTTTTTTTACAGCGTTTGCTGTCTCCTGAGTTACTTTCTGCACCACATCCTGACTACTGCCTGTACATAACACCCATCAGAGCTTTTTTTTATCTTTCGCACTTCTCAACTCTACTCACAGAAATTCTATGCCTTCTGATCGGGTATCGCTCCTTGTTATCGATGTACCTTCATTTTTTACCAACAATGGAAACTCGGTCCCTTTGCCCATCTGCCTGGCTTCCGATCGGAACACATACTTATATATTGACATCGCAGCCATGATCCCCTTGCAGCCACGTCTCTGCCATGCCCATAACATAGTTGCGGCCAATTTCATTGTTCGCAAGAGGCTCATTTACTTTGTTCGAAATACTGCACTCATTTCGGTGCACACACTCATTCCTGCACTGACCACCTCCCTTCTCACAATGAGCAGCTTTTTTGCTCTGTCTGAAGGTGACGTTGTTTTCTTATTTTTGGTCTCTATGTCCCCATCAGTTATGACACCTTCTAAGCTAACATTCTTCTTACCACACTCATACCGTACAACTTGAAATGCTTCCGTGTGACTCCAGCAATACGCCCAGCCATGGTTTTGGTGCCCGATCATTGTAGATGCAACCCATCCTTCTTGTACAGTCCCAGCCGGCCCGTGAAGAGATTCCAATGGTCCAAAAATCAGAACCCCTGTCTCCTACACTATCACTTTAGCCATTTTCTCGTGATCTTATGTTCAAATGAACACTGGCGAGTATGCTTCAGTCTCTGCAATTTTCACACATCGAAAATAACCATGGTGCAGCAACCGCCAGCAATGCAGCCTTAATGCGCCAAGTGCCCGAGATCTATCGCGGCCACAGGTCACTGTCCGTGGCGAGTTTCCTCATTCTCTCTGTTGGTTCTACTCCACAACCATGGGTTGCTGGATTTGCCAGGCTATATTGCTTCTTGTTTGGAAGAAAAGTGTGTATATATAATTCAAATAACTCTTCGAGCAAAGGTATATAACGACCGAGTTATGATCTCCTCACCATCTTTACTCCTTTTTAATTCTGTGGGGCGGAAGTCAAAGCCGGTGAACACTTTGCTCTCCTTCCATTCTGATGCTAAAAACATTCAGCAATTACGGGCAGGAAAAATATCAAGACTAACGTATTTGAACGTTCCGAAAAACAAGCTTCACATCTTCGATCCAAGTCGTGCTCAAAACCAGAAAATCCAAACCCGTCAACTTGAATTGCATCACCTTCAACGAATCAGAAAAGGAGACTAAGGGGGTGAACATTTAAGGGTCGCGTTTTATGGTTGCAAAAATATACTGTGGTATTTTGCATAATGCCACATGTTTTGCTAACGTAATCGATTCAGCGACTTCCAGAGTTACTGTGAGTTAATTGGTAGATTGCAGATTAGAACCTGGACAAACAAGATGTACTTATATTTCAGTGCTTATATATTTAATATCCGTCCTTTCTGCCTGCTGGATTAACTGTATATTTGTTGTTTTTTTCTGTTCGATTGGACAAAACGTCTTCAAATGCAGCATTTGGGATATTTTTTATGTTTTTCCTCTAATGGTTCTGCATGTCACCAAAGGTTACCATACATTTTTCATGTATCAGCAATGTGTCACTCAAAGTAAAGATTATTTGCAGTTTGCATGCCATCACGTTTTTTGAATATTCATGATGGCGTGCGTCAACTGAGAACAATGAATCACCTGACATTCAATTGTCATTGTTTTATTCGTGCACGATGTCAAAATGGCAAAACTATAAAATACTCAAGATTTAGCTTTTTTGTGCGCATCTGACTTCAATGTGACATTGAATTACATAAAGATCGGTTTCAGGCAGGAATCACTTGTGCGTTGATTTGACATAAAGTATATGACGCTGTTTCTAATTTTCCCGATGAAGGCGGATACCCTTGTCTTTGTGTTTTAGTGAAGTTTCCATACTAATATAAGCATGCTCTGAATTGATCTTTTAACTCCCCACTTAACTGTCCGATTTGGTGGTGTTACCTCTGAGATGTGATCTTTCGAGCAAGTAGCTATGCAAGTGGCTTTTGCCGTTGCCCAGATATTTGAGCAGGATCCGTTTTTCTTCACCACTGATGTTCTTGCATTCACAAGTCGCTGTTGTTTTGCATATCACCTACGACTTTGAATGATACCCGAGACATCCATATGTTGGCTACCAGATATTTTCTTCATATCGCTCTTTGATTGAACACACTGATATGAATTCAACATTTGCACTCAAGCTTTTATATTTTATTTAATATGCAGTGGAAGTATAGTGGTTTGGCGAATCTAAAGCAGGAATTAAATATCACCGCTAGTTTGTGTAGCTACGTTCTTTGTGCCATGCGACTTAAGTGTCCTTCTGTTGTTTTTTTTTCCTTTCCTCCTAGAGTTAAATAATATCTCCTAATTTAACATTGCGATAAAGTGGTTTCATCTAACGGGTCTCTCTTTCTGCAGTAGTTTCGTGCAACGTACAAGGACCAACGGATTGCTGTTCAATATAAAGTCAAAAGAAGTAATGTAGAAAAGGGATACTCAGACATGAATAACAAAGGAAGGTATCAAATTGATAGAACTGCACAGAAAGTGGCAAAGTTCAGTGGGAAATTCGAGGATTGGTAAACATTTAAACGTCAACAGAGGGACACGAACTCAGTTATATATAAAAGTAAGATAGATTACGAATGTAAAATAGATCAGAATATAAAAATAGATAGTGAAAACTTCTCCAAATATCTCAAACGAAAGAGAATGGCCAAGGTAAACATTGGTCCTTTCGTGGGTGAGCAGCGAGCTTCAAAATGGAAAATGTGGAAATGGCCAAAGCATGGAAAAGTATTTTGTGTCGGTCTTCACAGTGGCAAGCACACATAACATGCCAATATTTGACGGCAAGGAGGCTATAGCTGTTGACAACATAGAAGTGATTACTATCACTAAGGACGTCGTGTTGAGAAAACTAACGTGGGACAAGGTAGAAAAGTTTCCTGGCCCGGATGGAATGAATCCCAGAGTACAAAGATAGATCGAGGGGGCAATTGTAATTGTGTTTGCTGTAATTTAACAAAATTGCTGGTTCCTTGGACGTTCCGGCAGCTTAGAAACAGCAGATGTGACAGCACTGATTAAAAAAAGAGGTAGACAATAGCCAGTTAACGTAATTTCCGTAGTGAGGAAAATGGTTGAATGGATCACTATCGAAGAAGTCATCTGTATAGAAATCATCCAATTAGGCAGGCGCAGAATGGGTTCATGAAAGGAGGTCAGTTCACCAAATTTATTGGAATTATTTGAGGTTGTTGTGCGCGCGATGGACAACAGGAAACTAATGGATGCGGAGTATCTGGATTTCCAGAAGCCAGCCGGGAGGATACCGCACAAAAGGAAGCTGCACAAGAAAAATATGCGCCAAATTACTGGTAATGCATTCGCATGGGTGGACGATTGGTTATCTAACAGAAAGCAAAGAGTGGGGATAAATGCGTTCTTATTCCGGTTGGCGACCAGTGACTAGTGGTGTGCTTCGGGGATCATTGTCGGAAATAAAATTATTTACAATTTACACAGATAATTTGGAGTTGCAATTTGGACAATTTGCATAACTTGGAACACGAGTAATGTGTCGAAGTTCGCAGACGATACGCAGATGCGTGGTACAGCAATGTTTTCAGAGGACACTGAATGCCTGCAGCGGGATATTGAGGAATTAAGTGTGTTGGCCAAACGCAAAACATTTGGTTCCCCAAGATAGTGTATGCTAATTATGTAGTTTTGCTAATCCTACAATGCCCGTGATTATATTTTCTTTAGCTTCCGGTTTACATTTCGCATTTGGTGTTGATGGTTTTTACATGCGATTTTTGGAAACGTACAAGGCACTTCATATTTTTCACTTTTCTCATCTTCATTTCTAAATCTCGAGTGCCATATTGTATTTTTCTCAATTACGGGGGAATACAGCATGGCCAGTTCACCAACAGTTCACAACATTTTGGGGAGCCGAGACACACACAGACGCGAGGAGAATGTGCAAGCTGCACAAGGGGACAGTGACCCGCGTCTCGGATCGAATCAGGACCTTCGCCGCCATGAGAAAGACGTGATAACCACTGCGCCACCGTGCTGCCCTTTTTCTCACTCATCAATATGTATCTTGGCCAATATAGTTATCCATAGATTTCACCAAGTTAAGCGTTGTCACCTTTAATGTTTTCACATTGTTTATCTTGCAATGTCGCTATGTCGCTCTGAAGGCGTATTTCAAGAGTCGTACATCATCGTGTTCCCTTCAATTGCTTATTTTTGCATACGTTCTTTTCTCCCAGACAAGACAGTCTTGATGAGTCTATCAGTACATCTTGAACATCAACTAATCTTCGACACCTTTGTTTTCTCTCCATCGCATGTGATAAACATAGAGAAACTTAATTTCACATCGACCAACGCTCGTCGGAAATCATTGGTATCTTCCTGTAATCTGTAATTATGTCGCTAACTCAGTTATTTGGGGCCATATTTGTCCACACGACTTGCATAGTTACAAAATGTATCATTGTAAGATCGAAAACACTCAACCATCGTTCACATTCTCCCAATTAAACCGAGCGATATTTATTAAAACAAAATAGTTCAAGGGTTTCTTACAATCTTTGGATTTCGTGACTTCTTTGGCGCAGAAAACAGTGTTTTGAATATTTTGCATACTTTTTGTTCTGTAATGAAATGAAAACCAGCCGAATGACAGGAATTGCCAATTCGAAACTGAACTCTGCTGACCTTTCTGAAAAATACATGACACATCATCCATAATAAGTATTGCAAATATGTCCTGAACGTAAGGGTATGCAATTAAAACGATTTGTCATCAATGGGGATCGAATACAAAATGTGCATGAAGTGTAATTTCACACAGACATCAAGCAATCAACGCATAGCTTTCTCACCATCTTTGATCTTTTTAAGTTCTGTGGGACGGAAGAGCTGGGTTGTTGAATATTTCGAAAACTCTCCACCTTGATGTGACAAACATTCAGCGATCATGTACAGAAAACAAAAATGCAAGACAAAACGTTGTTGAACGATTGGACAAGCAAGGGATACAGCTCCAAGGCAAATAGAGCACACACCCAATCAATTGAATGCCTTTTCATGGTCTTGTCATGGTTCATCTTGAACTTCTCAACAAAATCAGACGGAGATCAATTAAAGTACATTTCCAATGGTCTTGTTTTTATGTTGCAAAATACAAGTATGTATTTCTGCACAAGGCCACACGTTTCGCGGAATTATTAGATTTCAGCATCTTTTGGGGTACTCTAAATAATATTATGGATTAATTTGCTGTTTACATTTCAGATATTAGCCCCTGGCAAATATAAGGCAAGATGTCCAAATATCAACTCTATATTTTACAACAATTCGCCATTCTTTGTGCATGCCGAACCCGCTGTACCTCTATTTTATCTTGCTCTCTGCGATACGGAAATAATTTAATAAAAATAGAGTACCCAATTCATTTTTCCCAATTAACGGGCAATTTTCCAAGGCCAATCCAACTACTCTGCATATCTTTGGGTTGTGGGGGCGAACCCCAAGCAAACACTTGGAGAATGTGCAGGCTCCACACGGACAGTGACACAGAGCCGGCGTCAATCCTGGGACCTAGCCACGTGCTGTCCCCTGAGACGGAAATAATATATTTGAATGCTGCATTGGTATTAATTTTACAAGCGGCTCCTTCCAAAGCTTCTGTATGTCTTCGATTGTTCTCATTCACCACACAAGCATCAACACTTTGCTTTTGAAGGTAATGAATATGAGCGGGCATTCGTGTAATTCTGCAGATTTGTTTTGTCATTTTCTGCGAGAGGCAAATAGACCTCTGAATGTAACATTGCGATATTTTTAAAAGCGGCTTCTTCCAATTGTTCATACATCTTCCAAGCGGATTTATTTGCTGTTCAAGGTGACGATTATTCGCTATTTTCATAAGCTCACGGTTGTACCAAACAATGTATTGAGCTCTGTGTGAAAGGTAAGCGATGAAGCACATCTCATTCATCTGCCACTACATTAGCCGCAACCATGATCAAGGTGAAATTCTGTGGCAAGGCAGTTTCCTGGATTTTGGGTGTATCGTTCTTCAGCATGTCTTTAAATTGCATAATGCTTTACTCTCTCACTAACTTGCACATCAAGGCGCTATTTTAAAATTTTTGCTCATGTTGTTCCTCAACTGAGAGCAAAGGAGCACCTCGTATTCGAATGTCAGCGTTCTCTTCACATACACAATCAATCTAAAACTAAAACTGGAAAAATGCTCATGCCCTTACATTTTGTGCGTGTCTATTTTCAATATGAATTAATGCCATGTTTTACTTCTCTCGGATGGTGGGTATGCTTGTTGATATCAATGAACAGAATGACGCTGCTTCCAACTTCCCAGATACAGATGCTTCCCCAAGTCAGGACTATGTATAGATATAGAGAAATACAGCACAGAACAGGCCCTTTGGCCCACGATGTTGTGCCGAACTTTTGTCCTAGGTTAATCATAGAATTTTGGACACTAAGGGCAATTTATCATGGTCAATCCACCCAACCGGCACATCTTTGGACTGTGGGAGGAAACCGGAGTACCCAGAGGAAACCCACGCACACAGGGGGAGGATGTGCAGACTCCACACAGACAGTGACACAAGTCGAAATCGAACTTGGACCCTGGAGCTGTGAAGCAATTGTGCTACCCACAATGCTATCGTGCTGCCCTTAACTGGTGTATCTGTGCTGAATAAGTCATGACCGTGCTTCTGAACTTTTAACATCTAATTTATCTTCCTTCCATGGCGTTTGTGTCTGTTACATGTATATTTTTATAAATATGCAAACCAGTGAACGTTTTTCCATATTTTGCACCAGCAAACGAGTAAAGGGCAGCACAGTAGCATAGTGGCTAGCACAGTTGCTCACAGCTCCAGGGACCCAAGTTCGATTCCCGGCTTGGTCACTGTCTGTGCGGAATCTGCACGTTTTCCCCGTGTGTGTGTGGGTTTCTTCTGGGTGCTCCGGTTTCCTCTCACAGTCCAAAGATGTGCAGGTTAGGTGGATTGCCAGCCTGGGACATGTACAAAACATATGGAGGTGGTCCGCAGGACCTCTCATAACGTGCGGACACTTATCCTCCACCTCTGAAATATTCTGAGTATCTGGCCACCGTCATTAGCACCGTGTGGACCACCTTGAATTGTGCTAGGCTCAGCGTGGCATCCATTTCCAAAAGAAAAAACCCTACGCCATTCCACCTCTAACATTCTGCTCATCCATCACTGCGCGTCCTTGTACCAGCTACCCCAACTAGCCTGGCAAACCCTCCCAGAGCACCTTGCATATTAAACCAAGAGGGTGAAGGGCACTCCTAAGGGCTTCCTCCCATAATACAGCCACGGGTCCCCCACCGTGCTCTTCTGTCTACTTTGTCTTCACACACATACCGGGGCTGCCTCTCACCAACGCAGTTCCTTGTCGATCTCTTAAAATTTCCCCTGCCTTATGAGACCCCCTTATCCTGTAACCCCGAGGGCAGCAGGTGAGCGTAGATCAAAATCTGCCTCTTCAGAAAGTCCCTCACCTGCAGATACCGGAACCCATTTCCACCTGGCAACTCAAACTGCACCAGCATCTCCTCCATTCTCGTGATGCCCTCATCAATAAAGATATCGACAATTCCCTCGATTGACTCATAGAACATAGAACAGTACAGCACAGAACAGGCCCTTCGGCCCTCAATGTTGTGCCAACCCATGATCACCCTACTCAAACCCACGTATCCACCCTATACCCGTAACCCAACAACCCCCCTTAACCTTACTTTTATTAGGACACTACGGGCAATTTAGCATTGCCAATCCACCTCACCCGCACATCTTTGGACTGTGGGAGGAAACCGGAGCACCCGGAGGAAAACCACGCACACAGGGGGAGGACGTGCAGACTCCACACAGACAGTGACCCAGCCGGGAATCGAACCTGGGACCCTGGAGCTGTGAAGCATTTATGCTAACCACCATGCTACCCTGCTGACTCCCCCGCTGTTTTCAACAGAACACACTATCCACCACCTCTCCACCCACCCCCGCACCTCCACTAGCCAGTGCGGAGAAATTGAAAAAAAACGCTTATTGTCACGAGTAAGCTTCAATGAAGTTACTGTGAAAAGCCCCTAGTCGCCACATTCCGGCGCCTGTCCGGGGAGGTTGGTTCGCGAATCGAACCGTGCTGCTGGCCTGCTTGGTCTGCTTGTAAAGCCAGCGATTTAACCCAGTGAGCTAAACCAGCTAAATTCGAGTGGTGCCCAATATCGGTGTCCACATCAATACTCCTTCGAGTCCCATGTTTTGCCGCAACTATCCATAAAACCCTCAGGGCTGCTACATCTGGCAGCCGTATGCTGGGCCCTGCGAGAACGACAGAGCTGCTTCTAATAGTTCCTCCTCAAATCATGTCTTTACATGAGGCCGCCTCCAACCGCACGCAAAGCGACCCCTCGACCCAGTATCCTCATAAAATCGCGGCCTTCCAGTCCGCGGCATAAATGTTCACTGACACCTCACGCTTCCTCTCCCATTTCCCAATCACCATAGCGCTCCTCTCCCCAGAATCCGCCACTGTACTTCCCACATCAAACGTCACCTCCTTCATTTTATTGAACAAAATCGACACCTCCATCATTTTCGAATCCAATCTCGTTTGCAAAAGCAGCCCGACCCAAGCCTTCCTCAATCTCGTCTGTTCCACCACCTTCAAATGAGTCTTCAAAATAGCCACATCCGCCTTCAATATTTTTAACCGTACGAACAAACGGGCCATTCTTGACTCACCATTCAACCGCCGCACGTTCCACGAGATCAGCCAGGTCGGGGGGCACCGCCCCCTTCCTCCCCCGCTCCTGCCGATCAACCACTGCCCCTCGTTGGCCAGCCTGCTGCCCGAGTCGCGCACTCTCCCAGGCACGCCCATTGGCGCCCACCGTCAAAGATCTACTACTACTACTGCGCTGTAGTGTTCTATGTTCTATCCTTCTCCTTTTACATGTTAGAAACCCTTCCGCTGTCAAATGTACGTTCCCCTCCACCCAGCAAATGATTTCCAATAGAAAAAAGACCTATGCCATACCACCACTAACATTCTGCTCATCCATTACTGCGCTTCCATAAGACCATAAGACCATAAGACATAGGAGTGGAAGTAAGGCCATTCGGCCCATCGAGTCCACTCCGCCATTCAATCATGGCTGATGGGCATTTCAACTCCACCTCCCAGCATTCTCCCCATAGCCCTTAATTCCTCGCGACATCAAGAATTTATCTATCTCTGCCTTGAAGCCATTTAGCGTCCCGGCCTCCACTGCACTCTGCGGCAATGAATTCCACAGGCCCACCACTCTCTGGCTGAAGAAATGTCTCCGCATTTCTGTTTTGAATTTACCCCCTCTTATTCTAAGGCTGTGCCCACGGGTCCTCGACTCCTCGCCTAACGGAAACAGTTTCTTTGCGTCCATCCTTTCTAAGCCATGTATTATCTTGTAAGTTTCTATTAGATCTCCCCTTAACCTTCTGAACTCCAATGAATACAATCCCAGGAACGCCAGCCGTTCCTCATATGCTAGACCCGCCATTCCAGGGATCATCCGTGTGAATCTCCGCTGGACACGCTCCAGTGGCAGTGTGTCCTTCCTGAGATGTGGGGCCCAAAACTGGACACAGTACTCCAAATGGGGCCTAACCAGAGCCTTATAAAGGCTCAGTAGCACATCGCTGCTTTTATATTCCAACCCTCTTGAGATAAATGACAACATAGCATTCGTTTTCTTAATCACGGATTCAACCTGCATGTTTACCTTTAGGGAATCCTCGACTAGCACTTCCAGATCCCTTTGTACTTTGGCATTATGAATTTTCTCACCGTTTAGAAAGTAGTCTATGCTTGGATTCTTTTTTCCAAAGTGCAAGACCTCACATTTTCTCACGTTGAAATGCATCAGCCATTTCCTGCACCACTCTCCCAAACTGTCTAGATCCTTCTGCAGCCTCCCCACTTCCTCAGCACTACCTGCCTGACCACCTAACTTCGTATCATCAGCAAACTTCGCTAGAATGCCCCCAGTCCCTTCATCCAGATCATTAATATATATGGTGAACAGCTGCGGCCCCAACACTGAACCCTGTGGGACACCGCTGGTCACCGGCTGCCATTCCGAAAAAGAACCTTTTATCCCAACTCTCTGCCTTCTGTCAGACAGCCAATCCTCAACCCATGCCAGTAGCTCACCTAGAACACCATGGGCCCTCACTTTACTCAGCAGCCTCCTGTGTGGCACCTTATCAAAGGCCTTTTGGAAATCCAGATAGACCACATCCACTGGGTTTCCCTGGTCTAACCTACTTGTCACCTCCTCAAAGAATTCTAACAGGTTCGTCAGGCACGACCTCCCCTTACTAAATCCATGTTGACTTGTTCTAATCCGACCCTGCTCTTCCAAGAAATTAGAAATCTCATCCTTAACGATCGATTCTAGAATTTTACCAACAACCGAGGTTAGGCTAATTGGCCTATAATTTTCCATCTTTTGTCTTGATCCTTTCTTGAACAAGGGGGTTACAACAGCGATCTTCCAATCGTCCGGGACTTTCCCTGACTCCAGTGATTTTTGAAAGATCTCAACCAACGCTTCCGCTATTTCTTCAGCCACCTCCCTCAGAACTCTAGGATGTAGCCCATCGGGGCCAGGAGATTTGTCAATTTTAAGACCTTTTAGCTTTTTTAGCACCATCTCTTTTGTAATGGCAACCATACTCAACTCAGCCCCCTGACCCTTTATAATTTTTGGGATATTACTAACGTCTTCCACTGTGAAGACAGACGCAAAGTACTTATTAAGTTCTCCAGCCATTTCCTCATCTCCCATCACTAGCCTTCCAGAATCAGTTTGAATTGGCCCAATGTCTACTTTGGCCTGACGTTTGTTTCTTATGTATTGAAAGAAACTTTTACTATCATTTCTTATATTACTGGCTAGCCTGCCTTCATATTTGATCCTCTCCTTCCTTATTTGTCTCTTTGTTAACCTCTGTTTGTTTTTGTAGCCTTCCAAATCTTCTGATTTCCCGGTGCTTTTGGCCACTTTATAGGATCTCTCTTTTTCTTTGATACATTTCCTGACCTCCTTTGTCAGCCATGGCTGTCTAATCCCTCCCTGGATAATCTTTCTTTTCTTGGGGATGAACCTCTGTACAGTGTCCTCAATTATGCATACAAACTCCTGCCATTTTTGCTCTACTGTCTTCCCTGCTAGGGTCTGCTTCCAGTTGATTTTCACCAGTTCCTCTCTCATGCCCTCGTAATTACCTTTATTTAACTGTAACACCATTACATCCGATTTTGCCTTCTCTCTTTCAAACTGCAGACTGAACTCAACCATATTATGATCGCTGCTTCCTAAGTGTTCCCTTACTTTAAGATCTTTAATAAAGTCTGGTTCATTACATAGCACGAGGTCCAGAATAGCCTGCTCCCTTGTGGGCTCCATGACAAGCTGTTCCAAAAAGCCATCTTGTAAGCATTCCATGAATTCCTTTTCTTTGGATCCACTGGCTACATTATTTACCCAATCCACCTGCATATTGAAGTCCCCCATGATCACTGTGACCTTGCCTTTCTGACATGCCTTTTCTATTTCCCGGTACATGTTGCGCCCCTGGTCCTGACCACTGTTAGGCGGTCTGTACATAACTCCCATTATGGTTTTTTTGCCTTTGTGGTTCCTCAATTCTACCCACACAGACTCCACATCATCCGACCCTATGTCGTTTAGTGCCATAGATTTAATTTTGTTCTTAACTAACAAGGCAACCCCACCCCCTCGGCCCGCCTCCCTGTCTTTTCGATACTGTCTTTTTGAACTAGCTAGCCCAACTAGCCTGGCTCGGCCCAGAGCGCCGACCATATTAACCCCATCTGATTCCCGTCCCCCGTACAACCACCCTGATAATACAAGCAAAACGCACCCCACCGCAAGACAAATGGAAGAGAACATCCGCCTCCCATCTTCCACCAAAGAGCAGAAACAAACCTGAAGCAAAAGTAATGACCCCAAACAGTGAAAAAACAAAGCGCAAAAGTATCTCCAACAAACTTCAATGTTCTGCCTCTCCTGCCATTCCATTGTCTCTGCTAACCTGAATCACCTCTTCCTACTCCCACACTATAGTTCCTGGACTTCATAGGTCACCCACACGCGTGCCAGGTAGAGCATCGCAAAATTAACCCCTTTCTTGAAGAGGGCCTTATTTGCTCGCGCTGCTCTTGGACAGCTCTGAAGCTAGTCCTGGTACACGCTGAATTCACTGTCCTACGACTTACAGTACGTAGTCTGTCTGGCCCACTCAAGATCGGCTCCTTCTCCAGGAATCGGAGCTATCACCTTTGGCTGCTGGTTTCCCTGGGGCTTCTTCATTGCCGCCCTTTGCACGTCATGCACTTCGGAGGTCGTGCGCATGATCGCTGTCACAACGGCATCTCCACGATCTGTCGGACATTCATGCCAGTGTCTGCTCCCACCCTTCCTCCGGCAGGTCCATGATCCTTAGGTTCTGCCTGCGTGACCGGTTCTTCAGATCCTCAACTTTATCTTGCAACCGCCTCTGCTGATCTTGCTGCTATTATGGCGAGCTGCTCATTGTGATTCCCCCATGTTCTTGATCGCCTGACACTGGTCATCCAGCCTCGTCCCCACGCGGTTGATCATCACTTCAATCGATTTTGCCGCCCGTTTTCTGCGTGAACTTCGTTCAGGATATCAACCGACTACTCGGTGTGTGCATGGGTTTCCTTCGGGTGCTCCGGTTTCCTCCCACAGTCTAAAGATGTGCAGGTTAGGTAGATTGGCCATGGTAAATTGCCCTTGGTGTCCAAAATTTCCCTTAGTGTTGGTTGAGGTTACTGGGTTATGGGGATAGGGTGGTGTTGTTGACTTCGGGTAGGGTGCTCTTTCCAAGAGCCGGTGCAGACTCAATGGGCCGAGTGGCCTCCTTCTGCACTGTAAATTCTATGATAATTTATGATTAATCGAGGACAAATGTTCGGCACAACATCGTGGGCGGAAGGGCCTGTTCTGTGCTGTATTTATCTATGTTCTATGTGCTCTGTTGACTACTGAGCCAGCAGGGTTGCTCCCTGCCCCATGGCCATTCCCACGTGTGTTTGAGGCGCTGCAACAGCTTCTGCAGTCCGTTCCCGTCTTTTGCGACCGCTTCCCGTCCTCAACTGTAATCACCGGTTGGTCACTCTATCCTTTTCGCACACCTGAACACTTTTTCCGTCTGATATCCGCCCGTTAACCGGCTGAAAGTTCCGAACAAACCGCCAGGTGTGTGATTGACCAAATGTGCGACCATTCACACCATGGCCGGTGCCGGATGCCGCAATATTCTCACGTTTATTAAACAGCGATGTTTTGCTCCTATCGTCTTGCTATAATCATTGTGTGAAGGAAAATAGCACCGCAAGAGGAAATATCAATGAACTCTGACGAAACATACAACAAACGCATGACAGAACTTTGAATCCAGGTGTTGCACAAGTGTGCTGAATTTAAACCCAGACAATGACATCCATTCATTGTGAATGAATAGATTACTGGCACGCATTCGTGCGCGTCACAAATTTGTCACATAAGTACAAAATCAACCACAGGACGGCAATGTCGCACAATGGTTATCACCGTTGCCTCAGCGCAACGAAAATCCGTGTTCAAGACTGGCCACTGGTCGCTGTTTGTGAGCAGTTTGCACATTTTCCCGTGACGCGTTGGTCACAAAATCAGGTTGTAGGAGTCTCCACAATAAATTATACATTATTTGGGAAAAAAAGTATTGGACACTATCTATTTAAAATAAGACCGTCATAAATAAAGGCATAATATCGCCCACGTATGTCCTCCTTGCCATCTTTACACTTGTTAAGTTCTTTTGGGCAGAAGTCGCGGCTTGTGAATTCTTTGCAGACTTTCTATTATGATGTTGAAAAATAAAATCAGACATCACGGGAAGTTAAAGATCAAATTTTGTTGAACGATCCGAAAAGCAAGCTGCACAGCTTCAAGCCAAATGGAGCACAAACACAATCAATCTAATGCCGTGATCTTGCATTGCTTTTTCTTGAACTGATCAAAAAAGCAGTAGATCAGTGAATGTAAATTTTTGAGGATCGTGTTTTAGATGCAGACATCTACACGGATTTGTTTTTCTCAAGGCCATACGATTTGGTAAAGTAATCGCTTTCAGCATCTTTATAAGGAACTACCAGTGGAACGGCGGTCTGGATTGTAGACTACAAGTTTGTCAAACAAAAAGTTGTACTCAAACTAGAATGCTATGATACATAACGATTCTCTTTGTTATGTTTTGCAGGTTGGCGCAGCGACAATCACTGTTGCTGCACGGCGCCAAGTCTTGGTCCGTGTGAAGTTTGCACATTCTAGCGTGCGTGCGTGGGTATCAATAGCACAACCTATTGATGTGTAGGGTCGTTGCATTGGCCACGCTAACTTTGCCTTTAATTGTAAAATAGTGAGGTACTTTAAATAAAGTAAAGTATCCATGCTCCTTTCTTTCTACCTGAGGAATTAAGTATGCTCTGTATCTTGATTCTGTGAGAGGGGGGAAATGTATTCGAAAGGAGCATTTTACAAATGCTTCTGCACATCAAGTATTTTCATGCATGTTATAAGCATCGGCAAATTGCGATTCAAGGTATAGATTATTCGCAGTGTGCAACCATCGTGCTTTTTAGAAAGTAATTCATAATGATGCACATCAACTAAAAACGATGAAGCACCACGCATTTGATTGGCTGTGCATTGTTCGCGCTGAATGGCAAGATAGCAATTCAATAAAACTGCCCACGTTCCTGCATTTTGGTTGCATCAGTGATCAATACGACTTTGAATTACATAATGTTTTATTTTCCGAGGGGATGTATGTGCGCGTCAATGTCTCTAAAGGTCACGACATTGTTTCTAGCTCAACCAATCCAAGTGGATCCCTATGTCTTTCTATTTTACAGGTGTATATATACGAAGCAACTGTGCACTGACTATTTTAGTTAAAACACTCAATTGATCAGTCCGACTTGGACTGACACCCCCTTTTACATCTCCATTTCTGAAAATATACATGCCAGCACATACTTGCTGCTTTTCGGACTAGTAACGATGAGTTTGACTCTAACCATTGTGCATCTATTTGTGCAAATCTTGTTTTTATCACAGCATACGCCCTCACATTCATAAGTCGCTGTTGTTTTATATTTCGCCTTATGAATATGAATGATACCATATGAATCAATAGATTGCTTCACGGAAACTTGATTGATATCGCTGTCTTTGATTGGACACGTTGGTGTAAATTCATTTACTTCCCGAAAGCCTGTTTATTTCAGTCTACATGAAGTTAATGTCGAGCGCCTGGGCGAACATAAAACGGCGTTCAAATATCAGCTCTCATGTATATAGCTACCGCCTTTGTGCGATGCGGCTGATGTGTCCTACTTTTGTTCTATTTGTTACATTTTCTCCAGAGGCAAATGGAGCATTGCGATATTTTATTAAAGTCGTTTCTACAAATTGTTCTATATTTCACCCAATAGATTAGTGCAGCGTACACGCATCAACGGTTTACTGTTCATGGGGAGGTTATTCCCCGTTTTTTGACCATTAATGATATTTCGAATGATTCATTACCCTTAGCGTAAACTCAGACAATGAACCGCATCTCATTCCTCTGAGTACATTACTTGCATGCACTATCAATGTGAAAATCTATTCAAATGCAGACGTCCTGCATTTGGTTGAATCTGAATGCGTTTGGTCTCCCCCCCCCCCCACCCCCCATTCGGTGTAGCTACACTTCAATACCAGTGACCGCGCATGGCGCAATTTCCAACTCTCCCAAAACACGTGGGTCCTCAGGTCTGCTCATGCCAGCTCTGTCCGTACCCTGATCAATGCAAGCACGTGATTAAAAATCGTTTTTAGCTCCCGATGTTTCTTTCGCATTTGGCGTACGTCGCATTCACACGTGAAATGAAAAAGTACAAGAGATTTCATTTTCCCCCTTTTTTCTGACTAATAATTATAGTTGGGGCGCCATATCGCTGTCTATATATTTGTTCAAGTTCAGCTTTTTAACGGTTTGTGATCTCATGTATATTAAGCTGCTGCCTATCGTCTCATAACTGTGCAGTGTACGTCCGCTCTGGACTGACTTTCATAAAGATATGATATACCGTTTTTGATTGCATTTTTTTGTATAACATCATTTCTGCCACACAACTGTAAATGCAAATGCTGAACGATCGACAAATCTTCACCTTATCCTTTCTCTCCGGAAGCGCGAGCGAGTAATATCAAGGAACATTATTTTACCTCCATCAATGGTCGTCAGATACCAATGGTGTCATTGTGTCAGCTTTAACAATGCCCACATGAGTCGTATAGATATACACATTTGCAATGCAAAAATGGGAAGGTTCCACCACAGTCCATATTATCCCATTTTAAACCATTAAAGAGAAAGAGTTCATGCTTTGGACTTCATGAATTTTGTGGAACAGAAAGTAGTCCTGAGAATATTTTGCACACGCCTTATTATGTCATGAAATCAAACCGAGCCTGAGAACAGGAGACATTAATTCGAAACTGAAACCCGATAAAATATCTAACTGGCACATAACATAGCTTTGGAAATAAGTATTGTAAAAGTGTGCCAAGTTTGAAAACTTGAATTTGAAAACATTATTCATGAATGGATCAAACAGTCGCGAACATTGTTCAGCATGAACAATTTCACACAGGCATCAAACAGCCGACATTTAGCTGCCTTGCCATCTTTGGTCCTCTTGAGTTCTGTACGACAGAAGAGCTGTGAGCATTCTCAGCACTTTCCAATTTGATGTGACAAACGTTCTGCTATCACGTACAGCCAACCAAAATTTCAGACAAATATTGCTGAAAGATTCGATGGCCATACGACACAACATCGAACCAAATAATGCACAATCCACGAATAACATCCTGTGGTCTTGCATTGCTTTATCTTCACATGCTCATAATTACTAGGATGCGATCAATGAAAATACATTGTCATGGGCCAAATTACAGGGATCAGCTGCTGAGCACATATAAAGCAGGATCCATAGGTCAGTGCTTTTTTCAATAAGCGTTTTCCTTTCTACATGTCTGGCAGATGACGTGTTCTTATATTGTATTTTTCACTGTTCAGGTAAAAAGTATTTGTAAATGCAATTCGGATTTTTTTCCAAAGTACTTTCGTCTAGTTGTTCACTCTGTCACCAAGTATTTTCGTGGATCTTACATGCGCCAGCAATGTGCTGCCAGGGTAAGATTATTCGCGGTTTCTGTTTCACCATGCTGTTTTTAAATAAGTCATGATGCTGTGCGTCAACTGAGTCCAATGAAGCACCTCGCATTCGTCTGTCGGTGTTTTTCTCGCAACGGGTGTGAAGTTAATTACACTACAAAAATGCCGAAGTTCCTGCATTTAGGGTATATCTCTCGCCAATGTGATATTGAATTAAATAATATTTTACTTCTGTCACTCTGTGTTTATGTTCGTAGAAACGATTGGACCGACAGGGTGACATTTCTCTGTCTCCTGAAAAGCTGGGGCCCGATTGTCCCGGTGTATCAATACTGAACATGCCCCTGGTGATGAATATATTAACACCCGACCTATTTGACCCAATATTTCGCACTATTAAACATATATCCGCCATTGTATTGTTGTCCGTACTTTTACTCAATTGAAGTGATTTCATAGATTCTATTCTCACGATCTTTACACAGCACTGTTTTTTGCATATCCGGTTATGACCATACAATGTTGGCTAGCTCTTAACATGCGTACGTCAAGGTATTAGCGCCATTTGGCTATATTCTATTGCATAATTTGGAATAAGCTCATTTGTAGAACACAAATCTCTGGATTTAAGATAATCTGTACATGCTGAATATAAACAATCCTTTCACACTTCACCTCTCTTTCGGATGACAAGCTTTAGATATCCAGGAAGATAATATCCGTTAGAAATAACTGGCTTCGTCCTGTTAGCCTTGAGAACGTCCTTGACGAGGTTATTTGCTACTACATGAATTAAATATTTATTTGTTTTTAACTATAGACTTTAAACGCTCAACAATCGTTCGCCCAATTAAACTCCACTTTCCTAATCAAAGAAAGCCAGTTCCTTGACTCCTTACCATCTTTGCACGTCGTAAATTCTGTGGGACAAAGCATATGCTTCAGGAATATTTTGCACACGTTTTATTTTATTATCTGTCAAAACAAGCACGGCGCCAAGACGTATCAGATCAACACCGAACTCTGAAAAAAACTTGACAAACCCATGAGACAGTTAAAAAATCTGTGTTGCGAATTTTCGGAGAATTTATACCCTTGGAATTTAAACAAATTATCATCAATGGATCAAAAACCGTGGGCAGTACGATAGCATGGTGGTTAGCAGAAATGCTTCACAGCTCCAGGGTCCCAGGTTCGATTCCCGGCTGGCTCACTCTCTGTGCGGAGTCTGAATGTCCTCCCCATGTGTGCGTGGGTTTCCTCCGGGTGCTCCCGTTTCCTCCCACAGTCCAAAGATGTGCGGGTTAGGTGGATTGGTCATGCTAAATTGCCCGCAGTGTCCTAAAAAAAGTAAGGATAAGGGGGGGTTGTTGGGTTACGGATATAGGGTGGATACGTGGGTTTGAGTAGGGTGATCATGGCTCGGCACAACATCAAGGGCCTGTTCTGTAATGTTCTATGTAAAACTCGCGGGCATTGTGCAGCATCTCCAAACAACCAACGTGGGATCTGCTCACCATCTTTGCTCTTTTTAAGTTCTGTGGGACAGAAGTTTTGGCTTGTGACTTTGAACGCTTTCCATTATGATGCGATCAGAGATAACGGACAGCAAATCTAAATTTCTGACTGGCATTTTTTAACGACCTAAAAGCAAGAGACACAACTTCAAGCTACATGGTGCGCAATCACAATCAATTTAATACCTTGCTCTTGCATTATTTTATATTGGTTTGATCAAAACAATCAGAAGGCGATTATGAAAAGTACATTTCCAAGAGTCTTATTTTTGTATTACACAACTCTAACATGATATAATTACACAAGGCCGCATGTGTCGGCAAAGCAATCACATTCAGTGTGTTTATGAGGGATTTTTAGTGAAAGTGTGTACAAATATACAGCAGGAAAGAAAACATCAGTGCTATTGTTTTAAAAAATAATTTTTATTCAAGTTTTTTAAATAAAAATAACAAATTTTCTCCACGCAATTTAAAACAAACAAGGCGTGTTTCCACGCCAAAACAGAACAAGGAAAGAACTCTCCCCCCAAAATAAATAATAATAAATAACAATACAAGGAAGATGAAAATAACATAACACACCCCCTAACCATCACCAAACCACCCCCCCCCCCCCCTCACCCCGGTTGCTGCAGAGGCCGACCACTCTCTACCCCTTCGTCAGGAAATCGAGAAACGGCTGCCACCGGCGAAACAACCCCTCCACCAACCCCCTCAGGGCAAATTTCATCCTCGCCAACTTGACGAACCCAGCCATGTCATTGACGCTGGTCTGCGAACTTGGGGGCCGCGTATCCCTCCTTTGTAACAGAATCCTGCGCCGGGCTACAACAGAGCAAAGGCCAGAATGCAAGCCTCTCTCGCCTTCTGAACTCCCGGCTCCGAAGCTACCCCAAAGATCGCGAGCCCCCAACACGGCCTGACCCTTGACCAAACCACTTCCGACAAAATCACTTCCAAAACCCCTCCAGAGCCGGACATGCCCAAAACCTATGGGTGTGGTTTGCCGGGCCATCCGAACAACTCCTACACCTGTCTTCCACTCCGAAAAACCGGCTCATCCTTGCCCCTGTCATGTGAGCCCTTTGCATCACCTTCAGCTGAATTAGGCTGAACCGTGTGCAAGAGGAGGAAGAATTCACCCTCTGCTGGGCGTCCGACCATATCCCATCCTCAATCTCTTCCCCTAGCTCTTCCTCCCATTTCGCTTTGAACTCATCTACTGAGGCGTCCTCCTCCTCTTGCATGAGTTGCTAGATAGCCGAGATCTTCCCTTCCCCGACCCACGACCCGAAAGCACCCTGTCTTGCACCCCCCTTGACGGCAGCCGCGGAAACTCCTCCACATACCTCGTAAGAAAGTCCCTGACCTGCATATACCTAAAAGCGTTCCCGGGGGGGGGGGAAGCTTCCACGTCCCCACCACCTCCTCCAGAGTCGCGAACATCCAATCCAAGACGAGGTCCCCAAATTGTCTGATGTCTGCCCTGTGCCAAGTCCAAAATCCCCCACCCGTTCTCCCTGGCGCAACACGTTGATTGCCCGGTATCGGGGCCCAAACTGAGGCCTTCACTTCCCCCATATTCCGCCTCGACTGTCCCCAGATTATGAGGGACGCAAGCACCACCGGACTCGTGGAGTACTTTGCCGGGGGGAGTGGAAGTGGAACCGTCACCAAGGCCTTCAGACTCGTACCCGCACAGGATGCCACCTCCAGCCTCTTCCATGTGTCACCCTCCCCTTCCGTCATCCACCTGCGAATCATCGGCACGTTCGCCACCCAATAATATCCACACAGGTTGGGCAGTGCCAGGCCCCCTACCTCCCTTCTTTGTTCCAAAAATACCCTCCTTACCCTCGGAGCGTTCCGCACGCAAAAAAAACCCAAAAATCGACTTATTCACCCTTCTTAAAATAGCCTTCGGGAACAACATGGGGAGGCACTGGAAAAGAAACAAAAACCTCGTGAGCACAGTCATTTTAACCGGCTGGACACTGCCCTCCAACGAGAGCATAAATGCATCACACCCCATGAACTCCTCCATGATCTGCCCCACCAGCCTCGAAAAGTTAAGCCTATGCATAGCCCCCCCAGGACCTAGCCATGTGGACCCCAAGATACCTAAAGCTCCCCGCAGCCCTCCTCAACGGGAGTTCCCCAATCTCCCTCTCCAGACAAGTGTGCAGGACAAACAGCTCGCTTTTCCCCAGATTTAGCTTATATCCCGAAAAGTCCCCAAACTCCTCAAGTATCCTCAGCACCTCTGGCATCCCCTCAGCCGGGTCCACGACATAAAGCAGCAGATCATCTGCGCACAGCGACAACCGGTGCTCCTCTCCCCCACCGCTCCCCCCACCCCGCACAATCCCCCTCCAACTCTTCGAGTCCCTCAGCGCCATGGCCAGGGGCTCAATTGCTGACGCGAAGAGCAGGGGAGATAAGGAGCACCCCTGCCTCGTCTCTCTGGAATGCCGAAATTCCTCTGAATTCCTCCCATTCGTCACTACACTCGCCAACGGGGAGCTGTACAGCAACCTCACACAGCTAATGAACCCCTCACCAAACCGAAACCTCCGCTGCACCTCCCACAGTTAACTCCACTCCACCCTTTCAAAAGCTTTCTCCACATTCATGGACGCCACTATTTCTGACTCCCTAACCACCGGGACCATCATCATAATATTCAGGAGGTTCAGCACGTTGGCAATCAATTGTCTTCCCTTTACAAATCGCGTTTGGTCCTCATGAATCACCGTCAGGACGACATCCTCCACACTCCTGGACAGCACCTTTGTCAACAACTTGACTTCTACGTTAAGAGTGAGATCGGCCTATAAGACCCACACTGAAGGGGGTCCTTGTCCCGCTTCAGGCCAAAAAGACAATTGCCCTGGACATCGTCGGGGGCAAAGCTCTCCCCCCCCCAGGCCTCATTCAGGATCCTCACCAGCAGCAGGCCCAGCAAATCTGAAAATTTCTTATAAAAGAAAGCGCCGTCAGGCCCCGGGGCTTTCCCTGTCTGCATGCTTCCCAGCGCCTCTACCAACTCCTTCAGCTCAATTAGGGCCCCCAAACCCTCCACCCGCTCGTCCACTACTCTTGGGAACTACAGCTTATCCAAAAAACGGTCCGTCCCTCCTGCTTTCCCGGGTGGTACCGCCCGATATAGCCCCTCATAAAAGGATCTGAACACCCCATTGATATCCTTTCCACCCCGCACTAAGTTCCCACCCGCATCCGTGGCCCACCCACTTTCTCAAGCTCCCTCCCGCTTCCGGAGCTGGTGAGCCAACATTCGGCTTGCCTTCTCTCCGTACTCATACACCACCCCCTGTGCCCTCCTCCACTGCACCTCCGCCTTACGGGTGGTTAAAATGTCAAACTCCACTTGGAGGCGGCGCCGGCGCCGGCACCTCCTCCTCGGTGTCTGCATATCTCCTATCCACCCTGACCATCTACTCCACCTGCCTCTCCCTCTCGACCCTCTCCCCCTCTACCTGTGCGCCCGAATAGAGATTAGCTCCCGTCTAACTACTGTCTTTAGCGCTCCCCAAACCATCCCAACCTGCACCTCCCGGTTGTCATTGTTTTCTAGATACCCCTCGGTACCCCGACGGGGTATCTGGTAAATTTATCGAAATCAATTGCTCGAAAGCTAATTGCTCGAAGTCAGTTGATCGAAAAATTATTTCTCGAACTATCAATTGATCGAATGATTGATTGCTCGAAAAGCAGTACTTCAAAAAAGGTATACCCAAGATGAACAAGGTTCATTACATAAAAAAGCAACTAATAAAAAACAATTAATTGGTTCAATAAATAATACCAACAATTACAATTCATAATTTTAGTAGTCTTTACAATTTATTAAAAGTTTAAATTACCAACAATTACAATTCATAATTTTATTAGTCTTTACAATTTATAAAAATTTTAAAAGATTTTAGTAAGAAAAAAATGAAGTTAAATTTCAGGATTGGCAATATATGTTGGCTACTCCATTGGTATGCAATATTGTGTGCCACACTTCTTAAATATTCTTCTACATTTCCCGTTTCGTTATATTTTGATGCAATATCCTGTAATCGTTGTGCGGAGTCACTGTATTTTTTTCTGCTCACAGCTGTACTCACACCTCCCACAAATTGTTCGATTTGCAACTCGTGTAAACTTTGCTCTCGCTTTAAGCCATCTATAAACTTCCAAATCGACGGATGACAAGCACTTAGTTGATGTTGGAAACTGTTGTGCCATCCCTCAATAGAATTGTTCGTTTTCGGCAATCCTTCTTTGACGTAATCGAAACAGTTCCACATTTCATTTTTAAATATAGGAGTACGTCTACGGTTGTGTCTATACGGCCGACCAATCCACGTATCTTCAAATTAATCCACTACTCCTTGAAGTTCATCTGGAAAAATCTCATTTTCAGTTAAAGATTCAAATGTTGCCACAACATTGGGTATCGGTATAAATGCCAATGCAGACAAGAGACGAGCTTTAAAAGCAAATTCTGCATTGGTGTCGCATATAAGCTTTAGGCCACTTCCTTGAATGTTTCTGTAAAAGGTTTGACAAAAATGAAAAAAACACCCACGACATTTAGACATTTGAAATTCTTGTTCTATGGCCTTAACCATGGTCATTTCAAAATCAATCATTATTGTCAATGGCTGGAATATATGGTTTTTTTTCTTTTAAAACCATCAGGAACTTCCTATACGTTTCTTCAGTCTTGTTAGGTAGCAGTGCATATACAAGGGGTATAACATTACCTGATTTCACACCATGTATTGTATACAATTGAGTAAAAATCGAGGGCACAGTTTTAAATGTTCCATCAGCATACCAGTGCTCCGAACGTACTAAGATATTGAGATTCTTTTGGGTTGCAAAAATTAATATACGACCATTTGTGGGACCAGAGTCATAAATAAGGAATAAATCTCCTTTGCTGGTTTTTGTAAACTCTTCAGGGATATCGAGGTAACTAGTAGGCAAAGCATGTCCAACATTCTTTCTTGCGCGTGTATTGCGTATGGTTCTTTTCATATTTTCTACTGAAGGGGGCTTCACAGCTGCAGCACCACTTACCTCTATTGAGGCACATGAGGCAATTGAGGCAATACATTGCGGTGTATCTCGACTATTCATCGCATGTTCTTTCACTTTCTCCATTGCTTTAGTAGCTTCAATACCAGCAGCGTCTCCTGCATGGTTGTGATTCCCACTTTGTTTCGTGATACTATCATCAATTGTGATAACACGCGCACAACATTTTCTTGTTTTGGACATTTCACATTTCCAATATATCTTATTGTTCACCGCTTTGTCCTTAATATATAGGTGACCATCCAAACACAATTTCTGCTTCCCTTTTTTGCTCGCTATGAAACTTATATCCATCTTGAGGGTTCGAGGTTGTCAGAATTAATAGTATTTAGCAGTGGTGTTTGACGGTTAATTATTTATTAGTTATCGTTTAAAGAGTGAATTGCTTTGAAAGAATTGGTAATTAACGTTTAAATATTTATTAGTGATCGTTTAAAGAATGAATGTCGGCATTCGAGCAATCTGTCTTTCGATCAATTGATAGTTCGAGAAATGATTTTACGAGCAATTGACTCGAGCAATTAGGTTTCGAGCAATTGATTTCGAGAAATTTACCTGGAACCCCCCGACGGATCCGACCAAACACTTCCTCCTCTGCCAAAAGCCCCACATCCAACCTCCACAGCGGGCGTTGATCCTTCCCCTCCCCCAGCACATGGTCTACCAAATGTGGAGCATGATCAGAAATGGCTATCGCCGAATACTCCACCCCCACCACTTTCGGGATCAGTGCCCTGCTAAGCACGAAAAAGTCAATCCGGGAGTACGCCTTATGAACATGGGAGAAAAAGGAGAACTCCCTTACCCCCGGCCTCAAAAGCCTCTAAGGGTCCACCACTCCCATCTGATACATGAACCCGCTCAGCACTGAGGCCGCTGCCGGCCTCCTGCCCGTCCCAGACTTCGAGCGGTCAAGAGCCGGATTCAGCACCATGTAAAAGTCCCCACCCAGAATCAATCTCCCTGTCTCCAGGCCCAGTATACGCCGCATGAAGCCCGCATCATCCCAGTTGGGGGCATAAACATTAACCAAGACCAACCTCTCCCGCTGAAGTCTCCCACTCACCATCACATATCGACCTGCACTATCCGCCACCACTTTGGATGCAACGAACGACATGCTCTTACCCACGACAATTGCCACACCACGGTTCTTTGCATTGAGCCCCGAGTGAAACAGCTGTCCCACCCAACTCTTTCTTAGCCTCACCTGATCCATAACCCTGAGGTGCATTTCCTGGAGCATAGCCACGTCCCTTCAAGTGAGACAAGACCCGCGATCGCTTCACCAGACCATTTACCCCCCTCACGTTCCATGTGACCAACCGAACCCGAGGGGCCGTCCCTTCCCATCTACGCCGATCAGCCATAGCCCTTCCTCAACCCACCACATGACCAAGGAACCCCCCAAGCCCGCTCTGCACGGTGGCAAACCCCCTCCCAACCCCACCTTCACAAGTCATTCTCTCACAGTCCCTGCAGCAACAACCCTGAACCCCCCCTCTCCTCCTCCGCCCCAAACCCACCACCCCCCCCAAGCTAGCCTCCCCAGCTGCGTTACCCCCAACATTATACTTCCGTGAGTCAGCTGACTTCTGCTGACCCAGGCTACTCCCGCCATAACCACGACCCCCCACCCGGATGCAACACAGCCGCCAATCCCTCCCTCCCAGAGTCGGTCCCGCCCCAATTCCTACGGCGCGGGAAGAGAGCCCGCGCTTCCAACCCAAGCCCCACCCCTCGAACCAAGACACGGTAAAAAGACGGACACATGACCCATCAGGACCCCAAACTACTCCCCAAACCACCAGGGGAAAGAAAAAACACCACAATAAATAACCAACAGCCCCAAAGAAACCCAGAGAGAACCCAAATAACTATAACTCAAAAAGCAAAAACGGAAAAACAAACAGGAAACAACCATCAGCAAACACAACCATTATGGGCGAAAGGATACCCAAGAGGACAAAGCATCCAAGCAAAGTCCATTTCCCCCCCCCCCCCCCCCCAGCCCCCCAGTCCTCAGTCCGAATCCAAGTTCTCAACCTGGACAAATGCCCAGGCCTCCTCTGGAGAGTCAAAGTTCAGCTGGCGGACCTTGTACATGACCCAGAGGCGAGGAGGCTGTAGAAGGCCATCATTCACCCCCTTCCTGTGGAGCACTCGCTTGGCTCGATTGAAGCCAGCCCTTCTCCTTGGCACCTCCGCGCTCCAGTCCTGAAAAATCCGAACGTATGTATTCTCCCACCTGCTGCTCCTCTCCTTCTTTGCCCACCTCAACCCGCACTCCCGGTCAACCAAGCAGTGAAAACGGACCAGCACAACCCTGGGCAGTTCGTTCGGCCTGGGCTTCCGCTGCAGCACTGGATGGGCGCCTTCCAGCTCCAGGGGACCACGAAACGACCCTAAACACATCAGCGAGTTTAACATTACAAACACATAGGCCACCAAATCCGAAACTTGCAGCCCCTCCGAGTGGCCCAAAACCGTAGATCCTTCCGTCGGGAGCGGTTCTCCATCTCCTCCATCCTCGCCTGCCATTTCTTGTGCAGTACCTTGAGCGACTCCACTTTCACTGCCAGGCCCAAAAGCTCATCCTCATTCTCCGAGGCCTTCTGCCGCTCTCCCGAATCTCACCGGCCTGAGCTGACTGCGTCGCCACCAGTTTAGCCAGTGAGGTCTTAAACGGCTCCAGAATCACGGCTTTGAGCTCCATGAAGGAGCGCTGAAGCAGCTCCTCCTGCTTCCGCGCCCACAGCTGCCACGCTGCTTCCCCGCCCTCCGCAATCTTGCCTTTTCTGCCTCTCGCCGTTCTCTGAAGTAAAACCGATTTTTGGACCGCTCCGCTGCGAGTCCAGTCCATCCACCACCTGTTGGGCACACTGGCTGTGTTTCCCCCGGGGGAAAGTTGAAACAGCGTCCTTGCGAGCTCTTGAAAGAGCCCGAATATCCTAAACAAGCGGGAGCTGCCGAACGTGCGGCTTCGTTCGGCATTGCCGCCACCGGAAGTCAACATCAGAGCTCTTAAATAGAACTAGTCTCCTTTACTTCTTCCTGGCGACTGAAGGATAGTTTTATTGTTTCATTTTCTTCTGTGAGTGGAAATATCTGCAAATGCAGCGGTGCGATATCATTTTAAGACAGTTTCTTCTCATGCATAGCTGTGCACGAAACATTTTTATGCATCTTACTGACTCCGTCAATTTTCTATTCAAGGTTAAATTCATTGCAGTTGCATATCATCACTTATACACAAATATATTTATATACACACACATGCATATATTTTGTTTTGCCTTATGATTGATGTATTGTCATTTCCATCGCTCTGCCATGCACCACACACTTTCTCGGTTTCTTACTTCCGTTTTCCTTCGGCTTGTCTTCCTCTACCGCTCTGTATGTTTACATCGATATTTCCAGTGAACAAAGTTCGTGCGTCTTCCTGCTCCCATTACACACTCATTGACGACTTTCCTCTGCAATAGACACTCCTTTCTGAACTTGATTTTCAGTTTCCGTCCGATTAAACGACTTTCTCCTGCTCTAGCAGTTTTAGATTACTCGGAACACCCGCACCAAACCTCACATGCATACATTATTTTTCATGTCCTTATTTTGGTTTCAAACTCCTCGCTATCAGTCCAGCGGCCATTAGTCACCCGTCTATGCATGCACAGACCGCATAAACTAGTATTCTTCGAGATCATATTGAGCAATGTATTTCTTCCCCTCACTCAGATCGAACTCGATGTATGAAAATCACACGATCCCCAACATATTATTGTATTGTATTGAAATTGAAATAAAATCAGACAATTGGTGCTCCGGTCACAATTATGTGTAATGTTAGCTTTATGGCAGCAAGACTTTGTAAGGGAATTTGTACTGGATATTGTATGAGTTAGGTACCAAGTTTAGAATCATAGGTTTTAGTGAAATGATAAAGTAGATTTAGGTGAGTATTGAGATGAGTGTGTAACCCAGGGTAACTTTGTGTGACCTAATGTAATCAAGTATAGCTAATGTAATCAAGTATAGCTAATGTAATCAAGTATAGCTAAGGTAATCAAGTATAGCTAATGTAATCAAGTATAGTTAATATGATTAAAGCAGAAGACCCAGAAAAAGAGTATAGCTTTACCTAACATTTAAAATACAACAGTCACTTGGGAAAACAATGAACACGGCTCAGGGCTTAACTAAAATGGTTGGCCATAAATAAGGGCCATAAAAAGACAGGAATGAAGGAAGCCTGTTTTTGTATACATTCGGCCTTGGTCAGCAAAAACCACGACACAAGCAGGAAAGTTTACAGAGACGAGATAAGGACTGACTTATGGCTACCATGGTTGACGAAGCAGAGAGAGAAACGACCAGTCTTGACTGAGACAGATAGAGGCTCACTATAAACAGTGGTGGCCAAAGTAAGGAAAGCAAGATAAGAGGGCTGTAAATTAAGATAAGAGTTTGAATCATGGAGTTAAAATGTACATAAAAGGCGGTAAGCCCTGAAGCTTTTTAGATTGCTCCGGACAATCTCAGCTCTGTTTTTCTTATGCTAAGAAAAATAAAGTTCACTGCTTGGAAGATCGCTCCTCAGACTCTCTGTGTTTTAATATTTGAATAGGTACAAACAAATTGTCGTCCTGGGGAACCACGACAAAATTGGCGCTGCGAGCAGGGTTGGTGAGAGATCGCCCAGAAAAGCATCTGGAAGGAGTGGCGGAGGCGAAGGTCCGACCGGGGCTGGACATCCCAAAGCCGGCATTCTGACAGCAAGGTAAGCAGATTTGTATTGCACGTAAATCCTTGTTGTCAGAAAAGGGATCTCGAGGCCCGGCGCACTCAGCTCTTTGCTGGTCTTGAATCTCCCCAACCACAAAGATATCCTGCGTGATTAAAACCAAATTGGGTAAAATAGTATTGAGAGACTGAGTCTGATCTGAAGAGTAGAGTTTTGCATGCAAAGCGCACTGTGAATACTGTATTGTCTGTGAGTGGGTAAAAAGGGAGACGAGAAAAAGACCGAACGCTAAGGTAATGCAATTAGGTTAAGTCAACCGGTTTGGAGCGGGTTTTTCCAGGATACGACTTGCCCAGAAGAGAGTAAGTGTGGGGAAAATCTGCCAGTCCAAACCTACCCAGGACCTCGGGTAAGGGACGTCAGCCGAGAGGGAGAGAGATCAGTGAGAGATCACTCTCTGACCTAATACGGTAGTCAAAAGCATAGGAGGGGAACCTAACCCCGGAGGGGGGGATTAACAGCTAGAATAGAGAAAGTAAAAGACCAATTTGAACAAACTGGTCTGAGACAGCAGCGTGGAGGACAGAAATAAGAAGGAGAGTCGGAACACAGGTAGGGTAATAACTAACAACGTGGAAAGGTCACACTGACAAAACCGCCTAGCGGAAAGAGGGGTATAATCGATTGGGAAGGAAGATTAGTTAGGGGATTAAGACGGGATAATAATAAAAACGGAAGCAACACTGGATTGGGGAAAAATTACACATATAACTAACTTAAAAGAGGTAGAGAACGAGTGGCCGTATGTAAAGTGGGAAAGAATAGCTGATAGGAATTGGATAGACGAAATAAACTTGGAAACTCTAGGGAAATTAATAAAGGAATCTGATCGATATAGGGTTTCTATAGACATAGACAAGCACGTAAAAACCTACTACCCTCTAGCCCGGGAAAGGAAGATAGAGCCGGGACAGGGGACTACGGGGAAGTGGATATCGAGACCCCGGTTAGAATTACAGATATTGTCAAGGGACACCCAAGAGAAAGGTAAACAGGGGACTGAACACGGAAAAACGACACAGCAAGTAATAATCACTGTAACACCCAACTCTGACGGATTAAGTGATAAAAATTGTGACAGTAATCCGAAAAGACAAGTAATGGCACACCAAATTAAAACACCAGTGGAAACATTAGGGGATAAATTCCCAGCCCTCAGGGGAGACATAAAACACGTTTCTAAAAAATGGGCCAAAAGAACAAGTAAAACTAATACACCGTGGCCGGAGGAAGGCACATGGTGCGTAGAGAGATGTGAGGACCAGAAGGGAATGATAAAGAACTATAAAATAAAAGATAAATCTAAGAAAAGAAAGGAGAAGCGAGAAAAGGAACTAGAGATACTGGCATTGTTTGAAAAGGAAGGGAAAGAAAGGAGAAGGGCATGGAGGGAAATATGGATGCAAATGCCAGTGCAACTTCAGGAAAAAGCAAAATTAGAAGATCCAAATGTAGTCCCGCCCCCATACTCAGAGGAACAGGGTTCCACGGGACTGTACCCAGTTATATCAGGCACGATGAATTTTGAGGGAGCATTTGAGACAAAACAGATGACGACGGAGGATTGGGAACGAAGGGAGCTAGAAAAGAAAAAAGGTGTAGAGGAAGAGACGAGGAAAACAGAAGAGGAGTTGGATGAGTTAAGCCAAAAGAGAAAGCAGTTGCAGGACGAAGTAGATGTAATAGACCTTTTGGAATGGGCAAAAAAGGGAATGGAAAAAGAAAAGGAACGAGAAGAGGAGGGAGAGAATGATAGAAGAAAAGATGAGGGACAAACAAGTCCTGATTCTTGCGAGGGTGAAAGGGAGGCGTCACAGGGAAAAATAGAAGGAAAGAGGGTCAAAGCCAGCAGAAAGGAAAGAGAAAGAAGAAGAAGCATAGAGGAAAAATGTGGGAAAAGGCGCAAAGAGGCAGAAAGACGAGAAAAGGGGGATGCATGGACGTGGGAGCACCCAGTAAGAGTCGAGGAAGAGACGGAAGGAGAGACAGGAGAAAGTAGTGACAGCGAAGGGGGACAATCAGTGTTAGGAGAACAAAGAAAATCGACGCGGGTAAGACACCAAACTGTAAAGTTTCCAGAGGTGGAAAAAAGAAAGAAAAAGGTGTTCCCGGTGATTCTGAAAGGTGGCAGAGCACAGTATATCCCTTGGTCAGGTCAGGATTTGCCTAATCTAATTAATGAATTACCCAATATTTTGGATGGGGCTGGAAGGTGGATTGGACAGTTGGAAGCAGGAATGGTGGGAAAAAGGATGGCACTGGGTGACATCAAAGCTCTCCTGACAAAAGTGCTAGGAATGGACCAAATGGCAGAAGTAATGAGACGTGCCGGAATCCAGACCGCAGCTCATGACCCAAACGTAGACGGGACACTAATGGACCCGTACCGACAAGACATATGGCAGGCACTAAGGAATATGTACCCCAATCGAATGGATGTAAAAACCCTAAGGGGAGAGCCACTGGGAGAGGAGGAGAATGCAGCTGTGTATGTGGAAAATCAATTAAAAAGGTGGAAAAGGGACACGGAGAGGGACATTCTAACAGACCCGCTGACCAACTCCATGTTCCGGGCTGCAATTCTAGAGGGCCTGCCAGTCTCAGCTAAAACAAAACTGGAGGATGTAGTGGGCTTGGACTCAAAAAGTTACCGGGAGTTTGTGGATTATGTTGCCCATGCAGTAGAAAGACATCGCAAAGATGAAAAGAATGCAGACAAACAGCTGAAGGAGATACAACGTAAACTCCTTCAGGCACAATTGGAGGAGATCAAAAACAAAGATAAGCTAAAGGCAAAAGAAGATCTCACACCCAGAAAAATAGCACCGATGATGGTGGAACAGAAGCCAGGGGAAATACCTGCACTAACAATAGGGGGAAGCGGAGATGGAGGCCAGCCCATCGTAACCTATAACATTTCTGCCTTCCCACTGCCCATAAACCCAGAAGCCCACAGCCTAAATTATCAAAACCGATACGCCCTACAAAATCAGACTGACTGGAATAAAAATGGGAAAAGACAGGGAAGTGGTAGGCCACCCTTTCAGAATCAGAGAGGACAGGGACAGGTTAATTATCAAACTCCGAGACAGGGACCACTGCCTGGCCCTCCAGGTGTGTGCTGGGGGTGCGGGGAGACAGGTCACATAAAAAGGAATTGCCCGCGGAATTCCACCAGACAGGGAGAAAACCAGCAACAGGCAGGCCAACAGCTGATCCAAGGGTCGCCGAACAGCGTCCCGATGTTTCAAGGGCCGGGGAACCATCAGAGTTTCGCATAGAGAGGCCCAGAGAACCCCGAAATGGTAGGACAGTACGTACAAATAACAGAAACCGCAGAGCAGGAACCTATAGTTAATGCTAGAGTAGGCGGGATCGAGGTCCCCATGATGATAGACACCGGTGCCACCTGTACGTGCATACAAACAAAATATGCGGATCACCTACCATTGTCAAACCGGTTTGTAAAAACTGTGGGGTTCTCGGGGAAAATAACACTAGCTCAAATGACGATGCCGGTGCCTATTACCATTGGAAATAAAACTACCCATGTACCTATTTTAGTATATGATAAAACTCCTTTAAATCTATTGGGAAGGGACGCAATCCTAGGTCTGGGACTGAAATTAGAATGTACCGAACAAGGAATTGATTTGATGGGAATGTATTCACTTGAGGTACCAGGAAAGGAAGGGGTTAATGTATATTGGCTGGGAGATATAGAGGAACAAATTAAAAAACAGATCTGGACAGTCTGGGGAAAACTTATAGACACTTGGGTTCCACAAGCCAAGTGGCCGAGAACAGAATTACATAGTACAATGATATTTGATGAAGGACAGGCACCTGAAATACAAGAGAAATGGGAAAAGGAGGCAGGACGAGAACAGGAAATAAAGTCAGGAAGTATTTTAATTGGACTAGAGGGAGTGGCCCTCGCAATCGTTAGGAATGAATGGATTGACAAATGGTTCTCGGTACCTGGGGCGGAGCCACATGTCACATTGAAAGTTAATCCGGGATATAGATCAAAGGACCTAGGACCCATGGTGTTAAGAGCGCAAGACTTAGAATTTGTACAGACAGATAGTGCAGATATTTGGACGTCCAGCGATGGACAAATGACAAAAATAATTTTGGATGTTAGGATGCTTGGGACACCAAAGCAGATAACAATAGGAGTGCAAAGTGAGAAACAGGAGCGGGAATGGAGAGAGAGCTTAGAGCAGGATTTGAATTCCCTCCCACAGGAGTTGTGGTCCAGACAGGACACGGATGTAGGGAGGGTTAAAAACGCTAATCCAGTTGAAGTCAGATTAAAGACAGGACGCCAGGGGCCCTATAGACCACAATACCCAATCAAGACAGAAGCAATTGAAGGAATTAGAGAAACGATTAAGGGATTGATAGAAGCAGGGGTATTAAAGGAAACCCGGAGTAGGTGTAATACCCCGCTCCTACCAGTAAAGAAGGCGGACGGAGAAAAATGGAGATTGGTGCATGACCTAAGGGCAATTAATGAGGTAGTGGAAGATATGCCCGTAGAAGTTCCAAACCCTTACACCTTGCTGACAAATATACCACCTGAAAGTAGATGGTTTACGGTAATCGACCTATGTTCAGCATTTTTTAGTGTGCCACTAGCTCCAGAAAGTTAGTATCTCTTTGCATTTACGTACGAGGGGAAACAATACACATACAATAGAATGCCCCAAGGATTTAAACATTCCCCACATGTATTCAATCAGGTGTTGAAAGCAGATTTAGAAGGAATACAGTTGGAAGGAACACTGCTACAATATGTGGATGATTTATTATTATGCACAGAGACACAAGAACAATGCAGGAAGGATAGTTTACAACTTTTGAAAAGACTAGCAGAGGGGGGTCATAAAGTATCCTGGAAGAAGCTGCAGCTGTGCCAGAGACAGGTAGAATACTTGGGGAGAGAAATATCCGCAGGGCAGAAGGGGATAGCTTCACAGCAAATAGAAGCAGTACTGAAAATTCCGAAACCACAGACGGTGGGACAAATGATGACATTTTTGGGAATGACAGGATTCAGTTCAGAATGGGTGGAAAACTATGCAGAAAAAACGCAGGCACTACGAAAGATAATGAAGGAAGCAGGGTGTGACGAATTAAAAGCCAAACTAAAATGGGACAAAGATGCGCTAGAAGCATTTGAGAATATAAAGAGTGAAATGGCACAGGCACCAGCATTGGCTTTACCGACCTATGACAAGCCCTTTGATTTATTTGTGAGTAACAGAGAAGCCGGATTTGCTACAGCAGTGTTAACACAGGAAAGTTGCAAGGGAAGGCGAAGGCAGACTGTAGCATATTATAGTACCAAGCTAGATGACGTAGCAATGGGATACCCGCCGTGTTATCAAGGCCTGGCAGCAGCTTGGTGGGCGTACGAAAAGGCAGCTACGGTCACAATGGGATATCCGATAAACATACATGTATACCATAAAATAGCTGAATTGATTGAAAAAGGGAAGTTTGTTCTGACGCCGGCTAGAATTCACCATTTTCAAATGCTGACCACATTCCCGGACATTACGATAGTAAAGTGCAATAGGGCCAACCCAGCTGACTATATGCCATTGCCACATGAGGGAGAGGAGCATGAGTGTGTGAGAGAGACAAGAGCGTTTATGAAACTGAGGAAAGATCTGAAGGCAGATAGGTTAAACACAGAAGAAAAGAGAACGTTGTATGTTGACGGCTCGTGCCATAGGGATCATAGGGGAAATCATGCTGGCTATGCAGTAGTTGAACAGAAAGGGAAAACATTTGAGGTAGTGGAGGCAAAAGAATGTGAGCAGCCATGCTCAGCCCAGTTAGCGGAGCTTGAAGCACTGACCAGAGCATGTGAATTAGCAAACGGGGAAGCAGTGGAAATTTATACTGATTCGGCCTATGCCCACGGGGTTTGTCACCTGTTTGGGGCAATATGGAAGCAAAGGGGATTTATGAAAAGCGGAGGAGGACCAATTCAACACGAAGTTCAAATCAGGGCTTTAATAAGGGCTATGATGGGCCCAAGGGAATTAGCCATAATTAAGTGTCAGGCGCATAAAAAGGGAACAGATAACATCACACAGGGAAATACCAAAGCTGACAAGGCGGCTAAAGAAGCATCAGGGTACATTGAGGCTACGATAGCCCCAGTAGAAATAGCAAGGCCGCACCCAGGGCCAGGTGTGGGGAATATCGAACCTCAAATCACATTAGAAGATGTGGCACAATTACAGGAAGAAGCCCCTGTAGCAGAAAAAACAATGTGGAGAGAGAGAGGAGCATTACAGGGACAACATGACAAAATATGGAGAAATGGGGAAGGGTTGATCATAGCACCCACATCGTTACTAACCGTACTAATTAGTGAAGCACACGGGGTGGATCACTGTGCGAGAGGAGAAGTGGCTAGGAAGATTAAGAAAGAAGGATTCTGGTCACCATACCTGCAGAACTCAATTGACTACATACTGGGTCTGTGTGAGGTGTGTGCTCAGAATAATATCAGGAAAGGCATTACTGCCCCAATAGGGCACATACCCATTCCAGAAGGGCCGTTTAAACATCTATGCATGGACTATGTGGATATGGGAAAGGTGGTAAGAGGAAAAAGATACATGCTAGTGATTATTGATAGATTCAGCAGATGGATAGAAGCAACGCCATCCAAAGATCAAGGATCTGGAACGGTAATTAACTTCCTGTCAAAAGAAATTATCCCAAGATTTGGCATACCCATGCAATTAAGTTCAGACAATGGATCTGCTTTTATAGGGAGGGCACTGAGAGAGACACTCTCAGCACTCCGTATAAAGCAGAGGTTTGGATGTGTGTATCATCCTCAATCCCAAGGAATGGTGGAGAGAGCAAACGGAACCCTCAAGGCTAAAATAAGCAAAATTTGTAGTGAGACAGGAAAAAACTGGATAGATGCTCTGCCATTGGCTTTAATGCAGTACAGGAGTCAGGAAAACAGAATCACACATTTAAGCCCGCATGAGATGATGACAGGAAGAGTAATGCCGGTGCCAAAGATCGGGGGAGCAGGGGGCCCCACATTGGAGTGTTTAGATCAGGATGCAAGAGAGTATGTACGACAATTAACTTTTATACATAGAACTATTTTTGAACAGGAAAAGGCCAAGGAGGAGGAGAGCCCTGCCACGGAACACCAGATCACACCGGGAGATCAAGTATACATCAGAAAGTTCCGGAGACGTTGGCATGAACCCAGACGAGAAGGGCCGTTTGAAGTCACCAGAGTATCTCCCACGGCGTTGCAAGTAGAAGGCAGTACACTGTGGTATCACTTGAACCATTGTACCAGAACGGTACCCGGGGTAGGGGAGAGAAGGGAGACTGAAGTTAGAGGTAGGGCGGATAGAAGTAGCAGCGAGGAAGAGATAGCACTACACGAGGATAATCGTGAGGGGGAGGAGCAGAGCCAAAGTACAGCAGAAATAATAAATGATGATGAGAGTGGTTCTGTGCATGAGCTGGCTGATGATACAAATGCCCAGCTTCAGCCTGTTAGTCACGGTGCCGAGGGAGGTGAGGACGGTGAGAGGGCCTCATTCCCCACAGGGGACTTGGAACCTATTTCCCTGGGGGACTTCCTTGACCCGTAACAAGGGAAAGTGGGATGCAGATGACATAGGGGTGCGGAATCAGGAAGGTAGAGTATTAAGACAAACAAGACGTAGGCGATCAGTGAGTACGGATACTATTTGGGAGAAAGGAGGGGTCTGTGTTATGTTTGGAGATCAGTGTTGCACATTTATCCCTAACAACACTGATCCAGAGGGGTCATTTACACGGGCCATGAATAAGTTGAAGAATCTTAGGGCAGAAGTGAAAGAAAATGCTGGGTTTGGGCATGAAGCATGGAATTGGTTGGATAGGATGTTCGGAAGATGGGGGGCATGGTTTGCCAAAGCTGGAGCTGTAGCAATCATAATCATAACCGTTCTAGGACTCATATTTTGTTGTTTTTTACCCGCCCTGAGATCCTTCCTTACCAGAGTTGCAACACGGCAGATGATGGTGACAAGCAGCTCACGTTCGCGAGGAAAAACGGAGGAAAGGGAAAACCTTGAGCTGCCTCCGATGAGCGGATTCACCATGACCCTGGTCGAGATGGAAACTCGTCACTCTGTGAAAGGACTATAATAATGGACGATTGCTTTGTACCAACAACAGCACCTGACTGAAATTCGCAAGAGACTTGGAGAACTTAGTCTGTACACAGGAATCAGTCTTTTTTCCTTCCCTTGACAAGGGTGGGAAGGTTTTTGGCTGATGACTGTCAGGAGCAAGCAATCTGGGGGAGCGACCCGAGAATTAGAACCTGGATAGATGAATTATGATAAAGAAGAATTAGGGACATTGTTCCCTGACCAAAGTATTCGGCTCCTCCACATTGCCTGCAAAAAGTGTTTAAAATAAATTGTAAATGGGATCCAGTAAGGGGATTATTTGAGCTTGGTACTTTGTGTGAGGCTAGGGAATAGCCTCAAAGGGGGGACATGTAAGGGAATTTGTACTGGATATTGTATGAGTTAGGTACCAAGTTTAGAATCATAGGTTTTAGTGAAATGATAAAGTAGATTTAGGTGAGTATTGAGATGAGTGTGTAACCCAGGGTAACTTTGTGTGACCTAATGTAATCAAGTATAGCTAATGTAATCAAGTATAGCTAATGTAATCAAGTATAGCTAAGGTAATCAAGTATAGCTAATGTAATCAAGTATAGTTAATATGATTAAAGCAGAAGACCCAGAAAAAGAGTATAGCTTTACCTAACATTTAAAATACAACAGTCACTTGGGAAAACAATGAACACGGCTCAGGGCTTAACTAAAATGGTTGGCCATAAATAAGGGCCATAAAAAGACAGGAATGAAGGAAGCCTGTTTTTGTATACATTCGGCCTTGGTCAGCAAAAACCACGACACAAGCAGGAAAGTTTACAGAGACGAGATAAGGACTGACTTATGGCTACCATGGTTGACGAAGCAGAGAGAGAAACGACCAGTCTTGACTGAGACAGATAGAGGCTCACTATAAACAGTGGTGGCCAAAGTAAGGAAAGCAAGATAAGAGGGCTGTAAATTAAGATAAGAGTTTGAATCATGGAGTTAAAATGTACATAAAAGGCGGTAAGCCCTGAAGCTTTTTAGATTGCTCCGGACAATCTCAGCTCTGTTTTTCTTATGCTAAGAAAAATAAAGTTCACTGCTTGGAAGATCGCTCCTCAGACTCTCTGTGTTTTAATATTTGAATAGGTACAAACAAATTGTCGTCCTGGGGAACCACGACAAAATCTTGCAGAAGGCCGTGTAGTTTATCTCGCAAAAATAATGCGAGTCATCTCTTCATTGCAAGTTTCGTGAGGAATAAGAGCAATCCCTTGAATATATTTGCAAGCAATCTAACTGCTTGTGGCCATTAAACAGTTTGCACATTCTCCCCGTGTTTGCGTGGATAACAAATCAAAATTCAAACTTGAATTTGACGATGGATCTGGAAAACTCAAGTTAAGTCAATAATTCATCAACACAACTTTATGTCACATGGTACACTGGTGATTCGAACACATTTAATAGAAGTGCATGTTTTTTATATAAAAAGTTAGAGTATCCAATTCATGTTTTCCAATTATGTGTAGATTAAGTGTCGCCAATCCACCTACCCGGCACATTAATTTAGAATTCAATATTTCCTTGAGTATCCGCATGTTTTATTTAAGTGGTATGTTAGTGCACAAAATGCAATTTCCTAAATCTGTAACCACCAGTAGGAGCATTTGTGCTGTGTTGATTAATTCCAGCTACAATTGTACGTATTCATAACCCTACTTCTGCTGAATTGATCCCAATCATTAATTCAAATGAAAGTAGCTAAGCCATGATTAGAAGAGAGGGCCAGACACTTAACCAAAAGAGCAGAACAAAGGAAGTTCAAATTAGCACATGTGTTAGAGCGAAATGTAAATTATAAGCACTTGACTACTGAAACCTTCGTAAATTGAAATAGCGCACACAAGCCGCTTGCCAGTATAAGCATATTGAGATGTCTCGGAAGTTGTCAATAAGCAGGTGACCGAGATTGTGACTGGGATGACGTGCCCGTTATGTGAATGTTAACAAATGTTAAATAAAGACAAATTCAGTTGGACGCTGAGATAAGTCCTTGAATGTTGAAAAGGAAAAATGATTATTCATGAAGGGCTCATTGTGAGTCTTTGCATCGATTATATTTATATTATTAAGCCTGCGTCATCTTTAGATATTACATCGCGTTTTGAAACGTGTCATTCTGTCGTGACGGTAATGGTGTTAATGCAGAGGAGTGGCAGAAGTAAAAATACAGTTTCTGAGAGGCAGTGCATCGTAATTGGGCAGAAAGGCTTTCTTCTGCACGATAAATATTCTGTCATTTTTTATTATCACGTTTATAAAAGCATGTGAGGGTTACTACTTTAACGTACTGTGTAACACACACAAACGTATAGCCGACTTAAAGATATTGTCAAATCAGCTTCTCAGCGCATTTGTTTGCGGCAGATGTGTTTTTTAAATAACATTTAGTTATGCAATGCAAGAGTTACAGGCTCTGTAGTAATTTCCTGGTCATCGTTTGTTGCTCTTGACTGGATGTTGATGAGTAGCATCCTTGAACCACTGCAGTCGCAGAGGTGTTTTCGCACCGACATCACTATTAGCATAGTAATTCCAGGGTTTTGACCAACCGACAGTCAAGCAAAAGCTATATATCTCCGATATTTTATTGGAGGGGAAACCCCGTGTGAATTTTGGCCAGCTAGCAGCTGACAGTGTACTTGTTGATCGTAGCTGCCATGTGTTTGCAAGGTGTTGGCTGAGGACGTTTGATGAGTTCCCAAAATGCATTTTGTTGATTGTACAGGTGTTTCTCACAGTTAGCTAGTACGCTGCAAAATAGCGCTTTTGTGAAAAGGGTCACAAACGAGTGGAAGACTTTCTCGTGTATTCTGCCATATTTGTTCATTTTTGTCGCGGCAGTAATTGAGACTATTCAATCACACGCGTGACTTGTCATGCAGATGGCGGATAGACTTTGCAGTGTACTCAATTAAATAACTAGCCGCGATTCCAGGCTTCTTACCTAAGGAGTAGCCACGTTAGATTTCTAGTAACTAGTATCCGCCATAACTTCTGGAGTCTGAGATGATTCGAATGTCAAGGCGCAAGTGCGAGAACCTTTCTTGTTAAATTGTTTGGCACTGATATGGCGGAAATATTACTTGCAACGTGTCAGTCCAGGCCTGGATAGTGTCAAGATCTTGTTGCAATTGTGTACGGACTGCTTCAGTACTTGACGATCCTTGAATGATGCTGAATCTTTTACGATCATAAGCAGACACCCAAACCTATGACCAGATGAAGATAATTTTGGAAATAGACGATTAAAGATGGTTGAACTTAACACAACACTGCTGGACTCCTCCAGTGATGTGCTGGTACTGGCACGTTAGAACTCCAGTAAGCAAAACCGTCTGCCTTTTTACCAGGCTGGAACAAGACCAGCGGATGGATTTCCACATACTGGAATCGAAGCCAATTCTGCTTGCAGTCTTTGGTAAGAATTGTTTTTGTTGGAGTAAAGGACAGTCACTAATTTCAAATTGCATTTCAGCTACTTTTTCCATGTATGAAACGCAACTAGAATTTGGTGAGTGACTGAGTGATCCTGGCACATCCCAAATGGAGCGTCACAGAGATCTTGAGTGGTGAATAAGCGTTACTTCAAAGAAGTGTGAATTGCATCTTCGATCACTTTACTGATGATGGTGGTCGACGCATGTGGCGGGAAGTCAGTGTGTCAGATTTTTCGTTCTTTCTGTGTACATTCCATGAACATGGCAATTCTCCATGCAAGTGCAGTAACTGAACCTGAAAAGTTCAGCTGTGTGCCCAGTGAGTTATGGAGTCCAAGGCTTCTGTGCAATTTCCGGAATATTATCCGGGTCCCTAAACTTGACAGGCTCTAATGCCTTACCCCTTCTATCAAGATAAGACTTCATATCTTTGAATAAAGTCTTGCATCTGTCATGCTTGATCTCCGAAGAACGCCTAAATGTATCATACACTGGGCCCTTTTGGCTAATGAGTGCTGAATTTTTTTCAGTCTGGTCTTGCGCTATAATATTTTAGCTTACATCATCACTGTGGAATTGCATATGTGTTCAGCATCATCATCGGCCGAGTTGTTTAATTATCAATGAACATTCACCACCGGATATGGCAAGAGTGCAGACTGTCGGTGTTACCCATTGGTTGTGGATTATCGATCTCTATTCATCACGTGGTTTTTGATGTTTTTGATTTGTAATTATTCTGGGCTTGTTCCTAGACCTGGTTGTAACCTACACATGAAAACCGGGTGCTGCTTCTTGCATTTCGGCGTTATGAAACAAGAATTAGTTCCCTGCCTTGGTGAGCATTATACGTGGCACACCTTAAGGTCAGCGGAAGTGGTTGACTACATTGCTGTCGCTGGCAATCGCCAACAGTGCGTCTTGACGGTAATCTTCAGTTTCCAACCCTGTTTGTAGTTGTCTAACACAGCCGTTTCAAAGTCAGCGTCGCGACCCACAGATGGGTCGCAGGTGGGAGTCGTGGGAGGCCGGTCCTCGAGCGATCAGGTGAGACGTTCCCGATCGCGGGAAGACTTTCCCAATTTCAGTCCCTGATTGGTTGCGGTGTTTGAGGGGCGGGCGGCGCGAGACTAGGCTACGTGCGGGTCACGGCGCACAGAGTGTTGAGGGGGAGAGGGCGGATGGGTTTAAGGGCTTCCACGTGGGCGCAACGCTATCAGTGGCGGGACCAGCTTGGAGCTCCGCTGTGGTGCTCGTAGTTTTCGCGCTCCCCGGTCGCAGAAAGTCAGTATGCAGCCTGCGGCTACTTGGTAAATTCGTTCAACGGTACGCACAACCTCCGTTTGCACAGCCACGGGAAGTACTTGTCGGTTAGTGATCTGTGACTGGGGTAGGTACAGTGAGGCCTGTGAGGTACAGTGAGGCCAGATTTATCCGAATACTGATTAACGGAGGCCCGGCAATATGGCTGCAAATGTCGAACACTGGACGCAAGCTACCGTCATAACTTTTGTCGAACAATATAACTTTCAGTCGACACTCTGGAAACCAGGAAGTCAGAGTTTTTGGTGACAATGTAGCAGGAGGTTACTTGGATGTGTGAATAGTGCAATGCAGTGGAACCAGCATGAAATAGTGTCACATTGTGTGTGTTTTAAAATTTACTTAATCTCCTCTAAAGTCTTAGTTTGTAAATTATTTAAAAAATTGAACTTTTTGTTGTAATTGGTTACATTTCTAATGCAATGAGAATATATTCACAATTACGTTTGTGCCCAAATATAAGACTGCGCATGGTCAACTGAAGTTAATTTAATTATTAGCAGAAAAAGTCATACATTTGGAAAGAATTAGTTTTAAAAAGTTTCAAAGTTAAAAAAACAATGCCGGTCACGACAGTTCATGAAATGTAAACGATGAGTCTTCCCGCCAGAGGCAGCGGCAGAGGTAAGGTCATGCACCCGGCACGTCAATGTTTTATGGCGCGACATAACAGAGGTGAGATTACTCGATTTTGTGGCTGCCAAGAAGCAAGCAACATGACTTGATTTAGAACTGAAGATGGGTCATTTTGTAGTAATGTATAAAGGGCCAGTGTAACAAACAGAACAGGATTTCACAACTAAATATGCTGGAGTGAGATGTTCAGCAGAGTCCACGGTCGGACAAGGCAGTGCTGCTGTGAGCTGTGTGCCGAGATCCACGGCAACTGGTGAGCCAACAATTAAGAAGAAACTGAAATCAGGAACAAAGCAGTGTCAGGATGATTTCTTGATGTCTGGCGCGAATTGGGCCAATACAAATCAGAATGCAAAGCTCATTGTGTTATATCATAGAATTTACAGTGCAGAAGGAGGCTATTCGGCCCATCGAGTCTGCACCGGCTCTTGGAAAGAGCACCCTACCCAAGGTAAACACCTCCCCCTATCCCAATAACCCAGTAACCCCACCCAACACTAAGGGCAATTTTGTACAATAAGGACAATTTATCATGGCCAATCCACCTAACCTGCACATCTTTGGACTGTGGAAGGAAACTGGAGCGCCCGGAGGAAACCCACGCACACGCGGGGAGGATGTGCAGACTCCGCACAGACAGTGACCCAAGCCGGAATCGAAACGGGGACCCTGGAGCTGTGAAGCCATTGTGCTATCCACAATGCTACCGTGCTAAGAAACGAAGTTTAAAACTCTCAAATGGTCAAAGGCATTTGAAGCATAAGAATGGCGAGCACAAGGACAGACCTCTTGATTTTTTTCAATGCATGCAGCAAGAATATAAATCGACAGCTGAAGTTATTGGCTTAAATGTAACGTCGAATGATGAAGCAAGAGATATCATTAGGATCCAGCAGAACGATCTCCAACATTAAACATAATCAATAATGTTATGTCGCAAAGGTCGGCTGGCACAGATTCCAAACGTCCGTGGTTGTTAAATGTGAGTCCCGTGAAAAAAAGGTTGAAATACACTACTCTTATACGTTACACACGGTGGTGGTGGCACAATACAGTATGAGAGCAGTGAACATGTAAAGACGGGACTTTATCGATGGTCAACTCAACTTGATTTTGAACCGTTTCATTCAAGTATATATTTTAAATAAATATAGAGAGCCCAATTATTTTTTTCCAACTAAGGGGCAAGTTAGCACGGCCAATTCTCCTAGAGAGCACATCTTTGGGTTTTGGGTGAGAATGTGTAAACTCTACGCGGGCAGTGACCCAGAGCTGGGATCTAACCTAGGACCTCGGCGTCGTGACGCAGCAGGGCTAACCCACTGCGCCAGCATCCTGCCCACATTTAAACTAAATATCAAACGTATTTTTACGGCATGTCGTGCCATCACATGTCAGGTATAAATTGCGGAAACAGGGGTTCCGTTGGCGCTTTTCTCGTCAGCAAAAATCCTCTCAGTATTCATTTTCGCGCCAATATACCCCTATTTATTGCAACGTCACTCCATTTACAGCGCTTTCTAGATCTCTGACTCTCGCCCTTTCATGTAAAGGTACAATAAGACACACGTATAGATCCTGGTCAACAATAGGCGAAACCGTTCATAAAACATTCATATAATCTATAGTGCAAAAGAGGGACATTCAGGCCATCGAGTCTGCAACGGCCCTTGGAAAGAGCAGTCGACCTGCACCCTATCCCAAACCCAGTAACCCCACCTAACCTTCCGTTTTGGACATTCAGGACAATTTTCCATGGCCAATCCACCTACCCTGCACATCTTTGGACTGTGGGAGGACAAAAGTACACCTGAAGGAAACCCACGCATCACAGGGAGAACGTGCAGACTCTATATAGGCAATGACCCAAACCGGAAATCGGACCTGGGATTCTGGAGCTGTGAAGCAACTGTGCTAAACACGGTGCTTCTGTGCTGCGATAGATAGAAAAAACGAGAGTGAAAAAGGGAGAGAGAGGGCGTGGATCTATAGAGACAAAGGCATGCCCACAGAGAGAGAAAGAAATGCAACAATCCACCCCAAATTCCAGCCATTGCTAAGATGGCAATACTACTGTCGGTCATTATTAATTACACGAAACTCAAAAGTGTTATATAAGTCCTTTCGAAATATCGAGGGCGACAGACCTCGTGTGAACATTTTTGAACGATAAGAAACGAACACCAATGCACAAATTTGATCAACGGCACAGCAAAGGGTATTGCTCTTTTTTCGGGGTTGCCTCAGCATCGACCTTGGTGTTTGGAATTTCACACCCATGTAAGTAATACTGGAAATTCTTCTTCAACATTATGTTAATTGTTTGCAGATCAGTTAATTCCAGGACTGCAAATCTCAAATTCCCATTGATCGGGATACAGTATTAGCCCTTGAAAACCAATTACATCATTCGCACATTGCCTGGTAGCAGCTCGCTAGGTGGGGCACAAGTACCAATAGAATAGTGCCGTAATTTACTTCTGCACATTGTCTTTGAAAATTTTAATCTCTATAGGCTAAATGAACAATAAATATTTTGAGTAAGCAGTAGCTCAATTCAGTTATTTATTTGGTATCATTCAAGTATCATGCAATATTTGATTTACCTCAGTTCGTAAAGGGAATTATGTTCACAGAACTGGAAAGTATCCAATCATCTCATAGGTTCAGAAACAGAAAGTACTCATTGCCAACACGTTTCCTTCGTGGGAAATTGCATTATGCACGGGACACTTTGCATACATTACTCAGTGTGAACGAATCGACGTTGGGTGTTTGGACAGTAGGTTATCTGAAATGTTAAAGAGGTAGGTTGTATACACTGAAATGGGGAACAATAAATAATAACTGTTAAGCTGATTTGGGTGCATGTTTGAAAACAATTATTAAGAACTGTGTACAGTCCTCTGTACCCGTGGGCTTTAACATCCTTCTTTTCAGTTCCATCGTGCCAGGAAAATTAATCTATTCTACCCTTCGGCAGAAATATACAAAATCGTGTTTTTCAAAGAAACGTTTGCTAATTATTCTGTGTATCTACAAGAACTTTAAGAAACCATTCATGGATCATGAACTGAACTTTTAAGCTGAGACATGTAAAATGTTGTTACTCTCTGTTTCTAGAATTCGTCACCCTGTCTGTTAATCTGGATAATGAAGCATTTCCATGAATGTGTAATTACTTCCGGCAGGCCCTTTAGCAATTTAGAATTGTAAAACCAAATGCTCACGTTTTCTAGTAACGTATCTGTCTGCCTTCCTTATGCATATGAATTGTCCACCGTTTCGATTCATCCGTGACGTTTTTTTATGTCTCTGACACCACTTTGGCGCTTTCTCTATCTATCGCGATTCAGGTGTCATCTAACCTTACGGATTCAGCCCTCGCCCCCTCTCGTTCCACCAGGCCCGCGTACCTCTGTTAAAAAGTACATGTGCCTCATTCTGTACAGTAACTCTTCACCTGCCCATCATAATTGCATTTGCTACTTTTTGTCGAAGTGAAACAGTCATTCTTTTCACTCATTCTTAACAATAGGAATATATGTCTCAGTTTCCGTACCTATCTATTCCTGCAGAATAAGCGTTTCTCCTTTCTGTCGCAAGTTAGCACCTGCAAAGTTGTCCGCTTGTCCATTGACTTACCATTAAGTCTGCTTGCCTGTCTATAGGCTAGTTTCTGTGTTTGTGTGCGTGTGTGTGTACATATATATATATATGTGTGTCTGTCATCGATACATTAATACAGTCCCATCTCTGCCAGTTCCCGGTGTACATATGAGTCCACATGCATATTCAATGTTCCACAAATCTTTGACACATTCGCTCCATCTCTCTGAGCGAATGCTAGACACGATCAGTCTTCAGCGTAATTCGTGATCAATCAGCGCCCAACACATACAAACTTGGGATTTCATTTTCTTGTTAAAAAGATTGGTCCTGGGTTGTGTCGACCAGTTGCTTTCCACTAATGGTTCTTAACATTTAGTAAAGCACACTCCTCACGATCCTTCTGCAACACCCAATTTCTTCCAAAGATTCAAGGACCTACCTGCAACAGTAGTGAACTCGCCAACATTGAGGGCATTTAAAAATTTATTGGATAAGCATATGGATGATAAGGGCATAGTGTAGGTTAGATGGCCTTTAGTTTTTTTTTCCATGTCGGTGCAACATTGAGGGCCGAAGGGCCTGTACTGCGCTGTATCGTTCTATGTTCTATGTTCTATGTTCTATGACCACTTTATTAAAACCTTACCATCGGTACACTTTGTCAGTGCTGTGGGACATAAAAAACAGACTTGTGAATGTATTGCACACCTTCCATTTCGTTACGAACATGAGGTTTGTCAAAATAGTCGGAAGCAAATTTCCACAGCTCGAAGCCACATGATAGACAAGGCCGATTAACTTAAGCGCATGTAATTGTATTTTTGTGAGGTCATTGAGTCATTTGAGGAATGATTAGGTCGGCAATTGACCGTAAGTTTCCTCGCCCTTTCCATCTCATGTACTAGTAACACTTATAGCTGGATGCCGTCAGGTATCCAGGCAATTGTAACACACAATATCGATAATGGTTGATAATTCCATGGTAATAACAACGGGTGTCAAGCGGCCATACTTAAATCATAATAATCTTCTTGACGTTGTAAATTGAATGGCAGTATCACTTTATCAGTGGAAAAGCATACCTCCAGTGGAAGGGCGCAAGCATTAATTTGTGCATGGCAGCCAGGCCTAGATATTAGACCATAAGACGATAAGACATAAAGCAGAATTAGACCACACGACCCATCGAGTCTGCTCCGCCATTCAAATATGGCTGATATTTTCTCAACCCCATTCTACTGTCTTCTCCCAATAATCCCTGATTCCGCTATTAATCAAAAACCTATCTATCTCTGTAGTAAAGACACTCAGTGACTTGGCTTCCACAACCTTCTGTGGCAAAGTGTTCCACAGATTCACCACCCTCTGGCTGAATAAATTCGTTCTCATCTCTGTTTTAAGAGATCGTCCCATTAGTCTGAGATGGTGTCGTCTGATTGTAGTTTTTCCTGGAAGTGGCAGCATCCTGTGCACGTCCACTCCATCCATGCGTCGCTATATCCTGCAAGTTTCAATAACACCCCCACCCTCATTCTTGTAAACTTCAACGAGTACAGAACAACGTCCTCAACCATTCCTCATACGAGATTTTCTTCATTCCAGGGATCATTCTCGTGAACCGCCTCTGGACCATTAACCCAAGAATTCCTCATATCAGGCCACTTCAGTAAAGTGGATTATTCGGACGCAGCTTGACAGCTTCAAGTCACAGCATGCAGAGGTACCAATCGTCTTGTGCCAACATTTAATTTTATATATAGCACGGTGGCGCATTGAGTTAGCCCTGCAGCCTTGCGGCTGCGAGGTCCCAGGTTCGTTCTCGGCTCTGGGCCACTGTCCGTGTGGAGTTTGCACATTCCCCCCATATTTGCGTGGCTTTCACCCCTAAAACCCAAAAATGTGCAGGATAGATACATTGACCACACTAATTTGCCCCTTAATTGGAAAAATGAATGTGGTACTCTAAATTTTAACGAAAAACATAGTTTCAATGTGACATGAATATGCTCTTAGTATCAGGAAAGTTTATTCGGAAGTAAACAATAAATGCACAGCACACCAATTTCTTTATTGAACGCCGATATTCCGCCTTCCCTATATGCAATAACTGATGCACCCCACTGTGTGAAAATCATATTATTAAGTTGGCAGTGCTGAACTATTTCCAATATTTGCTCAGCACACGGCAGGAAAAGAAACTTGATTTCTTCATGAAATGTTCCATACTGCTTTTGAAAACTCTCTCTGTATAATTCCGAGTTAAAATTAGTACGGTGGCAGAGTGTTACATAGATACATGGATACATGGAAGATCGGAGTAGGAGGACGCCTTTTGGACCTTCGAGTCTACTCCACCATTCATCACGATCATGACTGATCATCATACTCAATAGTCTAATCCTGCTTTCTCCCCATAGTCCTTGATCCCATTCTCCCCAAGTGCTATATCCAGCCGCCTATTGAATATATTCAAAGATTTAGCATCCACTAATTACTGTGGTAATGAATTCCACAGGCTCACCATACTTTATGTGAAGAAATGCCTCCTTATCTCTCTCCGAATAATTTTTCCCTGAGTCCTCAGGCTGTCACCCCTGGTTCTGGACCCACCCACCATTGGTAACATCTTCCGTGCATCTACTGTGTCTAGTATTGTTAGAACTGTATAAGTCTCTATGAGATCCCCTCAGTCTTCTGAACTCCAGCGAGAACAATCCCATCCTAGTCAATCCCTGCACATATGACTGTACCACCATCCCTGGAATCAGTCTGCTAAACCTTCGCTGCAGTCCCTCGAGAGCATGCGCATCCTTCGTCAGAGGAGGAGACCAGAACTGCACACAATACTTCAAGGGTGGGCTAACCAGTCCTTGTACCATTGCAGCAACACACCGTTGCTTCTCTACTCGAAAACGCTTGCAATGAAGGCAAATGTACCATTAGCCGTCTTTACCACCTGCTGCACATGCATGCATACCTTCAGCGAATGGTGCACAAGGACACCCAGGTCCCGCTGCACACTCCACTCTCCCAATTTACAACCATTCAGGTCGTAATCTTCCTTCCTGTCTTTGCTTCCAAAATGAATAACCTCACACATATCCATATTATACTGCATCTGCCATTGGTATGCTCACTCGCCCAACCTGTCCAGATATTGCTTTCGTGTCCCTCCATCCTCGTCACAATTCACAATCGCACCGAATTTGGTATCATCTGGAAACTTTGAGATGTTACGTTTTATTCCCTCATCCAAATCTTTAATATATATATTGTTAAAAGCTGGGGTCCCACCGCCGATCCCTTTGTTACCCCACTGGTTATTGCCTGCCAATTTCAAAAGGATCCATTAATCCCTACTCTTTGCTTCCTCTCCGGCAAGGCTTTTTCTATCGACCTCAATACATTTTCCTCAATCCCATGCTCTTTAAGTTGGCACAATACCTCTCATGTGGGACTATGTCAAGAACATTACAGCGGGGCAGCACGGTGGCACAGTGGTTAGCATTGCTGCCTATGGCGCTTAGGACCCTGGTTCGAAACCCGGCCCTGGGTCACTGTCCATGAGGATTTTGCACATTTTCCCCGTGTCTGCGTGGGTTTCACCCCCACAACCCAAAAGATGTGCAGGATAGGTGGATTGGCCATGTTAAATTGCCCCTTAATTGGAAAAAATAATTGGGTACTCTAAATTTAAAAAAAAGAACATTACAGTGCAGTACAGGCTCTTCGGCGCTCGATGTTGCGCCGTCCTGTGAAACCATTCTAAAGCCCATCTACACTATTCCCTTATCATCCATATGTTGATCCAATGACAATTTAAAAGCCCTAAATGTTGGCGAGTCCACTTCTGTTGCAGGAAGGGCATTCCATGCCATTATTACTCACTGAGTAAAGAACCTACCACTGACATCTGACCTACATCTATCTCCATTCAATTTAAAGCTATGTCCCCGTGCTAGCCATCGCCATCTGAGGAACAATGGTCTCATTGACCATCCTATTTTGTCCTCTGATCAGCTTGTGTGCCTCACCTAAGCTACCTCTTAACCTTCTTCTCTCTAACTAAAACAGCCTCAAGTCCCTCAGCCTTTCCTCAAGCGATCTTCCCTCCATACCATGCAACATTGTGGTAATTCTCCTCTGCACATTTCCAATGCTTCCATATCCCTCCTATAATACGGCGACCAGAACTGCACGCAATACTCCAAATGTGACCGCACCAGAGTTTTGCACAGCTGCAATACGATTTCATAGCTCTGAAACTCAATCCCTCCACCAATAAAAGGTGACACAACGTATGCCTTCTTAGCAACCCTATTAACCTGGGTGGCAACTTTCAGGGACATCTGTACATCGATACCGAGATCTCCCTGCTCATCCACACGACCAAGAATCTTACCAATAGCCCAGTACTCTGATTTCCCCTTACTCCTTCCAAAATGAATCACCTCACATCTCTTTGCATGAAACTCCATGTGCCAACTCTCAGCCCACCACTGCAGCTTATCTATGTCCCTCTGTAACCTGAAACATCCTTCCGCACTGTCCACAACTCCACTGACATTAGTTTCAACTGCAAATTTACTCAGCAATTATTCTACGCCTTCCTCTAGATCATTTATAAAAATGACAGACAGCAGTGGCCCAAAACAGATGCCTGTGTTACACCATTAGTAACTGAACTCCACGCTGAACATTTTCCATCAATAACCACCCTCTGTCTTCTTACAGTGAGCCAATATCTGATCTAAACTGCAAAATCACTCTGAATCCCATGCCTCCGTATTTTCTGCAGTAGCCTACCGAGGGGAACCTTATCAAAAGCTTTACTGAAATCCATATACACAACATCAACTACTTTACCCTTGTCCAACTGTTTGGTCAAAATCTCAAAGAACTCAATAAGTTTTGTGAGGCATGACCTACCCTTCACAAAATAAATCGGGTTGACTATCCCTAATCAAACTATTCCGTTCTAGATGATTGTAAATCCTATCTCTTATAAACATTTCCAACACTTTGCACAAAACAGAAGGAAGGCCCACTGGTCTATAGTTACACTGTCTCTACTCCACTTCTTGAACAACGGGACATTATTTGCTATCCTCCAGTCTTCTGGCACTATTCCTGTACACAATGACGATATAACAATCAAAGCCAAAGGCTCAGCAATCTCCTCCGTAGCTTCCCAGAGAATCGTAGGATCAATCCCGTCCGGCCCAAGGGACTAATCTATTTTCACACTTTCCAGAATTCTTAACATCTCCTCCTTATGTACCAGTATCTAGTAGCCTGTATCTAAGTATTCTCCTCGACAACGTTGTATTTTCCCTGCGTGAATACCGACGAAAAATATTCATTTAGCACCACTCATGTTTCCATGGATACCACGCGCAACTTCCCAATGCCGTCCATTACTGGCTCTACACTTCCCCTAGTCATTCTTTTATTCCTGATATACCAATAGAAAGCTTTAGTGTTATCCTTGATCCTACCTGCCAAAGACTTATCATGCACCCCTCCTGGGTCTTATTATCTCTCGCTTTCGTCCTTCCTAGCTTACTTGTAACTCTCGAGCGCTCTCACTGAACCTTGACGTCTCATATGTCCATAAGCCTCCTTCTTCATCTTAGCAAGTGATTCAACTACTTTAGTAAACCATGATTCCCTCGCTCGACCACCTACTCCCTGTCTGACAGGGACACGCAGCAGCTGTTCCTTGAACGAGTCCACATTTTAATTGTTCCCATCCCCTGCAGTTTCCTTCCTCATCCTATGCATCCTAAGTCTTGCCTCATCGCGTCACTATTGCCTTTCTCCCAGCTATAACTCTTGCCCTGCGGTAGATACCTATCCTTTTCCATCACGAAAGTAAACGTAACTGAATTGTGGTCACTATCACCAAAGTGCTGACCTACCTCCAACTCTAGCACCTCTCCTGGTTCATTACACAGTACCAAATCCAATGTGGTCTCGCCTCTTGTTGGCCTATGTACATACTGTGTCAGGAAACCCTCCTGCATACATTGGACAAGAAATGATCTATCTAAACTACTCGATCTACAGGGTTTCCAGTCAATGTTTGGAAAATTAATGTCGCCCAGAGCAACTACAATTACTTTCACTCCTATACACAATCATCATTGCAATCCTTTCCTCTACATCTCTGGAATTTTTCAGAGGCCTACAGAAAACCCCCAAGAGGATGACCTCTCCTTTACTTTTTGCACACCTACCCCTCTTTTACCACCTTCTGAGCTTATTGAAATATATAAACCCCGGAAACTGCAACAACCATTCCTGTCTCTCCTCTAGCCATGTCTCCGAAATGGTCACAACATCGAAGTGCCGGGTACCAATCAATGTTGCAAGTTCACCAACCTTATTCCGGGTGCTCCTGGCATTGAAGTAGGCACATTTTAATCCACCTTGCTGCCTGCCGGTACACTCCTGAAAACTTGAAACATTACTCATGTTCTCACTGCTCTCAACCTCCTGTATCCTTGAGCTACAACTCAGGACACCAATCGCCTGTTGAATTAGGTAAAACCCTCCCGAGGAGCATTGGAAAATTACCCCCCCCCCCCCAGTATATTGGTACCCCACTGGTCTAGGTGTAGACCATCCGTTTGTAGAGGTCTCAAATACCCCAGAGTGAGCCACAATTATCCTGGTGTCTGAAACGTTCCCTCCTGCAGAGTCCCTGTCGCCACGATTTCAACTGCTCTCTTTCCCTTTTCCTCATCTGGCTATCACGTGGCACGGGTAACAACCCAGAGATAATAACTCTCGTTCTAAATTTCCACCCTAGCTCCCTGAATTCCTGCCTTAAATTCCTGTCCCTTTTCCTACATAGGTCGCTGGTCCCTCTGTCGACCAGGAAATGGGGCTACACCCCCTCCCCTTAAGGATCCCGAAAACACGATCCGGGTCATCACGGGCCCTGACAACACACTAACCGTGGTTCTCACTCGTTCGCATAGATTCTCCTATATATCCCCCTAACTATGGAGTCTCCAATGACTAATGCTCTACTCCTTTCCCCCCTTTCCCCCCTTTCCTTCTGAGCAACAGGGACAGACTCTCTGCCTGGAGACTTGTAACACATGTCTTATCCATGGTACGTTCACTCCCCACCAGTATCCAAAGCGGTATAATTGTTACTCAGGGGAATGTCCACAGGGGATTTCTCTATTGACTGCTTCCTCCCAGCCCCACTCACCGTCACCCATCTACCTTCATTCTTCGGAGTAACTACATCCCTGAAGCTTCTACCTCTGACCACCTCTGCCTCCCGAATGATACGCAGTTCATCCAACTCCAGCTGCAGTTCCCTAACATGGTTTCGGAGGAGCTGGAGATGGATGCACTTCCCACAGGTGAAATCATCAGGGACACCAACGGCGTTCCTCAGCTCAAACATTCTGCTGGGGGAACATTGCACTGCCTTCCCTGCCATTCACTCTAGATAAAACAAGAAAAAAAAGAAGAGCATACCTGATATTCACTCAACCCCTTTGGTTAGAGAAGGTGGAAGGGTGGGGGTGACTACAAGTGTATTGTCTGGCGTTCAGCCACCGCCCAACACAGGTACTACACACGTTTCCAGAAGTCCCCATGGCCGACTTCCGGTTTCCTGCCGCACTGAAACGAAAAAAAGACAACTCCGAAAAAAAACATAGTTCGTTAAAAAACAAAAGCTGCTTCTCCTGAAAGGTGAGTCTTTAAAGGGGGAAACTTACCTTCCCGAAAGACCCCCGGTTACTGCTCTCGCAGCTGACGCTGAAAAACTGAAGGCCACTCGTCCTGAAAGGTAATGTTTTCAAGTGGGAAACTTACCTTCCCGACAGTTCCCAGGTTACTGCTGTCGCTGATACCGCTGAAAAACTGAAGGCCGCTTCTCCTGAAAAGTAAGTGTTTAAAGCTCGTTACATCCTTCAGCATATTTCGTTGCCCTCCGACGCTCCTCACAACTGATGGGTAATTTCAAATTAGAATTTAACACACCGAGGATGTAATTATTTCCTCCAATTTATATCTGCATTCTTTTGCCCTTTACTAAAGAGGATCCGCTACATCTTTCCTCCAACCTCAATTGCGACCTTAAATTGAACAACTAGTTTATTACATAGTTATCTTGGATGCAACTGCTAAGTTTTATGGGAAATAAGAGCAGGGTTGCCAGTATATTTCACAATTTACAATGTGTTATTAACTTGCAGCAAATCTAAAAGTTAGGAAACCTTTATCCAAGTCTGACCTTTGACAAAATATTTGGAAGGCACATGATTCAGCAGAAGGAAACACGATGCCGATGAATCTGTGTAATAAAACCTCATCGGCTTATCATAAATGATCGATTTCATTTTAAATGCTGCAAATAATGAAGCAACTAGAACGTATGCTCCAGCGCAGGAGGAATCCTTCACTGTTTCTGAAAACATCATGGTAATTGCAAACGTGCCCAATGTTCTTCGTGGATTTACAGTAATCCATGTAAGGCCTTCATGAGGGACACGTTCCGGAGTTTTATAAGAACAGCGATGATTTGTCTCTCGAGCGGAAAAATCGATATTTCTCGAGAACAAATATCTTTGGCGATATGATGATGGGACATCAGCTGTTCACTTGAGTATCTTGTCCTTGGAAATTGTCATCACATCACATCACCCAGGATCTCGTCCTTGTAAATTGTCGTCACATCACATCACCCAGGAGTGGAGTTTTGAAGTGCAGGTAATGGACGTGAACCAATACGTCCTTGAACGCAATGACGACATTTATGAGCCCAATGCGAAATGATTGGATGGCCAATATCAATTCCCAGACAGAGAACCACGGAGGAGATCCATCATGCACGGGGTCGGAATTTAGCTCCAAAGTGACCGATCGGAAAGTAGAGGCCCATTACTTTCGCAGAGGTCTAACATTCTATCCAACTACTTATGCATCGCCCTGCATATATTTTAAACAATAACTACATTTTCAACGTATAAAATGAATTGTAGACACCCATGTCGAGCACATAATGACGCCCTGCTTAACCAACAACATACTCACAAATAAATCCAGCACAGTTTCTTTTTTGAATGAACTGTAACACAATCAATATGCATGAATTCCCTTCCACAAATCCTGATGATTATTTTACAGATGACATTGACTTCTCCCGTTGTCCAGCTTAAACAATTCAATTATTGGTTCTGACACCGTACCCACTCAATGAACAGGCACTTATTATGACTAAGTGGAGACATTCGTGTGCATATTCACACGTGTTTTAAATTGGGAGGGGGCGGGGGAAGTTGGAGGTGGTGCTTACCGAAGCGTGTGTAATGTTTCCTTTATTCATAAAGTAATGAGGGGACAGTTTTGTGAGCTTCAGTTGGAAATATGTTTATTGTTTACTGTTCTGGTCATCACTTCACATTCCGGACATATTTGCTATCAATGTTTGCAGAGGGGATTTACGTGAATCTTTGAAGAGTTTTGGAAATTCAGAAATGAGAAGAAATGGGATAGCCTACAGAGCTTTACTTACAATACCTACGGGGTGGCCTTATATAGGCCGATGTAATTATAGAAACCGTAGACAGAAAATGCTTGGCAGGCAAGTGCGAAAACCTACAACTCTGCAGGACAATTTCACCAAGGTTGAATTAAACTGAGCCGCTGTTTTTGTTTTGTCCTAGATCAGTACCAACACCATGATCTAAAGTAATCACTTCTGGACAGCAACACAGATCACGTCCTTTGGTCATACGTTAAACCATAACGATTCCAGTTCAACGATTTTTTTCTGTAACCTTTCTTCATAGAATAGAGGAGAGTTATGTGTTGCTTTGCACTCTTTTGGGACTTTCCCAATATCCATTGAATGTTGAACCGTTGAATCTACTATCTGGTTGCAACATCTGTGAGGAACCAATAAAGAAGTCAATCAGTATCCGAGACTTGAAAATACGCAACTGTGCTACATTTCAACCTCCAAATGTAATTGAACTATTCAAACATGATAAAGTGCCTCCAGTACGTTGGGAAATTAGGAAAATTAATAATAACGCAACTACGTAATTATTGCAACTGTTGAAAGACCAGAGATTTGGCAAAACACAACTTTAACAGTGCTTTGCACGGTTCGTTTGCGATTATAATTTTATAAAGGTAGTCTGTTTCCTGCAACATTTTATCAGGTGATGCTGTAATGTGTTATGTACAACTTACCTACTTAGTTTTTTTTTTGTCAATTAAAGGTTCAACTTTGCATGGCCAATCAACCTAACAGGACCATCTTGTGGGTTGAGGGGACGCAACCCACCGAGTCACGGGGAGACCGTGCAAACACCACACGGACAGTGAACCCGAGCCTGGATCGAACATGGAACCTCGGCGCAATGAGGCCGCAGTGCGAACCAACTCAACCGCGCCGCCCGTATGTGCTACGTACAATCAATGTACAAACAACGTTCCGTAACCTTCTGCTTGCGGCGGGAAGCCTTGGGAGAGCGTGTTCGAAATAGAAATGTGCGCACTTGCCTGCCCACCCATGTTATGAGACACCTTTCTTTCCATCAACCGTTATGAAGAAACAGAGAGACATCTGGATATAAATTATTCCATTGGCAGCACGGCTTCATGAAAGGCAGGTTACGTTTGACTAATTTAGTGGATTTCTTTACGGGCATTACGAGCGCAGTGGACAGTGGGAAGACGGTGGATGTGGTGCATCTGGATTTGCAGAATTCATTCGACAAGGTGCCGCACCAAAGGCTGCTACATAATACAAATGTGCATTGCGTTACAAGTAATGGATACACATGGATAGAAATTTGCCTAATTGACAGAAAACAAACATTGTTGATAAATGGATGTGTTTCTGGTTGGCAATCAGTGGATAGTGGTGCTCCTGAAGGATCAGTTTTGGTTCCGCAAGTGTTCACAATTTACATAGATTATCTGGAGTTGGGGACAAAGTGGAAGATGCCAAAGTTCGCAGATGACAGAAAGATGCGTGGAAGAGCAATGTGTGCCGAGGACATTGAACGTCAGCAAATGAATAGATAGTTAAAGTAAGTGGACAAGGTCTGGCAGATGGAATTCAATGCTGATCAAAGTGAGATCATCCATTTTCGTCGGAATAACAGCAAACTGGCCTATTAATAAAATAGTTAAATTATTTCAGCATGCAACTGCGCAGAGGAACCTGGGTGTGATTGTTCATGAATCTCAAATAGTTGCGTTGCAGGGCCAGAAATAAATTAAGAAGGCAAATTGAATTTTCTCGTTGCGAGTGAGTTGTAATTTAAACGCAGAGAGGTTCTCTTCCAATCTGTATCGGGTGCTGGTAATGCCACAACTGGAGTACTGTGTGCAGTTTTGGTTTCCTTACTTCAGAAAGGGTACACTGCCACGGGAGCCAAGAAAGATGAGATTCAGTAGGTTGATTCGACGTTGAGAGGACTCGTTTACCAGAAGAGGCCAAGTATACTGGAAATACAGTCATTGATATTTAGAAGAATGAGAGGAAGGATTTTTCAGAAACTAATACAATTATGAAAGGAGAAGATAGGATAGAAGCAGTGGGTTTGTTTCCACTATCGTGTGAAACTAGGAATAGGCGGCATCGCCTCAAAATAAGGAGGAGCAGATTTGGGGCTAGTTTGAGGAGGAACGTCTTCCGTCAAAGGGTTGTGAAACTTTGCAATTATCTGCCCAGTGAAGCAGTTGAGACTACATAGTAAAATGCTTTGAATGCATAGATAGATATGTTTTTCAACAGTAAACGAATAGAAGTTTAGGGCAGCGGGCGGGTAAATCGAGCTGAAATCACAAAACGATCATCCATGGTCTCATTGAATTGAGCAGCAAGGTGGTGGGGCACTTTGGCCGTCCCCTGTTCCTAGTTCTTATATTCTTAAGTTCTTTTGATGTACGCACAATACCTGCTAGTTAGATAGTTCATAAAAACTGACAAGAGGGTCGCATGTATCAAATAAGCATTACATCTTGCTTAATCATCGAAGAAATCACTGTGGCTTCTAATCATGAACGTGACATCAGGGAGACTTGTAAACACGTCAGCTTAAAACGCACTGTAAAATCCCAAACCTACTTTCGCCCGAAATCAGCAAACGACTGGGGTGCTAAGATTAGTATCCATGAACAAGCCAGTAGCACCGCTATCGAGGCCATGGCCATCTGAAACCAACGGCGTGGCAGTGGCAAGAACGTCCACCTCAGAAGACAAGGACACGTGCACAATTATGGCCCCGGATGACTGCCTGCGTTGAATCATTTGGGCGCTCTGGTTTCCTCCCGAAACCAAGAAGTGCAGATTACGTAGATTGGTCACAATAATTTGAACCGACTTTGCCTAAAAGGTCATCACTTCTTTCTGGGGAATTTGTAGGTGCAATGGCTTTGGTCAAGAGTATTTTCAGAGTGTCAGTGTAGGCTGTATGAGCCGAATGTCCTCCTTCTGCACTGTAATGATACTATGATTTATAAACTCTGAGCAGCAGCGCAAATGCGTTGGATGTCAAGTTCCGACTTCCAAAGCAAATATTCTTCAGCCAACTCAAGGAACAGTGCAGAACCAGAGGAGCGAAACAGGACGCTCTTCAAAGAAACCTTGCAGGCTTACCTCAAGTAATGGAACATATACTCCAATGCCTGTTGGACATTTGTTCCGAAGAGACAGACTTGAACATGCCTCCTGACAATAGGGTCAACGTTTGTTGAGGCCAGCCAAGGCAAGAGAAGGCCATGAAAAGGAGCATGATACAGAATCACCGCAACTTAGCGTGCAAGGATCGATACCAACGTCTGGAAACTCCTGTCAAGTGAATGATTGGAGATATTTTCGAGAGAGCCCATCAGCCACGCGATGAAAAACTGAATCGGATGCTAGTAACACTAAGTATCTGCGGTGGACAATCATACCGCTGAGCCAGTGATCAGCAATAACTATCCATTATAATTCATTTCATGTAATTAATATCCTCAAGATAAAAACAAGATTAATGATTTAAAACTAAATTGATACAGCGAGTGCTCCGTTATTGGATTAACAGCCTCATGACAAACCAGAGTTCAACAACAAAAATATATCTTACTTTCATTTTATTTGCATTATAAACATATTCATCAATTTTATGAGGTAATATTTTTTTCTAAAAAATAGCAGCCCATAAACGTCTCCCGATGCCGTCTGTCTTTGCTCGACGGAAACATTTCCATGCAAATAAAAAGATGTAAACATTCACCAAATACCCAGTACATGATGCAAGTTAGCTGCAGCTGGAGATTTCATTACGGAGCGCAGCACTTCCAGCTTTTTGTTTACAGCGTGCATGGCAAGTGGCATCGTTGGACATTATTGAGGTTTTGAGCGTCTGTTATTGTCTGGAGTCACATGCATCCAGTACTGGTACGGTTAGTAGATTAGTCCTTCCTTAAAGTATATCGTTGCAGAAAATTGATTTTTTTAGGGTGATCCTGGTTACCGTTAGACTTTGAATTCAAGATTTTTCTTTGATTTAAATTTCACCCTCTGCCATGGCCGGATTTCAATATAGTCCAACAATAAGAAAATAACGTCACTGTCTCCCTTATTGAGTCCGCTAAATTGGGGCCTGTCAAATTGGTATCGACAAAAGTTTGGTGCTCCATTTCTGACGAACCTGTCCAATTGCAACGATGGCTGTACCAATTTCAGTCAATATGATTCAATGTGAGCAGTTATCTGAAATGCATTTCAAAGAGCGACAAGTCCCTTGTCAAAAAACTGCGAAATTCCTTGTTTTATAAATTGAATACCCAATTATATATTGACTAATTAGATGAAATTTTGCGTGGCTAATCCATCTATCCTGTACATTTTTGTGTTGGGGAGAGACTCACGCAGTCACGGGAGAATATGTAAACTCCACACGGACAGTGACCGGGGGTCGATATCGAACCCGGGTCGTCGACTTTGTAAGGCAGCAGAGCTTACAACTGCAGCAGCATGCTGCCCGTACCTACGAATTGTAGTTGTGTTATAATCCCACTGAATATAATTACTGGCCAGTCAGACCATAGAATGCAACCCTGGTTAATCGCATGTGACATTAATATATTTTAGGAACGATGTGAATGAACAGAATGCCAAGACTGCTGACTAAATGTTAACGAAGTAACACATAGTTATTATACAGCACAATTGTAATTATATATCGTTTTTGTCATCCACGTACATTTCAAAGAGATTATCAGATTGGTTTGGATCGTGCAACTTACAAAATAGAACTTGTAGTCTGATATTTTCAATGGGTACATAGTGCATGTAAAGTATATGACCAAGCACAACTTAGTCTGAAGCACTGTTGTACATGTTCCATGTTCCTTCATCAAGTCCACCAGATTCGTCCAACATTGTGACCGAACTAATCTCACTTGATCTTTGACTTCTGTCTTGAGATCTTGCAAATGCCACTCTCGTAGAACACGCTTGAAATATTTCTGCAAACAAATTTTCCGATAGAGTGCCAAGCGGTGAATTCCACTTTCAGGATTTCAATCTCGGATTTGAGTATACCTCTCCCCTGAATATCCACGTGCTTTCAATCGGCCACGCAAATTTTCGGTTGCACTGTTATTACCAGCCAATCCTCACTGCTCCACATGCTGTCTAAGATGTCAACAAACGTTATATTTATCTCAAATGCCCAAGTTTTCACAATACCGGCATTACATCAGGTTCCTTCAGATGCCTCTTTACTTCTGAACAATTTCTCTGCATTTTATTTCAATTTTCCTCACACGTTCATATTTCGATTCATTTTTAGTTGTTCAGTTAAAGTCACTGTCTCCCACAAACATTCACACCCTCCACCACACACACACATGCCATCTTTGTTGGGATACTTTTATGTTATGTTCCAAAGACTGCTGTTCGAAAGTCCGGAGATACTGTTTGCAGCTTTTTCTGACTCGAGCCTGCAAATGAAGCAAATGATCATTATTTTGTATGGCGCCACTTGCTGCTGCAACGTCGCATAATTTTACTGGAATCCGAGTTCGATTTTCCTTGGAATGCCTTATAATCATGCATTCCAAACTAAAGCAGAAACACAACAGAAAACTATCTTCTTTTTCTGTCCAAATATTTATCTTTTCTGAAGGTAATGAATCTTTGAATTCTTACAAATGCATTACAGTTTGAAGAGTTTCATAGTTTCCGTCTGTTTTAATGCTTTGCCGACGGTTCGATATCAGTTCATATAACCCTCTAAAATTAAACATATATTTATCAAGGCAGATCCTTGCGTTTGGAAATGTCGGCCTCTGCACCCCAGGACAGCTCATCGCAGTGTGGATGATTTACTCTATGACTTGTTACTCGGCATTTATTAGGGATGCATATGGAATCACAGAATCATAGCAGCAGCACGTTGGCGCTGTTGGTTAGCCCTGTTGGCTCACGGCGCCAAGGACGCCAAAGTAGACATTGGGCCAGGCCAAAGTAGACATTGGGCCAATTCAAACTGATTCTGGAAGGCTAGTGATGGGAGATGAGGAAATGGCTGGAGAACTTAATAAGTACTTTGCGTCTGTCTTCACAGTGGAAGACGTTAGTAATATCCCAAAAATTATAAAGGGTCAGGGGGCTGAGTTGAGTATGGTTGCCATTACAAAAGAGATGGTGCTAAAAAAGCTAAAAGGTCTTAAAATTGACAAATCTCCTGGCCCCGATGGGCTACATCCTAGAGTTCTGAGGGAGGTGGCTGAAGAAATAGCGGAAGCGTTGGTTGAGATCTTTCAAAAATCACTGGAGTCAGGGAAAGTCCCGGACGATTGGAAGATCGCTGTTGTAACCCCCTTGTTCAAGAAAGGATCAAGACAAAAGATGGAAAATTATAGGCCAATTAGCCTAACCTCCGTTGTTGGTAAAATTCTAGAATCGATCGTTAAGGATGAGATTTCTAATTTCTTGGAAGAGCAGGGTCGGATTAGAACAAGTCAACATTGATATAGTAAGGGGAGGTCGTGCCTGACGAACCTGTTAGAATTCTTTGAGGAGGTGACAAGTAGGTTAGACCAGGGAAACCCAGTGGATGTGGTCTATCTGGATTTCCAAAAGGCCTTTGATAAGGTGCCACACAGGAGGCTGCTGAGTAAGGTGAGGGCCCATGGTGTTCGAGGTGAGCTACTGGCATGGGTTGAGGATTGGCTGTCTGACAGATGGCAGAGAGTTGGGATAAAAGGTTCTTTTTCGGAATGGCAGCCGGTGACCAGCGGTGTCCCACAGGGTTCAGTGTTGGGGCCGCAGCTGTTCACCATATATATTAATGATCTGGATGAAGGGACTGGGGGCATTCTAGCGAAGTTTGCTGATGATACGAAGTTAGGTGGTCAGGCAGGTAGTGCTGAGGAAGTAGGGAGGCTGCAGAAGGATCTAGACAGTTTGGGAGAGTGGTGCAGGAAATGGCTGATGCATTTCAACGTGAGAAAATGTGAGGTCTTGCACTTTGGAAAAAAGAATCCAAGCATAGACTACTTTCTAAACGGTGAGAAAATTCATAATGCCAAAGTACAAAGGGATCTGGGAGTGCTAGTCGAGGATTCCCTAAAGGTAAACATGCAGGTTGAATCCGTGATTAAGAAAGCGAATGCTATGTTGTCATTTATCTCAAGAGGGTTGGAATATAAAAGCAGCGATGTGCTACTGAGCCTTTATAAGGCTCTGGTTAGGCCCCATTTGGAGTACTGTGTCCAGTTTTGGGCCCCGCATCTCAGGAAGGACATACTGGCACTGGAGCGTGTCCAGCGGAGATTCACACGGATGATCCCTGGAATGGCGGGTCTAGCATATGAGGAACGGCTGGCGTTCCTGGGATTGTATTCATTGGAGTTCAGAAGGTTAAGGGGAGATCTAATAGAAACTTACAAGATAATACATGGCTTAGAAAGGATGGACGCAAAGAAACTGTTTCCGTTAGGCGAGGAGTCGAGGACCCGTGGGCACAGCCTTAGAATTAGAGGGGGTAAATTCAAAACAGAAATGCGGAGACATTTCTTCAGCCAGAGAGTGGTGGGCCTGTGGAATTCATTGCCGCAGAGTGCAGTGGAGGCCGGGACGCTAAATGGCTTCAAGGCAGAGATAGATAAATTCTTGCTGTCGCGAGGAAATAAGGGCTATGGGGAGAATGCTGGGAGGTGGAGTTGAAATGCCCATCAGCCATGATTGAATGGCGGAGTGGACTCGATGGGCCGAATGGCCTTACTTCCACTCCTATGTCTTATGGTCTTATGGTCTTATGATCCAGGCTCTGGGTCACTGTCCATCTGGAGTTCGCACATTCTCCCCTTGTTTGCGTGATTTTCGCCCACACACCCCAAAGTTGTGCAGGCTGAGTGGATTGGTCATGCTAAATTTCCCCTCAATTGGAAAAAATTGATTGGGTACTCGAAATTTATTAAAAGGAATAGAATCATAGAATTTACAGTGCACAAGGGGCCATTCGGCACATCGAATCTACACTAGTCCCTGAAATTATAGCCGACTAAAACACACACCGTCACCCTATACCCTGAATCTAGTCATTACAACTAATCTTTGGACATTCAAGGGCAATATAGTTTGGCCAAATTCATTTAAACTGCACATCTTCGGACTGTGGGAGGAAACCGGAGCACACAGAGTAAACTCACGCAGACCTGGAGAGAACGTGCAGACTTCGCAGTCAGTGACCCAAGCCGGGAATCGAACCTCCTTTCCTGGCACAGTGCTGACCACATCATGAACCTGACCTCCAAATTTATGACCACGTCGTAAACCTGCCCTCTGAAAGCGCGAATTGCACGTTGTACATGTTTTCTTTTTCAAAAATTAGCTTTGATTCTCAGGATAATTGAAAACATATTTCCCCATTTTTGTTCTTCGAATGTTGGAACATCCTTGACATTTATGCATCGCACAAATTGGATTGCTCACAAAGGGGGAGGGTACAAGCACACCATATTCCCACTGTGTTTCGCGGAAGGACTAACAACGGCCCAGAGAACAGAGGACAATGTCCAGAGGCATTCAGGATATGATGAGGAAGTAAAGGCTTTTGCACAAGTTCAAGTGGGGCATTTCAGTGGAATCACGGGTGGATTACAGGAACTATAGATGTAATTAATGATAATCTTTATTGGAGTCACAAATAGGTTTTCATTAATACTGTAATGTGGTTAATATGAAAATCCTCTCGTTACCAGATTCCATCCCTCGTCGCCACATTACGGCGCCTGTTCCGGTAGACTGAGGGAGAAATCAATATATCCGATTCACCTAACGAGCAGTCCGGAAAGCAAGAAGAGGAGCAACGAGAGGATATGAGAAAACTCTTGCTGGAAAACGGATGGAAAATCGAAGGTATTCTATCATTAACTCGGTTGGAAGAGAAAGGTTAGAGCCCATCAGCGACTGAGGGGGTAATCGGTGGGTGGTGTCACAGGACATTAGTAAGTCCATGAACGAATACGTCACACGGGTTTTCATCCAGGAGAATGAAAATATAGATATGTGACTCAGGAAGAGAGACTGTAACATCCATAGAGATTGAGAAGGTATTGGCGATCCAAACTACAAGTGGAAAACCTCCAGATCCGAATGACTTGCGATCAAGGATGCTGCAGGATACGAGGGACTGCAGGACTTTGAAAACAACATTTTTCCTCACCACGGAGGGGGTACTATAGGATTGTAGAAAAGCTCATTTGTTCCCACTATTTAATTCATGATGCAGGCATAAACTAGGGTATTAAATGCTAGTCAGTCTCACGTTAGTAAGAGGGAAACGATTTGAGGAGATTGTCAACGAGACAAGACTTCTCCACTTGCAGATGCAAGGTTTGATCACAGAAACGTACAAATCGAAGCAGATGGAGGCTATTCTGCCTTTCGAGCCATTCATTACTGTCATGACTGATCATCATGTTCAAAACCATTCTTCAATGTTTTTTCAATGCTCATTAATCGCTTTTCCCCCAGAGCTATATCACTTGGACTTACGTGGTAGCGAATTCCACAAATTCACCACTCTGGATGCAGAAATGGATCCTCACCTCAGTTCCAAATGTTTTACCCTTATCCTGAAACTATGATCCTGAGTTCTGGGCTCGCCCGCCAGCGGGACCGTTGTTTCTGAATCTGCCCTGTTCAACCCTATTCGAATTTTGTAATTTCCTTCGAGATACCATTTCACTCTTCTAACGTCAGTGATTTGCTCTCTCCTCATGTGACAGTCACGGTCTCCCAAGAATCACACTGGTTAGTCAGCCTTTGCAGAACTCCCTTCACAGCAAAAACATTACTCCTCAGATCAGGACACTAAAACTGCACTCAAACTTTTCACTGAAGACGGAAATAATTGCAGTGACTCATCTCGAAACCTCTAATCCAATCATCCCGCAATGAAGACCAACATACACTTTTATTTCGTTACTGCCTGCTGTACCTGCTTACTTCCTTGCAGAGACTGAAGCACGAGCACGCCACGGTATCAAGTAGTATCCACCTCTTTCAATTTACATCCATTCTAATAATTATCTGCCGCCCTGTTGGGTTACCGACGCAAATAATCTTACATACATCCACATAATACTGCATCTGTAATGCATGTGCCGACTTACTCAGCCTGCCGAATTGCTCCTCATGCGTCTATGCATCCTCGTCACAGCCACCCTCCCAGCGTATCCAGCCATTGCATAACTTGCGATGTTGGAGATAAAACATTTAATTTCCTCGTGCAAATCATTCATCTATCATGTGGACATTCGGGGTCCGAGCGCAAATCCCTGCGGTACCGCATTGCCTGCCAGTCATAAAAGAGACCAATCCATTGCAACATTTTGTTTCCTGTCTGTGAACCAGATTGCTCTCAATTTCAAGAAACTACCCGTCACCACATGTGCTGCAACACACAACACGCTGATCTGCGGTGTGAGACCTTGTCGACAGGCATGAGAAAGTCTGAAAAAGCCACATCCGCTGCCTACCTCTGCACAAGTCAAGGAGTTATATCTTGGTATATTTCCAGTAGATTTGTAAATCTTGATTTTCCTCTTGTAAATCCATGCTGACTTTGATTACTGCTTTCGAAATGTTAGGCTATAAAATCCTTGCTAATGTACTCAAGCAAATGCCCTCCTATCGACGTGATGCACACCTGTCTATAGTTCCTTGTTTTCTTTATTTATAACCCCCTTTATGAAGAGCGAATTTACATTTTCTACACTCCTATCTGTAGGAACCATTTCAGAGTCCCAAAAAGTTTGGAAAATGACCACCAATGGATCTCCAATATCGCCAGCCACGTCCGTAAATACTGTGGGATGCAGATTATATGGCGGGAGAGATTTTTCTACCCTCCATTAATTTTGTCAAAACCATGTGTTTCTCAATACGAAGTTGCTTCATCTACTCAGAAGAAAATTACTTGATAGACCTTCCGGTAGATTATTCATCTTCCTTTGTGAAGTTAGAAGCAAAGTACGAATTTGGTTCCACAGGCATTTTATTTACTCTGTTTCATGAATTACCCCCTAAATGAAGGGGGCCGTCGTTTGTTTTTACAAATCTGTTCCTTTTTCCATACCTACAGAAATGCTTACAATCAGTTTCTATGTTACCCGCCAGCTTACTTTCAAATTGTGCATCCCCCATCTTAATCAATCCCTTGGTCTGCCATTGCTTAATTTAAAACAGTTCCCAATCCTCACGTCGGGTGCATTTTTTAGGTAGTTTGTGTGCTTTGCGAACTGGTATATCAGGATTAGTCAGCAATGCTTTGTCAGTTGGGTAAGGCCAACAAAATTGATTTAATGTTTTGGGCATAAAACCAGATATGCAGATGAAGGGAAAGCAGTTGATGTAGCTGCCATCAATTTCAGGAGAGCCTTTGACAAGGCACCACATGAGAGACTTATAAAGAAATGAAATGCACTGGGGTACATGGTGACAATAAGGTGGATTCAAAATTGAAACGACAGGAGGAAACAGAATGTGAAGACAGATGGCTGCCTTAGTGAGGATGCCAGTGTTCAATGGCTTTCAACATGAATCTCTGCTGTGTCCACCGATTGTTTGTCATTTTTATAAAACGACATGTATGAATATGTGGGGTGGGATAAGTAGATTTTTGGATTGCACAAGCTTTAGTCCGTTGGTTCCAGTGAGACTGAGTGTCGTGGGTGACAAGAAGGTATCGGAAGGATGGACAATTCGGCAAAATCGTGGCAAATGAATGGAACCCTGAAAAGTGTGAGATTGTACACTTTAGAAGGCGTAAATTCACATGGAGGTATTCAGTAATTTGCCAGACCCTGGGACGTTCCGAGGAACAAATGGTACTTGGGCTTGTTTATAGATCTCCTGAGGAAGATTTAGCAGGTTAATAGGATAGCGAATAAGACTAAGGACGCTTGCCTTTTTCAATCGAGGCATAGATTTAAAAAACAGGGAGACAACTGATGGGAGAACAGTTGGATTACTGTGCAATTCTGCTCGCCACATTCTAGGAAGCATATTCTTGCACTGGTAGATATGGAAATGCGATTCACCAGGATGTTGTCTGGAATGGAACATTTCAATTATGAAGAGAGTCTGGATAGTCTAGGATTGTTTTCGCTATAGCAGAGAAGACTGGGGGGCTACTTCATCGAAGTTTGCTTCAATTTCAGAGGCATGGAGAGGGTCGATGGGGACCAGCAGTTTCCCCTATTAGAAAAGTCAGTTCCGAGAGGTCAGGGATTAGGTAGGCAGGTCAGATGTCTTTGCTTAGTCCGTGCAGACTCGATCTGCGGAAGTGCCTCTTCTGTCCTGATTTAATCTGTCATTCTGAGTCTGTGATTTTGTGACGGAACTAATTCACTCTACGTCTTCTGCTGGGGCATCTATCTTTCCATTGCCATAATGTTAAACTGAAATTCTGCGCAACATAACGTTTCTCTTTCCAATTTTGCATACTTCCGAATTTCAAGATTCCGTTCAAATTTTTTAAAGTCATCTCACCTTCCAGACGAGTTGTTTGCATTGGAATTTTCTGTTTACTCTCCCCTTCGATGTGACATTTATTTTTCGTTTTGAACAGTTATATCAATTTCCCACAGCATTTTATATTCCAACGCGTGCAACATGCCTCCAAGCAATCCCAATTCATAGGACCAGTACACCAGTTCACCACGGGCTCGTTGTCGTTCAAAGATTCACAGATACACACGTAGCAATAAACCTGAAGCGACGTTGGACTACTTTGCGTATAACAAATTGATTTGCACATTTCAATAATACAGAACTTCAGCGTAATATATTATTGATTCATGCGCATAAATCATAAAATATACACACATATTAATAAGGATCACACAAATAACAGAAATGATCTGATGCTCTAATATTCTCAGCAAATAAACAGTCCATAGGCACCAACAGGCCAACGGCAGTCAGACACACCAATGTATCAAAACAAGTGAAATGTAGCCTCCCAATGCACATTTTGTGTTTTTGTCGTCAAATATCCCCAGATATTACCACAATGTGAACCGATTGCTGTGCTGCACGGGAGATTTTCCAAACTTCACTGTCGATGAAATTCTCTTGACATATCCCGTCCCCTCCCATATATCTGTCGCGTGCCTTTATTGTGGGCGGCACGGTAGAACAGTGGAATGTACAGTTGCTTCACAGGACAGTGTGGCACGTGCGATTCCCGGCTTGGATCAATTTGATTGAGTAGAGTCTTCACGCTATCCCCGTGCTTTCGTGGGTTTCCACCTGGTGCTCTGAATTTCACTCACAAGTCCCGAAAGGCATGCTTTCGGTGAATTGGATATTTCAAATTCTACCTCAGTCGACCCGAACAAGAGACGGAGTGTTGTGACGGCCGGATTTTCACAGTACCGTCATGGCAGCCACATTGCAAACTTGCTCATGAAGATACATATGACTTATTGCAAATCTCAATACCTTATTTTGTTGGCCGTGTGCATTCTACTGCACTTGCTTTGAAGCTTCACACAATATCACAGTTACCCAGTCAAGCGACAAAAAACATGCGATGTCATCAAACGTTTGATTTTAGATACAGTTCAGACTAAAATGCGGACTGTAAATATTCTTCTTGAAACTATCACTTGAACTATCATAATTTTGTCTGATTTATAATTGAACTCACCAAATTTCACGTTCTGTATCTTTGTTCCCTTAGCGTATTTCTCTTCCCAAAGCATCCATTCCATCCAATTCCCAGAATTATTCCTGTTCCTTTTGCTGTATTCGGAAGTCTGATGCATCCTGACTCTCTCCAGCTTCAAGACTAATTATTCCTGACCTACAGGGTCCTTAGATTGCAATGTAACAATCCAGTTTCCTTGTTAGAACTGATTTCACGTCGTAAGTCCTATTTCCTTTCATGCACAGAACCAAAATTACGTAGTGAACTCTTCCCTAGAAAACAATACTTCAATTTACTTAATGTCCATTGATTATAGCCACAAATTGAAATAAAGTTTGGTTCAGCATGTATGCTCAGTAATTCTCAGTACTCAATAGCTGTTATCTTCTTATAATATATTTCGTCTTATCGCACCCCCCTCCCCCCCCCCCCCCCCCCCAGCTCCACTGCTACAAAAACCACCACGACAAAAACTGCATGACCTGCTATCTAGACAATTGGCGGAGTGAATTCCCACATAGAAACGGAGAGAACCGTTCAACTCAATTTTAATCTGAGTGTCTATGGAGTTTCAGTCGTGAGGTTTGGACCCCATGATGCCGCAATAATTGCAACAGATCTGTAAATCACACATTAGGCACAAGATGGAAAGGCCCGTGGATAGCTTTGTCAGACCAATCGGCTGTGACGTCCTGCGTGCCAGCCCATTGAGTCAGTTGGAGGTATTTTAATGTATATTGTTGGAGTTGCAGATCGTTGACGTTAGTGATTACTTCCGTCCGAAATACTTCAAAGCATGAGCTCTCCTCCAGAATTATTCATCAGAGTTTACTGCATTTACCTTTACCTGCCCCGATATATCCACCAGGCAGTATCCATATGCAATGGAAGTATGGAGTTTTGTTCAACTGTGCGGGGTAGCGCTCAATAACCGATGACATGGCTGTAGGCTAATCCGCCTCCAAATACGTTTGGAACATTTTGCAGCAGTCTCCACGAAGAGATACTTGTGACGGCCTACACATTCATCGGTTGTTTGATGAGACGGCGCTACATGCCTCTTATCTGAATCAGTTTTCATCCGTGTACGACAGCATTTGAACATAGAACATAGGAGATTACAGCGCAGAACAGGCCCTTCGGCCCTCGATGTTGCACCGTCCTGTGAAACCCCTCTAAAGTCCCTCTACACTATTCCCTTGTCGTCCATATGCCTATTCAATGACCACTTGAATGCGTTAAGTGTTGGCGAGTCCATTACTGTTAGTCAGGGCATTCGACGCCCTTACTACTCCCTGAGTATAGAACCTACCTCTTATATCTGTCCTATATCTATCTCCCCTCAACTTAAAGTTATGTTCCCTCGTGCTGGACATCACCATTCGAGGCAAAACGCTCTCACTGTACAGCCTATCTAATCCTCTAATAACCTGGCATGCCTCAATTCAGTCACCTCTTAACCTTCTTCTCTCTAACGAAAACAGCCTCAAGTCCTTCAGCCTTTCCTCATAATATCTTCCCTCCATACCAGGCAACATCCTTGTAAATATCCTCTTTCCCCTTTCCAATGCTTCCACATTCTTCCTATAATGTGGCGCCCAGAACTGCACGCAATACTCAAAATGCAGCCGCACCAGAGATTTGTACAACTGCAACATGACCTCGTGGCTCCGAATCAGTTCCTGTACCAACAAATGCTAATACACCATACGCTTTCTGAACAACCCTCTCAACCTGCGTGGCAACTTTTAGGAATCTATGGAAATGGACACCGAGATCTCTCTGCTCGTCCACACGACCAAGAATCTTACCATTAAACCAGTACTCTGTCTTCCTATTATTCCTTCCAAAATGTATCACCTCACACTTTTCTGCATTAAACTCAATTTGTCACCTGTCAGCCCAACTCTGCAGCTTATCTATGTCACTCTGTAACTTGGAGCATCCTTCTGCACTTTCCACACCTCCACCGACTTTCGTGTCATCTGCAAATTTACTCACCCATCCTTCTACGCCCTCCTCCAGGTCATTTATAAAAATGACAAACAGCACCGGCCACAAAACAGATCCTAGTAACTTGACACCAATCAGAACATTTCCCATCAACACCCACCCTTTGTCTTCTATCAGTTGGACAATTTCTGATCCAAACTGCTAAATCACCCTGAATCCTATCCCTCTGTATTGTCTGCAATAGCCTACCGTGGGGAACCTTATCAAATGCTTTACTGAAATCCATATACACCACATCAACTGTCTTACCCTCATCCACCTGTTTGGTCACCTTTTCGAAGAACTCAATGAGGTTTGTGAGGCACGACCTACCCTTCACAGAACCATTTTGACTATCTCTAATCAAATTATTCCTTTCCAGATGATTATACATCCTATCTCTTATAAACCTTTCCAAGACTTTTCCCAAAACAGAAGTAAGGCTCACTGGTCTATAGTTACCGGGTTATCTTTACTCCCCTTCTTGAACAATGGGACACCATTTGCTATCCTCCAGTCGTCTGGCACTATTCCTGTAGACAAAGATGACGTAAAGAGGATTCACACGTCTGGAAGCAAGCAGGCTTAAAGGCAAACTCTGTTAAACGGATTTACCCAGACAAAAGCCCATCACAAATAAATATTAGACGCATTAACGAACTTATATTGTCCTCTCGGTAATGTGAAGAGTCCTGTACGTTGCAGAAACTTTACTGACAAGCTGCTTGCGCCGCCTGCAGCGAGACAATCATATAGTATTGTGCAATTATGTTGCGGTTATCTCGTACATGGTACATAGATAGAACATGCAGTGCAGAATGAGGCCATTCGGCTAATCGAGACTGCACCGACCAATTTATGGGCTCACGTCCACTCTATCCCCGTAACCCAATAACCCAGCCTAAACTTTTTTGGGCACTAAGGGAATTTATTATGGCCAATCCACCTCACCTGCACGTATTTGGACTGTGTGAGGAAACAGGAGCACCGGGAGGAAACCCACGCAGACACGGAGAGAACGTGCAAACTCTGCACAGACAGTGACCCAGCGAAGAAGCCAACCTGGGACCCTGGCTCTGTGAAGCCACAGTGCTATTTACTTGTTCTACCGTGCCTCCCATGTGCTACCGTGCTGCCCTGTGCAACAGTGCTGCCCAAACAGATGTATATTGGCCGGATGTAAACTTTAGAACAAGGAACGTCTGAGCTACATGAAGTGCATTCATTTGACGTTCAGTTATTTGATAACTGGGCTCGTATTCTGACCTCGCCATCTCTGAATTGCTCGGCAAGCAATACGTAACCTTGTCCTCATCTGTTCGGTCATTCAGCCATACATGTTCTGCTATGTGAAATGTCCAGAGTCATTCCGAGCAATGTTATGAATTTTGTTGTGGGCAGTGATTCTGTATTTTTTTTGCACTGGGTCAAAGTGAAGAAGTTTTATTTATTGACCTGTCTTAGCCGAAGAGGGAATCAATCTGATCAGTTGGCGTTGATGTTCCTCATCCGTACGCCATCCAGTCGACAGAGCAACATTCTAACCATAATATCTGCAAGGTTCTGGAATGTGTCTTTTACTTTTGAGTTCTGTGGATGTGGCTTCCATAAATTCTCAAAGTTTTGATCACTGTTTGTAAAGTCAGAATGTCCAATTCACCTAACAAGCACTTCTTTAGGAACTTGTTCGGGGAAACCTGAGAAGCCGGATAAAACCCATGCAGACACGCGAAGAATGTGCAGATTCCGCACAGATACAAACCCATGCCGGCTATCGAACCATTGTCCTTGACGCTGTGAAGCAAACGTGTTAATCTCCTTGCTACTGTGCCGCCCATATGGACATTTCTTAATGTTGGTGGGGAATAGCGCTTCGCCTTTATGCGTCGCTCAATGTGTAATAGTTAGAACTTGATAAACGTTACCACATTTGTAGCTATCTTCTTGGATTCTCGGTAATTAAAAATTACATTATACCTTGCCATAAATATATGTGTATTGTTATATATCAAAGAAAAAACGCTTACTGTTTTAAACTGAACACGTGAACCTTCTCTTAGTGCCCACCGTTCTTCCTCCAACTAACTCTTTCTTGATCGGTTATCCACCACACGAGATTGCCTATTTCGTTTGTGAATCCCTCTGTCCATCGCTGATCCCTGTTCCAACATTTTAAGCATAATTATATATTTGTTCTCTTTTAGCTCTCATTTTTGTCCAGCTTTTGCCTATTTTTCATCTTTGTTATTATATTTCGCTGTGTACAAATAGAGTAATGTTCTCGCCTCACGGACCAGGGACTCCTTGCAGATCGATTTTCCGACGAGTCATTCAATCTGTCATTACGCAATGAGAACGAGAGTGGCCGCTATATGTAACTGATATCGTGCTGACGAACATCAATACATAATGGCAATTTCGATTCAGCCGGACAATTGGTTGCGTTGCACAATTATATTTAAACGTATGCAAATAACCATCTTAGCCATTTCGCGATGAATTCTGACTACAGTCTACCAGATTCGCTTTCACACGGACTTAACAGGCAAGTACGTTCTGCCTTACCGTTCTGGATTTTCCAAAGGGTCATCTGGACTCTCAACGTGTGCTCATTCCTCTCCCTGCAGATGTTGCCAGACCTGATGAGATTTTCCAGCATTTTCTATTTGGGTTCAGAGTGTTGCATCCATAGAAATTTGCTTTTGTTTCCGTTCTGGTTCTTTGTCTGTACTTTCGGGATTTAGAGCAATCCAATTAATAATTCTACCAATCTATATTGTTCCAAAAAACAGACAGAGAAAAACGGCAATAAAGGACATTTCAAGATTCAAATTTGAGGAGATATAGGGAAAAGTCATATTGAGGTGAAAACTTAAAGCAGGTGATTTTGAGGTACGACTACCGAAGGCCATCGAAGTGCACATTAGTATCCAGGCGTAATGAACCAGTGAGAATGTTACAGAAAGCCTCGTACGGACATTTAGATTGCTCGTCATTAGAAATCATGTCATAGCGTAAATTTGAATGTTTTCTTGTGTAGCCTGTTGTTTGATACAACAGCAAATATGGCATCTCATGTAGAAGTATATCATTTATGTTGTGAAATTTATGACGATAAGGAAGCGGGGTGGCAGATCTTCGAATATACTTCCCGAAAGCCATTGCAGATTCAATGGAAAGGCACATCTATACAGTACTGTACACATTCAGTGATTGTGACTGTGGCTTTTCCAGAGACTTTGCAGGCACTGTGGTGTCCATCACATTGGAAAAATTAACTCCATCAAAAGCAGACATCCACGATGTGCGTTGGTGAAATTAATTTTGCTATTTATTTTTTGTGTATAATATCAATTGCTGTGATCGAATAGGACCATTAACTTCCAGTTTTTATTTTAGGCTGCTACGCAACGCCTCGGTATTTTACCTTTTGTTGCTGATTGTGAAATTTCCATAGAAACTACATTCGTTAACCACATCTCAGGAAATCCGTTGATGAAACTTCGAAATTGAAACCTCAACTATCGAATTTTAGAAAGCTTTAATTAAGTGCATTATTGGGCGTAGCATAGCTGCTTCAGGTCACATCATGCAGGCACGATATAGCGTCATGAGTTTATTCTTCAAATGACATTTCACACTGCCGGTTTGTAAGTACAAAAATTAAACTATTGTGAAAAATTAAGAATGTTAGCAGCACGAAAATTTGGTCATTCGAAGTACTCATTTAGAATTTCATGTATGCAGCTTTTGAAATATATCGCTCTTTGCAAATGCACAAATTATGCTCTTAATATTGATATTGAACGATTTACAATCAGCTGACAATAGTAGAAACACAAACGCTACTTTTAAGATTATATGTTTGCTTTCTGAAGTAAGAATGTTGTTTCTGTGGAATTCGTGTTCATAATGAGGAATGAAGGAATGGAAGAGCACATTTGGACTGGTTTTATTAAAGTGAACGTTTGCCTCTAAAATAAGGGATGACTCGTGAAATAATAGTTTTCTTGCGAATAAATTTAAGAGAACATCGGCGAAGGAAGGTGAAAAATAGGACTCCAATGTCATCCGTACTGAAAATACAGAACAAAATTCTGAAATATCCATATCCCTCTCCCCAACAGCTTAAATAACCGTCTATCGTTTTCTTTATTTTTCCTGCGAGGAACGTATGTACGCCAAAAGCAATATTGGCTTATTTGAAAAATAGTTTGACCTATAGATTCTCTAGATTTACACGCAACTGAATTTGCTTTCCCTAAATAATCCGTTTGCTTCTGAAGATGAAATGTATGAAAAGTGTGCTTACATTTGACCTGCAATTCAGATAATTAATAGCAATGTGTATTAACCAAGATTAGTTAACAACTTTGAAACGTCTTTAGGTAATTTCGACCGACACACTATCAATGGGAATAATAATAGCGAAAGTTTTATTCCCAATTTTCTATGTCTTCGAAATGTATATCGGACGTCTACACCTGGACAGGTCTGCAATCAATGTCCGAGGGGGGTCGTTTGCATGCTCTGTTGGGGAGGGTTTAAACAAATGTGGCAGCGGAATGGGAACCAATGCAGGACGTTAGAGCATAGTAAAGACGGGAGAGAAGCTAAAGTGTGTAAGGAGCAAAGTGGAATGCAGAGAAACAGATTAAACTGCCAAGTATGGTAGGAAGTGGGATTCAGAGCAACGGGCCAGCTGCGGGGAGAGCTACAGACTCAGGCGAGTAAGGTTGAGAGGATGAGCAGCCAAAGAGTGGTTGGTCAACGCAGCGGGGCCAGTGGGACGAAGTGCATTATTTTCAATGCAAGGAGTATTTCAGGTAACACAGATGAATTTAGAGCTTGAATTAGTACGTGGAATTACAATGCTGTTGCTATTACAGGAACTTGGCTGAAATAGGGGCATAATTCGCAACGAAACATTCCGGAATTTCGACGATACAGCCAAGATATACGGGAATGCAAAGTAGGTGGGAGAGTTACATCATTGTTTTTGAAGAATATCACACCTGTGCTGAGGGAGGGTACCTTGGACGGTGCAGGGAGCGAGGCAATCTGGACAGATATCGGGAATAGGAAGGGTGACGTCACAATGTTCGGAGTTTACGACAGATTTCCTGACAGCCAGTGGGCGATAGAAGCGTATATATACAGGCAAATCTTGGAAAGATGCAAAGAAAAATAGGGAATGGTGGCAGATGATTTTAGCTTTTCCTATATTGATTGAGCCGCATTGACAGCTAGAGGCACAGATGGAGCAGAATTTGTTAGGAGCGTCCAGGGAAGGTTTCTTGAAACAATATGTAAATATACCAACTCGGGAAGCGGCCATATTATACCTGCTGCTGAGAGATTACCTCGTCCAGGTGATCGGACTTGCAGAAGTAGATCGTTTCTGGAACACTGTCATAATTCTATAAGCTTCAAGCTGCTGATGGAAAAGGAAAAGTGTGGTCCTCCGTTGACGGTGTTAGACTGGGGCAAGGCTAATTACAACATCATTCTGGAGCTTCTGAAGTGTGTTTACTGGGCGAGTCAGGTTTACGGTAAATCACCATCGACATGTTTGAGGCTTTCAAATGGCAGTTGATTAGAATTTAGGTCCGGCATGTATCTATGAGGACGAAAGAGCTGGGTGGCAAGTATTGGGAACCCTGGCTATTAGATATTAAGGAATGATACGTATGGAACAAGAGGAAATGTGAGAGATAAAAAATGAATATTTTGCCTCAATATTCAGCAAAGAGAAGAACTTTGTTGCATGACTAGTATCGGGTAATGACTGCAGATATCCTGATTCATGTTGATTTTAATAAAGATGAGGTATTGTGCATTTGTTTTTTTAACATAAATTTGGAGTACCCAATTCATTTTTTTCCGATCAAGGGCCAATACACCTAGCCTGCACATCGTTGGGTTTTTGGGGCGAAACCCACACGGACACCGGGAGAATTTACAAACTCCACATGGACAGTGACCCCAAGCAGGGATCGAACCTGGTACCTCGGTGCCGTGAGGTTGCAGTGCTACTTATTTTACGTATTGGGCATCTTAAAAAGTATGAGATTCGATTTCTAATGACTGATGGGCTCTATCCCAGAATGCTGCAGTAGGCAAGGGAGAACATTGCAGGTCTCTGGTCAGTTTTGACTGTAAAGATAGGGAGACTTCAGGTTTTCAGCGACAGCAGGAACAAGGGGTCTGTCGGGAAGGTAAGTTTCCCGCTTTAAAAACTTACCTTACAGGAGAAGCGTCCTTTGTTTTTTTGACTAACTTTTTTTTTCGGAGTTTTTTTTTGTTTCAGTGCAGCAGGAAACTGGAAGTCGGCCGAGGGGATTTTTGGGAAGGTATGTAGTAGCTGTATATAAGTTGGGCCGTTGCTATACCTGAGGCACTACACTTGCAGTGTCCCCCACCCTTCCACCTCCTCTAACCTATGGGGTTGAGTGCATATAAGGAAGTTCTTCCTTTCTTTTTCTTGTTTTATCTAGAGGGGATGGCAGGGAAGGCAGTGCAATGTTCCTCCTGCAGAATGTTTGAGGTGAGGGACGGCGTCAGTGTCCCTGCTGATTTCACCTGTGGGAAGTGCACCCATCTCCAGCTCCTCTGAAACTCAATTCGGGAACTGGAGCTGGAGCTAGATGAACATCAGATCATTCGGGAGGCAGAGGTGGTCATGGATAGAAGCTTCAGGGATGTAGTTACTCCGAAGAATGAAGATAGGTGGGTGACGGTGAGAGGTGCTGGAAGGAAGCAGTCAGGGATCCCCTGTGGTTGTTTCCCTGATGTCTCGGAGTCCATGATGTCTCGGATCGTGTTTTCGGGATCATTAAGGGGGAGCAGCCCCAAGTCGTGGTCCACATAGGCACCAATAACATAGGTAGAAAAAGGGATAGGGATGGAAGGCAGGAATTTAGGGAGCTAGGGTGGAAACCTAGAGCTAGAACAAACAGAGTTATTATCTCTGGGTTGTTACCCATGCCACGTGCTAGCGAGACGAGGAATTGGGAGAGAGAGCAGTTGAACACGTGGCTGCAGGGATGGTGCAGGGGGGAGGGTTTCACATACCTGGATAATTGGGGGTAATTCTGCGGTAGGTAGGACCTCTACAAACGGGATGGTCTACACCGGGACCAGAGGGGTACCAATATCCTGGGGGGGGGGGGGTTTGCTAATGCACTTCAGGGTGGTTTAAACTAATTCAGCAATGGGTTGGGAACCTGAATTGTAGCTCCAGTGTACAGGAGGTTGGGAGTAGTGAGGTCATGAGTAAGGTTTCAAGGTTGCAGGAGTGTACCGGCAGGCAGGAAGGTGGTTTAAAGTGCATCTACTTCAATGCCAGGAGCATCTGGAATAAGGTGGGTGAGCTTGCAGCATGGGTTGGTACCTGGGACTTCGATGATGTGGCCATTTCAGAAAAATGGCTAGAGCAGGGACAGGAATGGTTGTTGCAGGTTTCGGGATTAGATATTTCAGTAACCTCAGGGAAGGTGGTAAAAGAGGGGGAGGGGTGGCATTGTTAGTCAAGGGCAGTATTACGATGGCAGAAAGGACGTTTGATTAAGTTTCAGTTAGGGCGCTCGAGAGTTACAAGTTGGGGCAGCAGGGTAGCATGGTGGTTAGCATAAATGCTTAACAGCTCCAGGGTCCCAGGTTCGATTCCCGGCTGGGTCACTGTCTGTGTGGAGTCTGCACGTCCTCGCCCTGTGTGCGTGGGTTTCCTCCGGGTGCTCCGGTTTCCTCCCACAGTCCAAAGATGTGCGGGTTAGGTGGATTGGCCATGCTAAATTGCCCGTAGTGTCCTAATTAAAGTAAGATTAAGGGTGGGGTTGTTGGGTTACGGGTATAGGGTGGATACGTGGGTTTGAGTAGGGTGATCATGGCTCGGCACAACATTGAGGGCCGAAGGGCCTGTTCTGTGCTGTACTGTTCTATGAGACCTTGAAAGAAAAGCATGAGCCTCATTGGCTACTGCTGCAGTTCCAGTGCACTGGACAGTAGCCAATGTTGCTCCATTGTTTAAGAAATGCAGTAGGGATAATCCAGTAAATTGTGGACCGGCGAACCTCAAATGAGTGGTCGGGAAACTATTGGAAAATATTCTTAGTGATTGGATTTTCTCACATTTGGAAACAAATGGATTTATTAGTGATGGACAATATGGTTTTGTGAAAGGGAGTACCTGCCTCACGAATTTGAAATATTTTTCCGAGGAAGTAACAAAGATAATACATGAGGAAAAGATAGTAGATGTTGGATACATGGACTTCAGTAAAGCCTTTGTCAAGTTACGTCGTGGTAGAGTGATACAGAAGGTGAAGTCACATGGGTTCACAGGAGAGCTGCCAAGGTGGAGACAGAGATGGCTTGTCACAGAAGACAGAGGTTAGCAATTGAAGGATATTTTTTGAACGAAAGGGTCTGACTAGCAGCGTTCCACAGGGATCAGTTCTTTGGCCTTTTTTATTCGTGTTGTAGATAAATGAATTGAAAGAAAATGTAGCTGGTGTGATTAGTAAGTTCATAGAAGATATAAAAAATTGGTGGAGTTTTGGATAGTGAAGAGGATTGTCAGGGATACTGCACGATATGAACTGTTTCGTGTCTTGGGCGTAGAAATAGCTGATGTAGTTTAATCCGGATAAGTGCGATGTCATGCACATTGGAAATTCCAATGCATGTTTAAATTACACAATGAATGGCAGATCTCTTGCGAGTACTGACTGACTTCTCCGAGTGTGCCAGAAAAGACGCAGCCAGAGTGAGACCCAGCAAACTGTGAGTTTGGGAATTTGAAGCACGGTGGGAATTCGAAGCTGGGTGGGGGAAGGAGTGATTTTTAACCCTGGTAAATGACTGGTAAGTAGGTTTTATTTCATTGTCTAATTTAATTATTTTTTTTCTTTCGATTTTTGGAATTGTAGTTGTTTCAGTTAGCCTCTGGTTTAAAACATGGCAGGAGATCCCAGACCCGTCTCATGCAACTCCTGTACGATCTGGGAGCTTAGCGACACGTCCACTGTCCCTGGCTCATTCACGTGCAAGAAGTGTGTCCAGTTGCAGATTCTGTGAGACGGCTCTGGAGCTGCGGATGAACTCATTTTGGCACATGCGCAATACTGAGGACGTCGTGGATAGCACGTTTAGCGAGTTGGTCATACCACAGGTGAAAGTTAATGAGGGAGATAGAAAATAGGTGACCGAAAGACAGAGCAAGAGTAGGAAGGCAGTGCCGTTGTCCTCTGCGGTCATCCCCCTATAAAACATATAGCCCGCTTTGGATACTGTTGAGGGAGATGGCTCACCAGTGGAACGCAGCAGCAGCCAGGTTCATGGCACCTTGGCAGATTCTGCTGTGCAGCAGGGCAGGAAGAAGAATGGCAGGGTTATATTGATAGGGGAACAGTCGTATCAGTCAATCGTAAGCGGAACAGACAGGCAGTTCTGCGGACGCAATCGAGACTCCAGGATGGTGTGTTGCCTTCATGGTGCAAGGATCAAGGATGTCTCGGACCGGCTGCAGAACATTCTGCGCGTGGGGGGGGGGGGGGGGGAGTTGAGCAGTCAGCTGTCGTGGTACACAAAGGCACCAACGATATAGTAGAAAACGTGACGAAGTCCTACAAGCTGAATTCAGGGAGTTAGGAGTTAAACTAAAAAGTTAGACTTCCAAGGTACTCATCTCCGGATTGCCACCAATGCCACGAGCTAGTCAGAGTTGGAATGTCAGGATAGATAGAATGAATGCGTGCCTCGAGAGCTCGTGCAAGTGGGAGGTATTCAAATGCCTGGGGCATTGGATGCGGTTCTGGGCAAGGTGGGACCAGAACAAACCGGACGGTCTGCATCTGGGCAGGACTGGAACTGATGTCCTGGGGGGGGGGAGGGGGTTGCCAGAGCTGTTGGCGATGGTTAAAACTAATGTGGCGGCGGGATGTGAACCAATGAAGAAAGTCGGAAGGTAGTAAAACAGGGACAGAAACAAAAGGCAGTGAGGGGGAAAGTGTAAGGCAGAGAATACATAGTCAAAAATTAAAACGGCGACAGCACAAGATACAGTGACTGCAGGGAGCTCAGTGAATAGGCCCAATAATACTAAAAGGAATAAAACAGGAAGTAAAACATAAATTGTAAGCGGCACGACATGTTGTTACATGAAGATATGGGTTCAACGACAAAGTAAATTAGGAGCAAAGTAAAGAGGAAATATAACTTAGGAAAGGTTACTGATCGAGGTCAAAAGATTCAAAACAGAGATAAAGAAACCAACATAAGAATACTTTACCTGAATGCTCGTAGTATTCGGATTAAGGTAAATGCGTTGATGGCGCAATTCATCCTGAATGCCTATGCTTTAGTGGCGATGACTGAAACATGGTTAAAGGATGGTTACGACTGGGAGTTAAATATCCGACGGTATCAAACTGGATGGTAAGGGAGGTGGTGTGGCTGTGTTATTTAAGGATGATATCCGGGCAATAGTAAGGAATGACAACGATGCTATGGAGGATAAGGTTGAATCCATTTGGGTGGAAATCAGGAATAGTAAGGCGAAAAAGTCACTGACAGGAGTAGCCTGTAGGCCACCAAATAGTAACATTACGGTGGGGCAGGCAGTAAACAAAGAAATAAAAGTTGCATGTAGAAATGGTAGAGCAGTTATCATGGGGGACGTTAATCTACATGTTGATTGTTTTTTCCAGGTCGGTCAAGGCAGCCTTGAGGAGGAGTGTATAGAATGTATCCACGAGAGTTTCCTAGAACAGTATGTAATGGAACCTACGAGGGAACAGGCGGTTCGAGATCTGGTCCTATGTAATGAGACAGGATTGATTCATAATCTCATAGTCCGGCTTCCTCTAGGAAGGTGCTATCACAACATGGTGAATTTTAAAATACAGATGGAGGGTGAGAGGTTCAAACCAAACACTTGTGTTTTCTGCTTAAACAAATGAGATTACAATGAGGTGAAAGAATAACGAGTTCTGGTAGACTGGGTAGCAAAGGCTTTCCGGTGAAACAATTGAGGAACAGAGGATAACGTTCCAAGCGATTTTTAAAATTGCTCAGGAAAGGTTTATCCCAACAAAAAGGAAAGACGGTAGAAAGAGGGAACTTCTACCGTGGATATCTAAGGAAATAAGGGAGAGTATCAAATAGAAGGAAAAAGCATACAATGTTGCAAAGATTAGTTGGAGACTAGAGGACTGGGAAATTTGTAGGGGTCAACAGGAAGCTAGTAAGAAAGCTATAAAGAAGAGTAAGATAGATTATGAGAGAATATAAAAACAGATAGTAAAATTTCCTGCAAATATATAAAACAAAAAAGAGTGGCTGAGGTAAATATTGGTCCTTTAGAGGATGAGAAGGAAGACTTAATAACGGGAGATGAGGAAGTGGCTAAGGAACTGAGCAGGTTTTTTGGGTACGTCTTCACAGTGGAAGACACAAATAGCACACCAGTGACTGATAGAAATTAGGCTATGACAGGTGAGGACCTTGAGATGATTGTTATCACTAAGGAGGTATTCATGGGCAAGCTAATGAAGCGAAAGGTAGACAAGTCTCCTGGCCCTGAAATAATGTATCCCAGAGTGCTAAAAACGATGGCTAGGGAAATAGCAAATGCACTAGGGATTATTTACAAAATTCACTAGACTCTGGGGTTGTCCCGGCGGAATGGATTTCAGCAAACATGACACCACTCTTTAAATAAAAAGGTCGGCAGAAAGCGGGTAATTATAGACCAGTGAGCTTAACTTCGGTAGCAGGGAAGGTGCTGGAATCTATCATCAAGGAAGAAAGAGCTAGGCATCTGCATAGAAATTGTCCCATTGGGCAGATGCAGCATGGGTTCATAAAGGGTAGGTCGTGCCTAACTAATTTAGTGGAATTTTTGTGGACATTTACCAGTGCGGTAGATAATGGGGAGCCAATGGATGTCGGGCATCTGGATTTCCAGAAAGCCTTTGACAAGGTGCCACACAAAACGTTGCTGCCTGAGATAAAGATGCATGGCATTATGTGTAAAGTGGTAGCATGGAGAGAGGATTGGTTAATTAATAGGAAGCAAAAGGTGGGGATTAAAGAGCGTTTCTCTGGTTGGAAAGCTGTAGCTAGCGGTGTCCCTCAGCGATCAGTGTTGTGCCCACAATTGTTCACAATTTAGAAAAATGATTTGAATTTGGGAACCATGGGCAATGTGTCCAAATTTGCAGACGACACTAAGATGAGTGGCAAAGCAAAAAGTGCAGAGGATACTGGAATTCTGCAGAGGGATTTCGACAGGTTAAGTGAATGGTCTTGGGTCTGGCAGATGGAATACAATGTTGACAAATGTGAGGTTATTCATTTTGGTTGGAATAACACAAAAGGGATTGCTATTTAAATGGCAAATTATTAAAACATGCTGCTGTGCAAAGAGACCTGGGTGTGCTAGTGCATGTGTCTCCAAACGTTGGTTTACAGGTGCAACAGGTGATTAAGAAGGCACATGGAATTTTCTCCTTCATTGCTAGAGGGATGGAGTTTAAGACTAGGAAGGTTACACTGAAATTGTACAAGAATTTATTGAGGCCACACCTGGAGTATTGTGTTCAGTTTTGGTCTCCTTCCCCGAGAACGGACGTACTGGCGCTTGAGGGTCAGCAGAGAAGATTCACGAGGTTACTCCCATAGCTGAAGGGGTTGGATTATGAGGAGAGTGTGAGTTGACTGGGACTGTGTTCGTTGGAATTTAGAAGGATGAGGGGGGATCTTATAGAAACATATTAAATTATGAAGGGAATAGTTAGGAAAGATGTGGACAGGTCGTTTCTACTAGTGGTTGAAAGCAGAACGAGTGAGCATAGCCTCAAAATAGGGGGAAGTAGATGTCGGACTTAATTTATGAGGAACTTCTTCACCCAAAGGCTTAATTCATTCTAATGCGTTCCTGCAGCACATTTTTCAATCTTTCGCGATTTCTGACTCTGTCCCTCTATTTAATTCGTCAATCTATGTATTGAAATATCGACAATTGGAGCAAGAGGAGACCACTCGAACTTGGAGACTGCTACGCTATTCATTATTATCATTGTTCATCATCCAACACGATAGACAAATGCCCCCTCCCTCTCATATCCTTTGATCCCCAACGACTCAAGTGCAGTAATGCACTGCTTATTAAAACCACAATGCCTGTTGTCCTCAGTTACTTTCTGCGTCAACGAACTCCACAGGCTCAAAACTCTTTGGGTCGTGGAGGGTTTCCTGATCTCTGTGTTAAATGAACAACCCCATATCCGCAGATTGTAATTCCTCGTCCTGCACAACCCAAGCATTGAAAACAGCCTTCTTTAATCTGCCTTGACTCGTCCATTTAGAATATTAAAGGTTTCTCTCAAACTCCCTCCTCATTCTTCTGTACTCCAGAGAAAACACTCCTAACCGAGTGAATCTCCCGCTATATATCCGTCCAGCCGCCATCCAATGAATCATTCTGTTTATCCTTCGCTGTACTGGCTCTGTTGCAAGAGTATTCTTCCTCAGATAATGGACCATAGCTGAAAACAATATTCCACTTGTGTCCTCACACAGCCCCCCTATAATTTCAGCAAGATATTTCAAAAACACGAGTCCTCTCGCTGTGAAGTTCAGAATATCATTTTTCCTAATGCCTGCGGGATACTTTGATGCGGGCAGCACGGGAGCATGGGTGGACATCACTGTGAGTTCGCAGCACCAGCATCGCAGGTTCGATACCCCGCTGGGTGACTGGTTGTGCGGAGTCTGCGCGTTCGCCCTAGTCTGCGTGGGTTTCCTCCAGGTGTTCCAGATTCTTTGCACGGTCGAAAGACGTGCAGGTTGGGCAGATTAGCAAAGGTAAATTGCACTTTGTGTCCAAAAATGTTAGGAGTTGGTATTGCGTTCCGGGAAAGGGGTGTAAGTGAAGGGTAAATGTGGGCCGCTGCGGCTTTGATGGGCCAAATTGCCTCCTTCCGCACTGTACGTTTTATGTTGTCGGTTCTATGATACGTGTTGCTATAGGTCACTTTGTGCTCTATATCCAAGTCTATTTATGCAATCATGTGTAGCAACAACTGTTTCATGTTTCCTTCCCTCTCCCGGAAAAAAACATAATTCCTCCTTCAGCGCAGTCGCCAATCAGTAATGGCTAGGGTTTTGTATTTAGGCTTGGACAAATTGCGAACTTCGTTATTGACAAATATATATTTGTTTTAACTTAAGAAGGTGTACACTCTACAAATATTTACGTTCTGCCAATTTTTCGCTGTTTTCAACAAACAGTTCAACAACCTCCACAAACAGGTGCAAACACCCTGGGCCACTGGTACACGAACATTAAAGAAGTCCACCGCTCCATTCCCCGACCTCACTTTGGCAAATCCAACCACAAGATCGGTATTCCTACTTTGGCACACAAACAACAAATGGTGCATGCTGAGCCAGTCAAGAAGACCTTGCAGTGCTTGTCCAAGGAATTTGAGGACATCATCCGCGACTTCTTGGAGACGGTGGTCCATTTTCAAGGCTGCGGCAGCAAATCAGGACGAGTATGGAAACACCATCAACAGACTACATCAGTAAGCGTGTCGAGGACTGTGTACCTAAGAAGAAAATACTGGTATTCCCCAATCGGAAACCGTGGCTCTACCAAAAGTATCTCTCACAGCTGGAGTTCCGGACAGAGGCGTTCAATTCTGACGACCCTGACCAATATAAGAAATCCAGGTACATCATACGTAAATCTATATTGTATACATTACGGCATCAAACGAGAGTCCCTGGCCTGCGACTTAAACCCACAACGACTATGACAGGGGATATGCAAGATCATAGGCTATAAAGGAAGTCCAAACGGAAAATCTGGGGCTGAAGCATCCCTACCCGATGATCTGAGCACGTTCTTGTGCAGTCAGCGAAAGTGCCACCCGCCCCAACAGCAATGAACACACCCATCCCCACTGTTCCAGCATCAGAGGTGAGAGCTGCCTTCTTGAAAGTGAATCTGCGGAAAGGGACAGCCACTGACGGAGTCCCTGGGCGAGCACTCAGAGCCTGCTGGCGAGTATATTCGCAGATATCTGAACCACCTCATTCCTCCGCTCTGAGACCCCTACCCTCTTCAAAATGGTCGCCATAATACCTAACCAAGATAGTCTGCCTCAACGACTACCGACTGTTTTCCCTAATGTATCTCATCATGAAGTGTGTCGTGAGGTTCGTCATGAGACGGGTCACTGCCAGCCTCCCAGATAGCCTCGGTCCACTGAAGTTTGCCCATCACAGCAATTGGTCTACAGTAGATAATATCTCACGAGCTCTGAAATCAACACTCAAACACGTCGACAACAAAGCTATCTGTGTAAGACTGCTGTTCATAGACGACACTTCGCCTTCAAGACTATTATCTCAACAAGACTCGTGAGCAAACTCCGCAATCTTGGACTTGAACCCAACCTGTGCAGCTGGATCCTCGACTTCGTCACCAACAGACATTAATCTGTCAGGAGACACAACATCACTTCCTTCACTGTAGTCTTCAACACCGGAGCCGCGCAAGAATGTGCGTTCACGCCTCTACTGTGCTCCCTATATACACATGACTGTGTGGCAAGATTTAACTCCAACTCAATTTATAAGTTTGTGGTTGATACAACTGTGGGGGACCGTATTTCAAACAACGACGAATCAGACTACAAGAGAGAGACTGCTCATTTGGTAGCATGGTGAACCGAAAACAACCTTTCTCTAAATGTTGGAAAGACCAAGGAACTCATCACCGACTTCAGGAAGCATAGCAGGACACACACTTCCGTCGGCATCATTGGCGCCGAAGATGTGGTAATAATATTAATATCTTCTTGTCACAAGTAGGCTTAAATAAAGTTACTGTGAAAATCGCAGAGTCGCCTTATTCCGGCGCCTGTTCGGTGAGACCGGTATGGGAATTGAACCCGCGCAGCAGGCAGTGTTTTGCATTTAAGCCAGCTGTTTAGCCCATTGTGCTCAATCAGCTTAAATGACCTGGGGTTTACCATCACTTACAGTCTGACCTGGTCAACTCACCTTGATGCAGCAGTTCAGAAAGCCCAGCACCGTCTCTACTTCCTATGGAAGCTAAATAAATTTGGCATGTCTGCATCGACTCTCACAAACTTCGATAGCTGTGCGATAGAGAGCATCCTATCAGGCTGCATCACAGCCTGTTTAGCAACTGATCGGTCCAAGATCGCAATAAATTGCTGAGTGTGGTGAACTCAGCCCAATACATCAAACAGGCTTGCCACTGTAGCCTTCTGAGATGGCCACTGACAACTAGGTACAGGGAAACTCTCAAAGCCTGGCGGGTAAAATGGACAAGCCAAGACTCAGGCAGGCTCCGAGCCTGAAATGCATATTTGCAAGCAGAAAATGCAGACGGTGTCGAAACGCCGACCAAGTAGCATCGTAATGATGCATATTAGCATTTGATGGGCCATCTTGACCAAAACAAATGACTGGTACACGAGCGACCGGTGCAGTCTCAGACATTTCGGAGACTCAGGAGATGCGCAAACAATGTGGTCAGTGACCGCTTGGCACAAGTCCAGCCATTCCAATCCCCGCCCACTTATTAGTAAGGAATCGCACAGAGTGATCAGGGATCACCCAAATTGTGTGGACCAAACTGAAGGACCGCCCAATAGAGCGCATAAACCCCCAAGTATAAGGAAAAGAGTTCGCAACATGTTTCGCATCTCTTTTACCTGGCACCCCGGTCACGGCCATCTCCAGTTGCAGCAACATTGGGAGCACGTCCTGGTTCGACGCCAGCTGACAGGCGGATGAGCCTAGCTTAGCAACAGTTAATCCTTCGGATTCGAGAAGACCCAGAATCGAAGAGCGGTCACTGTTCTCTGACCTAAGCCGGGTTCCCGAAGTTAAGTTCAGGTTGTCTTGTCGATAGGGGTAGTTAACTTATAGTGTTTATGTTGCATGATTAATTGTGTGTAAATAAAGTACCCTTGACCTTGAACTAACTAGCTGGTGTTTGGCTCTTTGGTCGATAGCTGGTTGAACCTTGTGGTGGTATCGTTAGATACCTGGTGGCTCTGAGCATCAGAATACAGATCACATTGAAAGAAGGGCAAACTTACCTATTGCCATAATTGGACCAGAGCCACAGAAACGACAGTGTAAAAGAGTAAAAGAAGAATAAATGGCACAATCACCCCCACATTGATTCTGTATACACCTCTCGCTGTGCCAGGAAGTCATATGACATTATCAGAGACACCTCCGACCGTGGCATTGCCTTCTTCCGGCAGAAGATACAGACCTCTGAAGAGTTGCACATGCCTAGATAGGAATATAGGAATACATAGGAAGCTTCTTCCCCAAGCTTCTTCACACCTACAAGACTCCTCAACGACTCCCACCTGGACTGATCTGTCCCCATGTAAGAATAATATTCATGGCGCCCCATGCTGCTCTTGCTCATGTATTTGCTTTGTTTGCTTTGTTTGCTCCCTTGTTCGCACTGTAACCAATCACTGTTTGTCGATGTGCCATTTGCAAAGTTCTTTGTTGATTATTATTTTGCGCGCTGTGTACGGACTGTGTACATTCCCGCGGCAGCAGAAAAATACTTCCACTGTACTTTGGTGCATTTGACAACAAAACAAATCAAAAAAATCATAAATCAGAAACATATGCGCGTCATTTAATTTCTGTGAGGAATATGTGAGAGTTTGTGAATACTTTTACACGTTTAGATTTTCCATGGGCTACAATCGGTACAAATCGAAATTCAAGACTGAACATTGACCAATTCTGGAAAGCAAATGACCCGCCATCAAGCCAGATCCGGCTCAAGCACAGTCAATCTAACATCCGGGAATAATATTATTTTGCCTGGGGAAGATCGCCAAGAGGACAGCTGGTTCAAATATTAACAGTGAAATTAAAGAGTTCCATTGATTTATCATTAATTGTTTAAATGACAACAAAAATATAAAATTATCTAACAGGTTCCAAAGTGTTTGCCATTTTCATCACGCCAGTATTTTAGATTCGAGTACTTTATTGAATCGACGGCAATGACCAATTAGAAACTTTAGCTGCATTTGAATCTTCCGGAAATAAAATGATTCATAGAATATGTATGCATGAGCTGCAATGTCCTTGCACTTACCTCGGAGAAAAGTTTAAAACTATTAATGCCGCAGTGTGTTCCTTCGACATCGAAGCAATCATAATGTGAAATCAACACACCTGAATCATTCATGAGAGGGAGACATGCTCTCGGCTAAATGTAATTTTCCTCGTCGAATGTGGCAAAAGAGCAGTCAAAATATTTCATGTTTATTAAGAATATCCAGTGCTTCGTATCTTAGTAATTGACAGCAGGGAGATAACAGTCCAGACATTTTAAATTTTAATCACAACTCAATTGTCCACTGAGGGCGTTTCACAACGACTCGTAGGTTAGTGAAGATTGGGAGTGATATCAGTTGCAGCAGAATAAACTCTTGTTTATGAGGGATGTAATGCAAATCCGAGAACTCAAACTTAGTGTTGGAGGGCATTTTATTATACTGGACTGTGATATATATTTTATAGGCGGTCCTGTAACTATATCTGTGCTCCTATATTACTTTTGAATTATCTGATGATACAGCAGGTATTAATTGGCTTAGATGCCTGCTTAGAAGAGACAATTTGTAGAAATACGTAATGGATACACAATATTGTTAATATCAGAAAAGACACAAAATGGATCTCAGCTATTTTGTGAAATGAAAGACACAAAATGGCTGACCAAGTCACATTCCCTGTAAACTGTCTCATGAGAACCAACCGTGGGTATGTGTAGGCAGCATCCCAACAGCTGCACAGCGTTACAGAAAAAGCATGTAATGTATCCTTGATAAAGCTCACTGTCCAGAGCTATAGTCAAGACATATTCGTGTGTTAGTTTTGAATGACTTCTGTATGAGGTTAGGGACGGGTAAGACAACACCCACTTGAACCATACATGTGATAACTGGGATGCTAAGAAAATTGATTGACTACAAATACTAAAGTGTGACGCGAATATAGTTGACTGATTGTATGTTAACAAGAATCCGTCCCTTGAATCTATATATTAACCTGTGTGAGCCTTAGCTCAAGTAAGAAAAGGTGCTGTCAACAGTCTGCGGAGTATCAGGCCTTCTCTCCCAGACTTCTGACATAATAAACTGTTTTGTTTACTTATACTCAGGCCTTCTTGTGAATATTTGCATCCTCTAATATTTGGTGTAGATTGGCGGGATGTTGCAGGGCCAGACGCCGCTCGAGCCAATGGATAAGGCGAGTAATCAAACCTTTGACCACCAGAACCTAGAGTCACATGGCGAAACGGACCGATGGCGAAGCAACATCCACAGAATCTGGTATCAAGGCCAAGAGAGTGGACGATGTTAAGTATTGAGTTAAGAGACATTGCAATTAGTTGTCTCATTTATGTTAAGTGTTCAATGATTGTCTCATTTATGTTAAGTGTTCAATGATTGACACTGATATGTAAAGGGGCTTCAGGTGGACTCTGCAGCTTGTGATGATCTGTAGAGTTCTGTGCAGACTGAGTTTGAACCAATAGAGGTGTGTTGGTGAAAAAGGAGCTGAACTCTTGCCTCTTCATAACACAGCATCTAGTACAAGTTAACAATGGTAGCAGGGGGTGGTTGCTGTGTAAATGTGAAGGGTTGAAAGGTACAATTTTTCTAGATCAAACCAAGGAGTGAAAAAAAAAGAAAAAGGGAAACATGGCTGAACCCAGGACAAAGATGGCTGGTTATGATTATCCTCCCCTATTTTCTGAAAGGGAATCACACGACCAATGGAGAAGTGCAGTAGTTCTGTGAACTAAGGTGACTGCTTTAGGAAAGAGAAAACAAGGTATGGCATTGGCTCTTTCTTTACCACATGGCAGTAAAATCCGAAACAAAGTGCTTTCTGAGCTGGAGTTGGAAGAGTTAGGTTCAGAAGAAGGTCTGGCGACGTTATTACTTTATATGGAGAAGATTTATAAGAAAGATGACTTGTTAAGTGCGTATGAAGCATGGTCGCATTTTGATGAGTTCCGGAAAATGGAGGATTTATCTATGGAAGACTATATAATGGAATTTGGCAGACTACATACAAGGCTGCAGAAACACAGGCTGGAACTTCCACAGTCTATCTTGGCCTTTAATTTACTTGATTGTGCTAGAGTGAGCAACATGCATAGGCTTCTGGTATTGACAGGAGTTCAGTTTACGGATAACAATACCTTATTCGAACAGATGACAACAGGTTTAAAAATAATTTGGGGAAACATTCGATTCCAATGGCTCTGAAGACCCAAATAGGTCAGCGTGCTATAAGGAAGAATATGGAAGATACATTGCTAACAGGATGGCAAAATCGTATGGCTACGAACAGGCCTCAAGACTATAAAAGAAGGCCGAGACAAGGAAATTATGAAGACTGAAACCCAGTTAGAGCCTACAATAGGAGGATGAACCCCAGAAATGCAAGGGGCATGATAAATCATTGTTTTCGTTGTGAGTCTCAATACCATTATGCTTTCAACTGTCCAAGTCGTTATGATAGAGAATTTGAAGCGACACATGGCACGGAAGAGTCATAAGAGAACAAAGATAGTGACCAGAAAGAAGGCATTGTCCTATTAACAAGCTGTTTTACGCCAATAATTAGGGTGTTGGTTGCAGAATATTTTAACTGTGCTCTATTGGAAAATGGCTGCACATCTACTGTGTGTGGGATTGTCTGGTTAAAATGATATCTGGACTCATTGGTTGCTGAAAATCGTAACAAGGTTAATGAATTTAAAAGTTGCACAAGTTTCAGGTTTGGGGACGATAATACTCTGAATGCGCTGAAAAAGGTGATGATAGCTTGCAATATTGCTGGAGTGAATTATTTTATTAGCACGGATGTTGTATCAAGTGAGTTACCTATGCTTCTGAGGAGACAGTCGATGAAGTAAGCACACATGAAGCTGGATATGGAACAGGATATGGCAAAAGTTTTTGAAAAGACGGTGGACTTACAATTTACGCAGTCGGGACATTATTGTATTCCATTACTGACAAATAATGTTTCAAGTAGAGTGGTTAAGGATGTATTAATGACAGTTGATAATGCGCCTTTAGCTGGTAAAAAGCTTATTGTAGTAAAACTGCATAGGCAATTTGCACATTCGTCTCCTCGGAGGCTGAAAATGTCTTAAATGATGCAGGGGTAAGGGATTATGACTATTCTAAGCTGGTAGAACAGGTTAGTGATCGCTATGAAGTTTCAGGAAGTACAGAAGGACACCAGAACGACCGATAGTAACCCTACCTTTGGCCAGGGATTTTAACCACATTGTGGCCATGGACCTTAAGATCTGGGATAAAGCAAATAATATATTTATTTTGCATTTTGTAGATTTAGCTACCAGCTTTAGTCAATCAACGATTGTACGAAGTAAAGAAAAGAGAGTAATTTTGGACAAAATTGTGGAAAAATGGATCGGGACAGGAATGGGTCCACCAGCAAAATTATTTACGGACAATGGGGGAGAATTTGCTAATGATGAGTTTAGGGATATGTGTGAAAACATGAATATCAGAATTATGAACACGGCTGCCGAAAGCCCGTTTAGTAATGGTGCCTGTGAAAGAAATTGTGCTGTTATCGATGACATGCTTCCGAAAATTTTGGGAGATCGACCAAACTGCACGCTAAATTCAGCTGTAGCATGGCGGTACATGCAAAGAATTCATTGCAGATGGTTGGAGGCTATAGTCCTTTTCAATTGGTATTTGGTAGAAATCCTGAAATTCCCTCCATTTTGGATGACCAGCCTCCAGCTTGGGAAGGGACTACAAGTAGCTCAGGTTTTGCTGATCATTTAAACGCCTTACATAGCATTAGAAAAGCTTTCTTGGAAGCAGAAGCCGCTGAAAGAATTCGCAGAGCTTTAAGACATAATGTACGGCCATCAGATGCCGTTTTTCAACAAGGAGAAATGGTATACTATAAGAGAGACAATTCTAATGTATCAAAGGCCGAGGGAAGATCATAGGCATAGATGGCAAAACATTTATTTCGCAACATGGTAATCAAACTGTTAGGGCACATTCATCAAGGATAATGGGTACCGATTACAAATTTTCAAATTTAGACAGAGCAGACAGACAAGACGAGGAACCAAAGTCATCTGATACGCATGTGTTGCAGAACTATGAGGACCAGTTAACTGATATAGACAGGATTTCTGTAGAGGAATACAACACTTCTGATAAATTAGATCAGGCCATTTTTCCGAAAGGGCAATTGCCAAAGGTTGGTACAAAAGTGACATACTTGCCTGAAGGGTCTAGTCAATGGAAGGATGCAACTGTTATTAGTAGACAGGGAAGGCCACTGGAAAGTATAAACATTGGTTGAATGTACAGCATTCAGGGGAAGTGGTTAAGACAACAGATTGGGAAAACGAAGTTCAAAAATGGAGGGCAACAGAAACGCAGTGCCAGTTCAGATAGTACATCGGACAGTGAACAGGTTCGCACGAAATGGTCTAGAACTATTGAAAGGACATCCCGCTACAGAAGAGAAAGATCAAGCAGTAGCAGTACAGGCCGAGATACCAGGCAGGAAAGGGGACATAGTTTATCAAGATCTCGGAACAGGAGTAAGACTACGAAAACTAATAGAAGTAGAAGCCCACATGCACGTGGGATTTTGGAAGCTTCAAATAAATTAGTTGAAAAAGTTATCAAAGATGCTAAACAGCAAGAATTGCATAGTTGGAGTGAATTTGGAGTATACACGGAAGTACTGGATAGGGGACAAAAAGCTCTATCTCACAGATGGATTTGTACAGGAAAGGTTCTTCCAGATGGAACTTATAAGGCAAATGCCAGGATTGTGGCAAGAGGATTTGAAGAAATCAGAGACGATCAGAACTTAAGGGTGGATTCAGCTACAGCAGGAAATGTTATTTTAAAGATAGTCTTGGCTCTATTAGCCACAAAGGCATGGGAATGCAATTCTATAGATATAAAAGCTGCCTTTTTGCAGGGGCATCAGCTCCAGAGAGACATTTTTCCCCGTCCTCCTAAAGAAGCAGCTAGCATAGAAGGGGTACTCTGGAAGTTGAGCAAATGTGTATATAGATTAAATGATGCATCTAGAGTGTGGTACTTTTCGGTGAGGTCAGTCTTGTTAAAGTTACGCTGTTGCCAGTTGAAAGCAGATCCTGCAATGTTTTACTGGCACCATAAAGGAAATCTTGCTGGCATCTTCATGATGCATGTCGATGATTTATTGTGGGGTGGGACTAGTGATTTTGAAGCTATTGTAATCTCTGGTTTGAGGAAATAATTCAGGGTTGGAAGTCAGGCTTCCTGTGCATTTAAATATATTGGTTTGGAAATCGGTTAGTGGCAACGTTACGTCAGCAATCTTACTTGGAAAACATCAGTCCAATAGCAATTAGTCGTGGCCGAGTTTTACAAAAAGACGCAATGGTTTTGAAGATAGAAAAAGAGCAACTATGAAGATGAATTCGGCAACTGAACTGGTTAGGAAGACAGACTAGACCGGAAGTGAGTTTTGACGTTTTCGAGTTGAGTACAAAGATGAATAATCCCAAAGTGGAAGACATAATAAGAGCAAATGAAGTGTTGGCCAAACTAAAAATGCAGGAGTGTGTTTTGACGTTCCCTGTTTTAGGTGATCCTAGGCATTTGAAACTCATAGTTTATAGTGATGCGTCCTATGCAAATTTAAGTGATGGAGTTTCAAGCGTAGGAGGTTTTGTATTTTTTCTTTTGGGGAACAATGGTGAATGTTGCACTCTTGTGTGGGAACCAAAGAAAATAAGGAGAGTGGGCAAAATCACTTTGGCTGCTGAGACATTAAGCTTAGTGGCCGCGGTGGATATGGCCTTTTATATATGTCAGATATTGACAGAAATGTTGGGATTATAGTATTTTGGTAATATATCTATTGACTGTCACATTGACAATAAATCCCTGTGGGACAATGTGCACGCTACAATAAGTGTCAATGAAAAGAGTTTACGGATAGATATCGCAAGTTTAAAGCAGATGTTGGACAGAGGGGAAATAACAAAAATTAAATGGGTTGACAGTAGCTATCAACTGTCAGACTGTTTCACGAAAAGAGGGGCTATTTCACAGAAACTTTTAGATATCGTGAATGAAGGGCGCTTGTTCCTGTGAATGTTTTTTTCTCCTCAAAAAAAGGGGGAATCAGGTGTGTGTTTTAGTTTCTTGAAATGTTAGTTTCTTGAAATTATTTTTACCTAATTGTTTTTTTTCTCCACGGAAGGGCAGACTGTTAAGTAATGGATGAAGAGACATTGTAATTAGTTGTCTCATTTATGTTAAGTGTTCAATGATAGTCTCATTTGTGTTAAGTGTTCAATGATTGACACTCAAATGTAAAGGGCCTTCAGGTGGACTCTGGAGCTTGTGATGATCTGTAGAGTTCTGTGCATACTGAGTTTGAACCACTAAAGGTGTGTTGGTGAAAAAGAAGCTGAACATTTGCCTCTTCATACCACAGCATCTAGTACATGATAACAGAAGATACAGTTCAAAGTTTCTTTTTTTTAGGATTGTTTTTGTTTTTCCGCTATACCATCTTCTTTAATATCAATTGGCTACTCAGGACCCAATGCTGAGCCAGAATTAAGGGAGGAAATTTAGCTCTCACGTGACAGCCAGAGTTCGTTGGGAATCTGAGACGCACAGACTGTTGAGTGAGTAAGGGGTCGCAAAATTTATCGTCACATAGTTCCAAGCAACAGGACCTCAACCGACGGGAGTGGACAATAGTTAAAGCCGTTGAGCACAGTCGAGACGTCACACCGGATACACGGGTGATAGAGACGACACGGATAAGGCATCATAGAAAAGAGATGCATGAGACTGCTTTTCTGGGGTCTCCAGAGATCTATGGGCGGTATTCTCCCCCCCAGACCCCGCCCAACGGTTGGGAGAATCGCCGGGCCACCGCGCGAATCGCGCCACGCTGCCCCGACACCTACCCAAAACCAGCACCGCGCGATTCGTGCAGGCCGCGCGTAGAATTGCCGCAAATGGCGACAGGCGATTCTCCGGCCGATGGGCTGAACGGCCGCGCGGAAACCGCCTACTCCAGCCGGCGCCGTCCACACGTGGATGATGCCGGTGAGTTGTCGCTGCGAAGGCTTGGGGGCGGCCGCTGGTGTGGATAGAGTGTCTCCGTTCACGAGGGTCTCCGGACTGGCCTCCCGAGCGACATAGTACGCGGACGGGACGAAGCGATCAGCGGGCTGGATTTTCTGTCGGCGGGCCTCCTTTGCTCCGCCGGCGGGCCTCGATCCATCTGCCATACGCAAGAGGGCGCTGGCTCAACTGAACATGCGCGGGAACAAAGGTCTTTTACAGGGAGCCGGGACTTGGACACCGCGCCGAGGTCCCATCCTCGTAAATCGCGCAACGCCTCTGTTCACCCCATGCGGGGCGGGGGGTATAGGGGTCTGGGACCGGGCGCCGATGCCGGAGTAGAACACACTGGTTTTTACTCCGGCGTCGGCACTTAGACTCCCGTAGGGTGAATCCCGCCCGACGAGTCTGGCATTCGGCGTCAGAGCAAAATACTGTCGTAGAAAAAAAAATGATCAAAGATGGGTGGGATCCCGACGCAGCACCTGTAGCATAGAGAACATTGTGATCTAGATAGAAGCGAGATGAGACAAAGCTAAATTCAACTTAGTTTAGAAGTTAGAAGAACAAATGTCAGAAATTAAGTGCACACTTGTGCAGTGTGACGCTAATAATGTCAATGACAGATATAAAACCTTCACACCGTTTTAAAAACAGGCGAGTTTTAAGGAAATGAGCTCTCACTCTCCCACATTAACAACAAATCATTTTAAGCATAGCAATAAAGCGATAAAGGAGAGCGGCAGTACAGATTGTACAAACTGGCAAAGAATCCCAGGAAACTGCGATAATTACTGCTAAGGACTGTCCTGGAATGTCTCAAGGAGAGGGGAAAGAAACAGGCTCACTGGGAATGGATATTTTAAATTAACTAAACGTTAAGACATGTCCAATGGAAATGAAAGGAAAGTAAATCAAATAAAGCACAATCGAAAAGACCAGAACGGGGCTGAAAAGCTCATCTAGCTTTTTGTTAACAAATATCTGAGGACGACAAATCCACCCCCCCCCCAAACAAAAAAATGGGGAGTAAAGTCAATACAAGAATAAGGTTAAAAACTTAACAATAGATTATTGTGTAGAATAACTTCAGATCGTTCCAAAACATCCAAATAAACTCGGCAGTAATTCAATTCATTTGAATCGCAAAAAACAAAAAAAAAACAGTGATAACTCTATCAAACAGTGGTTAAACAGCGAACATTGAAAATTGCATTCAGTTTAATGATCAAGAAATAAATTTGAGTAACATTACAAGAAAGATTACAATAATGTTTGAGATCACGTAACAGACGCAAATGGCATCATTCCATGTTCACCAACTCCCTCGATTCTGCACAAACAATTTACAATTTCAGCAAGCAGGGCATCTGTACAAATAATACGTCTCTAAGAAAAGCTATTATCTTTGAAATTCATCAGTGGAAATTGATTTAAATCGAATAACACAGATAATGTTTTACGATAAAGGAGAATGGAACATTTTGTTCAGTGTTTTAATTAAGCGATTGTGAAATTGCTGTATCTTTGGGAATTTGTAGCTATGAGAGAGGGATGACAGTTAGTTCTGATATTTGCTAGATGTCAGAATGTCTCTGTTTGGTCTGTGAATGTTAATATCTCTCTGAGAAGTAACCTTGAGTTTATAATCCGGATATTTAGAATAGGCTCCAGAAAGATTTTTACCTAACGTATTTTGGTTAAATAACTGACGTGAGTGTGGTGATATTTGTGTGTCGTCTGCCGTTGTGATTTAAAGATCATAGTTTGAGTGTAGTTCTGATAAAAGTAAAATACAAACAGCTGAAGATGTATTTTTAATTGGAACTGAAAAATCGTCAGTTTTGAAGTGATAGATATATTCAGATTAAGTAACCCACTATGTCCCATGCAGAATGGATCTTTTCTGTTCGAACAAAAATATACAGTGCAGAACTTTACAGTTAACTGCAAGTGCCACATTATTTGCAGTAGCTTCAGGAATTAGAGGAAGTTGAGTTATATTAAACTTGCAAATTAACCAGGCAAAATAAATAAAAGATTGACCAGGGTGAGATTAGGGTCGGCCAAGGACTGCAGTGGGAACTTGAGCATGAAGTCAGAGGAAACAAGAGAGGCGTTGAATGAATACATTTCTTCAGTGTTCACCAAGGAGAGGGGCCATGAGTTTGAGGATGAGAGTGTGACACAGGCGGGTAGCCTGACGGAGCTAGGTGCTCTGAGGAAGGATGTATTAACAATTTGAAAAATCTGAGAGTCGACAAGTCCCCTGGGCCAGATGGTATATATCCAAGGATTCTTTTGGCGGCAAGGGATGAGATTGCACAGCCTTTGGCACAATGCGCTTAATCCGGGATAGTCAACACTGATTCGTGAAGGGAAAGTTTTGCCTCACAAATTTGACTGAATTCTTTGAGGAGGTAACTGTGTGTAGATGAAGGTAGAGCAGTTGATGTCATATACATGGATTTTAGTAAGGCGTTTGATAAGATTCCCCATAGTCGTCTTTGACGAAAGTAAGGAGGTGTGGGATAGAGGTAACTTTGGTCCAATTGGATAAGTAACTGGCTGTCACATTGAAGACAGAGGGTGGTGGTAGATTGATTTGTTTCACACTGGAGACAAGTTGCCAGCGGTGGACCACAGGGATCAGCGCTGGTTTTCTGCTATTCCGGCATTTTTGTCAATGACTTGGAGGAGTCACGGTCAACAACAGGGTACTGAGGAATGTGGAGGAACAGAGAGACCTCGGGTCCATGTCTACAGATCTCGGAAGGTTGTCACTCAACAGGATAAAACCGTGAAGAAGGCCTATAGTGTGTGAGCGTTTATTAACAGGATCTTTAGTTTAAGAGCCGCGGGTATATGCTGCAACTGTACATGACTCTGGTGAGACTTTAAGAAAATGAAAATCGCTTCTTGTCACGAGTAGGCTTCAATGAAGCTACTTATGGATAAGCCTCCCCCCTAGTCGCCACATTCCGGCGCCTGTCATTGCAGGGCTGGGTTCCTACGGGCACATGAACCGTTGCTGCTGGCCTGCTTGGTATGCATTAAAGACCAGCGATTTAGCTCAGTGAGCTAAACTAGCCCTATGTCCTCCACCGGCGTTTTCCTCCACATCTGAGATCACCTGGTATATATCCGACACTTTCCCCTCTCCACCCAGGTACTGGAGACTACTGTGTCCTGTATCCCCCGTGGCGGCAGCAGCAGAAAGGTGAAGACCTGCTTTCTCAGGAAGTATTGCACCAACAAATATTTAAAACGTACTCTGAAGGGAGTGAGCAGAGTATACTAAGCATTCCTGACTGTAAATATGGACGAGGGAAAACGGGGCTAAAATGGCCCTGATGATTACAACTGCCCCATGCATTTTTAAGTTTACGGAGGTAAAATAAAACACTGCATCTCCAACACCGTAACATCCTGTCGCTATAACATTTGTACCCTTAGGTCCCCCCCCCCCCCCCCCCCCCCCCCCCCACTATTGGGCTCGGAAAGATCATTTGAGTTACGAGTATAAATAGCCAGAGATGGTCCCACATCTTGCAGAAACTCTGAGGGAATGAAGACTCAAGGTCAGTCCACTCAGTTAAGATTTACTACAGTAACGAAATAAAACATCGCTTTGAAAATAATCACACAAAGAAACTACTTCAGAGTGCTAATTGGTGGCAGCGAGTATGGGACTGTTGGATGAGCTTACTTGAAAACTGCTATGAATAACATCAATGTAATGACAGACAGCAGAGATAGTCATGGAGGCAGGATGAATGATATCAAGACATTAAAAGTAAGATATATGGCTTCATTTGAGGGAGATCATTAAATCGCATGCATGGAGTGAGTACGGAACATCTGGGATGTTACATGCACAATGGCCGTATTAAACGCACCCTGTTGCCCTCATATCGAATCATTCTGGTCATCTGGGATTCAGTAAACCTCTTCCAGGAACTAAACGAAGGCAATGTTGGAGGGTATTTTTTCTGACATGGACTATGATATAAATATTGGTAGCACTGTAACTACATTTGTGGTCCTATATTTCTTTTGAATAGTTCTGATGAGACAAATAAGTTACTCATTGAATAAGACGCCTGTTTAGTAGAGGCTATTTGAAGAATAGATAGTGAATAAACAATACTGTTAATATCAGAAAATACATAAATGGCTGTTAGCTATGTTGTGATTATGAAAGACACAAAATGGCTGAACAATTCACTTTCCATGTAAACTGCCTCATGAGAACCAACCGTAGTATGTATAGGGAATATTCCAACATCCGCTGATAACAGCTTCACAGAACAAGACATGCAATGTATCCCGGTTAAAGCTCAAGGTCCACAGCTGAATACAGAACATATCTTTGTGTTAGTTTTGAATGACGTTTGTCTGAAGTTAGGGGCGGGTAAGACAACACAGACTTTAACAATATGTGTGATAACTGGAATGTTAAGAAAACTGATTGACTACATGTAATAAAGTGTTGCACAAACATAGTTGATTGAATGTATGAAATAAGTATCTACCCTTTGAATCTGTATATTAACCCGTGAGAGCCTTAGCTCAAGTGAGAAAATGTGCTGTCAATGGGCTGCGAAATCTCAGGCCTTCTCTCCTAGAATTCTGACATAATAAACTTTTTCTGAAATTATATATGCCTCACATATCAACTAGATATGCATAACTGAGTGATTTTGAAACACTCCCCAAAGCAGACAGGGAGTAACTAATTGCTGAATCAAATTGTTTCAGAGCATTTCAAGAACTCGAAGAAGAAACGCAAGGGAGAAGAAGACATATATCGTCCTGCAAGGAGAAAAGTTGGGACCAGATTCCTTGAGGGCAAGGGACGTAAAGGTCAGGATTAAGAAAAAACATAGAAAGTTGACACGATATATTATCTATGTTTACAAGGTTATTGAGCAAGGTCGTTGTGTGCGGGCGACCAGTATCACTCAATAATAATTTCCAATCCTCTCTTCGCCGCTGTGAGAAGTCAAAAGACTGCTAACATTTTCACATCACTTAATAAAAGGATACAGAATTGGACCAAAACATTAAGGTTAGCCACAATTAATGCACGACTGGCGACGTTCAGAGATATGTTTCAGAGTATGTCTGCACTAGAAAGGAGATGGAACCACAAAGAATATTCAGCATATATTTGTGAACGAAGATTTACCATGAGTAATGATGGGGGTAAAAACAAATTAGTGCAGACGCGGGAATCTGAAACCAATAGAGTAAATGCTGGAAAATCTCAGCAACTCTGGCAGCACCTGGAAGGAGAGAGAAAAGAGCTGGCTTTTCGAGGCCAGGTGACACTTTGTCAAGGCTGACTGCAGTACTGCACCTGGCCTCCTGAAGAATGAACTGTACCCCAGGAATTTCCTCGTTTTGTTCTGGAGCTCTTCACCATTCATCCATGCACGTTTTGCATGTTTTAGGCAAGCTTCTACCTTGGTTTGTGTCGTGAATGGTAGTTTTGTATTGACGTTCTTACTCGTGAGGAGAGAGAAACTATAATTTCGAAATCCACCTGAATCGGAAAAGGTGTTAATATGTTTTTTGCATTTGTGTTGCTGGCATGCTCGCCATCTTCGCAATTCAGCGAAACACGAGAACTAATTACCAAAATGCAACCGTAGGCTATATCGTGATTCTTGAGCTGTGTGAATACGGCGTCCAAACATTGTCAAACACTTGATCACGTGCAGAGAAATCGTTCAGCAGTATTTCTGTGATACAGCAGCTTTCAAACACCCTGGGCGAGATTCTCCGCAAATGCGGAGAGTCGTAAAGGCTGCCGTGAAACTGTCCGTGTTTCATGGCACCCTTCACGCCCGTTTCCGGGACCCGATTCTCTCTCCACCCCAATCGGGGCTAGGAGCGGGAAACCAGGAATCACGGTGTCGCGGCCTTAACGACCGTCGTTAAGGCCGCGCACCAAGATGACGCGCGGCTGACGCCATCACGTCATTGACGGACCCCGCGCATGCGCGGTTTCGCATTTCTCCACCGTCGCCCGACAAGATGTGGCGGCTTGATCTTGTTGGGCGGCGGTGGGGAAATAGTGTGTCCCTTTTGGACGCAGGCCCGACGATCGGTGGGCACCGATCGCGGGCCTCTAACCTCCAGAGCACAACGGTGGTGCACCCGCCCCAAACGTGCCTCTGGATGCCCCAAACGGGCATCCAGCCCCCGTTTTTACGACGGCAGCAAGCAGGTGCGTTTGCTGCCGTGAAAAAACGGGCGTAAAGTAAAGGCCCGGCCGCTCGGCCCATCGGCCGCGGAGAATCGCCGCTCGCCGTAAAAAACGGCGAGCGGCGATTCGTGACTTGGGTCTGGCGAGGGGGGGGGGTGGAGAATAGCGGGAGGGGGCAAAAAATGTCTGGAGGCCCTACCGCTATACTCCGAACCGGCGTGGGCAGCGGAGAATCGCGCCCCCTGACTCCATCAAACAGTAATGGCGAAAATCTCTCAAGTAATCACTGCGATAAGGCAAATGATGTCCAGTTTTTATCTTTCCATATGAGATTTTATCAATGTTTCTTTTTAGAAAACCTGCGTTTGTCGTTGAATGTCCGAATGTCATTTTTGTCGTCATGTGTTTCTTCTCAATATTTATTCCTTTGTCTTCCAATCGACTAATTAATGCGATTCTATCCCACTTATGCAACTTTCTCTGAAATGACTGCTCTTGGATTGCCAATATACATGTCAAATTCTGCTTTCTTCACGCCAAACAGGAACGCCGTGAGAGCAAATGCTAAGCATTATGTGTTGTAAACCAGGATTAGAGTAGCAGGATCGAATGAAATGGAATAGTTTGCCAATTCTGTAGCATAGTGGTTAGCATAATTGCTTCGCAGCTCCAGGGTCCCAGGTTCGATTCCCGGCTTGGGTCACTGTCTGTGCGGAGTCTGCACGTTCTCCCCGTGTGTGCGTGGGTTTCCTTCGGGTGCTCCGGTTTCCTACCACAGTCCAAAGATGTGCAAGTTAGGTGGATTGGCCATACTAAATTGTCCATAGTGTCCAAAATTGTCCATATTGTTGGGTGGGATTACTGGGTTATGGGGATAGGGTGGAGTTGTGGGCTTGGGAAGGGTGCTCTTTCCAAGACTCAGTGCCGAATCGATGGGCCGAATGGCCTCCTTCTGCACTGTAAATTCTATTATTAATCTATTATTGATGATCAGCGGATAATTGACGGGTCCAACGGCCGCGTTCTATGCTGCAAGACACTACGGCTCTGTGCATTTGATGTTTTTTCTCATTCTGCTGCATGTGTGTCCCGTCGTACCTTCTTGTATGGATAATTTTTTATGTTTTCCCTCTACGTCAACAGCTGTAATCGCTCCAAAAAATAATTTAAATGATAAATTCTCCCACCCGCTCATGAAACGCATGCAAATCCCCGATGTTAGTATCGTTCAAGCTGGATGGAACAATATTTCTTCAACTTCTGCATAATGTCATTAATAGTACCTGGCTATTTCTATTCATTATGACTGTGTGACCTCCCATAATTAAGCCTGTAGGTTCGCAGAGAATCCACCGGGGCATTTTCGCAAGAGCTAATGGCAAAATTAACCACGTGTTGAAATATGTTGTCTGCGTTGTGACTGTAATGTTAATAAGACAGGGAAGAGACACAATTCGGACTGGACACTTCTACAGACAATTAATATCAATCGGGAAAAATACCATCGCAAGCATTGTAAAGATAAAGCGATTCTGTGAGTAAGCCATGTTTTAATATTCTGAAGTCCTTTCGTTAAACAGCACATTAGAACATAGAACATAGAACAGTACAGCACAGATCAGGCCCTTTGGCCCTCGATGTTGTGCCGAGCCATGATCACCCTACTCAAACCCACGTATCCACCCTATACCCGTAACCCAACAACCCCCCACCCCTTAACCTTACTTTTTAGGACACTATGGGCAATTTTTCATGGCCAATCCACCTAACCCGCACATCTTTGGACTGTGGGAGGAAACCGGAGCACCCGGAGAAAACCCACGCACACACGGGGAGGATGTGCAGACTCCACACAGACAGTGACCCAGCCGGGAACCGAACCTGGGACCCTGGAGCTGTGAAGCATTTATGCTAACCACCATGCTACCGTGCTGCCCATAATACATGATTTGAACATTAGTTAATTCCACACTCGCAGCAATCTACTGCTGACTTGAGGAATTTTATCAAATCATTCGTGCTCCCAAAATTCCACATCAAACATAAACAGTCCTGTGAAAGTCACTTGTGCCAAACGTTAAGAATGAAATTAGGCGACACGTCATGCCAGCTCATGGCAACATGTGTGAACAGATGCATTGTTTCCGGAACAAAGAACAATCGCTACAGTTGTTCTCAATTATCCAATTTCAGCCAGAAATACAGCAAACATTTTTATTTTTATTTCCTTACCGCTTTGGGACATCATAAAATCTGTGGGCATAACAGTAGGCTTATTTTTTTGTTTTCTTATTATCAACACACGAAGGAATCATTTTAAATGCCAAACTGAACATTGAAGAATGATCGAAAAAGCACAATATTGTGTACTTCTTGCACAAGTTTAGTCGATCTAACCCCATGGAATTGCATCGTTTGAGCAGTAACTGTTGGCAAACAGATCAAGTAGTGTTAAAGTGGGTCCAGTCTGATGCCATGGAATGTTTTTATCCTGCTGCATATGTGTCGCTCTCTGTCGGAACCAGTATGTATCGATATATGCAGAAGTCTGCCCCTTTCTCTTGCTGTTAAATCTCTCATTTATCAGAAAACTAACACCCAACACATACTTATTGCCCGCCCTACAAAATAACCTCACTTTCCCATAGGTTGGCTATTCACCAACATTTTTGAACCCGATGGATATTTGAAAATTCAAGAACATTTATGATAACAAATTGCTGGTAAATGATTAAGCTTATGGCTTGCTGGAGAGCAAATGAGACAAGTGTGTACCATTCTACACAAAACACCTTTAGATTCCTTGATCCAACTTCACAAACAAATCTACACCAACAAATAATCCCACCTCCAACCATTTATCTATCAATAACTTCTATTGGACAAATGGTTTCAAATCATTATCTAATTGGAAAGTCTCTCAACGCTTTCCGAACACTCTGTCCTTCCTTCGAGGAAAACACGTATTTTGTTGAATATTGCTTATTACAGAGAAACAGAAAATACAAGAGATTCAAATCAAATTTCTCCCTTTTCTCTTTTTCTTTATGTCTTGAAGAAAAGTACACGTTCACAGAAAGTTAGACCCTTCTTTAATCATTTACAAAAGATAATTTGCACTTGCTCCTCTCTTAATAAAACAATCGTATATCCGATAGCCACTGACGACCCATATCGTTTTTGATACCTCCCCTTTTTGCAGCATCTTCATTAATGTGCCGATTTCGATCTTTAGTCTTTTCTCATGTACACCTTTTGTGGAGTGCGCATTTACCCACATGATTTACTGTCAATGCGTCATTGAAATAGTGTTTAACTCAAATCCCCAATTCCCAAAATGATTGTTAATATGTTGGTCATATAAAAAGCCATAACTCCTGCCCCTACAAGGCATAATGGTCAGTGGCCAATGTGCTTTTAACCATTCTTCTTAGTTTCTTGGCTTCCCACACAACTGAGCTACGTTTTCATCCCACTACCCCCCCCCCCCCCCACCCACAGAAAAACGATAAAAGCTCCTTCGCTTGAAAGCCCATCAAATAAGTTTGCATAGGATGCATGACTACAAACTATGAGATGCAATTGCCTATGATTACCGACAAACGGACCCTCAAAACACAATCATCCCATATGTGTCAGCAGCCTCTATCTGAGGACGGGGGGAAAAGTATCTCTTAAGAGCTGCAAGAAAACAGCTTTTCTATTTATAAATTTGCATTCCGATAGCTTTGTGGTCAATACAGCCAAGACGATCTTTAAAATAATCCTTCCTGCTCTGCCGTGTGGTAGCACAATGGGTAACATTGTTGCTTCAAATTGCCAGGGTCCCAGGTTCGGTTCCCGCCTTGGGTAACTGTCTGCTTGGAGTCTGCGCGTTCTCGCTGTGTCTGCGTTAGTTTCCTCCGGGTGCTCCGGGTTTCTCTCACAATCCCCGAAAGACGTGCTGTTAGGTAATGTAGACACTGTGTACCGGAACAGACACCAGAATGTTGCACCGACGGCCTTTTCACAGTCAATTCATTGCAGTATTAATTTAAGCCGCTAGTGACAATACAGATTATTAATATTATTACAAGCCTGGCCTTTGCCTGATAAGTTACGTCCAGATGAACCTTTTCCGCACAAATCCATGTGTGAGATAGAGCTCTTTGTCCCCTAATTAGTATTTCCGTGTATGTCACAAATGCAGTCCATCTGTGCAGTTCTTGCTTTTTCGTCCAGTTCATTGGAAGCCACCAGAATTTCAAGAGCATGTGCACTTCTATTCACTGTTTTCCTAGTCGTGGTCTACACGTATTCAGAGACCCTACGTTCCCCATCCAGCCCAGAATCTCACTCTGCACTGCCACTACTTGATCTTCCACTCCTACTGTGAGATGTCCTTTCAATAGATTTCAATATTTTCTTGGGAACATGTTCACTATACGACTTACTATCTGAACCGGAACTCAGTTTCTGTACCCTCCATTTGTAATTTCATATTTCCAATCCATTGTCTTGATAGCATCCCCAGTATTATTTCGTTCAAACCTAAGCTTATAATTCCCAGTGACCTTCCCTGCTCTATAAGCAGCAGTTACATCCATCCATTGACTGGACCCTGCAGGAAAATATGTCTATTTTGTACAACTTTTGGCAGTTAGCCTTTTGAAAAAATGGTCTGCTCTAATTCAAGTGATGTATCATTTTCCTCTAGAGGTACCCTGTCTATTTCAATCAACTTTTCCTCATATATCTGGAACATATGCTTTTCAGATGACCCTGGTTCGCCATCATGTTCACCTGCTCTTTTTAAATTTGCAAGTTTGTAATCTGTACCTTTTATCGTTGATGAATGTAAACTAATATTCAGGTTGCATGTTGCAATACAAATATTTTGCCATCTATGTTAGGAAGTTCCCTGGGTGTTTATATTCATTTAACGTGTTTCTCTTATAGTATACTATGGCTCCCTGATAAGAAAAATGGTATTTGATGGCTGTACATTATGAATTACAGTTCTGCGAATTCGTTCAAAGATTTATGTTTGCGAAAAGCCGTTTCTACTTATATGCAATGCATTTCCATGATCAGCGCGGCAGAGCGAACAGTAGCCCCTTCACAAGCTGGAGGCGGGTAATTCAAAATGGGCGGAATTGTAGGATTTCTGCCAAATATTAATAGATAGGGACTGTAGCCCCCAACCATATGCAACGAATTTGTTTGGTCGAGTTTGGTCGATGTGCCAAAATTGTTTATTTTGAATGGTGTATTTCACACACCCCATTACGAAGTAGGCATTCCCGAGCCGTATTCATGACTGTAATATTCATGGTTTCACACATATCGCTGAACTCATCATTATCAACCCCCCCCCCCCCCCCGCCAATATTGTCTGTAACGAATTTTACTTGAAGGCCCACTCCTGTCCCTTCCCATGTTTTCATGATTTGATCCAGATTCTTTAATCCGTACAATGATTGATTCACTAAATCTGGTCGTTAAAAATACAAAATAGAAACACATATATTGTTTGTTTTATCTTTAATCTTAAGGTCCGTAGCCGCAATATTTTTCAATTTCAAGGCCAAGTGGAGAGTCACTACCCGTCGTGATGGTGTTCTTCTGTAATTCTTACAAACCTCACAGCGATCACTGGCCTGTTCTATCATCTCAGTATCGTCTTTATCCATTATCCATGCATAATTTAATATATATGTCAATCTCCGAGGAGATGCAGTTTCAAAACAATGTCCTTTTGGTTCGCAAAACTCCTATTTCCAGCTGCTAATAACATTTTGTGAACATCTTTACCGAAAATATTATTTGTCATTAATTGAATCCAATAGTCTCCCGATTATGTAAATTGCAGGTCCACAGTTTTAGCAAAAACTGTTGCGTTATCATCTTCTATTCAGTTTCATGCGCGTTTTCTTTATCGACGGTATGCTCAGAATCAAAGGTATCTCAATTGACAGAACATGTGTGCTCTTAAAATAATTCACTCCGGAAATATTTAATGAGATCGCCATTTTTTTCAGTAACGTCAGGGTATTTCCACCAGTAAACGTGAAATTTGAGATACTTTCAAATTGTTTGATCTTGTTACGATTTTGAGAATTTAAAGTGCACAGGTAACATTTTAACCAGTTACTTCCACACGCAGTAAATGTGCAGCCACTGTCAAATACATCACATTTGAATGACTCTAAGACCAACTCATTACCATAGTAAAACATGTCGATAATAGGACAATGCCTTCTTGTTGGTCACCATCAATTCACTCTTCCGATTCTTCCTTGTCATGTATAGCTGCAGACGCTCGATTGAAACGTGTTCGAAAGTTCAAAACAGAATGAAATGCAGAGTTACACCGAAAACATAGGTTATCATACCCTGGGCATATCTGGGATTCATTTCCTCTTCCCATTCTCCATGTCCCTTCTCATGCTTTAGGCATTAAATGGCTTTCTGTCCTCATAGTTTATGAGTCTCAATTTAGTACCATATTATCTAGGCCTGTTTGTACCCCTACGATCTCGCCAACCTGTTAATATTGTGTCTTCCACATTCTGCCTTAATGCTGCCTCGCCTATGTTTTACCATATGAACCACAGTAACTTAATGTTTCCTTAAAAAATAAGGCCTCTATCATTTGATCTAATAAGTTATTATTATCTACAAACGGAACTCCTATCCATGGTGGTCACTTTAACATAGTCCAGTAACTTAAATGCCATCATGGACTGAGGGAATTCTAGGATGTGTATTTATAGCTTTTTTTTATCGACTCCTAAATTCCATTGCATTCTCCTCAATAGACATATCCTCTGCTTTCCGAAAGCTATCAAATTCTGGCTTCATACACACTTAATGAGTCATCCTTTTGATAAATCTTATTCCTGAGGTTTAATAGACTCTCCACACGTTCTTCCGAGTCCAAATGTTCGAACTCTAGTTCAGAAAATACATGTTGTCTGATTTTACTTCTGCAAGGTAACGAAAGGGCCAATGCCATCACTTGTTTCGTTTTCCCCAAAACAGTTACCTTAGTCCACATGTAAACTTCACTTCATTTTGATCACATGGTTCTATTTCTGAAAATAACCGTGGATAGTCTTATCCTGACATTTTTATTCTTGTTTCGAGCCATACAGTTGTGTTCTTACTGACTTCTTCGTTGATTTAGAATTTGTGTGCAGTTTCCTCCTAATTTTATTCCGGTAAAGTTGTACCATTTAAACCTTTACTTTGACCCAGCAACCATCCTCTGCTGCCATTTATTAAGCTTCTGGGTTGCTGTAGAGTACAGGAGGCGACGATTCTGCTTCTCCGCAAAACACCTTGATTTTCCTGGATACAACTTCACATATTAATCTCCACCAACAAATAGTGGTACATGTAACCCCTTTATATATCTGTCACTTCTGTTGAACAAATTACATCAAACCAGCATTCAATTGAAAAGTCTGTTAACCCATTGCTAACAACAATGTCTATGCTTAATCTCCCATTGTTTATTGTAAAATTATGATATTTCTTTCCAGATTGCACCACAAGGCGAAACATCCGCTCTACGTTGGCTTTGTCGATCCAATGTGCCGCCATATGTTTTTAAATTAGATCTGCTTTATTCTGCCATACAAGAGTGAGAATATTTCTTCACTAACCAATGTTTCTTCAGAAGACAAAGCCATCCTCCTAGAAAGCAATCCTGCAAGTAGCATCTGAAATGCATGCACTGCAGCTGTATCTCTTTTCAATAATCACGGAAACAATGCAGAGAACTACTGTTACGGTCTCAACAACGCTTTGAGCAGTTGATGCTACACGTTCCGATTTTTACACATCATTCCAATGTTATATATTAAAAATGAAAAATCAATTTGTCTTCCTTATTACAAGGTGCACCTTTATACGTGTTTTCTGAAATCCCTCTGCGCAGAAGTATTGTTATTTCAATTTAGGTAATAAGTCACCATTTGATTTTTTTCCCCAACCGAAATGGATAACATCACACTTATGCACGTGATTTGCATCTGCCAAATGTTGACCCACTCACCTAAATTGTCCTGATTTATTGTAAATGTCCGAATTCCTAATTGCAACTTACTACAGATCTATTTGAATTGCACCTAAAAAATTGGCTACAGTATATTGGAACCATACATTCACGTCATTAATCTAGTTTGTAACTGGTTCGGGCAGGAGGACCGACGCCTGGGAATCCGCACTAATTACGTCTTGCTGACCAGAAGAACGCCAATTATCCCATACTTGTCCCTCTCTGTCGATTTGCCAGTCCTCTATGAACGGTGAGAATTTATTCTAACAGCATGCAATTTCACCATTCCAATTAACCTTTTGTGCAGCACCTTGTCAAATTATCCGATGCAAGTTCAGATAACTACATCTCCAGGGTCTCCATGAGCCATCTGGCGTATTACATCTCGAAGAACGCTAGTAAATTGGTCAAACCTGATTGACCCTTTCATCAATAATGCTGATTGTACTGGAATGCTTTTCAACAGCCCGTTATTATTTCCATAATATTGGATTTGAAAATTTCTGACCGACATATAATGAAACAAATTCACTTTACAGTCCTACTTTCTTCACCGCCCCCCCCCCCCCCCCCTCTCCCTGCTTCACCTTAGTATGGGCTCCAAATTCGCAGTTCTGTTCCAATCCACTGGAACCTTTCTTGCATGAAGGAAACTGAAATATTAGAATGGTTGGATACACTACCTTCGCTGCCGCTTCAGTTAAGTCGCTAGGATGGGGGCTGACAGGCCGGGAGAACTTGTCTGCTTTCAAACGAAAATGTTTGTTCGGAGCTTTTTTCACCATTGATCATGATCGGTCCACCTTAATCCCTTTCTAAAACCTCTGCCTTACGTTTTTCGATTGATATTGTACCAGTGCAGTTTACTGTGACATCTGAGTCAAAATTCTGATATTGCCTCCCTACCATATGTAACATGCTTGTAACTCCCTGATACGATCCACCAAGAGGCGAACATTCGTTTTAGCTATTATTGTCCCTTTAAACACTTGAATGACCTCTTACCCTTTCTTTGTTTTGTGTAAATTTTCTTTATGACGTTCCTGTGATGTTTTAATTTCGTTTTTAATAACCCTGCGAGGATTGTAAAAGGTTTTGCAATACTCCTTCCTGCCACCGTCTTTTACTAACTCGTATGCATCCACAAACATTTCTTATCAAAACTTATTGCGATTAAAGACGCCTAAGCTGCCTCCCTGGGCATAACGACTGCTTCAGATTTTAGGATTGTCATGAATTACAAAGTGAATCTTCGTCTGCAATGGTCTCTTGAACACTCAGTCACTTTTATGCGTTCAACGTTAGTGTGGATGAATATACTTTCAACTCTTAGCCCAACTTACTGAAGTTGGAAATCTCCTCAGAAATTAATCACATGATTAGAACATGTGAGTTTCCAAACCCACTCCCAAAAACACGATTTAAAATATTCTCTCATCATATTACTTTCCCTTACAGAATTGTATTCGTCAATCCATGCCAAGAATTTCAAATGAAGATTTTAATCAAAGCTTATGATCCACATGTAACGGCGAATACATACCAAAATCTTACTCCTCTCCTCTGAGGTTTCCATTGTATTAGCTGTAGTTACAGAAACTAAGAGGTCCAACCATGGGCTTTCATAGTTACTTCAATTTACATTCCACGGGCTGCTGTAATACCTGACAAATATGAACATCACTTCATATATCGTATTGGCAATTCAACCTTCTTCTCAACTTTGTATGTCTTCATTGAATATTTTTCATTCTCACCGATTTAACTTCAGCATGTATTTAAACTTCTCCTCACTAATCGATTCCCCTTACCGGGCTGCAAATCAGTTATCTACACTTGTTTTAGTAGCCATTAATCAAATTGTCTTGTGTTAACAAGGTTGACAGAGATGTTGACTCTTTCGCCACCTAAACCAATTGCTGAAAATAAAGCTGTAAAATCTGTTTTGTTGTACGTATTTCCACTACATATTTCCAATTGCCATCAAATACGGTAAAATAAAAAAATGAATGGCTTCCCCACCAGGAAAGGCTCCGGTTGCAAAGCAGCGCAAATATGACTAAGTATTTTATTGATGCTTCATGCAGTCGCAGTCACAATATAATCACAGTTGGAATGGGAATGGACGTCCACATTTGGAAACATTTCCCAGCATTAAACTAACTATTCGTTTCCCCCGTTCATGCTTGGAAACAATAAAATTAAGTGACGGACAACTATATGTGTTTCAAATATTTGCAAATTAAAAAGTGACTCCCTTTAAATGACACATATTTTCCTAACTTTTTAAATTTTTAGTTTTTAGAATGTTTCTACAATATGTCTGCATTGGGGGCATGAGTTAACAATATAAGACAATAACAGACTTTGTCTCCGTGTCCGACTGCTCTCTGGACAACTGTCTGCCTAGGCCGAATGACATGAAATACTTAAATATTTCGAAATACATATTTCTCAATCTTTAATTCGTTTAGGTCCAAATCTCCTTTTCCCATCTCAAAACCACAGTCGATTCTCTCTCTGTCTGCCTCTCTTATGCTGATAACATGCTGCATATTTGCCAGAGTGTCTTTTCTAAAGAGTGATGCCGCAACTTTCTGCCAAATATTGGGCAACATTTATTTCCGCCTTGCCGTCTTTTTTCGAAAACACCTAACTCCTTCACTTGTGCAGCAATTTTGGACAGCAGATAATTACTGCCTTTCTGTTGCTCGCTTAATTATCTAATTTTCATCTATCGCCTTCCTCGTCGCTTGCAGCACTGTGTACCGCTGAGTATTATACTGCACCCACGGTTTTTCAATGCTGTCTGGCTAAAACGTAATATTTCAACACATCTTTTACGCTTTCTTTTTTGTCTTATAAATTTAGAGTCACCAATACGTTTTTCCAATTCAGGTGCAATTCAGCGTGGCAAATCCAGCTAACTTGCATATTTTTGGATTGTGGGGAAGAAACCCACGCAAACACTGGGAAAATGTGCAAGCTCCACACGGACAGTGACCCAGTTCCCGTATCGAACCTGGGACCTACTGCGCCGGGAAGTAGCAGGGCTAACCCACTGCGCCACCGTGCTGCCCTAGGTTGCACCCTTTTGAGGTCACTTCAAAGAGAGATATATATCTCTGCATTTATGCTGAACGTTTTGACCACCATGAATACGGTTCACAATTTATATTCTTCATACAATTGTTGGCAACTGACATCTAGACACAGAGGCATCCAAAGGACCAGTTTTGACATTTCAACAAGAACGCTTGCTGCAGGATAACAGTCTGTCATTATTGAACACAAAAATATAAGGCAGCTTATGTCTGTCTCATCGCCGATTGACTCAATCAATTCTCTGAGGCATAAATGTAACTTCATCAATATTTTCAGACGATAGATGTTGCTATCAAATGCATAGGGATCCAATGACAAAGAAACGAAATTCGAGACTGAGTATTGATGACAGATTAGGTTTGCACTGAGTGCTGAGCTTGTGGCATTTGAGTGCTACAGTGAGAGTTTGATGACTGAGGGAGTATAAGGGTTCATTTTTATTTAAAGTCTAGTATTTCTTTTATTTAGTTAATTAACTTAAAAGTTGCTGTTTGGTCTATAAGAAGGTGAATTTTGAATCAGCTTTAAACAAGGTTCTACTTGGACTTACTTGCAGCTGGAGCTTGTTAATTAGTTAATTGCATTAGGCCAGTTTTCAGAAGCTAGAGTCACAGTATAAATTGGAGCTAGTTACATTGCAGACTTTGTTTGCACAAGAGTGCTGAGCTTGTGGCATTTGAGTGCTACAGTGAGAGTTTGGTGACTGAGGGAGTGCTGAGCTTGTGGCATTTGAGTGCTACAGTGAGAGTTTGGTGACTGAGGGAGTGCTGAGCTTGTGGCATTTGAGTGCTACAGTGAGAGTTTGGTGACTGAGGGAGTGCTGAGCTTGTGGCATTTGAGTGCTACAGTAAGAGTTTGGTGACTGAGGGAGTGCTGAGCTTGTGGCATTTGAGTGCTACAGTGAGAGTTTGGTGACTGAGGGAGTTAGGTGAGGAGGGAGTAAGGTGCTCCTTACATTTCATTTCCTATATTTATCAAAGAGCGTGAAGGGAGCCAGGGGTTTAGAGTACAGCTGACTGGAAGTAGAGTCGGAGGGAGGAGGTCCAGTTGGTCCAAGGGGCAGCTAATTCTGTAAAGTAAGAGGGGATGGAGGCTAGGGCAGTTGCATGCTCCTCCTGTAGGATGTGGGTGGTGAGGGATACCACTGGTGTCCCCGCTGACTATACCTGCGGGAAGTGCACCCAACTCCAGCTCCTCAGAGATCGTGTTAAGGTACTGGAGCTGGAGCTGGATGAATTTCGGATCATCCGGGAGGCAGAGGGGGTCATAGAGAAGAGTTACAGGGAGGTAGCCACACCAAAGGTACTGGACAAGAGTAGCTGGGTTACAGTCAGGGGAAAGAAAACTAACAGGCAGACAGTGCAGGGATCCTTCGTGGCCGTTCCCCTTCAAAACAAGTATACCGTTTTGGATGCTGTTGGGGGGGATGACCTACCGGGGGAAGGCCCCAGCGGCCAGGTCTCTGGCACTGAGTCTGGCTCTGGGGATCAGAAGGGAAGGGGGGAGCATAGAAAAGCAATAGTAATAGGAGATTCAATGGTTAGGGGAATAGATAGGAGATTCTGTGGTCGCGAGCGAGACTCCCGAAAGGTATGTTGCCTCCCGGGTGCCAGGGCCAGGGATGTCTCTGATCGTGTCTTCAGGATCCTGAAGGGGGAGGGTGAGAAGCCAGAAGTCGTGATGCACATTGGTACCAACGATGTAGGTAGGAAAAAGGGTGTGGAGGTAATAAACAAGTTTAGGGAGTTAGGCTGGAAGTTAAAAGTCAGGACAGACAGAGTTGTCATCTCTGGTTTGTTGCCGGTGCCACGTGATAGCGAGGCTAGGAATAGGGAGAGAGTGCAGTTGAACACGTGGCTGCAGGAATGGTGTAGGAGGGAGGGCTTCAGGGAGCGCATTCTGGGGAAGGTGGGACCTGTACAAGCAGGACGGGTTGCATCTGAACCAGAGGGGCACCAATATCCTGGAAGGGAGGTTTTCTAATACTCTTCGGGAGGGTTTAAACTAATTTGGCAGTGGAATGGGAACCGGATCTGTAGTCCAGCAACTAAGGTAGACGATAGTCAGGACGCCAAAGCACGTAGTGATGCAGTGGGGAAGGTAACAATGACAAAGGAGAGTACTTGCAGGCAAGGAGATGGGTTGAAGTGTGTATACTTTAATGCAAGAAGCATCAGGAATAAGGTGGGTGAACTTAAGGCATGGATCTGTACTTGGGACGATGATGTGGTGGCCATCACGGAAACTTGGATAGAAGAGGGGCAGAAATGGTTGTTGGAGGTCCCTGGTTATAGATGTTTCAACAAGATTAGGGAGGATGGTAAAAGAGGTGGGGGGGGGGTGGCATTGTTAATTAGAGATAGTATAACAGCTGCAGAAAGGCAGTTCGAGGGGGATCTGCCTACTGAGGTAATATGGGTTGAAGTTAGAAATAGGAAAGGAGCAGTCACTTTGTTGGGAGTTTTCTATAGGCCCCCCAATAGCAGCAGAGATGTGGAGGAACAGATTGGGAAACAGATTTTGGAAAGGTGCAGAAGTCACAGGGTAGTAGTCATGGGCGACTTCAACTTCCCAAACATTGAGTGGAAACTCTTTAGATCAAATAGTTTGGATGGGGTAGTGTTTGTGCAGTGTGTCCAGGAAGCTTTTCTAACACAGTATGTAGATTGTCCGACCAGAGGGGAGGCCATATTGGATTTAGTACTTGGTAATGAACCAGGGCAGGTGATAGATTTGTTAGTGGGGAGCATTTTGGAGGTAGTGACCACAATTCTGTGACTTTCACTTTAGTAATGGAGAAGGATAGGTGCGAGCAACAGGGCAAGGTTTATAATTGGGGGAAGGGTAAATACAATGCTGTCAGACAAGAATTGAAGTGCAGAAGTTGGGAACATAGGCTGTCAGGGAAGGACACAAGTGAAATGTGGAACTTGTTCAAAGAACAGGTACTGCGTGTCTTTGATATGTATGTCCCTGTCAGGCAGGGAAGAGATGGTCGAGTGAGGGAACCATGGTTGACAAGAGAGGTTGAATGGCTTGTTAAGAGGAAGAAGGAGACTTATGTAAGGCTGAAGAAACAAGGTTCAGACAGGGCGCTGGAGGGATACAAGATAGCCAGGAGGGAACTGAAGAAAGGGATTAGGAGAGCTAAGAGAGGGCATGAAAAATCTTTGGCGGGTAGGATCAAGAGAAAACCCAAGGCCTTTTACACATATGTGAGAAATATGAGAATGACTAGAGCGAGGGTAGGTCCGATTAAGGACAGTAGCGGGAGATTGTGTATTGAGTCTGAAGAGATAGGAGAGGTCTTGAACAAGTATTTTTCTTCAGTATTTACAAACGAGAGGGGCCATATTGTTGGAGAGGACAGCGTGAAGCAGACTGATAAGCTTGAAGAGATACTTGTCAGGAAGGAAGATGTGTTGCGCGTTTTGAAAAACTTGAGGATAGACAAGTCCCCCGGGCCTGACGGGATATATCCAAGGATTCTATGGGAAGCAAGAAATGAAATTGCAGAGCCGTTGGCAATGACCTTTTCGTCCTCGGTGTCAACAGGGGTGGTACCAGAGGATTGGAGAGTGGCGAATGTCGTGCCCCTGTTCAAAAAAGGGAATAGGGATAACCCTGGGAATTACAGGCCAGTTAGTCTTACTTCGGTGGTAGGCAAAGTAATTGAAAGGGTACTGAGGGATAGGATTTCTGAGCATCTGGAAAGGCATTGCTTGATTCGGGATAGTCAGCACGGATTTGTGAGGGGTAGGTCTTGCCTTACAAGTCTTATTGAATTCTTTGAGGAGGTGACCAAGCATGTGGATGAAGGTAAAGCAGTGGATGTAGTGTACATGGATTTTAGTAAGGCATTTGATAAGGTTCCCCATGGTAGGCTTATGCAGAAAGTAAGGAGGCATGGGATAGTGGGAAATTTGGCCAGTTGGATAACAAACTGGCTAACCGATAGAAGACAGAGAGTGGTGGTGGATGGCAAATATTCAGCCTGGAGCCCAGTTATCAGTGGCGTACCGCAGGGATCAGTTCTGGGTCCTCTGCTGTTTGTGATTTTCATTAACGACTTGGATGAGGGAGTTGAAGGGTGGGTCAGTAAATTTGCAGATGATACGAAGATTGGTGGAGTTGTGGATAGTGAGGAGGGCTGTTGTCGGCTTCAAAGCTTCAAAGAGACATAGATAGAATGCAGAGCAGGGCTGAGAAGTGGCAGATGGAGTTTAACCCTGACAAGTGTGAGGTTGTCCAGTTTGGAAGGACAAATCTGAATGCGGAATACAGGGTTAATGGTAGGGTTCTTGGCAATGTGGAGGAGCAGAGAGATCTTGGGGTCTATGTTCATAGTTCTTTGAAAGTTGCCACTCAAGTGGATAGAGCTGTGAAGAAGGCCTATGGTGTGCTAGCGTTCATTAGCAGAGGGATTGAATTTAAGAGCCGTGAGGTGATGATGCAGCTGTACAAAACCTTGGTCAGGCCACATTTGGAGTACTGTGTGCAGTTCTGGTCACCTCATTTTAGGAAGGATGTGGAAGTTTTGGAAAAGGTGCAAAGTAGATTTACCAGGATGTTGCCTGGAATGGAGAGTAGGTCATACGAGGAAAGGTTGAGGGTGCTAGGCCTTTTCTCATTAGAACGGAGAAAGATGAGGGGCGACTTGATAGAGGTTTATAAGATGATCAGGGGAATAAATAGAGTAGACAGTCAGAGACTTTTTCCGCGGGTGGAACACACCATTACAAGGGGACATAAATTTAAGATAAATGGTGGAAGATATAGAGGAGATGTCAGAGGTAGGTTCTTTACCCAGAGAGTAGTGGGGGCATGGAATGCACTGCCTGTGGTAGTAGTTGAGTCGGGAAAGTTAGGGACCTTCAAGCGGCTATTGGATAGATACTTGGATTAGGGTAGAATAATGGAGTGTAGGTTAACTTCTTAAGGGCAGCACGGTAGCATTGTGGATAGCACAATTGCTTCACAGCTCCAGGGTCCCAAGTTCGATTTCGACTTGGGTCACTGTCTGTGTGGAGTCTGCACATCCTCCCCGTGACTGCGTGGGTTTCCTCCGGGTACTCCGGTTTCCTCCCACAGTCCAAAGATGTGCAGGTTGGGTGGATTGGCCATGAAAAATTGTCCAAAATTCTATGATTAACCTAGGACAAAAGTTCGGCGCAACATCGTGGGCCGAAGGGCCTGTTCTGTGCTGTATTTCTCTATCTATCTCTATCTCGAAATTCGTGCGAATGTGAAAAATCTCCCAAACCACAATATCAACTGCTTCACCAGAACCGAAAGCCACGGAAGTTATTGTTTTCACAAACATAAGACGACAAAATGAAGGGCAATCGATACAAATACGTTTACGTTGCTCAGACTTTTCATCATAGCAGTTAGCTAGATTGAAATATATTCTTGATTCCCCTGTTCCTTTACGCAAGAGAGAACATACTTGTGTGTGGCGTTGCTGACAGTGATGCAAGTTATCTAACGCATAAAGAAGAGCAGCGGAAGTTATGTTGTGATCTTAAGAAACTAACAGATCGTGTAGATATGAGCAAATTTCTTCGTGGACTGATACTATTCATAATTTTTAACCTACGGAATTAATAAGTGCGAAGCCAGATATTTAATCAGAACAAAAGTATTCATCCTCAAAATTGACACAACAGATCGATATAGAACATAGAACAGTACAGCACTGAACAGGCCCTCCGGCCCTCAATGTTGTGCCGAGCCATGATCACCCCACCCAAACCCACGCATCCACCCTATACCCGCAACCCAACAACCCCCCCCTTAACCTTACCCTTATTAGGACACTACGGGCAATTTAGCATGGCCAATCCACCTAACTCGCACATCTTTGGAGTGTGGGAGGAAACCGGAGCACCCGGAGGAAACCCACGCACACAGGGGGAGGACGTGCAGACTCCACACAGACAGTGACCCAGCCGGGAATCGAACCTGGGACCCTGGAGCTGTGAAGCATTTATGCTAACCACCATGCTACCCTGCTGCCCCAAATATGTGGACATATTTTCTATGGAAGTTCAAAGGATTCCGTCTCAGGCATTGAAAATCACAATTGAACTCCTTACTTGCAAGCATAAGAGATGGTCAATGTGTCTGACAATGTAGTATTATAAGGGGATCCGTGATAACATGGACGTACATTTGTGGTAACTTGTTGATTTTTAGAGACCCAAAAAAGACTAGATAGGCAGAAATATATCTCATCATTGAATAATTCGGCTATTCTGTAACTAATTAATAGGCTAACAATTTGCAGCCATCGTGGTTCACATAAGATTAACACTGAATTATACATGGAAAGCCATTACCCACTTCTAGACTCCCATCTCTTCCAACGTGCTGTCTAACTTTTGCATCAATCAAGAAGGATTTCATTTTAATTTAATCACTTGTTCCAAATCGGAATAATTCCTGTCACGCCACCTCAGTCAATATCTTTAAAATAGTTAACTGCAGGGCAGCATGGTGGCGCAGTGGGTTAGCACTGCGGCCTCACGGCGCTGAGGTCCCAGGTTCGATCCCGGCTCTGGGTCACTGTCCGTGTGGAGTTTGCACATTCTCCCTGTGTTTGCGTGGGTTTCGCCCCCACAGCCCAAAAATGTGCAAGCTAGGTGGATTGGCCACTCTAAATTGCCCCTTAATTGGAAAAATGATTGGGTACACTAAATTTATAAAAAAAAAAAAAAAAATAGTTAACTGCTTCCATCTGCAAATTTTAAAACGTTTGTTTAACTTGCTAATGCGTCTATTTCGTCAGCGGAACAGTGTGCTTCATGGCCTCATGCAGTTGGAATGCTGTCTCTTTCTCGCGTTCTTTCCACTTCACGCGATATCACGCAGAGACAGACACAGAAAAAGAGAAACGCTCAACAATTTGATCAGTCGTGAGAGGAAGAAGCAGTTCTTGTAATATCCCACCATTAGATTGATGGTGACACGAATGAAGAACATGCTTCCTGTGTGGATATTTGCAGTCAGCTGTGATGGAAATGTGACCTTGAACTTTTTGAGGTATTGCTGTTTTTAATTTCTTTTGTGGATGATTATTCACTCTCGACCCCTGATGCATAATAATACATCATTTTATTAATTTCTCTTGCGGGGTTGAAAGTGCAGCGGGGTGACGGAGAAGCTGTGTTTGCATTGTGGTAGTTTTGATATTTTGCCTGGCATATTGGGAGGAACGTGGATATTCTGCTGAAAATGTACAGCTGGTACACAGTTTTGGAAATCACATTAAAGCGTCATTTGTCTGGACCCCATTCACTTTCAAATCAAGTCAATTATTAGTGACTCACGTTGAAATTGCACGCTGCACCATGCAGAGCTTTCAATGGTACCATTATTATCTTTAGTGTGGAGCATAGAAAATATATGAATTCTCAGCATATTCAATTGAAACAGAAGCAGATTGCATTCCTGCTACTCTGAAAACATTTGTCTGACGAAATTTAGGAATTTATGTCAATTCCTTGGTGTACATTACGCAGTGAAACTTGTGTTATCGGAGTTACAATCTTTAATTACTTTATTTATTCCAAAAAAATAGAATACCACTTTATTTTTTTTTCAATTAAAGGGCAACTTAGCATGGCCAATCCATCGAACCTGTGCATCTTTGGGTTGGAGGGGCGAAACACATGCAGACTCGCGGGGAGAATTCCACACGGTCAGTGAACCATAGCCAGAATATAACCTGAGACCCCGGCACAGTAAGGACGCAATGCTAACCACTGTGCCACTGTGCTGTTCCTGGAGTTGCAATCATAAAGGAATGCAATCAACTCGCTGCCAAAAAAACCCAGAAACAATGTGTTTGGGTTGCCATTACTGTCATTTTGAGATTATATGCTCAGCATTTTGCACCTCGAGAGTTTCCGTGCTCAATTCGCAGTGAAACCACCCTAGGGCATATTTATGGAGACCATAATATATATTATCGTTATAGGTTTCCAGGTGTTAAGTGAAGAACTACCGATTGTTGATTTAAATCAGTTTGTGGGATTTGTTCCTGAGAAAAGTAATACCAGAATTCATATATATCTCACTTGCATATAACACTCTAACTTCCCATTCGCCCCGAGGCCAAACTATACATTTTTTAACGCCACAAACAAATAGGTCAGCAGAACAATGGACTGATTTCCCTTTCATATCCATTTGTTCTAATTGTTCCATATTCTTCCCGATATTTAGTATAATGGATATGGAATTATAATTTGTTTCACAAGTGATGTCCACAAATATTTAACACATTTTCACGCTGAGTTCATACAATTCAATACAGTATGCCTCAAGCGAAATCTATGAAGTACGTTGCATTTAGCTGTGAATGCTTTCGGCTGTTCCTATATCAATTTCGGAAACTGAAATAATGCACACATGGCTTTAATAATCCGTCTATCGGTCTTCAAGAAGTCTCTGAGTTGGATGCAGTTTTACCTCTTCCAAGCTCTATGAGCGCTCAGAACCGACATGGCTCTGGACCTTGCTCTCACTTTGAAAATAGGCCACCAAGTATATACAAGTTTCCCCACATGCCAATGCTGAACAGTGCATGTTGCTGATACCAAAGTTCTAACCTTCTACTGAAGTGTCCACCGTGGTTTTGCCAAAATCGTTGTTTATGCTTTTGAGCATATTAAGGATTTTCTCCTTTTGAGATCACCACTTCCATCATTTCCGGTATTGTTTTTGTCTACGATGCAATGGCTAAATATGGCGAGATGTGCATATATTAGGTCACCTGATACCATGCCTGTCATTGCAAAAAAAAGACATACGCTCATCTCTGTCACAGAATTCAGATTCTGTATGAATTTTGTTGACTATTGAATTATTCACACGTTTACTATCCGATGGAAGGCAAGGTGCATCCAGGTGCATCTATTGATTCCCAGTTAGAAAAGGTTGTCTTTTTCTTTTCGACTTCAACAAATCGTAGATTCTTATGTCACATATTACTGTCCAAGGAACTTTATGTTTGTTTAATTTAACAGAGAACTCTAGCTACCTAATTTGTCCAATGGAACTAAAATGTTCGGATCTCTTTTGCATTTCCATGCATTCATTCATATAGAGTCAAGTATTTCCTTAAGTTTGATGTGTTGACATGGGGGAAACGGTCGCGGTATTGGCTCCGTTGGAAATAACAATTAAGACCGTCAGAATCCATGCAGTGTTCCTAATGTTATGGGGGAGGCGTTTGCAGAATTCCAAAATGTATCATGTAGTTCAACCAACCTCCCCATTTAATGTATTATTGCTTTTGAAGCACGCGGTCTGTTTTCCAGGGGTGGTATTACAATTATGGACACGTGGGTATTTAAACACAAAACAATGTTTATTCCATAAACTCAACTTAACTTTTTAAATAAAGATTGGATCACTTAACACCACTCACTTCAAAGATAACCCCGAAAATAATACAACACTAAATAATCCTTCAGTCGTTCCTTTGAACATTCAATAGACTGAACACCGTTAAACAGAAACACATCAGCTTAAAGACATTCATATAATGAGTTTAAATCACCCAAATTGTTCATAGATAGTCTTTCTTGGCAGAGACCACAGCAGATCCAGCTCACTGAAAACACTGACACACCCAAGCTCTTTTCCTCAACACTTAAACCAAAAGCAGAAGGGAGCTCAGCTCAGCTCCCCCCACCCTCTGACATCACTTCAGTAATATGAACTTCTCCATTCCTTAAAGGTACATTGCTTAAACATCCATTCTTATAAGTACTCTCACATGACGCTAAATGAATAATTTCATTTGTCAAAATGGCAATGTTGTTCTCAGATTGATATAAATGCTCTTTTGATATTTAAATACATGAAGATTTGAAGAGAGCGATAAAATGCCTGATGATTTAAGAAAGCGGTGACGTTCCTCTTCCAAAATCACAAAAGGGACGTAGAGATTTGGGGATGTTTTACAAGTGTGCTTTGGAGTTTAAAGCCTGGGACAGTGACACCATGAAATTAAGTACACGAAGGATTACATTTCATTCACAACACGCTCGCCGTTATAGGAGTTTCACGATATCTAGGAGGTTGCAGAGGAAGAGGTGAATACAGAGATGGGGCAGAGGTCATGAAGTCTAAGGAGATGGTTCGAAAATCAATGATTGCTCATGGAGGCTTCAGGTAAGTCACTGAATGTAGATTGCGAAGAGGATTTTGGCTCAAAACATATATTTGAATGCATTACATCAGGTAGATTACAGACCTGCAATATGCCCAAATTAAAATGTGGGACCTGTCTCCATGAAATACGTTTTTAAAACATATTCCAATTGGTTAAATGCCACGTGTCCTATCAAACGGTTGCATATTGAATCGCCAAATACCACGTTGTTTTTGCGTGGTTTAGATGAAATGCAAATTTTAAGATAGTGAAACCCAAACCCTTCGTGATGCCACTTACCACAATCAGAAACACATCTGTTTGCGGAGATATTCGGTTTTGTTGCAACGAGCCGCACGACAATCGAAGTTTCTATGTCAATTATTTGACAGGGAGCTTCTACGTTCTTCAAAAAGTTTGATTTACTCTTACAAACTTAATTCTGAATATCCAAAAGCATTAAGACAACAGGCTATCCACGATAAAAACAACATTGAACTATTTCCATAAAGAGGAATGAATAATAAAACATGATTTCTATTTCACTGAACTATAGTGATTTGCCTGATTTACTTTTGTTTTTCAATTGCCCAGCTCTAACCTCTTTAATGATCGACACTAACACCTGCCCACTCAATAAACAGAAATATCTTGTGATCCGTGCAGGAGACTTTTGGCCATTTGACTTACAATTAATTTCAAGCAACATGCTAACACAGTGGCCCAGAAAGCATGTGAAATTATTCGTTGATTCTGCCAGGTATCTGTCGTGATATCATGGCTGTGTTGTAATTCAGCGACTCACCACTAGGATTCTGTCCAGTATATAAGTGAAAGTTGACGACATCTGACTCCTCACTTAAAATAGGAAGTCAAAGAGGGAGGGTGCTTGTGAATGATGTTTCTGTTTTCTTTTCTCTTCAGTTCTCTTTCATGTAGTTTACCCACACTTAATGCTAATAGATCGTTTATAAATTTAACTACAAGTGTTTTTGTAGAAAACAAGTCAAGCCGACAACAACATTACATGGTACCAGGGTAGGAGGGTATTACACACTGAGAAGAAACATCAGCCTACCAAGATTTTTGAATACTTTAAATACAGTCTGTAATACTTTAACAATGTGGAATTATATACGCTAATACACGGTCTCAGCTTCCGTGTTTATGTGGACGGCAACTGGCAAGTCTTTACAATAATTTAAGCTGTTTCTTATAGCAGAATATTTAGAAGCGTATTCAGATTTACGTAAGGAAGCTATAATCCTAACTGTGGCAGGGCTAAAAGCAATAGCTGTGTTTAATATGTTTAAATTTGCAAACGGTGACGGCAGTAACATTTTCAACAAAGTAATTTGAAGAGGTGATGCCAATTGTAGTCCCAGAATGAATGAAATTAATGACCTGTATTGTGTCTATGAACAAAGAAAATTACAGCACAGGAACATGCCCTTCGGCCCTCCCAGCCTGCGCCGATCCAGATCCTTCATCTAAACCTGTCTCCAATTTTCCAAGGTCTATTTCCCTCTGTTCCACGCGATCATATATCCGCCTAGATGCCTCTTAAATGATGCTATCGTGCCCGCCTCTACCACCTCCGCTGGTAAAGAGTTCCAGGCACCCACCACCCTCTGCGTAAAAAACTTTCCACGCACATCTCCCTTAAACGTTCCCCCTCTCACATTGAAATCGTGACCCCTTGTAACTGACACACCCACTCTTGGAAAAAGCTTGTTGCTATCCACCCTGTCCATACCTCTCATAATTTTGTAGACCTAAATCAGGTCCACCCTTAACCTCCGTCTTCCCAATGAAAATAATCCTAATCTACTCAACCTGTCTTCATAGTTATCCCCTTCTATACCAGGCAACATCCTGGTGAACCTCCTCTGCACCCTCTCCAAAGCATCCACGTTCTTCTGGTAATGTGGCGACCAGAACTGCAGGCAGTATTCCAAATGTGGCCTAACCAATGCCCTATACAACTGTAACATGACCTGCGGACTCTTATACTCAATAGCCCGTCCGATGAAGGCAAGCATCCTGTATGCCTTCTTGACCACTCTATCATCCTGCGTTGCCACCTTAAGTGTGCAATGGTCCTGAACTCCCAGATCTCTCTGTACATCAATTTTCCCCAGGACCCTTCCATTGACCATATAGTCCGCTCTTGAATTTGATCTTGCGAAATGCATCAGCTCGCATTTGCCTGGATTGAACACCATCTGCCGTTTCTCTGCCCAACTCTCCAATCTATCTATATTTTGTTGTATTCTCTGACAGTCCTATTCGCTATCTGCAACTCCACCAATCTTTGTATCATCTGCATACTTGCTAATCAGAGCACCTATACCTTCCTCCAGGTCATTTATGTAGATCACAAACAACAGTGGTCCGATGAACGGATCCCTCTGGAACACCACTAGTCACCCTTCTCCATTTTGAGACCCTCCCATCCGCCACTAATCTCTGTCTCCTGTTACGCAGCCAGTTCTTTATCCATCTAGCTAGTACACCCTGAACCCCATACGACTTCACTTTTTCAATCAACCCGCCATGGGAAACCATATTAAACGCCTTTCTAAAGTCCATGTATATGACATCTACAGCCCTTCCCTCATCAATTAACTTTGTCACTGTAGCCACCGAAGTTGGCCATTCCCTAAATACAAATGGAAGAACACAAAGCTTGCAGGTTAAAATGGACAATGTTGGCAGCACCAGTAGGCTGCACCAAGCAAATGTGTATTCTATCTGCTAAGAGAGCAGACAGCACCGAAACGAACATTTCGCATACTAATGAGGTAATCTCCGGGATAGTTAACATAGTAATGTAACAATCCCTGGGACAATAGACACAAATCGGGAAGTGATTGCAACAGTGTATGGGAAACCAGACAACAGTGGGATTCGAAAACAAAGCACATGAAGGCCCGCCCAGTAGCCAAGGAGTAGGCTCAGTATTGGGGGGGCCACAAGTGTTCATGGAGTTCAAATCAATAGTCCTAATTCGGAAGTGTGTTTTTGCATTCGTAACTAACAGGGTTGTAAGGTTAAACCGAGTGATTTTTGTTGCAACAAACTGTCGGCAGTTTTATAATCGGAACATATCGAAAGCCGTACCCGTATTTATAAGCATTGCCTTATCATCCCTCGGTCCAAATTAAAGAGAGCATAAAGAAAGAGAAAATTGCCATGCAGGCAATGGAACGGCTCATGAACCCAGAGCAGTTCGTGGTCGCAGCGACCAGCAGTAGCAGAGTAGGCCAGTGTCCCGTATGGGAGCTGGAACTCAGGAAGTACCTCAAAGGGAAAGAATGGCCCCTTTGGAGTGAGTTTTGTTTGAATAACGAGACAGGTCCCGGGAATATAGGACATATTTGGTGGGAGAACATATCTCAAATTCATAAGAAAGGTTTAGGAAAAGCACGCAAGTCGATGGCAATTGTGTCCTGCTTGGCACAATTGCGAGGCACAGAGGAGGTCGTTCGGACGCTCCACAAAGAATTAGAGGAAAGGAATATGATGAGCAAAGTGGATGTCAGGGACATCGAAAAGGAGAATCTAAAATTAAGAAGGAAGTTGGCAGAGAAGGATAGAGAGGTGGATGATGCCAAGAGGGCACATCAATCTTGTCTAGCCCATCTGAGCAGTTCCCAAATCCAGTATGAGAAAGCCTATCAGGATGTGCAGCGTGCAGTTCTGATAAGGGAAGATTCAGAGAAGCAGGTAGATGCAATGCAAAGGCAATGCTCTGACCGAAAGGCAGCTTAAAGAGCACTCCATGCTGCCACCACTGAGCAAAAGAAAAGCACAGTGGATCATGCGAAATGTACGAAGCAGATTGCGCAGCTGCAATCTCTGCTTTCTGTGCTGCATAGGTTCCAAGAGACATTTGGAACCCAGTTAGATGAGGAAAATGCCCCAGATAGGCAGGAATTAAGCGAAAACGCGCAGCGCTATGTTCAGGGAACATGTGCGCCAGCAGCGCAACAGAAAAGGAAAGCGCCCCAACCCCCCACAAATCAGATAGCACCCGCACCTATGAACCCAGTCACCACCCAAAGAAAGGCTACCACAGAAGGCGCATTCGAGGTCACCTACACCACCCCCTTAACCGTAACACAACTAAGGTATGCGTGTGGGGAAAATCACCCCGTTCCTCCCCACTGCAGAACCCCACCACTTTTTCGCAAGAGTGAAACAACAGACGACCATGCACGGCCTGGATGAGCAAGAGCAAGTGAAGCTCACAGTGTTGAGTTTAGACTCATCGGTTGTAGTAACCCTGCCCGGCCAACAGAACGTTGGTGGAGGCACCCTCGAAGAGATGCATACAGCTATTTTAGACGCGATAGGGTACAACAGAGGAGACCCAGTCAAAGGCATAAATAAGTGTAGGCAGAAGAGGATAGAGCATCCCACATCATTCGCAGGAAGGCTGTGGATTCATTTAACTGCTGTTTTTGGCGATTCAGACCACGCTCATTTAACGCACGACACTATGGTTAAATGGACCTGCACAATCATCTCCCACACCACAAATGCAGGACAGAATGTCTGCAGCAGTTATGACCTCTCAGAAGAGAACCATAAAGAAAAATGGGCTTTGAAAAGATTGTCCCGTGCTTGGGAATAATACGACCAAGGCATGGTTAAAGTAAAGACCCCAGATGAAGCTCAGGCTGCAGCAGATGTACAAGTAGTAGGAGTGCACCAAAACCCCGCATGGGTTAATGAAGGAAAGAACACCCCCCCCCCCCCCACACACACACACACACACAGAAATCGCAGGAATGTTACAACTGCGGACAGTTAGGGCATTTCGCAAGGGAATGCAACGACCCACAGAAATCTCAGAGAGGCCAGCAGACAGGCACTCTACCCAGAAACAAAGCAAAGCCAATACGCAGTATAGAGACGCAGTCAGGACAGACCAATGTGAACTGAACGGACTGACGGTGTTCGGGCTCCCCCACTTGGGTCTGTGACACCCTCTGGGACCGATCAGGAAGACCGGTGGTCACAGCAAAAATTAGAGGGAAGCCCATAGAATTACTTTGGGACACAGGAGGGTCCCGCACTACCATTAATTCCTCCACTGCACCACAGGCCGACACGTGTCCCCACTACAGCTTCAATTACACTCAGCGGATTTAGAGGTCACTCACAGCAGGGACACATTACAGCTCCTGTATCAATTCAGCTAGGGATCGTCTCCACGAGACACCCCGTTGTCTTAGTTAATCTGCCCCGCAAAGCAGAACACATACTGGTTATTGACTATGGCAAAATCTGACAGAGCACCAACAACTCTCACAGAAGTAGAGTATGCAAACAGGATTAGCGCATTAGCCGACGAATGTTTTGACCCGACCACGTTTAGCACGGACAAACAGGTTGGGGCAGTTTTGAAAAGACACAGGACTGCATTTGCCAGTCACTGGCACGACTACGGCAGAATGACTGGACAAGTTCAAGTTACTGGACCTGACCCGAGACCACAGAGACAGTACCGATTTTCCCTAGAAGCAGAAGGAGAAATTGGAAAGGTTATAGAGAACTTATTAGAGCATGGTGTACTTAGGACAGTAGCATCAACTAATAATGTACCTATTTGGCCAGTGAGGAAGCCCGACGGATCATGGCGTCCGACCATAGATTATCGGGAACTCAACAAAGTTTCCTCAGCAGTAGCCCCCACGGTAGCAACAAGTCCCGAGACCATGCTCAAGCAGGGACTCCACTCCAAATATTTCACGGTATTTGGACATTAGCAACGGCTTCTGGTCAATCCCATTGGCAAAGGCGTGCCGGTACAAATTTGCCTTCACATTTAAAGGACGGCAGTACACGTGGATATGCCTCCCAGAAGGATTCCGCAATTCCCCCTCTATTTTCCACCGACAGCTGGCAAATGGATTAGCAAGATTTTCCCGACCCGAATGTCTGGTACACTATGTGGACGACGTATTACTGCAGATAGGCACCAAGGCAGAGCACATCACTCTTCTGCCCGAACTCCTGGAACTATTACAAAGTATTGGATGTAAAGTTAACCCCAGAAAGGCCCAAATATTGGAGAATAAAATGATGTATTTGGGCACAGTCATCACACACGTCAAACGCGAGATCGAGTTGAAAAGAATTGAATCGATCGTCAAATTGCGCCTTCCCCAAAACGTTTGAGCCCTCCGGTCGTTTTTCGGACTGGTTGGGTATTGTCGGAACCATGTCGATGGTTTTGCGACCAAGGGAGTCCCAATCTCAGACCTCCTTAAGAAAGGAGCCCCTTGGGAATGGCTTCCACAGCATACAGAGGCTGTGGAAGAGTTAAAGAAAACCCTTAACGCCGCACCCGCTCTACAAGCTCCAGACCAACTCTCCCCCTATGCAATAGAGGTAGCTAGCACCGATCTGACCCTCTCGGCCGTGCTCCTTCAGGAACGACATGAGTAGCTACGACCAGTGGCTTATGCCTCCAGACTTTCAGACCCCGTAGAAAAAGGATTTTCAGCCTGCGAGAGTCACCTACTAGCAGTATTTTGGGCAGTTCAGTACTTTTCGTACATTACCGGGCTAAATCCCAGCACCATTTTGACCGAACACACCCCCACACAGGTACTTTTAGATGGTCGACTGAAGGACGGTTCAGTGAGCCAGATAAGAGCAGCTAGGTGGACACGTCTGTTACAAGGACGGGACATAACTGTTAAACGAACCAAGACACACAAATGTTTAGCGGACAACCTACAGTATCCAGGACAACCCCATGAATGCGAGATAGTAGCACCCCTACACACCACAGGACAATTCATTGCCAAGACGCCCCCCAGGAATATTGGGAATTCAAGCCAGAGCCCCCAGCACACATCCACAGTTTTAGATGGTGAACGCATCACTGGATGCGGGATATATGTGGAAGATGCGCAGGGACGTGCTTTAGAGTAGATTGCATTAAAGTTACCAGGACACTTAGGCGCGCGGGCAGCAGAGCTCGCGGCCATTGCATATATAGTGGACCTCCCAGAATCATTCCCCAGCGCAGCAGACATATATTCGGACGGCCTATATGTATGCAACAGCCTCACAAACTTTCTAACCCTGTGGAGGACAAGAGGTTTTGTCTCCGCGGACGGGAAGCCACTTCCACCAGCCCCATTACTCTGCCATACCCTAGAGAAGGCAAAGGATAGGACATGTGTCATCAGTAAAGTTTGAAGTCACCATAGGTCATCCCCCCTGGAAATGTAAAAGCCGATGCATTTTCAAAACAAGTTCCAGGCGAGGTCACGTTTGGACACCCCCAGCCAGCGCACCAGCTAGCGCCCCTGTGAGTGCAGTTCAGGTCTCACAGACAGAAATAGAAGATTTAGTACAGGTGCAGAAGCTGGACGAAAATCTCCGGGAGATTTTAAAAGGAAACTTTGTGGCCCATTACGAGAGATTCAAACACGCTTTGACCACACATGAGGGTGTGATCATAAAATACAAATTGTATGTGGTTCCTGAAAATGGCAGGAGTCAAATGATTGCCTTGTTCCATGACGGCCATGGACACCAAGGGATCGACACTACCACAACACACCTTAGACAACTCTGTTGGTGGCCCAACGTAAGACAAGATGTTGCCCACTATGTAGAGAATTGTTTAATTTTGGCGCAGAATAACACGGAGAGGTATTCAAAGAAGGCACAACTCAGCCACACTGGACCCTGGACAAACCTCCAGATCGATTTGATAGGTCCATTGCGCCCTTGCAGGAATGGTTATAAATATGTTCTGGTGGTCATAGCTACCTTTACCCAACGGGTAGAGGCATTCCGTTCATGCAGCAACACACCAAAGACAGCTGCAAAGATCCTGACCCACCACATATTTACGAGATGGGGACTCTCCAGAAGTATAGAATCAGATCATGGATCTCGTTTTGCAGGACGGGTCATGAAGAACGTCCTGACCATAATCGGAATCAAACAGAACTTTCACATTGCGTATCACCCCCAGTCAAGCGGGATAGTAGAACGCATGAATCGGACTCTAAAATCGACCCTTAGAAAGATGGTACAAGAGAACAATTCGACTTGGGGTTCAGTGCTCCCATTCGCTCTAATGTTCATACGAACTACTGTTTCATCATCTACAGGTTTCATCCCACACACACTCATGTGCGGACTTCCTATGAAAGGATCAGAATTCCTTTTAGGACTCGACATGACCAGCCCAGAAGTGACGGCCCTCACACACGAGAAAGCAGTTAAACAACTAGTTGAGACTGTGAGGTCTGCTCAGTTAGCACCCACAATAAAATTGGGTGAAAGTAGGAAACAGAGTAAGGCCTGTATCATCAAAAATGTTCACCCCACAGAATTTCAGGTTGGGCAACATGTAATGTTATTTGTTTATCACCCCAGCACGTTTTTGGCACCAATATTTTCCGGCCCGTACTCAATTCCGGACAAAATCAGCCCCTCGGTATATAGGATAAAGTACCCCAACGGTAAGACTGCGTGGTTCCATATTAACCAGCTTATGGAACACAGTCAAACCACTCGCACCATGTCCTGCTAGACGCAGCAGAACACCTCGCTCCGCCCACAAGATACCCACAAGGGCAGCACGGTAGCATGGTGGTTAGCATAAATGTTTCACAGCTCCAGGGTCCCAGGTTCGATTCCCGGCTGGGTCACTGTCTGTGTGGAGTCTGCACGTCCTCCACGTGTGTGCGTGGGTTTCCTCCGGGTGATCAGGTTTCCTCCCACAGTCCAAAGATGTGCGGGTTAGGTAGATTGACCATGCTAAATTGCCCATCGTGTCCTTAAAAATGTAAGGTTAGGGGGGGGCGGTTGTTGGGTTACGGGTATAGGGTGGATACGTTGGTTTGAATGGGGTGATCACTGCTCGGCACAACATCGAGGGCCGAAGGGCCTGTTCTGTGCTGTACTGTTCTATGTTCGATACACATTTCCACCCTCCCCCTCACAGACTAGTTCCTCATCGGACTCGAATTCGACCCCGCCCACCGACTTTATGACACGCCCCAGAACGCCCACCAGCTGCCACAGCAGAGACAGTGACAATGACTGTGAGACTGAGGACAGTCACAGCACTCCACCCTACAGTCCACACTTCAGCGACTTCGACCCCGACTCCAGTGACCCCATGGAGATCACTTACATTAAAAATCCAGACCCACACCCAAACCCACCACCCAACACTGTCGACCCAGGCAACGCTCCTTCAATTTTAGGCCCCACGATTTGCCACAGGGACAATTTTTGGAGACTTGTCCGAAACGATGAGAGTGACCCCCGTCACACAATGCAAAAATTGCATGCCTGATCCATACAAGGGTACGGGGGAATATGATGACTTGATGTCTGACTCCCGACACGGCAACCCCTTTTCAACCCTGTTCGCAAGGAAGGAAGAGAAGTGAGGTGTCCAGATGATGTAAAAAAGAGGAGCCACCTGAGAGAAGTGCTGTCCGTTCTGATGGAACCTGCACGCATGTTTGTCTGTTTGTATGTTAAATGTTTGATATGGATGTTGGCCACTTGGTTTTCAGCTGAAAAGCTTGAGACCACCTCACATGCACGTTTGTTCGTCCGCCGACATTTCTGAGAACCTGACTCAGCTGAAATGTCTGGAGCCCAGCTCAACTTTTCACTAGGAGCATCTTGGCACCCCCTTTTTTTCCCGAGAATAGAGGCTGTAATTCCACTATGACTACATTCTTGCCCGTTCATTTCAGGTTGCTCAGGCAGTGGAGAAACGGCATTGAGGACCCGCCCTGTCTGAGGAAATCCCCTTTGGTCAGCTAAGCTCGGGTACAGCACAGCACGCCCTACCCGGGGATCCCATTCAACCCTTACCCGTTGCGGCCCATATGCAACACATTCGACCTTTCATTTTTAAAGCTTGGTTTCACTTTGTTTAAGGTAGCTCTTCGGCAGCCACTCCATGTGTTATTTACATCCAGTAACATTTGGGATGGAAAATTGCAACATTCTGCGAGACGGCTCGCACTGGTTTAGTAGATAAGTATATGTCTGGTCCAAAATCCGTTTTTCAAAAAAAAAAATGAGGGAGTCACATGGAGGTGACCATCATAAAGGGAAAATTGGCACAAGAGGACAGATATACATAAAGTCAATATATTAAGCTGAACAATAACAGATAATATGCTTGATCCCATTGCTTTCGGACGTTAGGAGAGGAACCGAAGCAACAGCACAGCAAGATCACAGGAATGAAGAGAAGAGAAGAGAAGAGAAGAGACAGAGAAGATGAAGAGCACTCCAATTGCTATGTTTTAGCTATTGTGGCATCTGTGAGGTTGCGCGTGGATGCGGATCTCCTTTCCCACAGTACAACGTTTGCTAACTTCTGCCAAACCCAGAACACCTTCAGCCCAGTCAATAGTAACAGTATTCCGACCTGGTGTACCAGATTTCTGACATGGTACTCCTTGTCGTATGTCATAGAATCACTTTTGGTGATTGCAGTTCTATGTATTATAGTCCAGACCCTCAGGATGAGGAAATGGAGAAGGAGAGCCCATCGCTCTCGTGCCTCAACAGTGTACAGAGTACAATCCCCCATTTTCTGATTCCACCATTCCCCCCAAGTCCTTGATGTATAGTAAAGGATTTTATTTTTACATGATCTGTAAATAAAGACTTTTGCAGATGTATTATAATGTTCTGCGCTCGACTGCCGGGTCAGAAAATGAAATGTAAAGATGCTGTTCTATGAATGAGTAAGGGTTTAGATTGTTGTAGAATGTTTAAATATGAGATGAGAGTAGTTTAATGAGATAGTTTGAGGTCCCCGATTCCAATTGGTAATGTATGTCCCCTTTGACAAAGCGCCAATCAGAAAGTTTTAGTTACTTTTTTTGCCATAGTTTAGGAAAGGATAGAAGGCATGGAACTCGCTGAGGTCAGGGGAGCCAAAGACACCGTACTTAGGTGATCCTTCATGATTTCTCATGAGGATCACAAGGAGGGAGTGTAGCCACCGAAGTTGGACATTCCCTAAATACAAAATGGAGGAACGCAAAGCTTGCAGGTTAAAATGGACAAAGTTTGCAGCACCAGCAGGCTGCACCAAGCAAATGTGTATTCTGTCTGCTAAAGGAGCAGACAGCACCGAAACGAACATTCCGCATACTAATGAGGCAATCTCCGGGATAGTTAACATAGCAATGTAACAATCCCAGGGACAATGGGCACAAATGGGGAAGTGATTGCAACAGTGTATGGGAAACCAGACACCCCGGCACCATCGTGGTTCGAAAACAAAGCACCTGAAGGTCCGCCCAGTAGCAAAGGAGCAGCCTCGGTATTGAGGGGATTCAAACATATTGATTGGGAAGAGACCCAATCGATTCCCAGCAGGAAAATGGTCCGCCCAAAAGGGTGCGAAGCCCTGGAACCTATAAAAGAGATATCGCACACTTAGTTCGTTCTTCTTAACCAGCCCTTCTCTCTGGACCAGCATCTCGACCAGCTTTTGCCAAAGAAGACCTTGAACGAGAGAGAGGAGAGGTTTGGGACACCAGCCGCCAGCAAGTAAGTCTCACAACGATCGCTACCAGAGATGGGCACTCCTGACCCCTTTTTAACCCGTACCAGCCTGAAGTCTGCAGACGAGAGCAGAGCAAGAGACCTTGTCCCCTGATCTGGAAGTTCCCTTTGAGATAAGTATTGGTTTATTTAGCGGTAGGAATAGTTTAATCCTCTTAGTGTGTGCATGGGTAGTATTATAATTGTATTATAATAAACTGAGTTGTTTGAACTTACTAATTGGTGTATGGTTTCATTGCTTTGAACTTGACCATGAAGCTTGTGGCGGTATCTTAACGATACCTGACGACTCCAGAGCTAAGTAACGAAACAGACCCAAATTGAGTGTTAGGCACACTCACCCAGAACGAGCAACATCACTTTCTCAAAGAATTGAGAATTAGGTCACATTTGGAAAATAGAGGAGAGTGCATAGATTAGTTCATCGTTGAATTAAAGTTAAAAGCTAAAACCTGTAATTTTGCTGCGTTGGAATCTTGCATGATTGACACCAGATTGTGTTTGGTAGGAATGAGTATCAGCTGACGTAACGGTTGCTGGAGGAATAGAATATGTCATTGGAACAAACAGTTGAGGTTTATCGGACTTACGATCTAGCAGAACAGCATTCTGAAATGTTTCTCAGTAATTGCGCCTTCATCTTGGAGGAGAAAAGTCTGGTTGCCACCCTTTTCCAAAATGACGGCAAATTTCCAAATAAGGCGGGAAAGGCAGTGATCAGATTGAAGTTAGCTGTTGGTCCCAAAGCTAATTTATTCAGCAATGACATATTTAAAAACTATATACATAAAAATTGAGGCGATTTGAAAAAAAGAACAAACTATCTCTGAGAGGTAATAATGGTTCAAGCATTCAATTTTATGGCGATTGAGACATGAGTGTGCTGACGAAGAACACTGTTTATTCCGTCCAATTCTATACTGTATCCAAGGGATTGAATTCATTACGAGTTGATCGGTCCTGTGAAGGACTCGGTGCAGTGCATTTGGCGGATTCATCCAGAACGGATTGGATCAACACTCCACCAATTCTGAGAACATAATCTGCAATATCAGCGATCTGTTCACAGGTCCACAGGTGCACTGCCATTCAACTACAATATACAAATCAAAGAGGGTGAAAAACATGTGATAAGGGCACCCACAAGGGTACCCGCATCTCGTGAGGTCGCGTTAAATAGGAGATAGACAGAATAGCAAAATTAAAAGTATTCAGAAAAATAGTAGAACAGAACTACTGGGCATGCTCCATAGATTCTGTTGAGGATAAGAATGGTGATATTCGCCATTGCATGGATCATCAAGAATATCAAAAAGAACATTGCCAAATACCAAAGCGTGACGAAACTATATCTGAGATGGCTGGTGCGCAGTTATTTACAAAACCTGGCGCAAGTGTAGCTAGAGGAATAATGCCCATATTACCGCACTTCCAACACAGCATTTGGACGGTACTGCGTTTTGAGAATGCCATTTGGCATTATTTCGGAATGGAGCACATAGTCGAACTCATTGTAGTTGCATGTCGGTACATGGATGATATAATCGTTTTTGGATCAACCATAAAATAGCACATCACCAGGTTATTTGAAGTTTTAACGAGCGTCAAGAGAAATGGGCTTAAGCTCAGCAAGCAGGAGTGCCTATTTGGAGTAACTGAAGTCACATTCCTCGGTGACATCCTTTGATCGCATGGTATTTAACCTGGCAAGGACAAAATCCAAGCAATTCTCGACAAGCCTAACCCACAATACAAGAAAGCCACCATAACAGTGATGGGTATGATAAATTTCATCGGGAAAACAATTCCAAACCTCTCAGCAAAAATAACACATCGACATGATCTCTTGCACACATCATCAGATTTCATTTGGACAAAGTAACGTGAGCAAGAGTGGGAAAAACTCACCACTTCGCTAAAATCACGTCAGTTTTAACATTGTTTGACCCCACTACGCAAAATGATGTGTCAACAGACGCATTCAAAGACGAAAAGGGAAGATGAAGATTGGAAACCGATGCAAAGTATTGTTGGTGAAATTACTGAAGATGTGTACCTGCACGCCAATCTTACTTCCACATTCCGGCTAATATCATAAGCGAAACTACGTGAAATCTAAGAAGAGATCAGGAAGGATGTAACTCTTCCAAATATTATGAGGAAAATCAACTTGCTCAGACCCACCTGTCATTGTATGAAGTTCTATAATATAAGATCTGAACTCAGTATGATTCATGGTGTGGTCGTTCGTTTGATGACTACAGTCGTACGTCAATCTCTTTGCAAGGATCTGCTGAAGAAGGACATCTTGGGATTCAGAAATTGACACTGAGAACTCGTGGCGTTTGATACAGGTAGGTATAAACCAGGATGTTAAAAGATGGTTAGTTGTTGTGACACATTCCAGACGAACCGTTGCAAGCAAATAAGAGAACCGAGGCAAATGTCTGAAATAGCTGCGGTACCATGACAAAAAATAACTATTGACCTCCTTCACCTACAAGGGAAAGATTGCTTAATGATCAAGGGTTATTTTTCATGCAGTCCTGAAATGGTTCTGCTGTCAAGCACAACGGCAATCAGTGTAATGCTGCACGCCGAATCAATTCTTGGCAGACAGAAATTCCTGCAAATCGTAGTGAGTAACAGTGGTCCTTGTTTTCGCTGTAAAGAGTGACAGCACTTCGCAGTCACGTATCATTTCAATCACGCCACGTCAAGTCCGGTGTACCGTCAAGCCAATGAAAAATCGTAAAAAAGATGTACATATTACAATTGTTAGAGAAAGCAAAGCACAACCGAACTGATCCCGATGTCGCACTATTGTGTTACAGTGCGTCACCGTTATCAAATCATAGATGGCCAGCAGAATTCCTCGTGAATAGAAGGTTGCATGCCACTGCGTTTTAGTTGATTGTTTGAAGGGATAGATCGCAAGAATAAGCAATGAACACATTTTCACCCAGATTATTACGGATACCTGGAATTGTCTCTCTGAGCTGGCATCTGCGACTGAAAAGCTCATCTCATTTTATCTGCACCTGAAATGTTTTAAGCTGGTAAGGCTAAAATGTGTGTTAATATCTTCCTTCACTTTCTTATGATCTGCAAGAAAATTAATATCCCCCTCTCTGGAGGACGATATTCATTTCACCTCCGTGATTATTTGAAGGTTGGTCCTGCCATGTGAATGGGTGCAGCATCAATATATCGTTTTTCTGCCTCGGCTTGCCTCCTTTCTTGTACCGAAATATGGCAATTTCCAGTCAGCGATTTCCAGTTCACTGACGCGATTTTCAAAGAGCTGCACATTCACAGTCAGAGAAATGTACATTGGCCTTGTAGTGTGAACAGCTGGCTTTTTTTTTGTTCTTACTTTATTTTCCCTGGCAGCGTGACTGGACGCTTCTCACTGAATCATAGAACATAGAACAGTACAGCACAGAACAGGCCCTTCGGCCCTCAATGTTGTGCCGAGCAATGATCACCCTACTTAAACCCACGTAACCCGTATACCAGTAACAAAACAATCCCCCCATTAACCTTACACTACGGGCAATTTAGAATGGCCAATCCACCTAACCCGCACATCTTTGAATCGCTCCGATTCAAGTGTATGTTAAAGCTGGTTGACCAGGGATCTGAAGCAAACAACTAGTCCGAGGTTCAGTTCAGCTTTAGCTGACCCAAGGGGAACGATCACAGTGCACACAGCAGCACTCAACCAAGATAGCAAAATAATTCCTCGATGATATTATCCACCCCGATGCCTTCCTGGTAGCAGCATAACTCCAGGACAACCTACAGAGCATAAAACTGGGCATAATTTTGGGAACCTATGTCAGCCAAACGTCATTAAAACAATTCGACTGTCTAAAATGTAGTCGCCTGTCCATGTGCTTATGAAATTGAAAGAGAAAAAGAAAATCAAAAAGCATGTGTGTAGCGAGTCTCTTGCCGTGAAATACAGACATAGAAAGGTATAACATTGAGAGCAAGTGGATCATCTGATCCCTCGAGCCTGCTGAGCCATTCAATATGATTATGGTTCCCTTGTTTTTGTTCAGAGTTGCACATTCCCATCCTTATACCTTTGATTCTTAATGCAGACTCGCCTCCTGCCCGCACACACAAGAACAAACATAACCTCCAGCTACACTTTGTCCAGACAAAATCAGAGTCTGAATATACTTCCACAAATTCTGTCACCACTCGCCCAAATTCAAGTGGACACAAGACCTGCCTATTCAACAAATGTTCGTGAGTCAACTTTCTCAATCCAAGGATGGCATGGTGGCAAAATGGTTAGCACTGCTGCATGAAAGCGCCCAGTTCCTAGGTTCAATCCTTCCCTGGGTCTCCGTGCAGAGTTTGCACATTCGCACTTCGTCTGCTATATTGCCAATTAATTCGGGAAAAAAACTGTCAAGATGACCGCAATAAGAGGTTCCAACTATTAGTGCATCCAGAGGCTGTATCATTCCATTTTTGTAACCCGTCTATGTCCTGCGATGGCCGTAAATCCAGTTCAACACATACCTTTCGACCAATGTTTTGGTTTCCGCTAATTTACCAGCCATACGTTTTCACCGTTTATCGATTTCACAGCTGAAAATTGAAACATGACGTGAGAATGGCGATTTCAGCTTCCTTCATTCAAATGCTGCCAATCACACAAAGACGTCTTTGAGCACATGTTTTCTGCCTGGCAACCAGGCACACATTCATCTCGACCAATGTGTTATCCTCGACAGCATAAGCTCGTATTTACCTCATATAAATCAATAACACATTATCACAACGATTCAGGAATTTCATGTGGAGAATGGTTTATCGAAAACACATTTTAGTGTTACAGTAAAGTTTAATAAAATGCTTAAACGTCGTTCTCTGTTCGGAAACCCATGTTACTTCTTTTGCAATCTATTGGAATTTTCCAGGTTTTCAGTTGTAAATATTTTTCGACAAACGTAATACAATTCTTCGTGAAAGAGGCAAAGCCAAATCTGCGACAGCTTTCTGTTTTCGGCACCATTGCAGTCTTGAATAGTGAGTTTGCATTTCCTTCTTTCAGAACTGTTGGAACCTTTTCAAAGCCCAAGGAAACTGGGGACAGTCAACATTGACGCACTTACCTTGCAAAACATTATACTTTTCAGAGTGACGTCCACCTTATCACGAAGAGGGTCTGTCCGCATCTCCAAAGCTTTGGGACAATTCGTGTCCCTTCTGTTTATAGTTTCACGGAGTTCCCCTTCACCTCCGATGTTCTAATTTTAATCTAACAGATGAAAGTTTTATTTATTCAATCTTGTGAAGAATGCCACGGTAAAAGTTTTGATTGTATCCCACATTTACTTATGATCTACCAGATTCATCACATTTTTCATGCCCTTTCACTAACACTATTCTTTTGTATACTGCCACTCCTATAAACATTGCAGATATATTTTCTTTTTATCAATGCGTTGTTCAGTACGGCCGTTGCCGAACGATGGGACGTGGCGGTCCCTCCCACACTCTGAGATAACCATGCAGCAGGCACTTTCTTCGAAATATGACTTGGGAGAGCCAGTTGTAGCAGTTACTACTTTACGATTTTATGTCCAGAATAACCAAAGCTCTGTGGAATGGCCTGTGAGGGGAGGCAGAGTTAATTTCGTGTGGTTTGCCGACGGTGAGTGAGTGGGTAAATTAATTTCAGATGCAGTATAATTTGCATAAATATGCATTTATCCACTTTGGTGGAACAAACGTAGAGACGGATTATTATGTGTGTAGCCTCAAGTTAGAAAATGTAATTTTAAACGAGAACTGGGCATCCTCGGATTACAATCAGTGAAGCAGTGCAGGTGCAGCAAAACATAATGAAGACAAATAATACATTTGCCTCCACATTGCAAGCTTTGAAGTACACGGGCACGTATAAACCTCTCCATGAAAGAGGGAAAAACAAAGGGGAAGCACGGTGGGAAGCACAGTAGCATCCTGGGTGCGCAGTGCGGTAGGATTCTGGTTAGCACAATTGCTTCACAGCGCACGGGTCCCAGGTTCGAGTCCCGGCCAGGGTAACTGCCTGTGATGAGTATGTACGTTCTCCCCGTGTGTGCGTGTGTTTCCTCCGGGTGCTCCGGTTTCCTCCCACAGTCCAAAGATGTGCAGATTAGGTGGATTAGCCATGCTAAATTGCCCTTAGTGTCCAAAATTGCCCTTAGTTTTGGGTGGGGTACTGGGTTATGGGGATGGGGTGGAGGTTTGTGCTTGGATAGGGTGCTCTTTCCAAGAGGAGGTGCAGGCTTGATGGGCCGAATGGGCTCCTTCTGCACTGTAAATTCCATGAAATTCTATGTCTTGCTGCCATAATACAGAACCTAGGTAAGGCCACATCTGGAACATTGTGTGTAGTTTTCGTCTCCTTACCTGACGAACGCTGCTCGCCTTATAAAAGAAGTGCAACGTCGTGTTAGCAGACTCATTCCTGGGTTGGAAGGACTGAAGTATGAGCCGAGTTTCTGTTGGTTCGGATTGCTTTCGTCGGTATCCTGACAACCTGTATAGTTCCAACATCAGGAGACAGGGTAGATGGAAGGAGGATGTTCCGATCGTCCGGGTGTTCAGAACGAGGGGGCGCAGTCGAAGATGCCAGGAATACTGTTTCTTACGAGGATGAAGATATTTTGTCGCCTAGAAAATGGTCGGCCTTTCGCATTTGCGACCACATAAAACAGTTGAGATATAACACACCACTTTTTCAATAAGCAATCAGATATGCAATGAGGGCTATTGCATCAAATGGTACACGGAAAGACGGAATCAACCTATTAAGTTGAAATATCAGCCATGATCATACTCAAAAGGATGCAGATGGAAAGGGTATAATGATATTTATAATGGTCCAGGGTTTCGAGAACACCACATTTATATCATTGAGCTCACCTGACCCACAACTTTTAACAGATTTTGGATTTGAGGATACAAGTGCCCACTTTCCAGGTTTAATGCAACAGAAATCTCAAGAACTTTTAAACAAATCAATGTATTCCCTGAATCAAGTTAGCATTCTATAAACACACAGTAAACATGTTATCAACTTCCAACACTGATACCCCCTCAAAATACTACCTCTATAGGTAACCATTCGTAATTTTCCGAACATGCAGAAGCCAAACACACTTTTTTCCTACAAAACAGTAGGTTTACATTACTTATCGAAAGAGGTATTTCTTCAAATTTTCAAGTGATCTGGAGACATTATTTAGCGTGCAGACAGACAGAGAGCCGAAAATACACTTTCTTGGTTTGGATACAGCTCTCCAACGGAAAACGAAACTAAAACACCAAGCCACAAAACAGTTTCTAGCTCAAAACGAAAGTGAAAAGCAGAGCCACAGCCCAGCTCCTGTTCCTGTAGCAGCCTCCCCGGACAGGCGCCGGAATGTGGCGACTGGGGGCTTTTCACAGTAACTTCATTGAAGCCTACTCGTGACAATAAGCGATTTTAGTTTTTCATTTTTCAGCTCAACACACACAATGGCATCACTGCTGCAACTTGAGAAGACAAACATTTCTTAACGCGACATTCCCATGACACGTTCCTCAAAAACCATCAACTTCAAGTTGGTGTCATTTTTCATCTTTCAATTTCTTTTAAGAAATGTTGATAGTAAACATACCTCTTTGTATAACAAAACAAAATAAAAGTTTTATGGTAACGTAGTCCTTCTTCCTCCACCGAACCTAATTTTCTTCATCACATATGTGACAAAGAAACGAAACTCACGTTTTGTCGTCCTCCCACATGTATTATTTTTAAATAAAATGGCTGTAACAATAAACTTAACCGAAACACTCTGGCATTGTCTATGCGATATCAGTGTAAAACAGTGAATGGATTATGATCAGTATTTATAATTGTTTCAGTCGAATTTCTGGTATTCAGGTAAAACAAATTTGAAAATGTTACAAAGACAGCACAAAGCTCAACGTATCCTGCTCAATCTTTGAATACTTCTTCTGGTGAATATTTAATTTCTTTGGAAAAATAATCAACAGGCCACCCTAGTCCTCAGTCACCTCATTGAAAAAGCACTGCATCGGCGCCCAAATCACTCGCATCAAGAGCCATTTTTAATGGTTTTGTGTAATTTGTGATGGCCAACAAAGGAGCAGCGATTAGCACAGCCTTCATGCCGTCAAATGCCTGTTGACACGACGCTGTCCACTGAAATGTGCAGCGCGTCTTCAGCAAGTTGGTCAGTGTAGTGCCCACAGTGCGGAAATTCAGCACAAATTTCCAGGAAAATCCACTCATGCTAAGAAAAACCATTATTTCCCTTCGTGTCGAGGGTACTAGAAGCATCCACACAACGTTTGTTTTCACATGCCGTGGAACCTTTCGACCCTGTCCAATTGTATGGCCAAGGAAAGTGAATTGTATTTTTCCAAATTCATTTGTAGCGAGGTTTACCACCAAACCCGCCTCAAAAGTCGATCGAATAACTCTATCAGGTGCTTCGAATGATACTTCCATGTCTGACCAAAAAATTACCAGATCGTCGATCTATATCGCACCATTCGGTAATCCTCAAATTACTTTGTCCGTTAACCGTTGAAATGTGGCTGAGGTGTTTTTCATGCCAAATGGCCTAAATTTGAATTGGTATATGCCATCTGGAGTCACATAAACTGAAATCTCCCTTCGCCCGTTTGGAATTAATGTACCAGCTAGTAACGTTTAAATAAATCCAGTTTGGAAATAAAAGTTGATTGCCCCACCATCTTAATGCAATCCCCTAAGCGTGGGATAGGATACGAGTCCGTTCTTGTAACCTCATTAACCTTTCTATAGTCCACACACAACCGTTCTGCACCGTCTGGTTTCGATTCCTTCATTATGGGTGAGTGTCTTTGGCTGCAAACCACTTCAATTATGCGATTGCCATGCATACTCTCAATTTCTTTGTTATCCTGTGCCAATTGTAAATGGTTGAGTCTGTATGAATGCTCTTTAATTGGAACAGTATTTCCCACATCTGCATCATCTATAGCCATTTTACCACTTCCAACTTATCTCGGCATACCTGCCCATGTGATATCAATAACTCTTTCAGGTCAGTTTGTTTTTCCTCTGAAAGGCAACTCAAATGGTTAGCCATTGTTAAAGATCATCGTCGTTTTCCAATTTAATTTGTGGGATGTCAAATTCAAAGTTATCTGCACTCGGTTCTCCACTTTGAGACTGAATTATTAAAACCTCCTCCTTTTGTTCTCCCACCCTTTCAAGGTACTGTTTAAGCATAGTCACATGATACACATGGTGAAATCCCCTTCTTTCTGGCGTTTTACCGCATAATTCACCTCACTTAATGTCCTTTCAGTCTGATAAAGTCCACAAAACCTTGCTTTTAAATGTTAACCTGCCACTAAAACTCCATCTCCAGTGGCAAAAATACGAACTTTTGTTCTCTTCTGCGCTACCAGTTTCATCACATGTTGTGCACCTTTTAAATGATGTCGATCCAATTCCCCCGCTCTATTAAATCGTCGCCTAAAATTTGACAGGTAATCTAATAATGTAAATTCCGATTGCTCACTCAGCTTTTTTTCCTTAATCAATGGAACTGGTCCTCTTACCCATGACCAGAAATTAGTTCAAAAGGACAGAATCTGGTTGACTCGTTAGATGGATTCCTAATTGCAAACAGTACGATTGGAATTCATTCATCCCAATCCGCTTGATAATCTTGAAAATAATCCCTCAACATTTTCTTCAATGTTTTGTGCCACCTTATTAACGCTCGCTGCGATTGAGATGGTACGCAGTTGATTTAAATTGTTTTATTCTGAAGCTACCCATAACTTATTTGAATAACATTGAGGTAAAATTTGATCTTTGATCCGATTGTATTTCTGTGGCTCGTCCATATCTGGTAAAGAATTAAAATACATCCTCCCCAATCTTTCCAACTGTAATATTGCGTACTGGAATGGCCCCTGGAAACCGACCAGGCACATCCATTATAGTCAAAAGATATTGATTCACGCTTTTCTTTTTCGGACGATGCCCGATGCAGTCAATTAAAACACTTGTTATACGTTCATCAAATGCTAGAATAGGTATTGAGGGCGCTGGTCTTATCACTGCTTGAGGTTTCCCTGTCATGTCACCAGTGTGACATGATCAACTAAATTTAACTACATCGTTATGTCGTCCAGACCAATAAAAGTTTTATTGCATTTTAGCTTGAGTTCTCTTTCCCCCTAAATGACCTCCCAATAGTACCTCCTGTGCTACTCGCAACACCTCTTTTCTATACACTACCGGAAATGCCACGTGATGAACTTCTGCCCACTTTTCATCCGCCTGCATATGCAAAGGTCTCAATTTCTTCATCAATACATAATTTTTAAGTTCGTAACTTACTGGTGTACACTCAGATTCCTCTTGCGTGTATGCTTTCTGCCACATTCGTTTTATTTCTATATCATTCTGTTGTAACTCCGCCACTTTTGCTGAGCTAGACATATGCGCCTCATGCTCTACCTGTTCTTCTTTTCCATCCATCTGATCAAAAATCGTTTCTGATAATTGAACATTACCATCATTCTTTGATTTCTCCTCTTGTCTTGACTTGTGACTTTGCGACCTTATTACAACACAATCCGGAAAATCCCAGTATATTCGTCCTTCAGCAAGTCAGTTGTCTGATTTTCTACTGGCTTATCAACCACAGTATGCATCACTCCAATATGTGACTCAGCTTTCTCATTACCCAAGAGAAACTGTATTCCTGTCAAAGATAGTTAATATATTACGCCTACCACCACTTCGCCACTCTTCACTGGACGTTTAATCCTTATTTTATGTAATAGAACACTACTCTTCTCACCCTTAATTCCACATATTACCACCTTTTCTGGCAATATTCCTCCCGAACGACTGAAAGCATCATCTCTCAACATGAATGATTGACGAGCTCCCGTATAACTTAAAATTGTGACTTCTCTTCACACGCCTCCTAGTACAGCTGAATAAACTTTACACACGCACGCACATTATTTAAAGCGATCAGGCATCTTCGTATCAATACCACTTGATCAGGGTATTCAATATTTTGCACCTCATTCTCTTGACTTGGTCTTTCCTTTGCCACTTTAACAAACCCCACTGACATATATTGTTTTACGGTATCAGCGTTCCCAGTGCTTTTCATTAACCACCAACACTCTGACTTTATATGGCCTAGTTTAATACAGTGTAAACATTTGAACCTTTCCATTTCTTTTCCATCCTCCTGGATTTCTTTTTAAATCTGTGTTACACTCTATTTATCATCTCCCGTCAGATCTCGTTTACCTGTACCAATTGAGTACGTTTCTTTCCCCCAGCTTCTATCTCTCACAGGCTGAAAAAGATGTCGAAATCCAAACTTTGACGTGTGAACTAATTCAAAATCATCAGTCTTTTTTATTGTTCCCCTTGCTGTTGAAACTCATCACTCTTCCGTATCAGTTCTCACTGCATCATAGAACATAGAACGATACAGCGCAGTACAGGCCCTTCGGCCCTCGATGTTCCACCGACATGGAAAAAAACTAAAGGCCATCTAACCTACACTATGCCCTTATCATCCATATGCTTATCCAATAAACTTTTAAATGCCCTCAATGTTGGCGAGTTCACTACTGTTGCAGGTAGGGCATTCCACGGCCTCACCACTCTTTGCGTAAAAAAAACACCTCTGACCTCTGTCCTATATCTATTACCCCTCAATTTAAGGCTATGTCCCCTCGTGCTAGCCACCTCCATCGCGGGAGAAGGCTCTCGCTGTCCACCCTATCTAACCCTCTGATCATTTTGTATGCCTCTATTATGTAACCTTTTAACCTTCTTCTCCCTAACGAAAACAATCTCAAGTCCATCAGCCTTTCCTCATAAGATTTTCCCTCCGTACCAGGACACATCCTGGTAAATCTCCTCTGCAACCGTTCCAAAGCTTCCACGTCCTTCCTATAATGAGGCGACCAGAACTGTACGCAATACTCCAAATGCAGCCGTACTAGAGTTTTATACAACTGCAACATGACCTCATGGCTCCGGAACTCAATCCCTCTACCAATAAAGGCCAACACACCATAGGCATTCTTCACAACCCTATCAACCTGGGTGGCAACTTTCAGGGATCAAAGTACACGGACACCGAGATCCCTCTGCTCATCCACACTACCAAAAATTTTACCATTAGCCAAATATTCCGCATTCCTGTTATTCTTTCCAAAGTGAATCACTTCACACTTCTCCACATTAAACTCCATTTGCCACCTCTCAGCCCAGCTATGCAGCTTATCTATGTCCCTCTGTAACCAGCAACATCCTTACGCACTATCTACAACTCCACCGACTTTAGTGTTGTCTGCAAATTTACTCGCCCATCCTTCTGCGCCCTCCTCTAGGTCATTTATAAAAATGACAAACAGCAACGGCCCCAGAACAGATCCTTGTGGTACGCCACTCGTAACTGAACTCCATTCTGAACATTTCCCATCAACCACCACTCGCTGTCTTCTTTCAACTAGCCAATTTCTGATCCACATCTCTAAATCACCCTCAATCCCCAGCCTACGTATTTTCTGCAATAGCCCACCGTGGGGAACCCTGTCAAACGCTTTACTGAAATCCATATACACTACATCAACTGCTCTACCCTCGTCGACCTGTTCAGTCACCTTCTCAAATAACTCGATAAGGTTTGTGAGGCATGACCTCCCCTTCACAAAACCATGCTGACTATCCCTAATCATATTATTCCTATCTAGATGATTATAAATCGTATCTTTTATAATCCTCTCCAAGACTTTACCCACACCAGACGTGAGGCTCACCGGCCTATAGTTACCGGGGTTATTTTTACTCCCCTTCTTGAACAAAGGGACCACATTTTCTATCCTCCAGTCCTCTGGCACTATTCCTGTAGCCAATGATGACCTAAAAATCAAAGCCAAAGGCTCAGCAATCTCTTCCCAGAGAATTCTAGAATAAATCCCATCAGGCCCCGCGGACTTATCTATTTTCACCTTGTCCAGAATTGCCAACACTTCTTCCCTACGCACCTCAATGCCATCTATTTTAATAGCCTGGGTCTCAGCATTGTCCTCCACAATATTATCTTTTTCCTGAGTGAATACTGACGAAAAGTATTCATTTAGTATCTCGCTTATCTCCTCAGCCTCCACACACAACTTCCCACCACTGTCCTTGACTGGCCCTACTGTTACCCTAGTCATTCTTTTATTCCTGACATACCTATAGAAAGCTTTTGGGTTTTCCTTGATCCTACCTGCCAAAGACTTCTCATGTCCCCTCCTTGCTCTTCTTAGCTCACTCTTTATATCCTCCCTCGCTTCGCTGTAACTATCAAGCGCCCCAACTGAAACTTCACGCCTCATCTTCACATAGGCGTCATTTTTCCTCAACAAGAGATTCCACTTCTTTGGTAAACCACGGTTCCCTCCCTGTACCCTTTCCTCCCTGTCTGACTGGTACGTACTGATCAAGAACACGAAATAGCTGTTCCTTGAACAAGTTCCACATATCCAGTGTGCCCAACCCTTTCAGCCTACTTCTCCAACCTACACATCCTAAGACATGTCTAATGGCATCATAATTGACCTCCCACAGCTATAACTCTTGCCCTGCGGGGTATACTTATCCCTTCCCATCACTAATGTAAAGGTCACCGAATTGTGGTCACTGTCTCCAAAGTGTTCACCAACCTCCAGATCTAACATCTGGCCTTGTTCATTACCCAAAACCAAATCCAATGTGGCCTCACCTCTTGTTGGCCTGTCAACATATTGTGTCAGAAAACCTTCCTGCACACATTGTACAAAAACCGACCCATTCAATAGACTCGAACTATATCTTTTCTAGTCAATATTTGGAAAGTTAAAGTCTCCCATAACAACTACCCTGTTACTTTCGCTCTTTTCCAGAATCATCTTCGCCATCCTTTCCTCTACATCTCTAGAACTATTAGCTGGCCTATAGAAAACTCCCAGCAGTGTGACCTCTCCTTTCCTGTTTCTAACCTCAGCCCATACTACCTCGGAAGAAGAGTCCCCATTTTGCATCCTTTCTGCCACCGTAATACTGTCCTTGACTAGCAGCGCCACACATCCCCCTCTTTCGCCCCCTTCTCTGACTTTACTAAAACACCTAAACCCCGGAACCTGCAACAATCATTCCTGTCCCTGCTCTATACAGGTCTCTGAAGTGGCCACAACATCGAAGTCCCAGTTACCAACCCATGCTGCCAGTTCCCTACCTTTTTTCGTATACTCCTGGCATTGAAATAAACGCACTTCAAACCACCGACCTGAACACTGGCGCCCTCCTGCGACGTCAAATCTGTGCTCCTGACCTCTCTCAGCTCCATCTCCCGTACCCCAAAACTACAATCCAGGTTCCCATGCCCCTGCTGAATTAGTTTAACCCCCCCCAAAGAGTACTCCCCCCCCCCCAGGATATTCAATTCAGTAATTGAATTTTTAAACTCCTCCATTTGTATGCATTTTTTGAGAGCTTCATATGATTCATCTATTTGAAAAGCTCTTATCTAGATTTCAAAATTACTCAATTTGATCCTTTAAAGCTCCATGTATATTTGACATTGCTCTTTCCTTCAATTTCTAAACTTTTGGCTGCAGGCTTCAGACACTATTTCATTTGCACCTAAGATGGACGTTGTCACCTCTTCATACGGCCCAGATACCTCCTCTGATAGTAATGCAAACACTTGACTCGCCCTCCCTACAAGGTTTGATTATAATTGCTATAATTTCACACGCCGATACCGTGTGCGAAATTGTGGTAAGCTTTCTGAATCTCCACATCAACAACATGTCATGCCCTTTCTGCACATCATCACTCTACAAGTTACATCCTCAAATAAATACAGTACATTTATGAATATTGTTTTCCCTCTCCTGATTCCACGCTGAATTTGCCAGTCCTTCCTCTATTTCTCACGTCCACTCCTCGACAAACCCTTCACCAACCACCTCGTCGGTTTCACGAATGTGAAAGGCACAAGTGGGCAACACGGTGGTACATCTGGCTAGCACTGTGGCATCACAGCGCCAGGATCACAGGTTCGATTTCCAACTGGGCGACTGTCTGTGCGGAGTACGTACGTTCTCGCCGTGTCTGAGTGGGTTTCATCCGGGGGCTGTGGTTTCCTCCCACAGTCCAAAGACGTGCAAGTGAGATGGTTTGGCACGCGAAATTCCCCTTCGTGTCCAAAACCGTTCGCAGGGGCTATTGGGTTACGGGGATAGGGTAGGAATCAGGGCCCAAGTGGGTCGGTGCAGACTCGATGGGCCGAGAGCCTGCTGCTACATTGCATGTTCTATGATATGTAACTGACGCCATCAGGAACCCGGATCGTCGGAGCAGTAGAATAGCGGTTCGGGACTCAACAAGCGTAACTCTATGCAGTGACTGCACTGCCGAGGTGACGGTGAATCACGATTTGGCGAAAAATCTTCGCCCGCCGCGAATGTTGTCATCACAATCTATTCCCTGATCAATTCCAGCGTCGGCAAAAATAAAATGCCGCACAATGGGCCTGATTCTCCGAGGCAACGCCGGTTGGAAGAATCGCCGGCTGCGGCAATTTTGAACGCGACGCCTGTCCTACGCGCTCCCGCGATTCGCACAACCGGCGAAATCGATCTGTTGGGTTCCGTGCGTCGCAAGCCAGTGAATCGCCCGAAACACCCAAAATGGCAATTCACCGGTACCCACACAATTCTCGGGCCCGGATGGGCCGAAGTCCCGACGGCGTGACCCCGTGTGACGCCGTTTACACCTTCTAAATACAGTCGTCAGCCAGTCGTGCTGGCTGACGCTGGGCACTGGGGAGCTGAGCGGACTATCCCAGAGTTCCTGTGGTCTGGGGAAGGCTTCCCAGAGAACGCTGCGGCCAACAGGGTGGTGATGGGGGGGGGGGGGGCGGGTGGAAGGTGGGGGAGGGTGTGGAGGTGGACGATGGAGAGGGAGGGAGTAGAGGTGAGATGGGGAGGGAGTGGAGGTCGGAGGGGGAGGGAGTAGAGGTGAGAGGGGGAGGGAGTTGAAAGGGGGTTGGAGGGAGTGGCGGGAGTCGTCCATGGCATATGTCAGCCGCCCTGCCATGGCAGGACAGTGATGAGGAAAGGTCTGCAGGTTGTCGTATGGCTGAGGGGCAGAGACCACTGTCGCACCGGTGAGGAGGACGGTGTTAACTGACCATTGGACGCAGACACTGACCAGGGGCTCGGCTGGCTGCGTGTCTGCAGCGCGACCAGGCCACTGGGGAACATAGGTATCGCCTGGAGTAGGGGGAGGAAGATGGTGCGCAGCAGGGAGGGACGAGAGGCGCAGGACACAGGCATGACCCGGGTACTGGTTATGTCTAGGAGGCTGAATGACGGCACCATCGATGACACGGGGCACACAAGGCATTGGTTGTTGCAAGGTACACGCATCGCGTGCGAGGAGTTCGCTGAACACTACCACTTGCATTGCCAGTCATGCACACGGGCACCACAAAGCACCCACCACACCACCGCACCCCCACTCCGTGCACACGAAATGAATGACACATCAAATTACCACTGCAGCACTATGGGATGGTACTACATGGATGATTGTGTATGCGGTTATGATCAGTGCAATGTTGCATGACGACAGCCTGATCTGCGATGAGCTGTGAGCTTAGATTCGTTAGACAAATTCTGACCCATGGCCATAGTTGAACCATCCACCCCGATGGTCATTGCGTTCGTCACGGCACCCAATCACGTACCCGTGTGGTGTAGCTTGTGTGAGAGTGCCGAGCACTACAGTGTCCGACTGTGGGGGACGGAGGGGGGAGGGACAGCACACCCGGCACTGACGTTGAACCGCTCGTCAACCCCATCGACACTCGGTCACCCTCAGGCGTCTCGTGGCACCGGACATACCACAGTCTTAGAAGTTACGTGCAACAGTGTGTTTAATTGTGAAATTAACAATACAGATGCCTTATCCCGACAACTAAACAGTGCATTGCACCTGTGCCAACTTACTACGTGTGTAACGTCTTCGCCTTACAGGCGTGTTTCCTGGGATGATCCGGCTTCTATGCGCGGGGCAGCTCGGCGGGCGTGCAGGCTGACGTGGTGCCACCCTACTTTGCCCGCTGCCCACCAGATGCACCAGGGACGGAACTGGGGGAGGCCGAGTGTTCAGGGACGCCCCGTGCTGGAGTTACAGGGACAGGCCCCAGAACCTCCTCCTCCCTCGGCGAGACAGATGGCCCCCGGGCCTTACTATGGGACGGAGATGCGATTGGAGACATGCCCCGTCGCACCTCCGACACCTGGCGTTGCCAGTCCTGGAGGCCTGCAGTGGTTACGACCAGGGTCCGAATGTTCACAGTGACGGCGCCCAGGGTGTGCCACATTACTGCCAAGGACTGTGCGACCTGAACTTGTAAGTGCGCTACACCATCCAGCAGGTACGTCAGGCCGTCGATGCTCTCCCAGACTGACTACTGGGACTCTGCCATGGTCTGCAGGGACTGGGTCATGACCCGCTCAGAGTCGGCCAGGGCACAGAGTGCGGCGGCACTGTCGTTTTGGCTCTGGCGCATGGCTGCCTGTGAGAGGGCAGCCGTCTCCCGGGCCACGGATCATGCGTGCACGTGAAGCCCAATGCCTTGCAGAACCTGACCAATGGCCGAAACCATTTCATCCCTCATCCCCTTATTGAATCCCTGGGTTTCCACATGCATCGGGTGTCCTGGTGGGTCATGTAAATCCAGGAACCCGGTAACCTTCTAGAAGGCAGCTGGATGCTGGGCTGGGCTGCCCTCCGACCGTCCAGCTTCGCAGCTGCTCAAAACTCCACCTGCTGTACCGGCTCGGCTGGGGGGTGCATATCAGGCCGTGACCCGGGAGCATCATCACTTATTTGCCCAACCGAGGTCAGTGGCTCTGCGATGGAGGATGGTGTGGGAGACAGCAGTGCCGCAACCTCTATGGCGTCGTCTGTAAAGATGTCCGGTGTGTCCTGGTCCCCCTCATGGCCCGGCGCAGGACGCACGCGGCCCATGTCATGTACCGCTCAGGGTGACTCTGTCGACTGTGTGGCCGTCCTCTGAGTGTCAACGTCCACTGTCCCCGTCCTGTCCCCGTCACTGTCGAGGCTCATGGCCCTACCTTCGGGCAATGCACAGCCATCACTATCGTGACTGTCTGCCCTTTGTGCCTCAGTATTGTATCTGTCCGTCCACTGTGCGTACACCTCCATAGTCCCGGAATGAGAAAATAGCCCACCTGGCCGACCTCCTGCCACCCTCTGCCGTGTGTCCCTGGGTGCGGTTGATTTTGCAGACGGTCAACTGTATCGTGGCCGAGACGACCCTGGACGTTCGGAGGCTGGCCCTGGGAAGACATTGATGCTGGGTTCGTTGGACACGCTGGGTGTACGGTGGTGGTGGGGGCCGAGTGTGAGGGGGGAGAGGATTGGTGGTACAGTGGCCATAGTGTGAAGGTGTAGGGGATCGGGAGCACAGTGGCCAGAGTGTGAGTGGAGAGGGGATGGCGGGTGCAGTGGCCAGAATGTGAGCGGGGAGGGGATGGGGAGCAGTGGCCAGAGTGTAAGTGAGGAGGTGATCGGTAGTACAGTGGTCAGAGTGTGAGGGTGGAGGGGATGGGGTGCAATGGCCACGGTGTGAGGGGGGGCGGATCGGGGTTGCAGTGGCCAGAGTGTGAGGGGTCGATGACGGGCTGGGGGTGCATGCAGGGTTGTCTCATTTGCTTCTGCACCTCCAAGCTCGCATTGCGCGACTTTCCCGGTGGACGATCCCACAGCGACATCCAGTGCCCTCTGCTCGTCCACGGTTAGAATGTGCAGCAAGGCGATCCCCCTCCGGTTCTCATACGCGTTCGATTGTTGTGAGCCGTATTGTCCAGTTTAGGGGGCATGGGTAGAGCATGCCAATTAGGCGGGTATCATCAGGGCGTTCATATCTGGGGGAGAGGCAATTATGATGCGATGAGGAAACACTTAAGATGCATGGTATGGAGAGGAAAACTGGAGGACATGGGCACAATGGAAATGTGGACCTTGTTCAAGGAACAGCTACTGCGTGTCCTTCATGGGTATGTACATGTCAGGGAGGGAGGAAGTGGTCGAGCGAGGGAACAGTGGTTTACTAAAGCAGTTGAAGCACTTGTCATGAGGAGGAAGGAGGCTTATATAAAGATCAGACGTGATGGTTCAGTTAGGACGCTCGAGAGTTACACGTTAGCAAGGAAGGACCTAAACAGACTGCTAAGAAGAGCCAGGAGGGTATATGAGAAGTCTTTGGTAGGTAGATCAAGGATAACCCTAAAACTTTCTATAGATATGTCAGGAATAAAATAATGAGTAGGGTAAGAGTTGGGCCAGTCAAGAACAGTATTGGGAAGTTGTGCTTGGAGTCTGAGGAGATAGGCGAGGTGATGGATGAGTATTTTTCGTCAGTATTCACACAGAGAATAGAAAATGTTGTCGGGGAGGCTACTAGACTAGAAGGGCTTGAGATTCAAAAGGAGGAGGTTTTAGCAATTCTGGAAAGTGTGAAAACAGTAACTCCCCTGGGTCGGATGGAATTTATTCTCGGATTGTCTGGGAAGCTGGGGGGGAGATTTCTGAGCCATTGGATTTAATCTTAAAGTCATCTTTGTCTGCATGAATAGTGACAGAAGACCGGAGGATAGCAAAGGTTGTCGCCTTGTTCAAGTAGGGGTGTCGAGACAACCCCGGTAACTACAGACCAGTGAGCTGCAGCGATGGGCTGAGAGGTGGCAAATGGAGTTTAATGCAGAAAAGTGTGAGGTGAATCATTTTGGAAGGAATAACAGTAAGACAGAGTACTGGGCTATTGGGAAGATTCTTGGCAGTGTGGATGAGCAGAGAGATCTCCGTGTCCATGTACATAGATCTCTGAAAGTTGCCACCCAGTTTGTTACGATTGTTAAGAAGGCGTACGGTGAGTTAGTTTTTATTGGGAGAGGGATTGAGTTTCGGAGCCATGAGGTCATGTTGCAGCTGTACAAAATTCTGGTGCGGCCACATGTGGAGTATTGTGTGCAAGTCTGATCGCCACATTACAGGAAGGATGAGGAAGCACCAGAAAGGGTGCAGAGGAGATTTACCAGAATGTTGCCTGAAATGGAGGGAAGATCTTATGAGGGAAGACTGAGGGACTTGAGGTTGTTTTCGATAGAGAGAAGAAGGTTAAGAGGTGACTTAATTGACGCATCCAAGATGATCAGAGGATTAGATAGGGTGGACAGTGAGAGCCTTTTTACTCGGACGGCGATGTCTAGCATGTGGGGCATAGCTTTAAATTGAGGGGAGCTAGACATAGGACAGATGTCAGAGGTAGGTTCTTTACTCAGAGAGTAGTAAGGGCGTGGAATTTCCTGCACACTGCAAGAGTAGTGGACTCGCCAATACTAAGGGCATTCAAAAGGTGATTTGATAGACATATGGGCGGTAAGGCAATAGTGTAGATGGGATTTAGAGTTGTTTCACAGTTCGGTGCAACATCGAGGGCCGAAGGACCTGTACTGCGCTGTAATGTTCTGTGTTCAAATATAGGCTCCATAAATTCTTGGTGGGAGGACATTTGGCGCCACACCATGGCGTCTCTCCAATGGGTCGTGGTGCTCATGTGGGTCGAGCACAACATTGTTAACCCCCCAACCCCTCCCCCTCGTGCCCGGGGGTGGTGGTTCAATGAGGGGCATGTTGGGGGGGGGGGGTGGGCGTTTGTTGTGACCCGGGGGCAACCTCGTGGCACTTACCCTGGCAGCCCAGTGAGGTCGTGTAGCTTCTTTCTGCATTGCACCCCGGACCGGGGAGTGTGCCCCAGAGCACTCACTGCAGTGCCAACCTCTCGCCAGCCGCGCTTCACCGTGCCGGACGGCTGCGAATACCTATGTATTGGTCAGAGGATGGCCTTTCGTAGTTCCACCTCATCGACGACGTTATCCAGGTTTGTGTCCCGGAACCTCCGTGCGGCTCTTCGGGACTTAGCCATCTCGCCTTTGTCTTCTCCTCCTGGGTCCTTCCGTGCACGGATCGTGCCCTTCAAGACGCCACGTGGCGTCATTCAGGCTTCGCTCGCTGATGACGCTGCTTTCGCGCCATGAGACCCGTGTTCCTTCCGGCCCCGCTCCTAGCCCATTTCCGGTCCTGCATCGATCGTGATTGGGGCCGTTTTGCGCCATCGTGAAACTCGACGGCGTTCCAGATGCCGAGGAGACTCTGTCGTAGGATCGGAGAATCACGCCCATCTTTCCTCTCTATGGCGTTAAGCTAATATTTACCCAATAATGCTTTTCCATCGCCAATTCCTTTTTTGTTTATCATTCCGAAAGTCTGAATCCCCTGAAATTCCAATTCCAAGCCGTTGTCATTGTGAATCTAATTCCCCGGAATTGCACCGGTATCGTACCTATTAACATGCTTTTGCAAGATTAATTCATCCACTTTATTGCAAACGATTCACCTGTTATGGCACAACACCTTAAGCCTCCTCTTTTTCTTACATTGCCTGTCCGGTTCGCTCTATTGTTCACTGTGTCCCTGTTTGAAACTGTCAGTGGTATCTTTCCCGATCACTTTTCGTATTCAAGATGCTCCAGTTGGATTTTGTCTTTGATTCCCGCTCCATTGACACATATACATTCCATCCCACTGCTATTTTAGGGTTAACCCTCCTCAACCTAAAGTGTAAAAGAGTCTTAGATACTCGGAAACATCACTCCCCCCAATTACCCACCCGTCCCCCCGTGTAACCCGCATATTTGGAAAAATGGCGTTGATAAGCATGGTGGTTAGCATAAATGCTTCACAGCTCCAGGGTCCCAGGTTTGATTCCCGGCTGGGTCACTGTCTGTGCGGAGTCTGCACGTCCTCCCCGTGTGTGCGTGGGTTTCCTCCGGGTGCTCAGGTTTCCTCCCACAGTGCAAAGATGTGCGGGTTAGGTGGATTGGCCATGCTAAATTGCCCGTAGTGTCCTAAAAAGTAAGGTTAAGGGGTGGGGGGTTGTTGGGTTACGGGTATAGGGTGGATGCGTGGGTTTGAGTGGGGTGATTATGGCTCGGCACAACATCGAGGGCCGAAGGGCCTGTTCTGTGCTGTACTGTTCTATGTTCTATAATCCACTTTACCGACGCAGTCTTAGATTACGGAAAGAAGGCATGGAACCCGGGGAGAATGAGGATCCAGCAGAGGGCAGCAGAGCAGAGGTACTGATCAGCTGTTCTGGGGAAATTTGCATACGTGCAGTGCGGTCAGCCTAACTTAAAGGTGTACCTGCGAAGAAGACCTGAGGGGTTTGAGTGAAGGGAACGATCCAGCAGAGGGCAGCAGAGCAGAGCTACTGATCAGCTGTTCTGGGGAAATTTGAATACGTGCAGTGCGGTCAGCCTAATTTGAAGTTGTACCTGCGAAGAAGACCCGAGGATTTTGAGTGAAGGGAAGTATTCAGCAGAGGGCAGAAGAGCAGAGGTACTGATCAGCTGTTCTGGGGAAATTTGCATACGTGCAGTGCGGTCAGCCTAATTTAAAGGTGTACCTGCGAAGAAGACCCGAGGAGTTTGAGTGAAGGGAAGTATCCAGCAGAGGGCAGCAGAGCAGAGCTACTGATCAGCTGTACTGGGGAAATTTGCATACGTGCAGTTCGGTCAGCCTAATTTGAAGGTGTACCTGCGAAGAAGACCCGAGGAGTTTGAGTGAAGGGAACCATCCAGCAGAGGGCAGCAGAGCAGAGCTACTGATCATCTGTTATGGGGAAATTTGCATACGTGCAGTGCGGTCAGCCTACTTTGAAGGTGTACCTGCGAAGAAGACCCGAGGAGTTTGAGTGAAGGGAAGTATCCAGCAGAGGGCAGCAGAGCTGAGGTACTGATCAGCTGTTCTGGGGAAATTTGCATACGTGCAGTGCGGTCAGCCTAATTTGAAGGTGTACCTGCGAAGAAGACCCGAGGAGTTTGAGTGAAGGGAAGCATCCAGCAGAGGGCAGCAGAGCACAGCTACTGATCAGCTGTTCTGGGGAAATTTGCATACGTGCAGTGCGGTCAGTCTAATTTGAAGGTGTACCTGCGAAGAAGACCCGAGGAGTTTGAGTGAAGGGAAGTATCCAGCAGAGGGCAGCAGAGCAGAGGTACTGATCAGCTGTTCTGGGGAAATTTGCATACGTGCAGTGCGGTCAGCCTAATATGAAGGTGTACCTGCGAAGAAGACTAGAGGAGTTTGAGTGAAGGGAAGCATCCAGCAGAGCAGAGCTACTGATCAGCTGTTCTGGGGAAATTTGCATACGTGGAGTGCGGTCAGCCTAATTTGAAGTTGTACCTGCGAAGAAGACCCGAGGAGTTTGAGTGAAGGGAAACATCCCGCAGAGGGCAGCAGAGCAGAGCAACTGATCAGCTGTTCTGGGGAAATTTGCATACGTGCAGTGCGGTCAACCTAATTTGAAGGTGTGCCTGCGAAGAAGACCAGAGGAGTTTGAGTGAAGGGAAGCATCCAGCAGAGTAGAGCTGCTGTTCTGGGGAAATTTGCATACGTGCAGCGCGGTCAGCCTAATTTGAAGGTGTACCTGCGAAGAAGACCAGAGGAGTTTGAGTGAAGGGAAGCATCCAGCAGAGGGCAGCAGAGCAGAGCTACTGATCAGCTGTTCTGGGGAAATTTGCATACGTGCAGTGCGGTCAGCCTAATTTGAAGGTGTACCTGCGAAGAAGACCAAAGGCGTTTGAGTGAAGGGAAGCATCCAGCAGAGGGCAGCAGAGCAGAGCTACTGATCAGCTGTTCTGGGGCAATTTGCATACGTGCAGTGCGATCAGCCGAATTTGAAGGTGGTTTGTGGAGGGGCTGTTGTTTCGTGACAATTAAATCCGAAACACTTCATTAGTGTTTCTCACCATGCCTCCTCCACTAACGGTTGTTGGGAAGCGGGAGCAGGGGCCTTTCGTGAAGGTGAGTGAGTGCCTTTAAATTTACTTACCTTTCAGCGGGAGCAGGATTTGAGGAAATATCAGGTAAGCTCTTCCTTTCTTTTTCTTTTATTTTTCTTGTTTTTTTTTTAATCTAGAGGTGAAGGCAGTACAACGTTCCTCCTGCAGAATATTTGAGGTGAGGGACGCCATCAGTGTCCCTGCTGATTTCATCTGTGGGAAGTGCACCCAACTCCAGCTCCTCAAAAACCGTGTGAGGGACCTGGAGCTTGAGCTGGCTGAACTTCGGATCATTCGGGAGGCAGAGGTGGTCATCGATAGGAGCTTCAGGGAAGTAGTTACACCAAAGACTGGAGATAGATGGGTAACTGTAAGAGGGACTGGGAAGAAGCCGTCAGTGCAGGGTCCCCCTGCGGTCGTTCCCCTGAGTAACAAGTATACCGTTTTGGATACTTGTGGGGGGGACGACTTACCAGGGATAAGCCATGGGGTACGGGCCTCTGGCGCGGAGTCTGTCCCTGTTGCTCAAAAGGGAAGGGGGAAAGGAGTAGAACATTAGTAATTGGGGACACAATAGTCAGGGGCACAGATAGGAGATTTTGTGGGAGCGAGAGAGACTCACGTTTGGTATGTTGCCTCCCAGGTGCAAGGGTACGTGATGTCTCGGATCGTGTTTTCAGAGTCCTTAAGGGGGAGGGGGAGCAGCCCCAAGTCGTAGTCCACATTGGCACTAACGACATAGGTAGGAAAGGGGACAAGGATGTCAGGCAGGCCATTAGGGGGCTAGGATGGAAGCTCAGAGCGAGAACAAACAAAGTTGTTATCTCTGGGTTGTTGCCCGTGCCACGTGATAGTGAGACGAGGAATATGGAGAGAGAGCAATTGAACACGTGACTACAGGGATGGTGCATGCGGGAGGGATTCAGATTTCTGGATAACTGGGGCTCTTTCTGGGGAAGGTGGGACCTCTATAGACAGGATGGTCTACATCTGAACCTGAGGGGCACCAATATCATGGGGGGAGATTTGTTAGTGCTCTTTGGGGGGGTTTAAACTAATTCAGCAGGGGCATGGGAACCTGGATTATAGTTTTGGGGTACGGGAGATTGAGAGTATAGAGGTCAGGAGCACAGATTTGACTTCGCAGGAGGGTGCCAGTGTTCAGGTAGGTGGTTTGAAGTGTGTCTACTTCAATGCCAGGAGTATACGAAATAAGGTAGGGGAACTGGCAGCATGGGTTGGTACCTAGGACTTCGATGTTGTGGCCATTTCAGAGACATGGATAGAGCAGGGACAGGAATGGTTGTTGCAGTTTCCGGGGTTTAGGTGTTTTAGTAAGCTCAGAGAAGGGGGCAAAAGAGGGGGAGGTGTGGCGCTGCTAGTCAAGGACAGTATTACGGTGGCGGAAAGGATGCTAGATGGAGACTCTTCTTCCGAGGTAGTATGGGCTGAGGTTAGAAACAGGAAAGGAGAGGTCACCCTGTTGGGAGTTTTCTATAGGCCACCTAATAGTTCTAGGGATGTAGAGGAAAGGATGGCGAAGATGATTCTGGAAAAGAGCGAAAGTAACAGTGTAGTTGTTATGGGAGACTTTATCTTTCCAAATATTGACTGGAAAAGATATAGTTCGAGTACATTAGATGGGTCGTTCTTTGTACAATGTGTGCAGGAGGGCTTCCTGACACAATATGTTGACAGGCCAACAAGAGGCGAGGCCACATTGGATTTGGTTTTGGGTAATGAACCAGGCCAGGTGATAGATCTAGAGTTGGTGAGCACTTTGGAAAGAGTGACCACAATTCGGTGACCTTTACATTAGTGCTCGAAAGGGATATGTATACCCCGCAGGGCAAGAGTTATAGCTGGGGCAAGGGCAATTATGATGCCATTAGACATGACTTAGGATGTGTAGGTTGGAGAAGTAGGCTGCAAGGGTTGGGCACACTGGATATGTGGAGCTTGTTCAAGGAACAGCTATTGCATGTTCTTGATAAGTACGTACCAGTCAGGCAGGGAGGAACGGTTAGAGCGAGGGAACCGTGGTTTACCAAATAAGTGGAAGCTCTTGTTAAGAGCAAGAAGGAGGCCTATGTGAAGATGAGGCGTGAAGTTTCAGTTGGGGCGCTTGATAGTTACAAGGAAGCGAGGAAGGATCTAAAGAGAGAGCTAAGACGAGCAAGGAGGGGACATGAGAAGTCTTTCGCAGGTAGGATCAAAGAAATCCCAAAAGCTTTCTATAGGTATGTCAAGGAATAAAAGAATGACTAGGGTAAGAGTAGGGCCAGTCAAGGACAGTGGTGGGAAGTTGTGTGTGGAGGCTGAGGAGATAAGCGAGATAGTAAATGAATAATTTTCGTCAGTATTCACTCAGGAAAAAGATAATGTTGTGGAGGAGAATGCTGAGACCCAGGCTATTAGAATAGATGGCATTGAGGTGCGTAGGGAAGAAGTGTTGGCAATTCTGGACAAGGTGAAAATAGATAAGTCCCCGGGGCCTGATGGGATTTATCCTAGGATTCTCTGGGAAGCCAGGGAAGAGATTGTTGAGCCTTTGGCTTTGATTTTTATGTCATCATTGGCGACAGGAATAGTGCCAGAGGATTGGATGGTAGCAAATGTGGTCCCTTTGTTCAAGAAGGGGAGTAGAGATAACCCCGGTAACTATAGGCCGGTGAGCCTCACGTCTGTTGTGGGCAAAGTCTTGGAGAGGATTATAATCATCTAGATAGGAATAATATGATTAGGGATAGTCAGCATGGTTTTGTGAAGTGTAGGTCATGCCTCACAAACCTTATCGAGTTCTTTGAGAAGGTGACTGAACTGGTAGACGAGGGTAGAGCAGTTGATGTGGTGTATATGGATTTCAGTAAAGCGTTTGATAAGGTTCCCCACGGTCGGCTATTGCATAAAAGACGGAGGCTGGGGATCGAGTGTGATTTAGAGATGTGGATCAGAAATTGGCTAGTTGAAAGAAGACAGAGGGTGGTGGTTGATGGGAAATGTTCAGAATGGAGTTCAGTTACGAGTGGCGCACCACAAGGATCTGTTCTGGTGCCGTTGCTGTTTGTCATTTTTATAAATGACCTAGAGGAGGGCACAGAAGGTTGGGTGAGTAAATTTGTAGACAACACTAAAGTCGGTGGAGTTGTAGACAGTGTGGAAGGATGTTGCAGGTTACAGAGGGACATAGATAAGCTGCTGAGCTGGGCTGAGAGGTGGCAAATGGAGTTTGATGTAGAGAAGTGTGAGGTGATTCACTTTGGAAAGAAAAACAGGAATGCGGAATATTTGGCTAATGGTAAAATTCTTGGCAGTGTGGATGAGCAGAGGGATCTCGGTGTCCATGTACATAGATCCCTGAAAGTTGCCACCCAGGTTGATAGGGTTTTGAAGAAGGCCTATTGTGTGTTGGCCTTTATTGGTAGAGGGATTGAGTTCCGGAGCCATGAGGTCATGTTACAGCTGTACAAAACTCTGGTACTTCCGCATTTGGAGTATTGCGCACAGTTCTGGTCGCCTCATTATAGGAAGGACGTGGAAGCTTTGGAACGGGTGCAGAGGAGATTTACCAGGATGTTGCCTGGTATGGAGGGAAAATCTTATGAGGAAAGGCTGATGGACTTGAGGTTGTTCTCGTTAGAGAGAAGAAGGCTAAGAAGTGAATTAATAGAGGCATACAAAATGATCAGAGGGTTAGATTGGGTGGACAGTGAGAGCCTTCTCCCGCGGATGGAGGTGGCTAGCACGAGGGGACATAGCCTTAAATTGAGGGGTAACAGATATAGGACAGACGTCAGAGGTAGGTTTTTTACGCAAAGAGTGGTGAGGCCGTGGAATGCCCTACCTGCAACAGTAGTGACCTCGCCAACATTGAGGGCATTTAAAAGTTTATTGGTTAAGCATATGGATGATAATGGCATAGTGTAGGTTAGATGGCCTTTAGTTTTTGACTTCCCATGTCGGTGGAACATCGTGGGCCGAAGGACCTGTACTGCGCTGTATCGTTCTATGTTCTATGTTCTATGTACGTTCCATCTCTGTTTTCCTCTCTCTCGACAAGAGCCATAATTTTCAACACGATGTCAACTTACTGCTTTATCTGCCTGTTTGTCTACCTAAGGCTAGACATTTTTGTTAATCCTGTAAACGCTGGGTTCTAGCCGTTCACTAATTGTCTATATGGGTATTTATATATCCCAATCCACGACACTCATCCCGTCACTCTTGTCCTAATACGAGTTTACAGTGACGTGGATTTATCTTCCATTGTTAAAATTTCTCCACATGTGCCCTTTCAAACAGCTTCAGTATCTCCGCATTGAGGAAAAACTGCAATTGCATTTACTTTTGATACATATACGTTCCTGCCAACTTCCAGAACATTATTGAATTCAAGCATTCAAAGCTGCACTAAGTCTTCCTTCCTTAAATGCTGGATCGCTCATTGATACCCACACTCAATGAACAACCGTTCAGAAATTGCCTTTGCCAGTATTATGATTATATTTACGGAAAGCATCTCAAGTCGAGACAGAGATGGGGATTTTAGCTGGCCTTGTGAGCAGGGGACAGATCATAATGTATCGCCATACCAAACATATGATCGACGTTTATTAAAGGTATTTGCGAGGTATTTATTCCTCTCTTTCACTCTCTCTCATTCTGTCTCAACTTTCCTCTGACACGCAGAGGGCGAAAATAACCTCACTCTCGAAGAGCATATGAACGTACTTTACAGTATTTTTTCATAGATGTGTGTCGTCTGTCTTACAGTGTATGCCAGTTCTATGATTTGTTAATATTTTCCAGACTCGGAACCAATTAATTCTCAACGTTATTCTTTTTGACCTTCCTAAAATGACATTTGGCAACGAACGCTATTTGGGCTGCATATAAGTGTTCCAAATGTTGTCTTAACTTCATAAATTACCGGCTTGTTTAAAGGCTTCTCTAAATGTGTAAGCACTTCATCCACTCATTTTTAAAAGTGAGGCACATTTTTCACGCGGTTGGTCTGAATTCTGGGCATGCATTACCAATCTAGTTAATGTCAATACAGTGCAGTGAAATGCATCCACAAATGAAACATGCATCTACCTATACACACACACGCATATATATATAGATACATACTTATGCCTATACATTTTCCCAATCCACAAATATCAGTGCACATAACCCGAAGCATGTATTCTCATCAGTCCATGCTGAACCTTATATTATCTACTCCTTGATGGACCCACACTCTCCCTGTCAGTTTCTGTTTACGTGCCGTCCTCCTTCCATGCTGTCCAGATATTTCAATATTCATTCTGTCTTTCAGTAAGGAAAATAAGTCAGTTCCGAAAGTCATCCCCTCGCGATTTCGAAATATTTATCCATCTTTTTTTTTCTTTATTGATTTAATTCACCTTTCATTTAGTTTGTCTTTGATTTCGTATTTTTCATTGCATTCAATTCATGAATATACTGTCAACGTATCATATCCGGTTACCCATTAATGTCTGGATTCAGACAACCAATTCATTCTTTCGCTCGCTGTCGCATTGTTATAACTGCACATTGTGGTTATCATAAAGACAATTATTAACAGAACCTGTAAATTTTACATTTAGAATTGACAATTAGTGGTCTCCCTTAATTATATGCTCATGCACAAAGGCAGGGAGATAGTAATTCCAGCAAGAACAGTTTGTACAATTACACATGCTTTACCAATTTAGCACATGGTAATTTAGAGGTGTCTCTGCATTACCTTCTTGGCACTTTGCGACAACTGTGAAACATAAGAGGAAATTGGTACAAATTCAGAGCACAATCAAATTCGCTGTTCGCAACAATTATCATTCAATGGCAGCAAAGTGAATTTTAGGAATCAGGGTTGACTACATACATAGCAACCTCTGAAAAATACATAATGCGGCAACACATTTTGAACGAGAAGCATGATGAATGCAGCCTCATGGAAGTTCATTATTATATATCAAATTTATCTCAAGGCTGTAAATGGTTATCAGGAGGCAAGTGCAAAAAGACACCCGTTTCATCACGCTCGTCGTTTGGGATGCAATCATTATAGAATACCCACAGCGGGATTTCCACATCGCAGCACCGTCGCTTACCTCAGAAACCGACCAGACTCAACACCAAATCGTATGAAAAACGTACTCCTCCCAACTAAAACACATGTTTCCATTACCTCGCACTCACTCACCCAGTCGGCTGAGCTCATCCATTACTCCGCACCAAGAGTTCGTTTCGCCCTGGTCCGGTCACCATTCCACATTATCGCACATAACCAACCATTAATACCCAGACACTCCCCCAACGGTCCACACGGGAATCAAGGGCCATGAAGTGCCACTGAGAACGGAACAGCAGAGAGAGTTCCCATATCCTGGCCCCGAAATCAAACATTAGCCGATGCCGGTCTCTGCACACTGATAGCAGAATGGGACATGAACGTTATCCTCCGTGAAGGCATTTTATGCGCTACAAATGGGGCGTGGCGCCAGTCGTTCTGTTTTCCTTACACTGCGAACACTGGAGTCAGGGGCCATGTGTTGTTAGAATTTCCAAGGCCTTCTTCAGCATCTTAGGGTCTTAATGCTATTACGTACTTTAGAACAGGAAATTCGGCACTGAGTGATAATCGGTCGCTGATTGTCACGCCCAGGAAGGTCTGCATTAGGTAGATCCCAAATAATATTGCCCAAACATTGGAAGCAAACAGCACATTTGAGAAGGCGGAAGAAAGTTTGAGAAGCAATATGTGCTTTTTGAATTCCCATTATTAGGCGGGAAGCACAGACCCATACGGAAGCCTGATAGCGAAGGCATTAGCTATGAGCAGAGTTTGAATAAACTTGATTTGTTCTCACTGGAACGGAGGAGGGTAATTAGGTGGACCAGTGAAGCACAGAGGAGTTTGGATCAGTTTAAAACAGTTGTAGCAAAATCCGGGCCAGTAGAGGAGAGACATGAAGAGGACGATTTGAGCATTAAAGTTGGTCTATACGCTAATGGATATGGTCGGGTGTTTGATAATCATAGTACTCAGACACCTATGAAAAATTGACAGGAAATTGGGCAAGGGCTGAATAAAAGTTTTCGGAAATCGCAAAATGTCTGGCAGCTATAACAAAAAGGATAGTAGAGATTGAACATTGATCAGCCGGGAAGAACATTTATTGCCCAACTGAATTTTTAGAATTTACAGAGTTGACCAAGAGGCAGGGTTGCCAGCAAGGCGCTAGTACAGCTCGATGGGAAAGATGGAAAAACATTCTTTTAGATCCTGCCTTAATGTTTATTCATAACATTAAAAAGAGACAGAAACTTGATACATCAGTTAGCAGATCAGAGTTGGTAAATGCTTGGGTGTTATATACGGATGGTAGTAAAGATCAGGAGGACGAAAAACAAGACAGATGGACATCCAGTTTAAAAATTTCAGGAAAGAAAATGGTGGAGAAACAGAGGGTAGCATAAATGCTGAGACACCGATGGAGTGGTGGTCATGACAGTATGCAGGCCCTCTTTTTCCAAGGAGCAGCAACAGTAATTTTTAATTACAGCTGATAAAAGCACGGGGGAAGTTGAATTAGAGAATCGGTTCCCAGTTTAAAATGATTCATTATGAACATAATGAAACATAGTGTCAAAGCTGTGGCACGTTCTGTTGCCCAGTAGTTTGGAAAAGGAGTAATCATATGAAACCTAGGAGAATGACAGATACAGCGTAGTGAGACGATTTGATATTGTATTTAGAACGGCAGAAGTGGGGAAATCCTTCAGCTCAAAGCAACACTGATGATTGACGTTTGTGACCACAAGATAAATTTTGACCATGGGATGGAGTGCTATTGACAAATTGTAATTACTGCAGAGAACATCTAGCTGACGACAAGTGATTGGGAAAGGGTGTGCAAGCTTGTGGAGAAGTGACAAACTTGTGGTATCATTTAGTGAGGGAGTACGCAGTTTATGATGTTGGGATGACCCAGGGACGTAAAATTGGCCTAACAGTGCTTAGAGACTGTACCACTGCAATAATACCGTGCCACAGGGTAGATCATATCCCCCAACCGCTCGGGACAAGAGAAAAAAGAATGTTTCGTTGTGAGTGTCAGCGGATTCCTGCACTTACTAGTATTATGTAATCAGTAGAGCGCGATGCCAGTGGATTGAAACCTGTTATCAGCCTCGATAGGACGGATGATGAAGTTAAAATGTCATGTTCAGGACTTGGTTTCATAAATATCCTGTTACGATCAGAATTAAAAACATTGAATTAAATGCAGTAACAATATCCTAAATGTATCAGGGAACGTTTTGACAATATTGAATCAATGAGTTAGCAAAAGAGGAATGGTGGCAATGGAAATCCGCAAGTCCTGGAGAGGGTACTTCTGAAATATCCGAGCAAGAACAGGAAGATGCAAATCAAGAAATAGGGCCCTCTCCGCCTTTGACCTGTTTATTTGGTTTTAAGATGAAGCAACAATAATACAGATGAAGAACCTAAACAACACTCCGGAGAAGAATGTTTCAGACAGTATGGGGGAAACAAATGATATAATTGGCTACATATTGGAGGGAATTAAATAATAGAGCCTGGAAGAAAAACCTTACGGGTTAGAAACACATCAAAACATCAAATTATTACAGGTGTGGAGATGCCGGAAAAAATATTGCTGAATAGTGAAACCTCCGGTCAGACATCTCGGACCGTGCGTTAGCTCATGGATGATCTATGGTATTCATGAGGTGTGTATCACACGGTGGAGTTATTAAGGGTCTCGACAGACAGCAGCGACTGACGAGGAACCCCGCATTTTGATTGACAATAGATTAAGACTCTTCGCAGCTTGATGCCAGGAGAGGAAATTTATAACCAATGCAGGAACCAATAAGGCATTGGAGAGTGTAACAGTTATTGCAGACGAAATGTCCTGTAAGTTGTTAGGGACAGTTATGTATGGATTCAATTGGTTTGTAACCACAAACGTTAACTGTATTAAATGTGCGAGTAGTGTTATTGTAAAGTTTTAAAAGAACAGACAGTGGAACAAATAATGGCAAGTCTACACTTCGTGCTGCAAATAAAATGATAACGGACGAAAGTGGTTTGAAGAAAACGGAATCTTTGTATCTAGCCAGCCAGGGCAGGCAATTTACATGGTTCAACACAATGTTCGACGTTAGTGCAAGGACGTCAGGAATAGAAACAGGATCGGTTGAAGCTCCTGCAATTAATAAAGCAAGATAATCAGTGGATAGTAGATGATATCATAATTTACCATTCCAATGAGAAACGGAAAGTACTTCCTACAAAAAAAACAGCGAGGGATAAAAGACGTCTTGGTCGCTGTTGGCCTGAATTTTGTATTGTTTCTAAGGCACCTGAGGAAGCTTCTACGGTGCTGCTACCCAAAGGTACTCTGATCCCTAAAGGGCAGCAGGGTTGCATGGTGGTTAGCATACATGCTTCACAGCTCCAGGGTCACAGGTTCTATTCCCGGCTGGCTCACTGTCTGTGTGGAGTCTGCACGTCCTCCCACTGTGTTCGTGGGTTTCCTCCGGGTGCTCCGGTTTCCTCCCACAGTCCAAAGATGTGCGGGTTAGGTGGATTGGCCATGCTAAATTGCCCGTAGTGTCCTAATAGAAGTAAGGTTAAGGGGCGGGTTGTTGGGTTACGGGTATAGGGTGGATACGTGGGTTTGAGTAGGGTGATTATGGCTCGGCACAACATTGAGGGCCGAAGGGCCTGTTCTGTGCTGTACTGTTCTATGTTCTATGTTCTATGATCCCTTGGAGGGAGTGGAACACACGGACATAGCAATTGTTTTACCTTACTGAGAGGGTACAGCTATGGTTCATGGTGATTGGACTTGAAGAAAGAACAATAAAAAGGGTCTACCGACACTGGTCTGCGAGATGGATGAATTTACAATTGATTTCCGTGCACAGTTTGAACATCATGATATGTACACACGAATGACAAGGATCAGGGATAGCTGCTAGTCCGTAAAACTATAAGAGGATATAAACCCTAAAGCGGCATTCAGCTCAGAGTCAGCTCTCAGAGCTTGGTCATGCGGTTTTATCCTGATGCATGGATTGATAATACTTGTCATTATAATTGTATACTGTATAATCATTGGATGCCTTAATGTTTGTTGTAAGCTGGCTATGGCTCGGATGATGCCGAAAGACTCTGCCCATCGCCACTCACGAAGATGACATCCCGTTACTGGTGACCACTATAACACAAGGAAAACGGACGGAGAGCCAGTGGCTGTAAAATGAGTTGAGGTGTTTATGTACTGAATACCAGTTCAGTTAATTTCTGATAACGGGCCTCGTTTTGTTGGACAGATTAACAAGCAATTCTGCTGCCAGTTGGACATACGTCAGCAGTTCCACTGTGCGTTCTGGCCACAGACGACCGGCTTGGTTGAGAGACACAATCAGACCTTCGAAACCAAATTTGTCAAATTACGAGCGGACACGGTTAACGTGGCTTACTTTGTCAAAGCGTCACCTCTTAAGACCATAAGACCATAAGACATAGGAGTGGAAGTAAGGCCATTCGGCCCATCGAGTCCACTCCACCATTCAATCATGGTTGATTTCAACTCCATTTACCCGCTCTCTCCCCATAGCCCTTAATTCCTCGAGAAATCAAGAATTTATCAATTTCTGTCTTAAAGACACTCAATGTCCCGGCCTCCACCGCCCTCTGTGGCAATGAATTCCACAGACCTACCACTCTCTGGCTGAAGAAATTTCTCCTCATCTCTGTTCTAAAGTGACTCCCTTTTATTCTAAGGCTGTGCCCCCGCGTCCTAGTCTCCCCTGCTAATGGAAACAACTTCCCTACGTCCATCCTATCCAAGCCATTCATTATCTTGTACGTTTCTATTAGATCTTCCTTCAACCTCCTAAACTCCAATGAATATAATCCCACTATCCTCAGACGTTCATCGTATGTTAGGCCTACCATTCCTGGGATCATCCGTGTGAATCTCCGCTGGACCCGCTCCAGTGCCAGTATGTCCTTCCTGAGGTATGGGGCCCAAAATTGCTCACAGTATTCTAAATGGGGCCTAAGTAGTGCTTTATAAAGCCTCAGAAGTACATCCCTGCTTTTATATTCCAAGCCTCTTGAGATAAATGACAACATTACATTTGCTTTCTTAATTACGGACTCAACCTGCAAGTTTACCTTTAGAGAATCCTGGACTAGGACTCCCAAGTCCCTTTGCACTTTAGCATTATGAATTTTGTCACCGTTTAGAAAATAGTCCATGCCTCTATTCTTTTTTCCAAAGTGCAAGACCTCGCACTTGCCCACGTTGAATTTCATCAGCCACTTCTTGGACCATTCTCCTAAACTGTCTAAATCTTTCTGCAGCCTCCCCACCTCCTCAATACTACCTGCCCCTCCACCTATCTTTGTATCATCGGCAAACTTGGCCAGAATGCCCCCAGTCCCGTCATCTAGATCGTTAATATATAAAGAGAACAGCTGTGGCCCCAACACTGAACCCTGCGGGACACCACTTGTCACTGGTTGCCATTCCGAAAAAGAACCTTTTATCCCAACTCTCTGCCTTCTGTCTGACAGCCAATCGTCAATCCATGTTAGTACCTTGCCTCGAATACCATGGGCCCTTATTTTACTCAGCAGTCTCCCGTGAGGCACCTTGTCAAAGGCCTTTTGGAAGTCAAGATAGATAACATCCATTGGCTCTCCTTGGTCTAACCTATTTGTTATCTCTTCAAAGAACTCTAACAGGTTTGTCAGGCACGACCTCCCCTTACTAAATCCATGCTGACTTGTCCTAATCCGACCCTGCACTTCCAAGAATTTAGAAATCGCATCCTTAACGATGGATTCTAGAATTTTGCCAACAACCGAGGTTAGGCTAATTGGCCTATAATTTTCCATCTTTTTTCTTGTTCCCTTCTTGAACAGGGGGGTTACAACAGCGATTTTCCAATCCTCTGGGACTTTCCCTGATTCCAGTGACTTTTGAAAGATCATAACTAACGCCTCCACTATTTCTTCAGCTATCTCCTTTAGAACTCTAGGATGTAGCCCATCTGGGCCCGGAGATTTATCAATTTTCAGACCTTTTAGTTTCTCTAGCACCTTCTCCTTTGTGATGGCAACCATATTCAACTCTGCCCCCTGACTTTCCTGAATTGTTGGGATATTACTCATGTCTTCTACCGTGAAGACTGACGCAAAGTACTTATTAAGTTCCTCAGCTATTTCCTTGTCTCCCATCACTAGATTACCAGCGTCATTTTGGAGCGGCCCAATGTCTACTTTTGCCTCCCGTTTGTTTTTAATGTATTTAAAGAAACTTTTACTATCATTCCTAATGTTACTGGCTAGCCTACCTTCATATTTGATCCTCTCCTTCCTTATTTCTCTCTTTGTTATCCTCTGTTTGTTTTTGTAGCCTTCCCAATCTTCTGACTTCCCACTACTCTTTGCCACATTATAGGCTCTCTCTTTTGCCTTGATGCATTCCCTGACTTCCTTTGTCAGCCATGGCTGCCTAATCCTCCCTCTGATAACCTTTCTTTTCTTTGGGATGAACCTCTGCACTGTGTCCTCAATTACTCCCAGAAACTCCTGCCATTGCTGTTCTACTGTCTTTCCCACTAGGCTCTGCTTCCAGTCGATTTTCGTCAGTTCCTCCCTCATGCGCCTGTAATTACCTTTATTTAACTGTAAAACCTTTACATCTGATTCTACCTTCTTTCTTTCAAATTGCAGACTGAATTCTACCATATTATGATCACTGCTTCCTAAGTGTTCCCTTACTTTAAGGTCTTTTATCAATTCTGGCTCATTACATAACACTAAGTCCAGAATAGCCTGTTCCCTCGTGGGCTCCATCACAAGCTGTTCCAAAAAGCCATCCTGTAAACATTCAATGAATTCCCTTTCTTTGGGTCCACTGGCAACATTATTTATCCAGTCCACCTGCATATTGAAGTCCCCCATGATCACTGTGACCTTGCCTTTCTGACATGCCCTTTCTATTTCGTGGTGCATTTTGTGCCCCTGGTCCTGACCACTGTCAGGAGGCCTGTACATAACTCCCATTATGGTTTTTTTGCCTTTGTGGTTCCTCAACTCTACCCACACAGACTCCACATCGTCTGACCCTATGTCGTTTAGTGCTATTGATTTAATTTCATTTCTAATTAACAAGGCAACCCCGCCCCCTCTACCCACCTCTCTGTCTTTTCGATAGGTTGTAAATCCCTGGATGTTTAACTGCCAGTCCTGAACCCCCTGCAACCACGTCTCTGTGATGCTTACCACATCATACCTGCCAGTCACAATCTGGGCCACAAGCACATCTACCTTGTTCCGTACACTGCGGGCATTTAAATATAGCACCTTTAATTCCCTATTGACTGTCCCTTTTTGTTTTCTTAGTGTGGTGGACCTTGGCTTACTGAGCCTTTCCATACACTGTGTCATATTTTGTGAGATGGGGACTATCGTAACCTCTCCTGAGCTCTGTCTTTTCGTGATTTTTTGTAATCCTAAGCAGCTACGCTTCCCACTGATTCCTTCACCTCTTGGTTTCCTGACTTTCCCTTCCCCCCCCCCCAATCTCCAGTTTAAAGTCCTATTGACCACCCTATTTACTCTTTTCGCCAGAACACTGGTCCCAGCTCGGTTCAGGTGGAGACCATCCCAACGGTATAGGTCCCCCCTGTCCCAAAACTGATGCCAGTGTCCCATGAAATGGAACCCCTCTTTCCCACACCACTCTTTCAGCCACGTGTTAACTTCCCTTATTCTTGCCTCCCTATGCCAATTTGCACGTGGCTCGGGCAGTAATCCGGAGATTATGACCCTTGAGGACCTGTTTTTTAATTTGAATCCTAACTCTTTATAATCTCTAAACAGGTCCTCTTTCCTAGACTTGCCTAAGTTGTTGGTACCGACATGGACCACAACAACTGGATCCTCCCCCTCCCTCTCCAATATCCTTTCAAGCCGGTCAGAGATGTCCCGCACCCTAGCACCGGGCAGACAACATACCATGCGGGACCCTCGATACTGCTCACAAAGGATACTATCTATCCCTCTGATAATAGAATCCCCTACAACTACAACTTGCCTATTTACTTCCTCCCCTTGAATGGCCTGCTGAACCATGGTGCCTTGGTCAGCTGACTCATCCTTCCTGCAGCCCTGTTCGCCATCCACACAGGGAGCAAGTGCCACGTACCTGTTGGACAGGGTCAAGGGCTGAGGCTCCTGAGTTCCTGACTGCTGGTTCCCTTTACCTGCCTGACTTGCAGTCACACCCTGCTGTCCCTGGCCACTGGCAGGATTTAAACTATTTACTCTGACAGGTGTGACTGCCTCCTGAAACAAAGTGTCCAGGTGAGCCTCCCCCTCCCGGATGTGCCTCAGTGTGTGAAGCTCAGACTCCAGCTCATCAACTCTGAGCCGGAGGTCTTCGAGCAGCCAACACTTACTGCAGATGTGGTCGCTGCAGCTCGCAATGGGATCTGCCAGCTCCCACATCAAGCAGCTTAAGCACATCACCTGACCAGCCATCTCTAATTAATTAATTAGTTTAATTTAAGTTTACGAGTTTTAAATTTGGGGCAGATTGGTTACCAACCAATCAGATCACAGCTTCACTCTGACGTCACTTTTGAAAAAAAAAAAGTGGAAAACAGGAAGTTACCGTTAGGTCTGTATACTCACCCAGAGACTGCTCCTCCTCCTCTGAATGGCTCCCGAATCTAGGCCTCGATCCCCAGGTTAAAGTGAGTTTTTATACTCACCCAGATATTGCTCCTCCTCCTCTGAACGGCTCCCGAAACTAGGCCTCGATCCCCGGTTAAAGTGAGTCACTCGAGAACAGCCCCTTCACAAACCACCTTCAACTTACGCTGACCGCAATGCACGTATGCAAATGTCCCCGGAACAGCCAATCAGAAGCTCTGCTCTGCTGCCCTCTGCTGGATGCTTGACTTCCGTCGAACTCCTCGGGTCACTGATGCAGGTGCACCTTCAACTTACGCTGACCGCACTGCACGTATGCAAATGTCCCCAGAACAGCCAATCAGAAGCTCTGCTCTGCTGCCCTTTGCTGGATACTTGACTTCCGTCGAACTCCTCGGGTCACTGATGCAGGTGCACCTTCAACCTTACGCTGACCGCACTGCACGTATGCAAATGTCCCGGAACAGCCAATCAGAAGCTCTGCTCTGCTGCCCTCTGCTGGATGCTTGACTTCCGTCGAACTCCTCGGGTCACTGATGCAGGTGCACCTTCAACTTACGCTGACCGCACTGCACGTATGCAAATGTCCCCGGAACAGCCAATCCGAAGCTCTGCTCTGCTGCCCTCTGCTGGATGCTTGACTTCCGTCGAACTCCTCGGGTCACTGATGCAGGTGCACCTTCAACTTACGCTGACCGCACTGCACGTATGCAAATGTCCCCGGAACAGCCAATCAGAAGCTCTGCTCTGCTGCCCTCTGCTGGATGCTTGACTTCCGTCGAACTCCTCGGGTCACTGATGCAGGTGCACCTTCAACTTACGCTGACCGCACTGCACGTATGCAAATGTCCCCGGAACAGCCAATCAGAAGCTCTGCTCTGCTGCCCTCTGCTGGATGCTTGACTTCCGTCGAACTCCTCGGGTCACTGATGCAGGTGCACCTTCAACTTACGCTGACCGCACTGCGCGTATGCAAATGTCCCCGGAACAGCCAATCAGAAGCTCTGCTCTGCTGCCCTCTGCTGGATGCTTGACTTCCGTCGAACTCCTCGGGTCACTGATGCAGGTGCACCTTCAAATTACGCTGACCGCACTGCGCGTATGCAAATGTCCCCGGAACAGCCAATCAGAAGCTCTGCTCTGCTGCCCTCTGCTGGATGCTTGACTTCCGTCGAACTCCTCGGGTCACTGATGCAGGTGCACCTTCAACTTACGCTGACCGCACTGCGCGTATGCAAATGTCCCCGAAACAGCCAATCATAAGCTCTGCTCTGCTGCCCTCTGCTGGATGCTTGACTTCCGTCGAACTCCTCGGATCACTGATGCAGGTGCACCTTCAACTTACGCTGACCGCACTGCACGTATGCAAATGTCCCCGGAACAGCCAATCAGAAGCTCTGCTCTGCTGCCCTCTGCTGGATGCTTGACTTCCGTCGAATTCCTCGGGTCACTGATGCAGGTGCACCTTCAACTTACGCTGACCGCACTGCACGTATGCAAATGTCCCCGGAACAGCCAATCAGAAGCTCTGCTCTGCTGCCCTCTGCTGGATGCTTGACTTCCGTCGAATTCCTCGGGTCACTGATGCAGGTGCACCTTCAACTTACGCTGACCGCACTGCGCGTATGCAAATGTCCCCGAAACAGCCAATCAGAAGCTCTGCTCTGCTGCCCTCTGCTGGATGCTTGACTTCCGTCGAACTCCTCGGATCACTGATGCAGGTGCACATTCAACTTACGCTGACCGCACTGCACGTATGCAAATATCCCCGGAACAGCCAATCAGAAGCTCTGCTCTGCTGAACTCTGCTGGATGCTTGACTTCCGTCGAACTCCTCGGGTCACTGATGCAGGTGCACCTTCAACTTACGCTGACCGCACTGCACGTATGCAAATGTCCCCGGAACAGCCAATCAGAAGCTCTGCTCTGCTGCCCTCTGCTGGATGCTTGACTTCCGTCGAACTCCTCGGGTCACTGATGCAGGTGCACCTTCAACTTACGCTGACCGCACTGCACGTATGCAAATGTCCCCGGAACAGCCAATCAGAAGCTCTGCTCTGCTGCCCTCTGCTGGATGCTTGTCTTCCGTCGAACTCCTCGGGTCACTGATGCAGGTGCACCTTCAACTTACGCTGACCGCACTGCACGTATGCAAATGTCCCCGGAACAGCCAATCAGAAGCTCTGCTCTGCTGCCCTCTGCTGGATGCTTGACTTCCGTCGAACTCCTCGGGTCACTGATGCAGGTGCACCTTCAGCTTACGCTGACCGCACTGCACGTATGCAAATGTCCCCGGAACAGCCAATCAGAAGCTCTGCTCTGCTGCCCTCTGCTGGATGCTTGACTTCCGTCGAACTCCTCGGGTCACTGATGCAGGTGCACCTTCAACTTACGCTAACCGCACTGCACGTATGCAAATGTCCCCGGAACAGCCAATCAGAAGCTCTGCTCTGCTGCCCTCTGCCAACTGCGGGTCACACCTGCGGGACAGGCCCGACTCTCTCCTGCCGAGATCCTTTATGGCAGGCCCCTTGTAACCCCTGGAACCTGCATGTTCCCAGACTGGTCCAGTTTCACCATATGACTGAAGAAAAGACTATGTTCTAGCCCTCACTGAAGCCCCATGGTAGGGAATTCCATTCTTTAACCACCCTCTGAGTGAGGAAGCTCCTCATTGATTGAGTCCTAAATCTGCTCCACCTAATCTTGAGGCTATGCCCTCTTGTCCTACTTTCACCTACCAGTGGAAACATTATTTCTACTTCTATCTTATCCATTCCCTTCAAAATGTTATATGTTTCTATTAGATCCCCCCTCAACCTTCTGAATTCCAGTGAATATAATCGCAGTCTACTCAGCCTTTCCTCATACGATAACCGCCTCAACTCCTGAATCAGCCTAGTGAACATCCTCTGCACCCCCTCTAGTGCTAGCACATCCTTTCTCAAATGTGGAGACCAAAACTGCACACAGTACTCCAGGTGTGGCCCAACCTTCACCTTGTACAACTGCAACATTACCTCTCTACTTTTAATCTCAATCCCCTTTGCAATGAAGGACAAGATTCAATTTGCCTTCATAAATACTTGTTGCACCTGCAGACCAAACTTCTGTGACGCATGCACAAGTACACCCAGGTCCCTCTGCATAGCAGCATGCTGCAGTTTTTTTACCATTTAAGTTATAATCCGTTATATTGTTTCTCCTACCAAAATTCATGACTTCACACTTATTGACATTATACTCCATCTGCCATACCTTTGCCCACTCACTTAATGTGTCAATGTTCCTCTGTAAGGTTTTACACTGCTCAGCACACTTTGCTCTGCCACACATCTTCGTGTCATCTGCAAACTTGGATACCTTACACGTAGTTCCCATCTCCAAATCGTCTATATAAATTGTAAATAATTGTGGTCCCAACACCGATCACTGAGACACACCACTCGTCACTGATTGCCAGCCAGAATTGCACTCATTTATTCCCACTCTTTGTTTCCTGTTGGACAACCAATCCTATATCCATGCTAGTACTCTACCCTTAAAACCATGCATCCTTATCTCATGCAGCAGCCTCTTGTGCGGTACCTTGTCAAATGCCTTTTGGAAATCTAGGTACACCATATCCACTGGGTCCCCTTTGTCTACATTGCTCGAAATGTCTTCATAGAATTCCAAGAGATTCGTCAAGCATGACCTGCCCTTCATGAATCCATGCTGCGTCCGTTGAATGGGACAATTTCTATCGAGGTGCCCTCCTATCTTTTTCTTGATAATAAACTCAAACATATTCCCCACGAGAGGTTAAGCTAACCGAGCTTTAATTCCCCATCATTTGTCTACTTCCCTTTTCAAACAGTGGCGTCACATTTGCTGTTTGCAAATCCTCTGGGACTGCCAGTGTTCAGCGAATTTTGGAAAATTACCGCCAGTGCATCTGCTATTACTCCAGCCATCTCTTACAGTACCCTGGGATGCATTCCAGCAGCGCAAGGAGGCTTATCTATCCTGACCTCCAATAGCTTGCCCAACACTTGCCCTTTCGTGATAGTAATGGTCTCCAGGTCCTCACCTACCGTCTTCTCTCGGTCAATTGCTGGCATGTTATTAGTGTCCTCCACTGTGAAGACCGATACAAAATATTTGTTCAATGCCTCCGCCATTTCATCCTATCCCATAACTAAAGGACCACTCTCATCCTCTAACGGACTAATGTTTACTTTAGCCACTCTTTTTAGTTTTATACAATTATAAAAACTTTTGCTATCTGTCCTTATATTCTGTGCCAGTTTTTTTCGTGTTCTATCTTTCTTTTCTTTATGGCTCGTTTCGTGGATTTCTGCTGACCTTTAAAGTTTTGCCAATCTTCTAGTTTCCCGCTGATTTTGGCCACTTTGTAAGCCTTCTCTTTCAATTTGACAGCCTCATTTATCTCCTTAGACACCCATGGTAGATTAACTCTTTTCTTACAATTCTTCCTTCTCACTGGAATATACTTTTGTTGAGCACTATGAAAGATTTCTTTGAATGTACTCCGCTGCTCCTCAACTGTCCTACCATAAAATATTTGTTTCTAGTCTACATTAGCGAGGTCCTTCCTCTTTCTATCGTAGTCTCCTTTGTTCAAGCATAGGGCCCTGGTATTGGATTCTATCATCACACTCTCCATCTGTATACTAAATTCAACCATGCTGTGATCATTCCTCACAAGAGGATCCCTAACGATGAGGTCATTAATTATTCCTCCCTCATTACACAGGACCAGATCTAGGATAGCTTGCTCTCTCGTCGCTTCCATTACATATTGTTCCAGAAAACTATCCCGGATACATTCAACGAACTCCTCTTCAAGGCTACCCTGACCGAGCTGATTTGACCAATCTATGTACAGATTAAACTCTCCCATGACAACTGCTGTACCCTTTTCACAGGCATTAGTTATCTCTTCATTTATTGCCTGTCCCAGTGTGATGCTATTATTTGGTGGCCTATAGTCTACGCCTATCAGTGTCTTTTTATTCTTAGAATTTCTAATTTCTACCCAAATGGATTCAACCTCATTCTCCATAGAACCTATATCATCCCTCAATGCTACCCTGATGCCGTCCTTGATTATTAGTGCTACTCCACCTCCCTTACATACCTGTTTATCCCTCCGAAACGTCTGGTACCCCTGGATATTTAACTCCCAGTCGTGACATTCCTGCAAGCATGTCTCCGTAATGGCTATCAAGTCATATTCATTCACGATTATTTGCGCCGTTAATTCATCAACTTTGTTACGAATGCACGAGCATTCAGGTAAAGTGCCTTAATACTGACTTTCTTATCATTATTAGATACATTGGACACCATGAGATGTCCTAAGTTATCCTTCCTTATTGCTTCATTCCTAGTCTGCCTTGAACTTAAACCCACCTGCACACATGCTAACCTGCTGCTTATCCTTCCATTTAACTCCATACTCCCTGTCGCTTTCCCTTCCCCTCGTCTCAGGAGTTTAAAGTTCTACTGACCACCCTATTTATCCTTTTCGCTAGTAAACTGGTTCCAGATCGGTTCAGGTGGAGGCCGTCCCAACGGTACAGATCCCCTCGGTTCCAAACCTGGTGCCAACGCTCCATTAAATGGAATCCCTCTTTCCCACACCAATCCCTTAGCCACGTGTTTATTTCCCTAACTTTATGGCATGGTAAAAAATTGGACTTGGGGAAGGTTGGAGGCACGATGGGTGGGGACCTTCCAAGTTTTCCTTACCACCCCCACTGCAGCTAAAGTGGAGGGGCGGAGTGCATGGTTCCACCTCCACCACTGAAAAATGTCGGCCACTAACCTGTCTCCATTCCCCAGCGCTGTTTTACAGGTGTGAAGCATGACGTGTTGGATGCGGGCTGCGTATACTCTCCTCGGCTTCACCTCACTTGGAGTACTTTTCCGTGAAACAAATGGAGAGGGGAACTCCATTTAAACCTGTAATTTCGACCAACCTACGAGGACATTTCACTTATGCAGGGGTGATGTTCTCCGCTGCCCTATATAGAACAAAGAACATAGAACAGTACAGCACAGAACAGGCCCTTCGGCCCTCAATGTTGTGCCGAGCAATGATCACCCTACTCAAAACCACGTATCCACCCTATACACGTAACACAACAACCCCCCCCCCCCAACCTTACTTTTAAGGGCACTACGGGCAATTTTGCATGGCAAATCCACCTGACCCGCACATCTTTGGACTGTGGGAGGAAACCGGAGCACCCGGAGGAAACTCACGCACACACGGGGACGACGTGCAGACTCCGCACAGACAGTGACCCAGCCGGGAACCGAACCTGGGACCCTGGAGCTGTGAAGCATTTATGCTAACCACCATGCTACCGTGCTGCGAGGGCATTGTATCGACTCATGTAAGGTCATCAAGTTAACGGACAATGAAGGTTTAATGAAACAATGATATGCGTCCCGGCGATGGGAAGGGAACTTTGCATGGATATTGCCCTTTTTTTTGGAGTAAATGTAAGTTTTATTTTGGATGTGATATGACTGTGTGCCATAAAGGTAAAATCAGGCCGTGCGGGGGCGGGGGGGTGGGAAAATGTTGCAGGGGAGAGAGGAGGAATTGAGAGAGGACGGAGTGGGTAAGAAGAGGGGCACAACGAAAACACAGGTTATCAGGAGATACACTTCTGCACTTAGGATCCAGAAGGAGGGGAACCTGGGCAGCATAAACCTCTTCTGCCAAATCTACCACCGCATGGGTCAGGGACGGGTTGTTTGCGACCCGGACACCGCAGCGGTATTTATGTTATTTTCAGTTTCACAGCTTTGGGGAACACCCCGAAAGGTGGTTCACTCTCAGAGTTCCGAGGCACCGCCTGACCAAGTCACTCTTCCTTACTGTCCGGGTTGGGACCCACCAGCTATTTTCCTTCTCCTTCTTCGGGATAACTCTCATTCACAGTATGGTAAGCTTCAACGGTGGAGGGCGTGTATACCCAGTCACTTTACTTCCAATAGAGACTCGCGGTGGGACGAGAATTGTTTCAGCAGGGAAGGGTACGCCCGTTTGCTGGTAGAGGTGGAAACGCATATAACATGTTTGTTCTACACTTGTACTGACCGGACGTTTCACATAGCCCTTACATCAGGTCAATGTGTCTGTTACAACGCCACCTGTGTCCCACTGAAAGCAGTCCCACATCTTATTTGTGGCTGGGCGAATGCCTCTCATATCACTATTGAGACTTTGTATTTCCTCATTGCTCTGAAGGCCGAATGGCCATTCGCAGGTTGAATAAATTGGGATACTGGGGGTCCCTGCTCAACCGATACACTGACTGTGATGTAAGCCTGCATGCGGATCAAGGATACAACTTCTTTAATGGCACAGCAACCAATGTTATGCCACCTCCATTTCCGAGCCAAATCGCTATCGGGACTTTAGTTCCGACCACAGTCCCCTGACTCTGCGAGCGGGCAGTCTCAGCAGAAATCTGCGAGAGGGGAATCCTGAGTACAGATGGGGGTAATACCAATAGATTATCATTAAATAATAAAAGGAGGGAATTAGGAACTGAACAGAAAGGCATAATGGGTAGTTAGGCCAAGTTAAGTAAGAAATCAAACAACACCAGGTTAAAGTCCAACAGGTTTGTTTCAAAAACGAGCTTAGGGAGCGCAACTCCTTCCTCAGGTGAATGGAGAGGTATGTTCCAGAAACATTTATATCGACAAATTCAGAGATGCGGGACAATGCTTGGAATGTGAGCATTTGCAGGTAATCAAATCATTACAGATCCAGAGATAGGGGGTCAGCACAGGTTAAAGAGGTGTGAATTGTCTCAAGCCAGAATAGTTTTTAGGATTTTGCAAGTCCAGGCCAGATGGTGGGGGATGTAATGCGTCATGAATCCAAAATCGCGGTTGAACCCACACTCTTGCGTGCGGAACTTAGCTATAAGTTTTTGCTCGGCAATTCTGCGTTGTCGCGTGTCCTGAAGACAGCCTTGGAGAACGCTTACCCGGAGATCAGAGGCTGAATGCCCTTGACTGCTGAAGTGCTCCCCGACTGGAAGGCAACATTCCTGCCTGGCGATTGTCGAACGATGCCCGTTCATTCGTTGTCGCAGTGCCTGCATAGTCTCGCCAATGTACCACGCTTTGGGACATCCTTTCCTGCAGCGTAAGAGGTCGACTACATTGGTCGAGTCGCACGAGCATGTGCCGCGTACCTGGTGAGTGATGTTACCACGTGTAATGGTGGTATCCAAGTCGATGATTTAGCATGTCTTCCAGAGATTGCACTGGCAGTGTTGTGCGGTGTCGTGGTCGCTGTTCTGAAGGCTGGGTAATTTGCTGCAAACAATGGTTTGTTTGAGATTGCACGGTTGTTTGAATGCCAGTAGTGGGGGTGTGGAGATGACCTTGGCAAGATGTTCATCTTTATTGATGATGTGTTGAAGGCTGCGAAGAAGATGTCGTGGTATCTCCGCCCCAGGAAAGTACTGGACGACGAAGGGTACTCTGTCAGTGGTGTCCCGTGTTTGTCTTTTGAGGAGGTTGGTGCGGTTTTTTGCTGTGACGCGTTGGAACTGTCGATAGATGAATCGAACGCCATATCCCGTTCATCCGAGAGCATCTTTCTGCATCTGTAGGTGTCTGTTACGCTCCTCCTCGTCTGAGCAGATCCTGCGTATATGGAGGGCTTGCCCATAGGTGATGGATTCTTTAATGTGTTTCGGGTGAAAGCTGGGGAAGTGGAGCATTGTGAGGTTGTCTGTGGGCTTGCGGTAAAGCGAAGTGCTAAGGTGACCGTCCTTGATGGAGATGAGTGTGTAACAATAGAGGGAAATCTATTGTCAACTTGTCAGACTACACCCTTCAACCAGATGAAATCGAAGTCCTCAGCAAAGGGCTCAATTTCTGGACCACCGCCAAAATGGACCCCATCAGTCTCGCGGCAGACACGGATGAATTCATCAATCAAATGAGGCACCGGGAATTCTTCCACAGACTCCAAGAGGCCGACTGCGAACACAAGGAGACGACCAATGAACCGGAACAGCAGACCGCGAGATCTACGGTGCAGCAATCGAAAAGGAAAGAGTCGAATTGGATCCCATCGGAAGGCCGCTGCCCTAAGCTCGGCATGTATGCTGAAGCCGTCAGAAGTCGTGTCAATGCCAGATTCATCAGTCGCATTCACAAGGCAGCCCTGAACGTCACCCAAGAACAACGCAACACGATCCGCGCTATCAAAACCAACAGCAGCATCGCCATCAAACCATCAGACAAAGGAGGGGCCACCGTCATACTGAATAGAAGGGACTACTGCAAAGAAGTATACCCACAACTCAACAACCAGGAACACCACAGACAGTTACCCGCAGATCCAAACAAGGAACACATCCGCCAACTCAACAGACTGATCAAGACATTGGATCCAGACCTTCACAGCACCCTACGTGCTCTCATCCCACGTATTCCCCGCATTGGAGATCTCTACTTCCTCACGAAAATACACAAGGCCAACACACCAGGCCATTAAATCGTTTCAGGCAATGGGACCATGTGTGAGAACCTCTCTGGCAACATCGAGGGCATCTTGAAACCCATCGTACAAGATACACCCAGCTTTTGTCGCTGCACGACGGACTTCCTACAGAAACTTAGCACCCATGGACCAGTTCAACCAGGAACATTCCTCGTCACAATGGATGTCTCGGAACTCTGCACCAGCATCCCCCATGACGGCGGCATTGCTGCAACAGCCTCTGTCCTCAACACTGACAACTGCCATTTTCCAGACGCAAGTCTGTAACTCATCCGCTTCATTTTAGATCACAACATCTTCAACTTGACAACAAATTCTTCATCCAGATGCATGGAACAGCAATGGGGACCAAATTCGCAACTCGATATGCCAACATCTTCATGCACAAGTTTGAACAAGACTTCCTCACCACACCGGACCTGCAAACGACATTATACACCAGATACATCGATGACATAGTTTTCCTTTGGGCCCACAGCGAAGAATCACTGAAACGACGACACGGTGAGATCAATAAATTCCATCGCACAATCAGACTCACCATGGACTATTCTCCAAATTCTGTTGCATTCTTGGACACACTCATCTCCATCAAGGACGGTCACCTTAGCACTTCGCTTGACCGCAAGCCCACAGACAACCTCATGATGCTCCACTTCTCCAGCTTTCACCCGAAACACATTAAAGAAGCCATCCCCTATGGACAAGCCCTCCGTATACACAGGATCTGCTCAGATGAGGAGGAGCGTAACAGACACCTACAGATGCTGAAGGATGCTCTCGTACGAACGGGATATGGAATTCGACTCATCGCTCGACAGTTCCAACGCGTCACAGCAAAAAACCGCACCAACCTCCTCAGAAGACAACCACGTGACACCACTGACAGATACCCTTTGTCGTCCAGTACTTTCCTGGGGCGGTGAAACTACTACATCTTCTTCACAGCCTTCAACACATCATCAATGAAGATGAACATCTTGCCAAGGTCATCCCCACACCCCCACTACTGGCCTTCAAGAACCACGCAACCTCAAACAAACCATTGTTTGCAGCAAATTACCCAGCCGTCAGAACAGCAACCACGACACCACACAACCCTGCCAGGGTAATCTCTACAAGACATGCCAGATCATCGACTTGGATACCACCATTACACTTGGTAACACCACCCACCAGGTACGCGGCACATAGTTGTGTGACTCGACCAATGTAGTTTACCTCTTACGCTGCAGGAAAGGATGTCCCGAAGCGTGGTACATTAGCCGGACCATGCAGACACTGCGACAACGAATGAACGGGCATCGTCCGACAATCGCCAGGCAGGAATGTTCCCTTCCAGTCGTGGAACACTTCAGCAGTCAAGTCTCCGGGTAAGCGTTCTTCAAGGCGGACTTCAAGACACGCGACAACGCAGAATTGCCGAGCAAAAACTTATAGCTAAGTTCCGCACGCATGAGTGCGTCCTCAACCGGGCTCTTGGATTCATGTCGCATTACATCCACACCCCTCAATCTGGCCTGGACTTGCAAAATCCTACCAACTGTTCTGGCTTGAGACTATTCACACCTCTTTAACCTGTGATCACACCCTATCTCTGGATCTGTAATGATTTGATTACCTGCAAATGCTCGCATTCCAAGCGTTGTCCGGCATCTCTGACTTTGTCTGTATAAATGTTTCTGGAACATACCGCTCCATTCACCTGATGAAGGAGCTGCGCTCCGAAAGCTCGTGTTTGAAACAAACCTGTTGGCCTTTAACCTGGTGTTGTAAGACTTCTTACTGTGCTCACCCCAGTCCAACGCCGGCATCTCCTCATCAAGGCCAAGTTAAGAGTAACATTTTACAACAGAATGATAAGGAGTTAGGTTAGCGGACTTTTTAACATTTCTAGCTTCGGCTGGAGTAGCATGGTCCGGAAGGGGGGATGCCTAGTTGCTAGGACGAGAATGCTGAGTGAAAGGGGCCCCCAAGGGCAGAGGAATGCGAAGTGAGCCAATCAGGATATATGGGCAGGTCAGGAGGTGTATAAGGTTGACCTATGGGAATCTTGCATTTATTACTGTTGCCTTATTTGGTCATATATGTGAAACTTAATGCAATTCGAAGGTGTATAAAATAAAATGCTTTGTCCCTTTGTTGTCACTCGCGTTTGACGATCCAGAAGACATGGTTGTGTCCTTTGCTTCTAATAGAGTTGGTCACTCCAGCAAGTTGGTTAAAATGAACAATAATTGATACCCGCAGATCCGTTTCAAATTTTATTGAGACCAGACTGACAGCAAAATAATCAGTATTGTCACTTGCTGATGTCTAGGTCTGAGGTGTTCTAGTCAGGCGTGTCTGACCTCTAAAAGAAAGCCAGATATGATCAAAGAAGTCCATCAACGATGCCAAAAGACAGAACCGGACCAAATTGAGTCACAGGCTAGCCACACGGATCCCTGCCGTCGGTGACAATGTCTGCAAGGTATGCCGGGCTACAACATGAAGGCATGTAAAATCGTCGCTCCAACGCACACCTCCCTGATGAGTTCAATGCATTCTATGAACAATTTGAGCAAGAGGTCCGCGAGAGCGATCCGTTCACCCCAGAAGCAGTAGATGAATGTGTATTTGAGATTACCCTGCAGACGTAAGAGCAGCGTCTCTAAGGTCAACCCACGGAAAGCCAGTGGTCCGGATGGGGTACCCGGGCATTCACTCAGATTATGTGCGGATCAGCTGGCCCGGGTATTCGCAGGAATGTCCTACCTCCCTTAATAACAATCTGAGGTCCCTTTCTGCTTCAAGAAGACGATCATAATCACTGGACCAAAAAATGTCAAGCAGCGTGCCTCAATGAGTATCGTCCAGTGGATCTGACATCCATCATCATGAATTGCTTCGAAAGGTTAGTCATGGCACGAATCAATTCCAGTCTCCCGGATTGCCTTTATCCACTACAGTTCCCCTACCACTGCAACAGGTCCACAGCAGACGCCATCTCCATTGTCCTGTAACCTACCCTGGAACATTTAGATAACAAAGACACCTACGTCCGACTCGTATTTGTAGATTTCAGTTCAGCCTTCACCACATCCCCTTGGCCTCTGCTCCTCCTTCTGTGACTGGATGCTAACCGTTCGAACACGCAGGCCACAGTCAGTAAAGAGAGGCAACAACACTTCCTCTACGATCATCCTCAACACCGGTGCCCCACAAGGCTGAGTCCTCAGCCCCCTACTATACCTGTTATACACATATCACTGTGTGGCCAAATTCCACTCCAACCCGATTTTCAAATTTGCTGATGACGCCACCGTAGTAGGTCGGATTTCAAACAATGGTGAGACAGAGTACAGGAATGAGATAGAGAATCTGGTGAACTGGTGCGATGGCAATAAACCTATCCCTCAATGTCAACAAAACGAAGGGGATTGTAATCGACTTCAGGAAGCTGAGTGGAGTACATGCCCCTGTCTATATCAATGGGAACGAAGTATAAAGGGTAGAGACCTTCAAGTCTTTAGGTGCACAGATCACCAACAGCCTGTCCTGGTCCTCCCCATGCCGAATCCATAGTTAAGAAAGCCCACCAACGACTCTATTTTCTCAGAAGACCAAGGAAATTCGGCATGTGACCTACGACCCTCACCAACGTCTACAGGTGCACCATAGAAAGCATTGTTTCTGGTTGTTTCACAGTTTGGTATGGACCCTGCACTGCCCAAGACCTCAGGAAACTGAAAACGGTCGTGAATGGTCCAGACCATCACGCAAACCAGCCTCCCATCCATTAACACTATTTGTAATTCCCTCTGCCTCAGAAAGGGGGCCAGCATAATTAAGGACCCCACGCACCCGGGACATACACTCTTCCACCTTCTTCCATCCGGAAAAATATACCAAAGTTTGAGGTCACGTGCCTACCGACTCAAGAACAGCTTCTTTTATCCTGCCATCAGACTTTTGAATGGACATTCCACCTATCAAGTTGATATTTTCCCTACAGCTTGCCATAACTGTAACATTTTATTCTGCAGTCTCTCCTTCCTTACCTGTGTACGGTATGCTTCATTTGTACTGCATGCAAGAAACAATACTTCTCACCGTATACTAATACAGGTGACAGTGATAAATCAAGTAAAATCATGTCACTACCACATGAACGCATAATGACAGTCAGGACTCACATTTGAATCGTGAGTCCATGAAACCAGCACACTGCTTAAAATAGGCGCAAATTTCTAAGTAAACGTATCATGACCAAAAATCTCAACACATCAGTTTTTTTAAAATATAAATGTTCTTGGAGTCACATCTCGTTGTCCTACCTGAATTGTCTAAACAGGACACTTGTGGCGTATATATATGACTGGTGTCTTCATACATTTGCCCATAAGTCCAGCATCAAATATGCTTTATGTCTTCGATTGAACATATGTTTTAGAGGAAGCGCGGGCATCATGGAGAACACATTTTGGACATTCCCCGAATTTCCATGCAGACATTAAGAGTTCCTCTGTGCTTTTGAGAATTTTATAATCTTTTCAGTCTTCGAAAAGTATTTATTCCTCATACATTTATTGCATAGCTGGTGAATATGTCGAAAGCGTTTGGGCATATTCCATTTCTATCCTTTAAATTATGCTATCTCAAGTTATTACAGGCTTCAATTGAGGCATTATGTAAAACACATTTTCTATGGCAGCATAGGTGATTTGGCAAAGCGGAACATTCTGTTGCTCATAGATAACATTGTACCATTGTTACTTTGGCGCCAGCGTGACATATTGCATGGCATTGTTGCCTCACGTAGACAATGAACCCCTACCGCATTCCAGTTTTGGGTAGCTGGTTGTGTGAAGACGGTACGTTCTCCTAATGCTTGCATGGGTTTCCTCCTGGTGCTCCGCTTTCGTCCCGCAATCCAAAAATGTGCAGGAAGCAGGTTAGGTGGATTGGTAATGGTCAATAAAAACATTGTCCCTCAGTGTCCAAAAATATGCAGGTTAGGTCGAGTTAAGTGGATAGCGCAGGGATCGGATGTGGGTATAGTGCTCTTTGAAAGAGTCACTGGGCACTAGATGGGCTGAAATGCATTATTTTGCACTGGAGGAATTTTAGAATCCAGTGCAAACATTCCTGCACTAACCTTTGGGGTTTTCGGGGAATTCGGTTCAGAGTTCTTCAGGTGAATGGCCAAATGCATACGTTGCGTCAGCTCAGGGAGGGAGAAACTCAGCGAACACCTTGTTCCGAGGCAATCACGCCCCTTAGAAATTGATTTTCTCGTTTGGAAAGCGGGCACGGATTGGGATGTAGTTTCACCTATGGTAATTGAGGGGAACTGGAGCGCAAGAGTATCGGACTGCCAGCCTCTGATAGTGTTCGACGGGTTTCATATGCCATTAAGATATACGCTTCGGAGCTGGGGTTGCCGAGTGGATGAGCTTTTTAACGATAGTAAGGATGGCAGGGATTCAATCGAAGTATGGCAGTACTTTTAGGAAGACTGAAGCTGTGCGCTTCAGCAAAGACCCAGAGCCACGACGATGGTGTTGTCTGTCTCTGGTCCCCTTTGGGGCATGTATTCCTGGATTGAGAGTAAATTTAGGTCGGCGAGGGATGATTCCGTTTGCGTCTTCCATGCACTTGCCCATGACAAACAACAAAAATATAATCCTAATGGAGAGCTTGAGGGATTAAAACCAACATTAAAATACACAACAGCTAACGTTGTATTCTCTGGCATATTACTCGAGTCGCGAAAAAACTTCCGGAGTGTCCATAATTGAACATGCGTTTAACCATCGTGTTGTTCATGGATTCCACAGCCTGTTTTTTTTTCATCCCTTTTTACACCTTCGTATTGCCACACTGCCAGGAAATTGGACAATGATGGATGCAGCACCGTTCGGATTTGTTTGATGCTGCTTAATTTCAACACCAATCGTAACGCGTGGCTGCTGAATGTTAAACCTGTGTGGGAGTCAAGTGCCTCTGGCAGGCCATGTCTATAAAAGTTGTTTGAGTATCTCGATCGTGGAGTAAGAATTTACATAGGCCTTGTGATGTACTTTTATTTGTTCTAAAATATCTATCATAATGAAGAGCACTGCCCCCAAACATCTCAATTAATGGGGAGCGGAACTCTGCAACTAAATGGATCCTGCACACATTGATTCTAGGCTGATCGTGTCACCTTCAAATCAATGGGAGTGAGCTGCTAGAACTGCATAGGGACATGCATGACATGCCAATTTTATTTATTTCCTAGATCTTTAGTGGGCTAGTATGGTCGATGAGAGCAGTAGGTGTTCTGCTGAAGTGAACACTTCAGAGTGCAGTGACGTCCACGAGAACGTTTGATGTTTCTACATTGAAATATCAAGTGGTGACCACAACATGGGTAGATTTGCACGGATTTCCCAGAATAATTTGTCGATCCCAAAATTACATACAGCACTGTTATATTTAGTGTGTTCCAGCATCCTTCAGGACCTCGATCTCATCCTCCACGGGATGTTGGCGTTCCTGAGCTATGCGTTCCATCAAGTAGGTCTCCTCCCCTTGGTGGAATGCACATTTTGTTCTCTCAGACAGCCGCCTGTATTAGTAATCCTCCCTAGGCTGTCAACTATTTCGCCAGGTGTGCTTACTCTGTCGCCTAGGTAATGAATATGTCGTCACGTTAGACTGCCACCCACGCGCAATCCTTTGAAGACCAATTTATATGATGTTTTGAAAGATGGCACATGCTAAAGAGATCAGCAGAGTATTTCTCAAAGACCCATGTGGGCCTTAAGGGTGCTAACCATGACCCAATTACTGGGTATTTGACCTTGTTCGTGCTTGATGTAGCCATACTATGCAAATCATTTCAATCTGCCATATTACTGTGCAAATCATTTATACCTGGCGTTGGGTATCGGTGCGAACGCCGGCCTTCCTTGTTGTGAAGTTACAATCCTCGTAAGGCCAACTTTCTTACTTCGTCTGAGAACGTGACCTCAGGTTTTTCAAAATCCTCGAACTGCACTGACCAGTTTACTCCAATGCTTTCCAAGAGCTCAATCACATGTTACACCTTTTCAAGAAACGAGTAAGGTACTGGCCATGTCTTGACATACTTTTTCAGGAAGCTGTGGTGAACAAAGATCTGGCCCTTGCTCCTGATGTCTTCCTCTGGCTCCCTGACAAAGACTTCGGGGTATTTTAATAACCGCACATGATGCCGTGATCCCCGCTTTAAAAACTAAACAAAATGCTCACCCAATTCAGTCGAATCTTGAGCTAAACCCCTTTAATGAGCCTGCCGACACGACTAACATTGGGACGCAGGTGGAAGCTGTGCAACAGTTGCCTGGGTCATTGTGCTCCCGGTAATTTGCAAATTTCTGTCCAATATATGGCTACTCTTGCCTTGGTATCCTTTTGGGTTATGGGCAGAATACACGTTCGAAGGGACGACAATGTCTGTTCCAGAATGCCCGAACGGGCATTGGTCTCGCTCGGAGGTTGTAGAAAGTCTGTTTCCAAGTTTTGAAACGGTAGGTCCCGCAACTTCCTACATATCTAAGTAATGACCTTTGGCGAGCAATTTCGGACTGCTGACGAACCGCCTTATTCATCTGGGGACCTCGTTGCGCCCATGCAGTTCAACTGCAGCGTTTCCTTTCTGGTTGTTGGTGCACTTGGAAAGTATGGGCCTTAGGTCTTTTTTTCTTCTCGTTTGTGTGGTGTCCGTCTTTCTAAAATTCCGGCATATGTGTCCTGACATTATCTTCTGAAGCACTTCCATCAGTCCTGAGTTGAAACTTGTATTCATGCGTGTGGTTTCTCAGGTACCAGGAGCGCCAGCAGGTCCTCGTGGCACGTTAGTTTGACAATTAGCGACGTATGTGGATGCCTTCTTTCGATCCCAAATCTTTTAACCTTTTCCGCCTATACCCCCAGTGCCCTCAGAAATGCATGAAGCTACTGACCCGCATTCCTTAAAATTCACCATTCCATTTTCGAACGTTCATCAAGGGTATGGCGATATCAATACACGTTTTCAAATCTCGGTTGGGGTCGAGTAGCCATAATTGGGAACGAATTTGCATTTGTCCATCCCACACACAATCCGATCGTCTAGAATCTCGGTTCGGAATTGGCTGAATGAGAAATGTACACAGGACGCCCGTATCTGGAAGATTCTCCCAGTTCTATTAAAGCAGTAACATTGGAGGTTGAGGAATGCTTCGAGATATCATGTTTGCGTGCTAAATCTACAAACTCTATGTTTTCGTGCAAGTGTCCTCTGGATAAATTAAAGTCTTCATCGTGCTAAACTCTGAGTCCGGTATGATGTCAGATCGATTACCTTCAGTTTCTGATGCTCTTCAAATCTATTGGTGCAAATCAATAGCACATGCACTCGACACACTTGGTCCTGTCTTCCACGGGAAATAATAGTTTGAGGACTTGCAAGTAACATAAAGACCGAGGTTAAAGACGTCTGTAACAATGCAGAAATACAACAGAAAGCAAATATTATCGAGATAATATTTCTCATCGTCGTTGGTGGTGGTTTTGTTTTTGAATCTGCTGCCTCATGAGCCGAAGTGACTCTTCGTAGTGCACCTTTTATATGGTACACATTATTCTCACTGGTAATCGGTGGTTATGTGTGTGAATTTTTGTGATAGGGCTAATAACCATCGGGTTGCGTTATGTTGGATGTTCTCAGACGTATAAAGTGATGTTTGAACAGCAGACATCCTGGCAATTGGAGAATATTACATCACCCTACCGATGTGTGCCTTTTTGGATGCCGAAAAGGCTCTGGGGAGTTTGAAGGGAAGTACATGCATACATACTTAGAAGATAGAACATAGAACACACACTGTCGAAGGAGGCCGTTCGGCCCATCGAGTGTGCACCGACCCATATTAAGCCACGTCCACCCTATCCCCGTAACCCAATAACACCTCTTAAAAATTTTCGGACACTAAGGACAACTTATGAAAGTCAATCCACCTAACTAACCTGTACGCCTTTGGACTGTGGGAGGAAACCGGAGCACCCGAAGGAAACCCACGCAGACACGAGGGGAACATGCAGACTCTGCACAGTCAGTGACCCAGCGGGGAATCGAACCTGGGACCCGAGCGTGGTGAAGACACAGTGCTAACCACTTGTGCTGCCCATAGAAGCAGGACGAAGACTTTTGGCCCTTCGAGTCTGCTAGGTTATTCATCGCGATCCTGGCTAATCATCCATCTCAATAGCTTCATCCCGCTTTCTCCCCATAGCGTTTGATCCCATTCTCCCTAAGTGCGAAATATCGCGCCTCTTGAATATATTCAAAGTTTTAGCATCAACTACTTCCTGTGGTAATGAATTCCGCGGGCTTATCAAACTTTTTGTGAAGAAATGTCTCCTTAGTCTGTCCGAAAAGATTTACCCTGAATCCTCAGTCTGTGATCCCTGGTTCTGGTCACACCATCATTGGTAACAACTTCCCTTCATCGACACTGTATTGTCCAGTTAAACTTTTATAAGTCTCGATCAAATCCCCTGTCATTCTTTTGAACTGCAGCGAAAACAATCCCAACCGAACCGATCGCTCCTCATGTGATAGTCTATCCATCCTTGCAATAAATCTGCTAAATCTGCGCTGCACTCCCTCGAGAGAAAGAACATTCTTCCTCAGAGAGGAGATCGAAACTGCACACAATACACCAGGTATTGCAGCACCAAGGCTCTGAATAATTGCAACAACACGTCCTTGCTTCTATATACGCGCCACAGGGTTCCTAGAGCCTTACCTACCCTTGTCGCCACAGTACTTAGTCTTCAGCCAGTTCATATGTTAGAAAATAGATCAACGAACATTACAGCGCAGTACAGGCCCTTCGGCCCTCGATGTTCTGCCGTCCTGTGAAAACCCTCTAAAGTCCCTCTACACTATTCCTTTATGGTCTATATGCCTATCCAATGACCATATTATCTTTGTTTGGTCGCTGGTAAACCGTAGGAATTTTACAGTCGGGCATTCGGCGATGGCGATGTCACTGAATGTAAAAGAGCGATCGTTGGATACTCCCTTGCTGCAGATGTCATTACCTGCACTCTGTAGTCTGAATGTTAGTTTCGCACGTTCATTCCATGTTTGCCTTTTGTCCATGACTTGCTGCATTGGTCCAATGATCGTAATGCACGACCGAAATACTACAGCGTCTTCTGGATGGTATCTTCGGATTGAAAATCAAGACATTGCCAGGACAGCATGAATCAAAATGTTTTTTAAATATATGGCATTTCTATCGAGTTAGCTACATTAGGAAAAAATAGTACTCCTTGGATAGATTCTTATCGTTTTTTATATTGAATCATCGTAGACTGTCTTTCTGGCACTGACCATTTGTGTGCTTGAGTTGTTTTGATCTCTTAGTTCGTTCTACTGTCGTCCCTCTGCTGTCACTCGATTCCCAACTCACTGCCTATCCACATGTTACATCTGTTTCGCTTTATTTCTGGTATAAGCAAATCAATTCAAAGAACAAAGAACATAGACTACAGGAAAAACAAGATCAAGGATCAATTCAGCACACGAACAGTCCCTTCCGCCCTCGAAGTTTGTAACGGTCGTGATACTGATCTTGGACAAAACCCTCAGCTCTTCCCAATGCTACACTTCATGAGTAGCGGTCCAGCTTAGCTATTGTCCAGTCCCCTGAGATCTCGCCTGTGAGGATACAAATATGTCAGTTGAGGCCACAGCAATTTCCTCCCTTGCTTAGTTCACTAATGTGGGGCAAATTGTGTCGGTCCAGGACACGTAGTTACCATGTATTTTTAAATCGCCAATGCATCCTCCTTTTCGATGTTGACATGACCCAGTCTGCCCGCACAACATGCCCAAGAATCATCTTCCACAAAGTCCTTTTCTTTGGTGAACACTGTTGTAAAGTTCTCATTTAGTGCCTCCCCCATTTCCTCTGGCTTAACATATACATTCCGCCTCTGTCCTGAAGGGGCATAATCCTTCCTCAAGCCACCCTCTTGCTTTTATATATGAATAGAAAGTTTTGCGATTCACCATAATCATACTTGCCATGGACGTTTCATGTTCCCTCCAGGCTCTCCCACTTATCGGCTTCTGGACGTTCCTGCATTCTTTATACTCCACACTGGTTTCGATAGTCCCCCAAATTCTAGACATATAATAGCCTCCGTCTTGTTTTTTGCGACGTTCATAATACCCCTCTTTAACCAAGGCCCCCTAAACGTCCCATACTTAACCTTCTTTCTATCAGGAACTTGACGTGCCTCAATTTTAATGAAATGTCGCTTAAAACGCTCCCACGTGTCCGATATTGATTCACGTTCCAGAGGTCACACACAACCCAAATTCTTCAGTTCCTGTCTATGCTATCATAATTTGCGCTTCCACATTCATCAACTTAACACAAGGATTAGTCGCTTCCTTAACCAAACGTATCCTATAACGTACCGAATTGTGGCCACTGCTCCAAAAATGTCCCGCTAATGAAACCTGAACCACCTGTCCAGGCTCATTACCCAATACCAGGTTTGGTACTGTGCCTTCTAGAGCTGGTCTGTATACATATTGCATCAATGCGCCTCACTGGACAAACCATGCAATCTGTGCCACATCCAAGCCTTTCGCACAAATTCAGTCCCAGTCAATATAAGGTAAATTCAATTCCCCCACCAGAACAACCCTGTAATCTTTCCACTGATCCAAATCTCTACCTGTCTGCTCTTCTATCCCTCGCTGTCAGCAGTTTGGTGGCCTGCAATAAACAACAACATTGTGATTGCCCCCTTCCTGTTTCTGAGCTCAACCCGAATTGCCTCGTTGTGTGAACAATCCGAATTGTACTTCCGCAGTACGGCTATAATATACTCCCTAACCAGTAATGCTACACTGCCAATCCTTGCACTTTCCCTCTACCTCCCCTGAAACATCTATATCCTCCAACATTCAGTTGCCAATCCTGCCCTTTAACGTTTAACAACTTTTCTGTGATAACCACATCATAGTTCCAAGTACAAATAGTCCTCTGCCTTACCTAATATACTTCTGGCTTTGAAACTAAAATACTTGAAAACACTGCTTTTGAGCACACAGGGTGATAGTGTTCTCTTATATTTGTTGTTTATTTCTCCATCAGTTGTTACACCTTCCCAGCTAACGCTCTGGTTCCCACCCCTCTGCCATACTAGTTTGACTGCTCCTGAGTGACTCTAGCATACCGCCCAACACGGATGTTGGTGCCCTTTAAATTAGATGCACCCGTCCTTCATGCGCATCACACCTGCCCCGGAAGATATCCTAGTGGTCCAGAAATCCCTCTTACAACACCAGTTTAGCCACGTATTTAGCAGCACTATCGTCCTATTTCTCGCCGCACTGGCGCGTTACACATGGTGTAATCCTGATATAAGATAATCTGTGTATGAACCCTTACTATTCAATCCCAAATAACTATATCCCTCCTGCACTCTTCTGGCTGCTGTTGCTTTCCCCAGAAACGGTATACATGTTGAGATGGGACAGCCACAAGGTATTCCTGCACTGACGGCCTGCCCTTTCAAGCGGACTCCCATCAGTCTACCTCCACCTTGTGTGTCAGCACGTGCTATGAACCCTATCTACAGCGCTTTCGGCCACCTGCATTCTCCTAAGTACATCTAACTGCATGTTCAACCGAACCACACGGGATGCAGAGGAGCTGCCAGGTGTTACACGTCCTGCACACATAGTCAATCGGAATGCTGGAAGCGTCAATGATCGCTCAATTCTCTCAGTTGGAGTACAGCACCCGGTGAGTGACATTTGAGCACTAGTTAATTAATTTAAACTAAGTACTTCCATCGGTAAGTTGCAGATAACGAAATGACACTTGGTTAAAATGTAAATGTAAAAATAAATGCTGAGTATTAATCGATGCCCTCAGGTTTAGATACTCATTTTCCCATTTACTAAAGTAGTTTAAAACCGTTTTCCATTTTTCTTTGCAAATTTAGAATCCAAATTCATTTTTTCTAATTTAGGAGCAATTTAGCGTGACCAATCCATCTAACTTGCACACCGTTTGGCTTGTCGGGGTGAAACCCACGCAAACACGGAGAGAATATGCAAACTCCACAGGGACGGTGACTCAGAGCCGGGATCGTGCCTGGGACCTCGGCGCCGTGAGGCAGCAGTGCTAACTACTGCGCAACTCTACTGCACTTAAATAATTTTTATTAATTTAAGAAATATTCCCTATGAGCCAATCAGTTCACATCTTTACTGTGACGTCACCTCTCAGGTTGCCCATCCCTCACACTTCGAAAGCAGAGAGAGAGACAGACACGAAGTACCACTTACCTTCCCAGATTGCTTTCCGTATTTCTTCTGCTGAACTCCGCTCCCGATATGAAGGAGGTAACTGCCTTACCTGCTTCACAGCAATCAGCAAAAACAAAGAACAAAGAACAATACAGCACACGAAATGTCCCTTCGGCCCTCCAAAGCTGCATCGCCAATAGCACCTGTCTAAACAAAAGCCGTCTGCACTTATGGGGTTCGTGCCGTTCCATTACCACCCTGTTCATATAGTCGTCCATATGTTGCTTAAGTGCCACTATCGCACATGCTCCCAGTACATCCTCAGAAAGTGCAATCCATATATTTACCACCCACTCGCACATCTGTTCTAAACGTTTTCCAGGGCACTTTGAACCGAAGTCCCTTAGTTGACTCTCCTACTCCAGGAAAGAGCATGCGATTATCCAATCTGTCCATGCCACCCATCATCATGTCGTCACGTGCAGCAAGACAGGGCTAGTAACTGGAAATCTGTGTAACAAATCGAGGGATAAATGAGCCCTCCTCTCACCCCGTCTCCTGTTCCCACCGAGCCTCAAATTCCCAGCTCCCAATCTTACTCGCCGATGTGTTTCACTCTGGATGTCTCCACTCTGTCTCAACGGGGTGCTCCCTCTGACACATAGCTGTGTTAAAATCTCAGAATAACTCTGTGCCTTCTAAATTATTAAGACGATGAATTCGAGACATAGAATTATAGAGGGTTACAAAATGAAAATAGGCCCTTCGGTCACACATATCCATGCTGCACAGTAATAAACCACTAAGCTAGTCCTAATTGCGTGAATTTGGCACATGTCCCTCTATAAAATGCTTTGCTATATAACTGTCAATAGAGTTTAAATTCTGACGGGAGATTGTTCATTCGCATTTATTTTGCTTTCTGCCACAGATCTCATGTGGCATTTATCCGGCAGATTTCCTTGTATCCATCCCCAACACTTAATCCTGTCCATATTCAGGCAGAAAGAAAAGGGATGGAACAATGTCCTTACTTGCTTTCGTCCATTTATTGGCTGCAGGCGAAAAGGGAACATGTAAACATGATACATGAATTCGCATTTACTGGCACAGATTAAAGGGCTGAATGTTCGCAAGTTGAAAGGCAGTTTGACGAGAGATATAAATGTTTATTCTCCGCACTCCCAACCACGTTTTTCTCGGCACGGGCAGTTTGCTGGCGGTGGTGTTATTTCCTCACGCCGCTTCTCTATTGGATTACTGATGGAAACCACCCCGAACATCGCCCAGATGTCATGCGTCACAATTTCCATCCTAGCCTCTATTTGAACGAAATAATTGCCATATACAAATAAGGGTATTACCGAGACTTAAATTTAAATTCAGATTTTTCACCCTTTATGCCTGAGGCCTCGAAAGAAAAAATCGTTGGGTCAACATTAAGGGGAGACTGAGTTGAGAGTGGACGGATTTCTTCTTTATTTTCTGTATTCTAAACCCGGATGTTTTCGGTAAGGGTGAAGGCTGCCAGGAAGTTTTACCCTAAAAAGTATGATCATTTTAATACCGAAGCTTGATGGCGGACAACACTGCAGTCATTTGTTATCGTATTTCCTCGACCTTGCTTTCATCGAGTCAAATAAATTACAGTTCAGGAGGATGCCATTCGGCCCATCGAGTCTGCACCGTCGCTTGGAAAGAGAACTTTAGGTATGCCCAGGCCTCCACATTATGCCCGTAACCCAGTAACCCAACCGAAACTTTTTGGACGCAAAGGGCAATTTAGCATCGCCGATCCACTTAACCTGCACATCTTTGGACACTGGGAGTCAACCGGAGCACCCGGAGGAAACCCTCGCGGGTACGGGAAGAACGTGCAGTCTCCGGACAGGCATAACCCAAGCCGGGAATCGAAACTGGGACCCTGGAGCTGTGAATCCACTGTGCTAATCACTGCTTCCATGCTGCGCTTTGAATCACAGATTAGTTCAGCATTCCTCTGTCACCATCGTTCTGTATTTCAGCCCGGTCTGTAATTAATAAAATTACTTATTGGATGCATTATTTCAAACACAACACGCATTCCGTTATTTCTATATCAAAATGAAGCAGTGCTTATAACATTACATGTCAAACGTAATTTGTGGATCCTCTGTTCCATCTGCTCATAAACATTTCCCAGTACAAATGTTTCCATCTTACGAATGCCATTGTATCCTTCCCCGATCTTCAACTGAGTCACTTTGTCACAGTCAGAAGCCCGTGTTCACATTCAAGTAACGAATGAGGCGAGTCACTTACTCTTATTCGCTTGCACTAGTTCTGAAAAGCAAAATATGATGATTTAAACCCGCTGTCAAATTCGTTTTCCAATAACGAATATGAACTCCGAAGGACCTGAAAACTGAAAAAAAGTGTTTGACAAGATATCGACTATATCTTGGTAAGTGATACATTCAGAGATTCCACAACAAATGGCATTGTCACAAGACCGTCATCTCCATTGAACGGTAAAACAGTGACTTAAATGGTTAATTGAAATTTTACAGCCAAATAAACCGAGGCTGAAAACGGTTGTACGGTGGCGGAAAAGTCAAGATAATAGCCGTCTGAATGGATACATTTTTGGTGTGTATTTGGCTGCAGGAGTTTGTCAAATGGGAGATACGAGCAGGAACGAAATTGTCAAAATGATGAAATGTTTAATTCCTAGATGTCATTTAACAGAATGTCTATTTTTCCCGATATGCTAAAATTTAGTTCGGCATTTTATGTCTGCTTCTAAATTAAGAACAAAATAGCAACATCAAATTTATTCGGCTCGCCGATTGGGACAACTCGACATGTTTTCGCACATGGTTGGCCTTCTCTCTTATGTTCTAATGCTTTCCTAATCTTTGTCTTCTGAATAAGAAAACAATTCTCCAAGTATGGACAGTCACTTGGCACTTTGCCCATTGCTTTTCTCATCATGTACTGATGCACGCAATGCTCTCGCTGACTGTCACCGCCGCATAACGTGATCTCCCTGTCTAACTCATTTCCAAAAACTGTCTCTCTGCCTACTAAAACAGAGCTATATGTGTCAGTCATGATAGTCAGCCTGCAGAAGAGTCACAATCTAACAGATATTTTTTAGTCAGACTGGATTAATTGCTGACATTCTTTATGAATTTCAACAGCACTCTTATTTTCCCACTAGCGTTCGAGCATTTTCTGCAACGTCGTTTCTGGCAAAATGAAGACACACTCAAAAGTTTTGTACTGCCTTACCAACTTTCAGATTCTTTATCTCTGTGTGGCATAAGGACACGCGTCTGAATGTTTTGCACTCGTTCCACTTATTCATGAACTTACAAATGGGAAACCCGAATTTCAAAACTCAACCTCGACAATAGGTCGGGCAAGATTGTGGCAATGTGGCGACGCACGCACATGTTCAAACGACATGGTGCAGAAGTCCGAAAATGTTGTCGCCATTGAACGACATCGTGTTATTCCAACGTTTTAGTAAAAGTTAAGAGTGATAATACGAAAGACAATGCAATAAAGCAAGTTACGATTGCTTGGTATTTGGTTGACTACGTAGAAATCGACACATGATTCTGATGATTCTGTTGTAAATATGTTTCAATGCCGTACATAATGCAGCGCACAGCATGTTATACCAAAGCAGCAATATGCGAGGACAGAAATGCAGTGTATCATTATAATTAGAAAATCCATTGTGGAGTTTTATCTATCATCACTTGGTGACTACAAACCTAAAATGTCCATGACATGAATTACCAAACATTTGCTCAACAAAATACTCTGCACCTCTTACTCAGTCGCTCACGCTCCCACACGCCAGTAACAAACGGGAGCTATATCTACGTGTAACGGTTAGTCGGCCGATGAGCAAAATTTATGCCTAGAAATTCTCAGCAGCCAAGAATTGTTGGCTTCAATATTTTAAAGCTTCCAGTGCTGAGAAAACTCTTTTACGTGAGAACAAGATATCACCCGAAAATCTTTGCAGCATCCATGAGCACGGGTGAAGTCCCGGAGGACTGGAGAATTGCTAATGTTGTCCCTTTGTTTAAGAAGGGTAGCAGGCATAATCGAGGAAATTATACACCTGTGAGCTTGACGTCAGTGGTAGGCAAACTGTTGGAGAAGATACTGAGGGATAGTATATATTCACGTCTGGAAGAAAATAGAATTATCAGTGATAAGCAGCATGGTTTTGTGCAGTGTAAGTCATGTCTTACAAACCTAATAGAATTCTTTGAGGAAGTGACAAAGTTAATTGATAAGGGAAGGGCTGTAGATGTCATATACATGGAATTCTGTAAGGCGTTTGATAAAGTTCCCCATGCAGGTTGATGAAAAAAGTGAAGTTGTATTGTGTTCAGGGTGCACTAGCTAGATGGAAAAAGAACTGGCTGGGCAACAGGAGACAGAGAGTAGTGGTGGAATGGACTGTTTCAAAATGGAGAAGGGTGACTAGTGGTGTTCCACAGGGATCCGTGCTCGGACCACTGTTGTTTGTGATATACATAAATGATCTGGAGGAAGGTATAGGTGGCCTGATTAGCAAGGTTGCAGATGAAACTAAGATTGGTGGAGTTGCAAGATAGCGAGGAGGACTGTCAGACAATACAGTAAAATACAGATAGATTTGAGAGTTGGGCAGAGAAATGGTAGCTGGAAATCAATCCAGGCAAATGCGAGGTGATGCATTTTGGAAGATGTAATTCAAGAGCGGACTAAATGGTCAATGGAACAGTCCTGGGGAAAGTTGATGTCCAGAAAGATCTGGGATTTCAGGTCCGTTGTACCCTGAAGGTGGGAACGCAGGTTGATAGAGTGGTCAAGATGGCATACAGCAAGCTTGCCTTAATCGGCCGGGGTATTGAATACATAAGTCGGCAGGTCATTTTACAGTTGTATAGGAATTTAGTTAGGCCACATTTGGAATACTGCGTGTAGTTCTGGTCGCCACATTACCAGAAGGACGAGGATGCTTCTGAGAGGGTGCAGAGGAGGTTCACCAGGATGTTGGCTGGAATGGAGGGTGCTAGCTATGAAGAAAAGTTAAGTAAATTAGGATTGTTTTCGTTGGAAAGACGGAGGTTGAGGGGGGACCTGATTGAGGTCTATAAAATTATGAGAGGTATGGACAGGGTGGATAGCAACAAGCTTTTTCCAAGATTGGTGGTGTCACTTACAATGCGTCACAATTTCAATGTGAGAGCGGGACAGTTTAAGGGAGATGTGCGTGGAAAGATTTTTATGCAGAGGGTGGTGTGTGCCTGGAACGCTTTGCCAGCGGAGGTGGCGGAGGCCGGCAAGACAGCATCATTTAAGATGCATCTAGACAGGTATATGAACGGGCGGGGAACAGAGGGAAGTAGAACTTGGACAATAGGGGACAGGTTTAGATAAAGGATCTATCTCGGCGCAGGCTGGGAGGGCCGAAGGTCCTGTTTCTGTGCTGTAATTTTCTTTGTTCTTTGTAATCGCATTGTTTCTGCCAAATTCATACATTGATACAGAATGATATTTAACTGCGTTACCTTCACTTGCTTCTGCTAGTTCTGTAGGACACAAGGGTATGACTGTTTTGAAGGCATTCCATTTGCGAGGAACAGAAATGAGAATTAAATGAGAGCAAAGCAAGAATGCTAACACTTTATAATTGATCTGGCATACTCATGCCAGGGGAAAGCAACAAGACACAGAGACAAGCAGCACAATGTCTCAGCACGATAAATCGGACGCAATGGAATTGGATCTTTGCAGGAAAATGTTTTGAGGAAAGGCACGTTTTGAAAAAAGTAATAAAAACAATAGTTTTTGATACTTAATGAAATCAGTGACACTTCCAGAGTTTTGGTTGACTACGTCTGCAAGAAGTGCAATGATTGACAGCTCCTCCCATGTAGCGTGGTTCTGATGAGAGCAGCAGGTACACGCATTTCGTAGATGCCGGTGCAGGAAAGCGTCATGGATGGGAGTTATAGAGACGTGGTCACGCCCACGCTGCAGGAAGATGGATGGGTGACGCTACAAAGGGCAGACAGTCAGTGCCGGAATCCCATATGGCCGTCCCCCTCTCTACATGTTGTACTGCTTTGGATACCTTGGTAGTGGAGAGGCGGGAGATAGACAATCAGTGGAAATCAACAGCAGACATCACAGTCGCACCACAACTGGTTCTGCAGCTCAGGAGGAGAGGGAAAAGTCCCGGACGTCGATGGTTATGGTGACTCAAAGTGAGAGGCACAGAAAGGCGCTCTGCGGATGTGAATGAGACTCGACGATGGCATGTTGCCTCCCTGGTGCCAGGGTCGGAACTAACACAGGACATCATGAGGGGATGGTTAAAATACAGAGGTCATAGTACACAAACGTACGAACGACAGAGGTAGGAACTGTGACGAGACCTTGCAGATGGAGTTCAGGGAGTTCGGCATTAAGCTAAATTGCAGGACATTGAGGGCAGTAATGTCAAGAAGACTCCTTGTGCCACATGCCAACGAGGCTACAACTAGGAGGGTAGTGCACATTTGGCTAAACGGGTAGTGTCGGAGTGAGGATTTTATATGTCGGGGCCATTGGGACCTCTTTCGGGGCAGATGCGACATCTAAAATAAGTATGTGTTGCATCCCAACTGGCGATGTACGGATATCCTGGCTGCGAGGTTTGTTGGAGTTAATCTAGAGGATGTAAACTAGTATGGCAGCGGATGGAAACCAGAGTGTTAGCATGGAACGTATAACACCTAAATGCGAAATATATAACAGGAATAGGAGATAAATATCAACCTCAGGCACTGCAAAAGATCTGACTAGTGTGAGACGGGAGGTGGTAAATGTTAGAACATAAGAACATAAGAACTAGGAGCAGGAGTAGGCCATCTGGCCCCTCGAGCCTGCTCTGCCATTCAATTAGATCATGGCTGATCTTTTGTGGACTCAGCTCTACTTTCCGGCCCGAACACCATAACCCTTAATCCCTTTATTCTTCAAAAAACTATCTATCTTTACCTTAAAAACATGTAATGAAGGAGCCTCAACTACTTCACTGGGCAAGGAATTCCATAGATTCACAACCCTTTGGGTGAAGAAGTTCCTCCTAAACTCAGTCCTAAATCTACTTCCCCTTATTTTGAGGCTATGCCCCCTAGTTCTGCTGTCACCGCCAGTGGAAACAACCTGCCCGCATCTATCCTATCTATTCCCTTCATAATTTTAAATGTTTCTATAAGATCCCCCCTCATCCTTCTAAATTCCAACGAGTACAGTCCCAGTCTACTCAACCTCTCCTCATAATCCAACCCCTTCAGATCTGGGATTAACCTAGTGAATCTCCTCTGCACACCCTCCAGCGTCAGTACGTCCTTTCTCAAGTAAGGAGACCAAAACTGAACACAATACTCCAGGTGTGGCCGCACTAACACCTTATACAATTGCAACATAACCTCCCTAGTCTTAAACTCCATCCCTCTAGCAATGAAGGACAAAATTCCATTTGCCTTCTTAATCACCTGTTGCACTTGTAAACCAACCTTCTGTGACTCATGCACTAGCACACCCAAGTCTCTCTGAACAGCGGCATGCTTTAATATTTTATCGTTTAAATAATAATCCCGTTTGCTGTTATTCCTACCAAAATGGATAACCTCACATTTGTCAACATTGTATTCCATCTGCCGGACCGGAGCCCATTCACTTAACCTATCCAAATCCCTCTGCAGTCTTCCAGTATCCTCTGCACTTTTCGCTTTACCACTCATCTTAGTGTCATCTGCAAACTTGGACACATTGCCCTTGGTCCCCAACTCCAAATCATCAAAGTAAATTGTGAACAATTGTGGGCCCAACACGGATCCCTGAGGGACACCACTAGCTACTGATTGCCAACCAGAGAAACACCCATTTATCCCAACTCTTTGCTTTCTATTAATTAACCAATCCTCTATCCATGCTACAACTTTACCCTTAATGCCATGCATCTTTATCTTATGCAGCAACCTTTTGTGTGGCACCTTGTCAAAGGCTTTCTGGAAATCCAGATATACCACATCCATCGGCTCCCCGTTATCTACTGCACTGGTAATGTCCTCAAAAAATTCCACTAAATTAGTTAGGCATGACCTGCCTTTAACGAACCCATGCTGCGTCTGCCCAATGGGACAATTTCTATCCAGATGCCTCGCAATTTCTTCCTTGATGATAGATTCCAGCATCTTCCCTATTACCGAAGTTAAACTCACTGGCCGATAATTTCCTGCTTTCTGCCTACCTCCTTTTTTAAACAGTGGCGTCACGTTTGCTAATTTCCAATCCACCGGGACCACCCCAGAGTCTAGTGAATTTCGGTAAATTATCACTAGTGCATCTGCAATTTCCCTAGCCATCTCTTTTGGCACTCTGGGATGCATTCCATCAGGGCCAGGAGACTTGTCTATCTTTAGCCCCATTAGCTTGCCCATCACTCCCTCCTTAGTGATAACAATCCGCTCAAGGTCCTCACCTGTCATAGCCTCATTTCTATCAGTCGCTGGCATGTTATTTGTGTCTTCCACTGTGAAGACCGACCCAAAAAACCTGTTCAGTTCCTCAGCCATTTCCTCATTTCCCATTATTAAAACTCCCTTTTCATCCTCTAAAGGACCAATATTTAACTTAGCCACTATTTTTTGTCTAATATATTTGTAAAAACTTTTACTGTCTGTTTTTATATTCTGAGCAAGTTTACTCTCATACTCTATCTTACTCTTCTTTATAGCTTTTTTTTAGTAGATTTCTGTTGCCCCCTAAAGATTTCCCAGTCCTCTAATCTCCCAGCAATATTTGCCACTTTATATGCTTTTTCCTTCAATTTGATACTCTCCCTTATTTCCTTAGATATCCACGGTCGATTTTCCCTCTTTCTTCCGTCCTTCCTTTTTGTTGGTATAAACCTTTGCTGAGCACTGTGAAAAATCGCTTGGAAGATTCTCCACTGTTCCTCAACTGTTCCACCATAAAGTATTAGCTCCCAGTCTACCTTAGCTAGTTCTTCTCTCATCCCCTTGTAATCTCCTTTGTTTAAACACAAAACACTAGTATTTGATTTTAGTTTCTCACCCTCCATCTGTATTTTAAATTCCACCATATTGTGATCGCTCCTTCCGAGAGGATCCCTAACTATGAGATCATGAATCAATCCTGTCTCATTACACAGGACAAGATCTAGGACCGCTTGTTCCCTCGTAGGTTCCCTTACATACTGAGGGTTTTGTCCCTAAATAGGTGCGCTATATGGAACAAGTCACTGTACCTGTTGCTTATGTTGAAATTTGCTGGTATGACGTTGTGGGCATCAAATAGATGTGGCTGAAAGGGGATCAGGGCTGGGATCTAAATGTACACGTATGTGTGCCCTATCGTCAGGACAGGCAAATTGACAGATGTGCAAAGGTTGCATTGTTCATGAGGAATGAAGTTAAATCGATAGCAAGGAGAGAAATATGGATGGGAAGGAATAGGACATATTTGGGAATAGCTGAGTAATCGCAAAGGTACAAAGACCCTGATGGGAGTTATGCACAGACCCCCGAGATGTACACAGGGTGTTTGACAGAAATAACTCAGGAGATAGAAAGGGCATCTAACAAAGGCAACATTACAATAATATGGTGGGATTTAAATTTTCAGATGGATTGTGAAAGTCAGGTTAGTAGTACATCACAAGAAAATGAATTTGTGGAATGGGCAAGAGATATTTGTTTTCAGCAGCTTGTGACAGCCAACGAGGGAACAGACAGTTCTGGATTTCGTTATTCAACTTGATTAGAGAACTGAAGGTGAAGGAATACTTTGGAACCAGCGACCACAACGTTTACCTTGCAGTTTGAGAGGGGGAAGCTGGAATTAGATATATCGGTAATACAATTACTTAAATCCAACTGCAAGGGCTTGAAAGGAGAAGCTGTCCAGAGTTGATTGGATAACGAGCAAAGCAGGGAAGACAGTTGAAAAGTAATGACAGGAGTTTTGAGGTTTTTTTTCTGTAAGGACACCAGAAATTCATCCCAAGGAGGAGGAAACCTGCTAAGGGGAGGAAAAGGCTTCCACGACTGACGAGAGTCATCAAGGTGAGCATCAATGCAAAAGGAATATCATAAGAAGTGGCGAGGATTAGTAGGAAGCCAGAGAATTGGGAAACATTTAAAAGGGAGCTCCGAACGACAAATAATCAATACGGGTAGATAATATGAAATATGAGTGCAAGCTAGTTGGCACTATAAAAGAAGATAGGAACTGTTTCCGGGAAGGCAAACGTCTACATTGGAGCACTGTAAACATTCACTGGAGAAGTAATAGTAGGAAACAAAAATGACAGAGGAACTGAATAGTTACTTTGTATCGGTTGTCACGGTGGAAGACAGCAGTGGAATGCCAGTACTCCAGGAGAATAATAGGACCCAGGGGAGTGTAGTGGTCGTCCCTCAGGAGAAGGTTATGAGGAGATTATAAGGACTGAAGGTGGAAAAATCACCTGTACAGGATGGATTACACCACAGGGTTCGATAACAGATAGCTGGGTAGATTGTGGAGACATTGGTGGTGATCTTTCAGCAATCACTGGAGGCAGGGAGCGTCCGAGAGGAATATAAAGTAGCTAATGCAACACGGCTGTTTAAAATGGGAGGGAGGCAGAAGACAGGAAATTATAGGCCATTTGGCGAGACTTGGGACATTGTTAAGAATTTTATTTTCGTTCTTTTTTTGGCATTTTCAGCATGATGTGCATTGGCGTTCGTGTTCATTTGCAACGCAACAAAACTTTTATCTTACTTTATTTTATTTACAGATTGCTGCCGTCAAGTTCGGCGAGTCCTCTAATCCCTCCCGTGCACCCTCCCAAGCCTCCCTGTCCCTAAGCCCTCTCCCATCCGCACCTTTCTATTCTGCCTGATCTTTCCCGGGATTTGCTCACCCTTTACTTGCTCCCCCTTCTCTTCAACCTTAGTCGGCTTCAGCCGTTTTTTTTAGTGTATGACTGTGGCGGGGGCGTTACTCCCACCACCCCCCACCCCCCCGTGTTGTCCCTTTTCTTCCGTCTCATAATCTCTTCCAGCTTCCCCACACCCAGCCACCCCCCCCCCCCCCCGATTTGTGCGTCTCTGGATTTCCTCCTTGTGTTCTTAATTTGATTCCTCTCTGATGCTTTCAAGCTCCCCCTCTCCTGGCTGCTGCTGCCACAAACGGACCAACATATTGTCCCCATGTATTAAGGAAGTCTCCCTCTGAGCCTTGGATGGAATATTTTACCTTCTCCAAATGCAGAAATTCCGATAGATCAGCTAACGAGGGTGCGCGTGGTGGTGCTTCTGTTCGCCAGTGAGCGATCGGACGGGGCTGGCTTAGCACATTGATAAATCGATGGCTTTGAAAGCAGACTAAGGCACGCCAGCAGAATGGTTCAATTCCTATACCAGCCTTCCCGTACACACGCCAGAATGAGGCGACTAGGGCCTTTTCATAGTAACTTCATTTGAAAGCTACTTGTGACGATAAGCGATTTTAATTTCATTTTTCTTCCGCGTGCGGTTAGGGTAGCGAAAGCTAGGGCGACGGCCCTCTTCCCCATCTGCAGCTGTGGCTGCTTTAATATCCCGAAGATTGACACATTTGGACATGGTTTCACGCTCAGCCCTACAACATTGGACATTGCCTCGGAGAAGGCTGTCCAGAACTCGATAAGTTTGAAACACGCCCATAACATGTGCGTGTGGTTAACCTGGCTCCATTGGCACCATTCACATTTATCCTCCACCTCTGGGAACAATCTGCTCATTCGGGTTTGAACTGCATGAGGCTGAGATTTGCGCAGGAGGAGGGAGATATGGTCATGCATAGTGCGTCGCTCCAGATTCCCCACCAAACTTCTATTCCCAGTTCGTCCTCTCATTTTTTTCTGGTCTCGTTCAGTGTTGTTCTGGCTGTCGTTTTTTTCTCCCCTCAGAGTACACCGTGCTTACTGTCCTCGGTCATCAAGTCCTCTATTCGTGTTGTCTCCGGGGCCTTGCGTGTCCTACTGCCTCTTTGCGGTGGAAATGATTGATTTTTCAGTGTCTAATTTCCTATCCTGTCTGCAATTCCCCTTCGTCCGTCAGTTCGTTCAGCATTACAAGGCTGTGCCGTTTCTAGATGTCCCGAACTGTCAACGTTGTATGGCCCTCTCTCCATTACTTATACGTTGCGTCTATCATGGCTGTGGGAGTGGTGGTTGTGTGGGGGATATATAGTTACCGCAGATGGAGGGCGTGGCAGACATCCCGGTGACCCGAAATGTTGTCTTAGCTGGCCCCACGTTTTCAGAGTGTCCATTCCCACTTGGTGCGATTTGCATTTCGCCGCTGGGGAATGGAGGTACGCTTTATTTCCGGGAGCAGGAGATAGAGACGGAGCTGGAGTACAGCTTGGGAATTAGATTGGTTCTTAAACTTACGCCCAGGTTCCAACGGCCGTCATTTCCGGGAGCGGAGAGACAGAGGGAGCACGAGTGCAGCTTGGTAATCAGTTCGGTTTTTAAACTTCCCCTCGCCCTGTCCAGCGGCCTTCATTTTCGGGAGCGTGAGAGAAAGAGGGAGCCAGTGTGCAGCTTCTGAATCAGGTAGGTTTTTAAATATACCCCCAGGTTCCAGCGGCCTTCATTTCTGGGAGCGGAAAAGAGAGAGGGAGCCGGAGTGCAGCTTCGTAATCAGGTCAGATCTTCAGCTTACCCAAAGGTTCCAGCGGCATTCATTTCTTGGAGCGGGGGAGAGACGGGAGCCGCAGTGCAGCTTGGGAATCAGGTAGTTTCTTCAACATACCCGCAGGTTCCAGCGGTCTTCATTTCAGAGAGCGGTGGAGAGATAGGTAGCGGATGTGTCGCTTGGGAATCAAGGTTGTTAAACTTACCGCTAGGTTCCAGCGGCCTTCATTTCCGTGAGCGGGAGAGGCAGAGGGAGCCGGAGTACAGCTTCAGAATGAGGTTGGAGCTTAACCATACCCTTATGTTCCAGCACCCTTCATTTCAAGGAGCGAGAGAGAGCGGGAGCCGGCGTGCAGCTTGGGAATCAGGCAGGTGCTTAAAATTCCCACCAGGTTCCAGCAGCATTCATTTTCAGGAGTGGGAGAGAGAGTGGAAGCCGGAGTGCAGCTTGGGAATCATGTTGTTTCTTAAAATTAGCCCCAAGCTCCAACGGCCTTCATTTTCGGGAGCAGGGGCGAGGGAGGGAGCCGGAGAACAGCTTGGAAATGAGGTAGGTTATAATTTCCGGGAGAGAGAGCTAGCCGGAGGACAGCTTGGGAATCAGTTAGGTTCTTAAACTTACCGCCAGTTTCCAGCGGCCTTCATTTCGGAGAGCGCACGAGAGAGAGGGAGCCGAAGCACAGCTTGGAAAACAGGTAGGTTCGTAAACTTACGCCCATTTTCCAGCTGCTTCATTTTCGGGAGATGGAGTGACAGATGGAGCGGGAGTGCAGCTTGGGATTCAGGTAGGTTCTTAGACATACCCGCATGTTTCAGCGGCCTTCATTTCCGGGAGCGGGTGAGAGAGATGGAGCCGGAGCGCAGATTTGGAATCTGGTACGTTCTTAAACTTACCCCCAGGTTCCAGCGGCCTTCATTTCCGGGAGAGAGAGGAAGCTGGAGTACAGCTTGGAAATCAGCTCGGTTCTTAACCTTACTCCCATGTTCTAGAGGCCTTAATTTCCGGCAGCGGGGGTAGACAGAAGGAGCCGGAGTACAGCTTGGGAATCAGGGCGGTTAATAAACGTACCCCGAGGTACCAGCGGCTTTCATTTCAGAGAGCGGGAGAGTGAGAAGGAGGCGGAGTACATCTTGGGAATCAGTTAAGGTCTTAAACTTAACCCAGGTTCCAGCGGCCTTCATTTACGGGAGCGGGAGAGAGGGAGTGAGCCCGAGTAGCGCTTGGAATTAAGGTAGGTGCTTAAGTGTTCTATTTCTACCTGTATTTAAGTTGGGCGGTTGCTAAACCCGAGGAACGACACCAGTAATATCCCCCACCTTTCCAAATCCTCTAACCTAAGTTAATATCAGGTAAGCTCGTTATTTATTTTCTTTTATCCGCAAATTGGCTGGAGGGGATGGAGGCGAAGGCAGTACAATGTTCCACCTGCAGATTATTTAAGGTGAGGATCGCCGTCAGTATACCTGCTGATTTCACCTGTGTGAAGTGCAGCCTTCTCCTGCTCCTCAGAAACCGCATCAGGGAACTAGAGCTGGATGAACTACGGATCATTCAGGAGGCAGTGGTGGTCACAGATCGTAGCTTCAAGGATGTAGTTACTCCGCAGAATGTAGATAGATGTGTGACGGTGAGAGGGGCTGGGAGGAAGGACTCAGTGCAGGGATCCCCTGCGGGCGTTACCCTCAGTAATATATCTACCGCATTGGATAATGTTAAAGTGGACGGCCTACCAGTGGTAAGCTACAGTAACCGGATCTCAAGCACCGACTCCATCCATGTGGCTCAGTAGGGAAGAGGGGAGAGCCGAAGAGCAATAGCTATTGGGCACTCGATAGTTAGAGGGACAGATAAACGGTTATGTGGCAATGAAAGCGACTCATGGATGGTATGCTGCCTGGTGGGTGCCAGGGTCCGTGATGTCTCGGACCGTGTTTTCAGAATCCTTAAGGGGAGGGAGAACAGGAGGGCTGTTTTAGGCTGCAAAGAGACATTGATAAAATGCAGAGCTGGGCCGAAAAATGGCAGATGGAGTTTAACCGTGATAAGTGGGAAGTGATTAATATTGGGAGGAAACATTTGAATGCGGATTACAGGTTCAACAACAGGGTTATGAGGAATACGGAGGAACAGAGAGATCTTAGGGTTCAGGTCCACAGATCTTTGAAGATTGCCACTCAATTGGATAGAGCCGTGCAGAAGGCCTCTCGTGTGTATGTGTTTATTAACAGAGGGCTTGGGTTCAACAGACGTGGAGTTATGCTGCAACTGTACATGTCCCTGGTGAGACCACAATTGGAATATTATCTGCAGTTCTGGTCACCTCACTATACGAAGGATGTGGAATTATTGAAAAGGGTGTAAAGGAGATTTACCAGGATGCTGCCTTGTTTGGAAGGAAGGTCTTCTGAGGAAAGGTTGAGAGAGCTAGGGCTTTTCTCTTTGGGGCGGAGGAGGCTGAGAGGCGACTGAATAGATGTTTATAAGGTGATGAGGGGGATAGATAGAGTGGACGTTCAGAGACTACTTCTTCAGGTGGATGTGGTTTTTTCAAGAGGGCATAACTATAATGTTCAGTGTGGAAGATACAGGACCGATGTCCGAGGATGGTTCTTTACTCAGAGTGTTTAGAGTGTGGAATGGAACGCCTGCTGTGATAGTGGAGTCGGACACTTCAGGAACTTTCAAGCGGTTATTGGATCGGCACATGGAGCACACCAGAATGACAGGAAGTGTCAAGACAATGACACGGATAGCTTTATCTTGGTTTCGGACAATTCTTATCACAACATCGAGAGCCGAAGGGCCTGTTATGTGCTGCACTTTTTTATGTTCTGTGAAGTGCTGCCGTGGCCCGGGCTCTGATGGCAGTTCCCTTGCAAGAGACCTCCTCCACCAGTACTCAATCTGAATTGGACACGTGCACACATTCCCGCACTCGTTTGGCTGTTGCTGTCCTGTAGTAATACTGCAAGTTTGGCATTGCCAGTCATCCCTTACTATTGCTCAGTTACAGTGTTGTTATGGGGACACCTGGATTCCTGTAATGCCTCCACCCCCGGCTCCCCAACATACACACACGAACGCCATAACTCAGCTACCTAAGTTCTGAGTAAAGCCCGTCGGGATGATGGTAGTTATGAACTTAAACAGGAAGAGAAATCTCGGAAGCACGTGCAATTCGGCCGTCTGCACTCTCTCCGCCAGGAAGAATAGGAGACCGGCTCACTTCTGTTGGTCCTTTTTGACTTCCTCCAACAGGCTGGTAAGGTTCCATTTCTGTATATGTGTCAAGTATATACTTGTATATACTTGCAAGTAATAACACAAGGAATAAAACTGGAGATGTTAAGATTCAAAACAGAGGTAAAAAAACCAACATAAGTGTACTTTACCTGAATGCTCGTAGTATTCGGAATAAAGTAAATGAGTTGGTGGCACAAATCATCGTGAAGGACTATGATTTAGTGGCATTTACTGAAACATGGTTAAAGGATGGTCACGACTGGGAGTTAAATATCCGAGGGTATCAAACTATTCGGAAGGACAGAGTGGATGGTAAGGGAGGTGGTGTTGCTCTGTTATTTAAGGATGACATCCGGGCAATAGTAAGGGATGACATCGGTGCTATGGAGGATAAGGTTGAATCCATTTGGGTGGAAATCAGGAATAGTAAGGCGAAAAAGTCACTGATAGGAGTAGTCTATCGGCCACCAAATAGTAACGAGATGGTGGGGCAGGCAATAAACAAAGAAATAACTGATGCATGTAGAAATGGTACAGCAGTTATCATGGGGGATTTTAATCTACATGTCGATTGGTTTAACCAGGTCGGTCAAGGCAACCGTGAGGAGGGGTTTATAGAATGTATCCGCGATAGTTTCCTAGAACAGTATGTAATGGAACCTACGAGGGAACAAGCGGTCCTAGATCTTGTCCTGTGTAATGAGACAGGATTGATTCATGATCTCATAGTTAGGGATCCTCTCGGAAGGAGCGATCACAATATGGTGGAATTTAAAATACAGATGGAGGGTGAGAAACTAAAATCAAATACTAGTGTTTTGTGTTTAAACAAAGGAGATTACAAGGGGATGAGAGAAGAACTAGCTAAGGTAGACTGGGAGCTAAGACTTTATGGTGGAACAGTTGAGGAACAGTGGAGAACCTTCCAAGCGATTTTTCACAGTGCTCAGCAAAGGTTTATACCAACAAAAAGGAAGGACGGAAGAAAGAGGGAAAATCGACCGTGGATATCTAAGGAAATAAGGGAGAGTATCAAATTGAAGGAAAAAGCATATAAAGTGGCAAAGATTGCTGGGAGATTAGAGGACTGGGAAATCTTTAGGGGGCAACAGAAAGCTACTAAAAAAGCTATAAAGAAGAGTAAGATAGAGTATGAGAGTAAACTTGCTCAGAATATAAAAACAGACAGTAAAAGTTTTTACAAATATATAAGACAAAAAAGAGTGGCTAAGGTAAATATTGGTCCTTTAGAGGATGAGAAGGGAGTTTTAATAATGGGAAATGAGGAAATGGCTGAGGAACTGAATAGGTTTTTTGGGTCGGTCTTCACAGTGGAAGACACAGATAACATGCCAGTGACTGATAGAAATGAGGCTATGACAGGTGAGGACCTTGAGACGATTGTTATCACTAAGGAGGGAGTGATGGGCAAGCTAATGGGGCTAAAGGTAGACAAGTCTCCTGGCCCTGATGGAATGCATCCCAGAGTGCTAAAAGAGATGGCTAGGGAAATTGCAGATGTACTAGTGATAATTTACCGAAATTCACTAGACTCTGGGGTGGTCCCGGTGGATTGGAAATTAGCAAACGTGACGCCACTGTTTAAAAAAGGAGGTAGGCAGAAAGCAGGAAATTATCGGCCAGTGAGTTTAACTTCGGTAATAGGGAAGATGCTGGAATCTATCATCAAGGAAGAAATTGCGAGGCATCTGGATAGAAATTGTCCCATTGGGCAGACGCAGCATGGGTTCGTAAAAGGCAGGTCGTGCCTAACTAATTTAGTGGAATTTTTTGAGGACATTACCAGTGCAGTAGATAACGGGGAGCCGATGGATGTGGTATATCTGGATTTCCAGAAAGCCTTTGACAAGGTGCCACACAAAAGGTTGCTGCATAAGATAAAGATGCATGGCATTATGGGTAAAGTAGTAGCATGGATAGAGGATTGGTTAATTAATAGAAAGCAAAGAGTTGGGATAAATGGGTGTTTCTCTGGTTGGCAATCAGTAGCTAGTGGTGTCCCTCAGGGATCCGTGTTGGGCCCAGAATTGTTCACAATTTACATTGATGATTTGGAGTTGGGGACCAAGGGCAATGTGTCCAAGTTTGCAGATGACACTAAGATGAGTGGTAAAGCGAAAAGTGCAGAGGATACTGGAAGTCTGCAGAGGGATTTGGATAGGTTAAGTGAATGGGCTCGGGTCTGGCAGATGGAATACAATGTTGACAAATGTGAGGTTATCCATTTTGGTAGGAATAACAGCAAACGGGATTATTATTTAAACGATAAAATATTAAAGCATGCCGCTGTTCAGAGAGACTTGGGTGTGCTAGTGCATGAGTCACAGAAGGTTGGTTTACAAGTGCAACAGGTGATTAAGAAGGCAAATGGAATTTTGTCCTTCATTGCAAGAGGGATGGAGTTTAAGACTAGGGAGGGTATGTTGCAATTGTATAAGGTGTTAGTGCGGCCACACCTGGAGTATTGTGTTCAGTTTTGGTCTCCTTACTTGAGAAAGGACGTACTGGCGCTGGAGGGTGTGCAGAGGAGATTCACTAGGTTAATCCCAGAGCTGAAGGGGTTGGATTATGAGGAGAGGTTGAGTAGACTGGGACTGTACTCGTTGGAATTTAGAAGGATGAGGGGGGATCTAATAGAAACATTTAAAATTATGAAGGGAATAGATAGGATAGATGCGGGCAGGTTGTTTCCACTGGCGGGTGACAGCAGAACTAGGGGGCATAGCCTCAAAATAAGGGGAAGTAGATTTAGAACTGAGTTTAGGAGGAACTTCTTCACCCAAAGGGTTGTGAATCTATGGAATTCCTTGCCCAGTGAAGCAGTTGAGGCTCCTTCATTACATGTTTTTAAGGTAAAGATAGATAGTTTTTTGAAGAATAAAGGGATTAAGGGTTATGGTGTTCGGGCCGGAAAGTAGAGCTGAGTCCACAAAAGATCAGCCATGATCTAATTGAATGGCAGAGCAGGCTCGAGGGGCCAGATGGCCTACTCCTGCTCCTAGTTCTTATGTTCTTATGTTCTAACATTTACCACCTCCCGTCTCACACTAGTCAGATCTTTTGCAGTGCCTGAGGTTGATATTTATCTCCTATTCTTGTTATATATTTCGCATTTAGGTGTTATACGTTCCATGCTAACACTCTGGTTTCCATCCGCTGCCATACTAGTTTACATCCTCTAGATGGTGTTCGGGCCGGAAAGTGGAGCTGAGTCCACAAAAGATCAGCCATGATCTCATTGAATGGCGGAGCAGGCTCGAGGGGCCAGATGGCCTACTCCTGCTCCTAGTTCTTATGTTCTTATGTTCTTATGTTCTTATGTTCTTATGTTCTTATACAAGGGCAGCACGGTAGCATGGTGGTTAGCATAAATGCTTCACAGCTCCTGGGTCCCAGGTTCGATTCCCGGCTGGGTCACTGTCGGTGCGGAGTCTGCACGTCCTCCCCTTGTGTGCGTGGGTTTCCTCCGTGTGCTCCGGTTTCCTCCCACAGTCCAAAGATGAGCGGGTTAGGTGGATTGGCCATGCTAAATTGCCCCTAGTGTCCTAAAAAAGTAAGGTTAGGGGGGGGTTGTTGGGTTACGTGTATAGGGTAGATATGTGGGTTTGGGTAGGGTGATCATTGCTCGGCACAACATCGAGGGCCGAAGGGCCTGTTCTGTGCTGTACTGTTCTATGTTCTATGTTCTATCTGGCTGTTTGGATCCCTTGGAATCGGAATCTGTTTTGTGCTGTTTTGATCGGGAGCTCCTCCAGCTATGTCCCTCCCCCGTTTGGGTTCAGCGGAAATGCCTCACTTTTGCCCAGGTTGGGAACGCTTTAAATAAATGCATGATAGTTTTCAGTCCTTCCCGTGGCTTTTAGGCGGACAGGAGCTGGTGATCTGCATACAGCTGAGTTCTGTGCTCTCTGCCTCCTCATTGGATGCCTTTCCAGTTTGTAGCACCCCAGTCGGGCTATTGCTATGGGTTCCATTGAGAAAGCAAACTATAGCAGGGTCAGTGGGCATTCTTGCCATGTGCCTCTTTGTAGCAGGATTTGTTCCGAGCTGGTGGTGTTCGTTCGAACGCTCGCAGTAGGAGTACTGCACAGAAGTGTCACCAAGGAGGTGAATCCTGCTCCTAGCCAAAGCCGTTCCAGTAACTCTTGACTTTGTCACAGTCTTTATCTGCATCCAGGGAGGCGATCACCTCTGGTGTTCTCTCCCTGGTCAGGGTCATAATGCCGTTCACCAGCTGTCTGATGTTCGCATTGAGTTTCCTACCCTTGACAAGCCCATCTGATCTTCAGTGACCACCTTCCGAACGTGTTCTCCAGCAAACACATTCATAAGCGGAATGGGTCTATAATATCCACATCCCGACGGGTCTGTCGTTTGGGGTATTATTAAGATTGAGGCCTGTGCTAGCATGCGATGCAAAGTGTCCCTTGCCAGCATGTCTGTGAACAGGTCACTTCGATGTGCGGCCCAGAGCCCGTGCGAATTTCTTGTCGACGTCTGCCGGGATCCATCATGCCCCGGCGCCTTCCCTGCCTTTGTGGTGCGGAGGCACTCCATGATTTATCCCAGATCGATTGGTCCTTCCAATTCCCCCGTATACTCTCTCCCACAACGGGCATTTCCAGGCTGTCGAGGAATTGTTTCATCCCCGCATCGCCATCAGATTCGGAGGTCTCCACTCCTCGGTCTCAAATGCTTGATTGACCTCTACTGGTTCCACTATCAGTGTGCCTCTGCCATATTGTACCTGTGCTATGTGCCTCATGGCTGCCTGCTGTCTCAGCTCGTGAGCCAGCAGGCCGCCAACATTTTTTCCACGTTCGAAAAAGATTCCCGTGCCTGCCGGAGTTGGTACATGCTTTCTATTAGATAGCAGGTTAAATTCCATTTGTAGCATTTGCCTCTATGCAGCAGATGTACAACATAGACGCGGAGTATTTTCTGTTTACCTGCAAGAGGGAGATCGCATTTTGCCTGCGATTGTTTTCGCTGAAGGCCTTGTCGTCCAGGAGATCTGTGTCCAATCTTCACATGGGGCGCTGGGTACGTGCCGTCTCCAACCTCACATCCAGGTACTGCGGAACATGGTTGCATATGACTATTGTGGAGTACTGTGCTCCTGTAATACCACGAAATACCGTTTTGCCCGCTGCAAAGAAGTAGATACAGAATATACATTGGCCAATTTGAAAACTTGAGAAATATTTTTCTCCCGGGTGCAGGAACCTTAACGGAACCACTGTCCCCCAACTGTTCCATAAATGTCCCCAGCTCCTTAGCCATACCTGTCATTTTCCCGTTCTAGGATTTGACTGGTCGGTCAGTGGGTCCTGTACACAGATATAATTGCCCCTATAATCAGTCAATGTCGGCAATTTCCGCCATGGTATTTTATTATAAAGTCTGTGTCCTCCCAGTTGAGTGCGATCACATTCTCCAGTACTACCTGTGCCCCATCCAGGACACCACTGTTTATGGTGTACTATCCACTGGATCCATAACCGTACTAGTCACAGTCAATTTCGACCACTCGCTGTTGAGTATGGCCGCTGCCCTAGCCCTTGAACCGTAACATGAATGGTGCGTCTGTCCCACCCAGGCCTTTCTTCCCAGTAGTCTCTCTTTTTCCCTCAGGTGTGTTTCCTGCAGGTAGCCTATGTCCGCCTTCTGGATTCTCAGGTGGGCGAAGACCCTGTATCATTTCACTGGGCCATTAAGTCCCCTTACATTCCAGGAAACTAGCTTGGTGGAGGTGTTGCGACACCCCCTCCCCGGTTCTTGGGATCAACCACACTGACCTGGTGGACTGCCCTGCACTGCGGTCATTCTTTTGTCAGGGAGCATTCCAAACCGGACATGGTCGCCGCCCTTCCCATGAGGTTGGGCTACTGCGCTCCACGGCTTCACTTTGTCCAGGGACGCCAAATGTGCGCACGCCACTTTTGTGCTCCCCTGAAACCCAGGGATTCACCTTTTATAGCCCTGCCAAAGTGGCTGCTTATGGCGTTCTCTTGATTAATCAGCCTTCTCTACGCCTGCAGGGACGTGTGTCTGTCTCGCTGTCAAGCCTTTCCTATCTTCAGGCCTTTTTTGGTCCGTGAATGCCCTCCTTTTCTCACCTACACTCCTTGGGGCCCCAGCACTTCTCCCCCCCCCCCCGAATTCGCCCGCGTTACTGCCCAGGACACACCCTGACTTGGTCAGACGCTTCATCTCCCTGAGAGATGCGCCACGGTCCACTTTAATGGTTCTGTTCCCGTGAAAGCCCTCCCTGCAAGTACTGTGGCTCCCCTCCAGAGGGTGGTCTCGCCATATAACTGTGATGTCTGCCCGGCTCCGTTCCCTACCGCGCCCCCTCACCTATTTCCCCTATCCTCGCTACGCTCTCTATGTCCTCCTATTTTAGTCGGAGAAGGAGGCAGCACATTCCGGCGACAACAGGGACCATGCAAAACATCTGTGTGCCGTTTCGTCCTCCACTTTCCGTCTTTTGCCCCGCATCCCTCCCCTTTTCTGCGCCTGTTCCTTCTCTAGCCTGTTGGTTTTCATCAACCCCTCGTACTTCGCCAGGGTGCCAAATTATTTTCATTTTACTTTATGCCTTTACCAAAATTCTGAATGGAAACAACATGCCGAACATCACCACGACCTTGTAGGGCACCGATTTCGCCTTCTTGAATTCGGCCCTTTTTTTGCGAGGTCATCCCCAGTGTCCTGATAGAGCCTTATTCTGTGTTCTTTGACTGTCGGGCCCACCGCATGATCTTCTCCCGGTTCGCGTATTGGTGTAGCTTCGCAATGATTGATTTCGGCTGCGCCGCTGTCTTGAGTTTTTGCCGCAGCTCCCTGAGTGCCCCATCGAGTTCTGGGGGTTTGGGAAGCTGTTACTCCCGATCAGGTTGCCCAGCATGTTGGGGATATGGGCCTTTGGCACCCTTCCCTTCACCCCGTCTGGCAGATCCACAATAGGGATGTTCTGTCACAGGGGCCTATTTAATTCGTCCTCTACGCTTCCCCGCAGGTTCCCTTGCACTGCCAGAAAACTTTTCACGTTGATCGCCAGAGCGACGAACCAATCCCTCTAGTCGGTTGCCGTCCTTTTCAGCTCCTAGAACGTCATTGTCCGTTCTGCCACATTCTTTGATGGGCCGTCTATCGAACGCTGGATGGCAGCCATCGCTTCGGTCACCACCGCCATCAACATCTCTTTTACCACCACATGGAGTAAATTTTCGTCGTCTTCATCATGACAGTTCGTTCTTCTTTGAGGAATGTCATCCATCCCTCCCCCGTTGTAGTGCGCGGTGGTGGAGGTGGGGTGAAGGGCGTCGCTACCAGTTTATGCTCCTCTGTTCGGGTCGCCCCGTACCTTGTTTCATCGGGAACTCCGCCTTGCCTCGTGCGTCCGCTGGTGCGTCTGCTCACTGCTCCTGCCCCTTGCCGCCTCTACTGACATTTCGCCAGCACTTTGAACTATCGCTTGCCGGAATTTTCCCTTCTGCTTCCGCGCTACTAGTGTCTTTTGAAATGTTAGCAGTTTTGCGTGGCATTTTGAGCCAAGAATTCTGGAAAATTTGCTATTTTGGGTGCGATTGGCAAAACAGCCATCTGATGTGCGCGCGCTCAGCATATTGCCATGACCGGAAGTATACTGGTAAGAATTTCAGAGTCCATCATTAAAGATTACATCGTAGAATACTTGGAAGTGCATAGTAAAATAGGACTGACTCAGAACCGTTTCATTGTGGGGAGTTAATGTCTGAAAAAATCTTTTCTGGTTCTTTGATAACGTGAAGAGGGAGTTTGATAAAAGAGAACTCGCGGACATGAGTTATTTAGAACTCCAGAAGGCCTTTGTCAATGTTCAGCACAGGAGACAGTTAAATAAGTTTAGATCCCATGCTTTCAAGTGGACGATCCTGGCATCGATAAAAGATCGGCTGCCTGGCATAAGGAAGAAGATGGGGATAAAGGAGTCATTTTCACGATGGCAGCAGGTGACTAATTGTATGTCCCAGCGGTGTGTGCTGGGCCATAACGTTTCGCAATGTGCGTTAATAATATGGTAGACGGAACTGAAGGCCCTGTTTGCGACGTTATCAGATGGTACAAAGATCTGTCGTGGAACAGGTAGCAGTGAAAAGTCAGGGAGCTACAAAAAGTGGAGGCTAATCGGCGGAGGGATGGCAATGAGCCCCCCACCTCGGCTGATCATCTGGAATGTTCGAGGGTTAAATGGGCCGGTCAAAAGGGCACATGTGTTCGTGCATCTAAGGGGATTGAAGGCGAACGTAGTAATGTTGCAGGAGACTCAACTTCGAGTTATGGACCTGGTTAGACTGGGGAAAGGCTGGGTCCATCAGGTCTTTCACTCGCGACTAGATTAAAAGATGGAGAGGTTGCAACCCTGATCAATAAGCGAGTGGTATTTGAGGGAGTAGAATAGTCTCGGACGTGGGATGTCGATACATTATGTATGTGGGATGGTAGAGGGGGTGCAGGTGGTATTAGTAAATGTGGACACCCGAAATTGGGATGATGTAGGGTTTATAAAGTGGATGCTGGGGAAGATACCTGACCTGGACTCGCACAGGTTTGTCATGGGAGGGGACTTCAACACTATTATGCACCCTGGCTTGAATCGGTCAAGCTCGAAAACGGGCAGGATGCCAGCAATGGCAAAGGAACTAAAAGGGATCATAGAGTTGATGGGGGCGTGGTGCATCCAGGGAGATTTAGGCAGCCGAGCGTCAAGGAGCTCTCCTTCTACTAACACGTGCATAAAGTGTATTCCCGGATTGATTTCTACGTTTTGAGCAGAGCCTTGCTAGGTGGGATGGCGAAGAGGGGATACTTGGTGATTACAATCTCAGACCATGCTCAACATTGGGTTGAACTGCAGGTTAGTAAAGACAGTAACCAGCGCCCGCACTGGAGGTTGGATGTGGGACCTTTGGCGGATGAAGTAGTGTGCGAGCGGCTGAGGAAATGTATACATAGCCACCTGCAGCTCAATGACATGAGGGAATTTTCAGCAGCGTTGGTGTGGAAAGCACTGAAGGCGGTGGTCAGGGGGGAACTGATCTCGTGTACAGGGCGGAGACGGACCGACCGGTAAAGGAGTTACTACAGATTTATGGGCGGTACGCGGACACCCTGGAGACAGGTAATGGCGGAGGTTACAGGCGGAGTTTAGCTTGCTGATGACAGGAAGGGCGGTCGTGCAGCTGAGAAAGGCGAGGGGGGGGGGGATATCTGATCATGGGGAGAAGTCCAGCAGAACACTTGTTCAGCAGCTTAGGAAGAGGGCGGCAGCTAGGATGATAGGAAAAGTAAAGGACGGAACTGGGAACCTGGTTGGTGATTCAGTAGGGGTGAATGGGGCGTTTAGGGATTTCTACAGCAGGCTGTACAGGTCCGAATCCCCTATGGGGAGTGAGGCACTTCTTGGACCTGCTGAATTTCCCAAAGGTGGATGGGGAGCGTGTAGAATGGCTGAAGGGCACAATCGGGCTGGTGGAGATAGTGGAGAGCATGAAGGCCATGCAGACTGGAAAGGCCACTGGTCCTGACAGGTACCCAATGGAGTTTTATAAATCTTTCTCGGAGATATTGGGGCGAGTGTCGTTGAGGATGTTCAATGAGGCAAGGGAATGAGGGGTGTTGCCACCGACGATGTCACAGGCAACGATCTTGCTTATTCGTAAGCGGGCCAATACCTGGAGCTGTGTGGGTCCTGCAGTCCGATCTCCCTGTTTAATGTAGATGCCAAGTTGCCGGCTAAAATCAATCCTCCAGGCACTAGGATTGTGCTCCAGAGGTTACTGGCGAAGACCAGACTGCGTATGCTAAGGGTAGAAAGTTAGTGGGCAACGTAAGAAGACCTTTAAATGTGATCATGATGCACATTGGATAGTAGGGAGGTGGAGGTAGTGATCGCAATGGCTGCAGAAAAGGCTTTTGACCGGGTAGAATGGGACCAACTGTGGGAGATATTGGGATGGTTCCGATTCGGACGGGGCTTTATTAACTGTGTCAGGTTACTGAATCAGGCTCATGTGGCAAGTGCAGCGAAAAATAGGATAACAAAGGATTATTTTAGAGTACATTGGTGGACTAAACTTGGATGCCTCCTCTCCCCAGTGTTGTTTGGGTTGGCTATAGAACCGTTGGCAATTGCTCTCAGAGCGTCCAAGGGCTGGAGAGGACTGTTCTGGGTGGGGAGGCGAAGGGCACAGAGTTTCGTTCTGTACAGATAACCTGCTTCTGTTTATTTCAGACCCAGCAGAGGGGATGGAAGAAATCATGAGGACAACCGGGGTAAATGGCCGGTTTTCGGGGTATAATCTTAAGATGTTTGTGGTGCAGGCCAGCGGACAGGAGAGGCGATTGGGAGAGCTGACGTTTCGGTTAGTACAGGGAAGCTTCATGTATCTAGGCATACAAGAGGCACGGGAATGGAATCGGCTGCATGAATTGAATCTGGCCCTGCTGGTGGACAAAATGAAGGACGATTTTCTGAAATGGGACGCGCTTCCGTTGTCTCTGGCTGGAGGGTGCGAACGATGAAGATGACGGTCTTCCCGAGATTCCTATTGTATTTCAGTGTCTCCCCATCTATATTCCGCGGTCCTTTTTTAAGCGGGACAACAGAGTGATCAAGAGCTTCGTCTGGGCGGGCATAACCACGCAGTTAAGGAAGGTAATGCTTGAGCGGTGTCGCGGTGAGGGCGGGCTGGCACTGCCAAATGTTAGCAATTATTATTGGGTGGCTAACATAGCAATGATCAGGAAGTGGGTGGTGGGGGAGGGGTCGGCATGGGTGCATATGGAGGCGGCATCATGTAAGGGCACCAGTTTGAGGGCGTTGGTAACTGCGCCTCTGCCGTTTCCGCCTGCACGGTACTCCACCAGTCTCCAAGCCTGAGAGTTTGTGGCCAGAGGATGCGGCATGTGGGAGTATTGGGAGCATTGGTCTGTGCGCCAGTCTGTCAGCATTGCCAGTTTGCCCCGGGGAGTATGGACGGCGGTTCCGGTTGTGGCTGAGAGCAGGGATTGAGAGGATAGGGGAAATGTTCATAGAGGGGAGCTTTCCGAGTAAGAGGCCGTTGGAGGAATAGTTTGGGTTGTCGAGGGGCAACCAATTCAGATATCGGCAGGTGCGGGACTTCCTTCTTAAAGAGGTACCATCCTTCCTGCTTTTACCGCTAAGGGGGATTCAGGACTGGCTAGTCCAGAGGGGGTGGAGGAGAAGGGAGCGGCTTGGAATTTTATAAGGAGATGCAGACCGAGGAGCTGAAGTGCAAGTTGGAGGAAGAGGTGAGAGGTGAGATAGAGGATGGTCTATGGCAGGTGCGTTAAGTAGAGTCAATACGTCGGCAACATGTGCCAGGCTCAGGCTGATACAATTTAAGTTTGTTCACTGGGCTCAGATGACAGTGGCCCAGTTGAGCAGATTAATGGGGTGGAGGACATGTGCATTAAATATGCGGGAGGATTGGCGAACCATGTCCACTTGTTTTGGAAATGTCCAAAGCTTAGCAAATTTTGGTAGGGGTTTTCGGACGTTATGTCCTCGGCGTTCAAAACAAGGATGGCGCTGAGTCCAGAGGTGGTGATTGTCGGGGTGTCAGAAGACCCGGGAATGCAGGAGGAGAAAGATGCAGATGTTCTGGCTTTTGCTTCCCTCGTCGCCCGGAGATGGATACGATCAGCACAGAGGGACCCAAATCGCCCGAAGTCGGAGACCTGGCTATCGAGCATGGCTAGCTTTCTCTTTTGGAGAAAATCAAGTTCGCCTTGAGGAGGTCACTGTTTGGGTTCAACTGGAGATGGCAACCGTATGACGACTCCTTTGCGGGAATTTAATTGTCAGCAGACGGGGGCGGGAGGAAGGAGTAGTTTACATTAGAGAAGGGTGTCAATAAAGGTGGGACCTGTACGAGAGGTAAATGGCTTTTGCACTATGTTTATGCTTTCATGTATATTGTTTATTTTGTTGTTATCACTATATCAAAAATACTTCAATAAAATGTTTATTTAAAAAAAAGATAAAGCAGGGGGCTGAAGAAAGACTTGGAGATGTCCGGAGAGTGGAATGTGGAAACGTGGCAGATTATGTTGTTTGCAACGTGGGATGAAGGCACAGACGATTTTCTGAATTGTGAAATGCTCTAGAAATCAGAAGCATAGTGGGATTTTGTAGTCCTTGTTCAAGATTTTCTGAAGCTTCACGGGCAGGTCCAGTCGGCAGTTAGCAAGGCACATGCATAGTGATCATGCACGCTGTGATATCGAGAATACAGGACCTGGGATGTACTTCTGAGGCTCTGGTTAAACCCCATTTAGAATATTGTCAGCAGTTCTGCACTCCGTATCGATGGAAGGATGTATTGGCATTGGGAATGGTCAGAGCATGTTTACAGGAATGATCTCTGTAAGGAAGAGCTTATCGTATGAGGAACCGTTGTGGACTCTGTGTCTGTACTCGATTGAGTTTCGAAGGATGCGGGTGGATCTTCTTGAAACAGGTGACTGCAATGCCTCGATAGAGTGGATATGGAGAGGATGTTTCCACTTGGAGGAACAAGTAGAACCAGATGACACAGTCTCAGACTAAAGGAATGATCCGTCAAAACAGATGAGGAGGATATCTTGAGCCAGAATTGTGGTGAATCTGTGGAACGCTTTGCCGTATAAGGCTGCGGAGGCGAAGAAACTGAGCGCCTTTAAGACAGAGATAGACAGGTTCTTGATTAATCAGTGGGTGAGGGGTTACGTGGAGAAGGCAGGAGATGTGTTTGACGAAAGTTCCGGCCATGATTGAATGGCGGAGCAGGCTCGAAGGACCGAGTGGTCGAATTGTGCTCTGATGTCTTCTGGTTTTATGATACATTAACAATTTTATGAGTATGTAGCGATGGTGGAATTAATGTAAACTGGAGAATGTGTGGCCAAAAACAATTGGAGGTTCATAGTGTTCTTACAGATATCATTGCAATTCATTTAAAAATCGCAAGTTTTCTTGTGGACCGATGACAACCAGAATTTGATATCAAACACAGTATACATCAAGGATAAGAATAGCCATGTGATTTCCTAAAGTGATAAACTCGACATCGCGCATTGGCGGTCCTTTGAAGGCAACGCTCATTTGGACAACTGAAACATTGAATTTTAATTTTTCGGAAATTAATATTGTGATCACAGCGCAGGGTAAAATAAAGGAGCTTTTTGAGATGGAGGTTCTGGAATAGCAGGAACTGCCTAAGATTGGACACAATACAACGTGTACATAAAATCAAGATCAAAAAATTTAAAATTTGCTTGGCTCGGCGCAAAGTTTAGTCTGTGAACATCAGCCAAAAGCTGTTGCTTTGAGCTCATAGTTATTGCACTGAAGAGATACCTCCGTTCAATGCATGTCACATTGCATGTTTAAATGTGTTATGTTTTTGCTGAAATATTCCAGAATTATGACAGGAGAGTGGAATCGTTCAAATGCTGCTACAGAAAGGCTTTGTAAACATCGAAGAGCCGCCTCGACTCTCTCTGGACTATTAACATTATGACATTCCGTGATTCTATAATGAAATCATGATATAAATAATTGCAGACCGTGTATTCTATTTCGCCATGCATATTTAAGCAAATAAGTCGGATATGCACGGTTGTAAAATCCGTATTCCTGGATAATTTGTGCGTCCAATATGAACCAACAAATAAATTCAGACAGCTAATTTTAAACATTAATCTTGAAAATTGAGGACCAGTTAAATACAATCAAGCTGCCGTCTTCATTCAGAGACATTGTTTCCAGCATGACGTTGAAAATATAGTTTTTCCTGACCTCGTTTTTACATTATGCTCATTTAGTCTCTCTCAGTATAGCCCTCAATCGTCATCTGTATATTTCTACCTGCCGCAGTTTAATTGTATACCTTATACATGGATAATCCATGGTACTAACATGGATTGACGATTGGCTATCAGACAGAAAGCAGAGAGTTGGGATAAAATGTTTTTTTTCGGAATGGCAACCGGTGACAAGTGGTGTCCCGCAGGGTTCAGTGTTGGGGCCACAGCTGTTCTCTTTATATATTAACGATCTAGATGACGGGACTGGGGGCATTCTGGCCAAGTTTTCCGATGATACAAAGATTGGTGGAGGGGCAGGTAGTATTGAGGAGGTGGGGAGGCTGCAGAAAGATTTAGGCAGTTTAGGAGAATGGTCCAAGAAGTGGCTGATGAAATTCAACGTGGGCAAGTGCGAGGTCTTGCACTTTGGAAAGAAGAATAGAGGCATGGACTATTTTCTAAACGGTGACAACATTCATAATGCTAAAGTGCAAAGGGTCCCAGTCCCAGTCCAGGATTCTCTAAAGGTAAACTTGCAGGTTGAGTCCGTAATTAAGAAAGCAAATGTAATGTTGTCATTTATCTCAAGAGGCTTGGAATATAAAAGCAGGGATGTACTTCTGAGGCTTTATAAAACACGAGTTAGGCCCCATTTAGAATACTGTGAGCAATTTTTGGCCCCACACCTCAGGAAGGACATACTGGCACTGGAGCGGGTCCAGCGGAGATTCACACGGATGATCCCAGGAATAGTAGGCCTAACATACGATGAACGTCTGAGGATCGTGGGATTATATTCATTGGAGTTCAGGAGGTTGAGGGGAGATATAATAGAAACTTACAAGATAATGAATGGCTTGGATAGGATGGACGTAGGGACGTTGTTTCCATTAGCAGGAGAGACTAGGACGCGGGGGCGCAGCCTTAGAATAAAAGGGAGTCACTTTAGAACAGAGATGAGGAGAAATATCTTCAGCCAGAGAATGGTAGGTCTGTGGAATTCATTGCCACAGAGGGCGGTGGAGGCCGGGACGTTGAGTGTCTTTAAGACAGAAATTGATAAATTCTTGATTTCTCGAGGAATTAAGGGCTATGGGGAGAGAGCGGGTAAATGGAGTTGAAATCAACCATGATTGAATGGTGGAGTGGACTCGATGGGCCGAATGGCCTTACTTCCGCTCCTATGTCTTATGGTCTTATGTTCTTATCTACTGCTGCACGATAGCACAACAGGATAGCACTCTGGCCTCCCAGCGCCAGGGTCCCCAGGATCGATTCCCTAATGGGTCACTGTCTGTGTGGAGTCTCCATATTCTCCCGTGTGTGTATGGGTTTCCACCTCGTCCTCCGGTTTCCTCCCACAGTCTAAAGAGTTGCAGGTTATGTGGATTGGCAAACATAAATTGCCCTTAGTGACCAAACATTTGAGGAGGTGTTTTTGGGTTCGGGGATAGGTTTGAACTGAGGCTTAAGTGAGTCGATGCTGCGAATGGCCTCCGTTCGCACTGCATGTTCTACCTTCTAGACTTCCGAAGGCAACGTATAACTGATATAAGTCACCCCTCAGCATCAACATTTCACATAAAAAATGACACTAGCCGTTGCAATCTATCAAAACTGAAATATGAAGCACTGACTACAATCTTAAAGAGTCTCACTGCATCCCTCCATCACAAATTATGTATTTTCTGTAATATTTTGACCATGTTCTATGCATGCTTAGAGATGTGGGCTGACCTGCATTTGATACATTTCCACCTCCTCTGCACATCTCTGTGGGGGAGTTGAAGTACGGGGAGAATGTGCAAACGCCACACGGACAGTAACCCAGAGCCGGGATTGAACCTTGGACCTCAACGCCGTGAGGAATCAGCGCGAACCCACTGCGCCACCGTGCTACCCTCATCATTGTTTCTACATTCAATGAAAAGATCAATTAATGTTACCATCCATGCGTCCTCTTCACTATATGACACTCCTGTCCTTCCAGTTCACGACTGGTTGAAAAGTATCAGTATTCACTGACTACCTCGTCCTCTAGTCATATCGTCCCGTATGTGGACTGTTCCGCAACACGGAAACCATTATTGTACAGCTGGTGAAATGGCGTGAAAACCTGGTTGGTAGTTGACTGGGACACGGGTAGCGTTTGCGACTTCTGTCGTTTTATATTATAGGTAATTTGCACTCGCTAGTCGTGAAGTCAAGTTTCTTCACTTGCATTATAAATATGTTATGTTAATTTCTGTTTACAACATTGGGTTGCCTGGCATCGAGTTATCCTGGTTTCCCAGTTGCTTCTTGAAAAATCGTTCAAATTAAAACAAATTTATTTTTATCTGATGATCAAATCCATAGTCACTCTCTGTAACTTAAATTCGGACCAATAAAAATATGTTCTCCGTGTAATGTTACACTTGGAGCTGTTTAAGACTCAGCGTTCTTCTGTAGATTTTCAACTTCCGGCGGCCGTGAATGCTAGGAAAGGAATATGAACAGACTAACATGCAACCAAAACACTTCCCTCCCTATGTCAATCGGAATTCTATTCAGCAAACACACATTCAGTTTATTGTGTATCAGTGCACGCCTTGAAAGACCTGTATCCCAGTTGGCGGCCACATGACAACAGTTGTTCATTGTCTTTAATTCTCCTTATGCCCAGAAGACGGTTCGTTTTGAGGTTTTCCTGCCCTCACGCCTCTAATAAATAGACAAGAAAATTAAGTTGAAAGACTGCATTGCCAGAAAACAGCAGTACATTTTCCAAAATATTATCTCTTATGTAAAATTCCATACACTACTCACGCTTAGTCCTGTCGTAGAGTGCTGTATCCGTGTACAGGTAGATATCGGGATGGAACAGAGAATGAGAGAGTGAGAAGTTGATGCAGAGGCATTTGCATTTGCAACGTTACAGGCAAAACGAAATGGAGGCTAAGAATGAAGATACATCCATCAACGGCTATTCGAGCCACGATCGAACAGTGGTTGTCACTGTTGCTTCACAGTGCCAAGGTCCCCCTTTCGATTCCCGCCTGGATCACTTTCTGTGCAGAGTCTGCATCTTCTCCCCGTGTCTGCGTCAGGTTCCTCCGGGGGCTCCGATTTCCTCCAACATGTCTCGAAAGATGTGCTGCTGGGAAATTTGGACATTTTGAATTCTACCTCCGTGAACACCAACTGACGCCAGAGTGCGGCGATGAGGGGATTTGCACGGTATCTTCACTGCAGTGTTAACGTAAGAATACCTGTGACAATAAAAAAAATTATCATTACTGTCTCGAAACACAGTTATTATGAACATGCGAAATTTCTTCATTGAGTATATCAGTCTCTGTAAAAAAGGCAAGTATCCATATGCCAAGATGACTCTCGCTGCTTCGCTAATTGACAAGTAGAGGTGACTGGCGATTATTTAACCTGACGGTCGCCACATCTCAGGACAGGAGCACGTTTGAGAACGCAGGACCATCATAAATAATCTCACCTAGTACGAAAATTAATTCCGTGTTATTGGTCTCGCTCTCCATGCTGAAACGGCTGTTTCATAGATTTCATAGAATTTACAGTGCAGAAGGAGGCCATTCGGCCCATCGAGTCTGCACCGGCTCTTGGAATGAGCACCCTACCCAAGCCCACACCTCCACCCTATCCCCATAACCCAGTAACCCCACCTAACACTAAGGGCAATTTTGAACCTGAGGGAAATTTAGCCTGGCCAATTCACCTAACCTGCACATCTTTGGACTGTGGGAGGAAACCGGAGCACCCGGAGGAAACCCACGCACACACGGGGAGAACGTGCAGACTCCACACAGACAGTGACCCAAGCCGGGATTCGAACCTGGGACCCTGGAGCTGTGAAGCATTTATGCTAACCACTATGCTAATGTGCTGTTAAACTGGGATAAACCGGCCCTTCCAGTCTTTGTAGACATTTAGTGCAAACATCTGGCAACCCTGCCTCCAATGTAAATTTGTGCATAGATATGAAAGAAATGCTGTTTACTGTTCTGTTTAGTCGTTATTGCACTGCATATAAATATTTTTATACAGTCCCCAATCATATTCCTTATGCACAGATTAGGAATGAATTAATTTAAGGTCGCACTACGTGCACAGTTCAGGCTATTTCCGATTTTGGGACACGTTTCTTGGTAGCCTACGCATTCTCATACCGACATACGATAGAACTGCGTCATTGGTTAACCATGGAGTCGTTGATGTTGATACGTTTTATAAAATCAAGAAAATGTAAACAATAAAGGTTGCCAGGAAGGAATTAGTGTGTTACCTATTTGTTGCAATAATGTAGGCTCTATTACACGTAGTAATTGATAAAGATGTCTCTTTAAAGGGACGTTATCATAGATGCGAAATGGAAAACTTTGCAGTTCGCTGGCTGGATATTTGATCGGAGGTTGTCTGTTACGTTAAGCCGATCGTTCCAACTGTTTGTACTGCAGAACGATAAGCACAAGAACGTATTGTGAGCAAATTAAAGAGTTTATGACACGAACAAATCAAAAACAGAACAGCAATGTCTGATTCGTTCTATACAACTCTAAATGCACTCTGCCTCCAGCGGCTTAAGTAACCTTCTATTATTTGCTTTCTGCCAGGTAAATCATTCCTCCTGCTGTACGAATAGCGTAATTTGCAAGCAGCTGCTTTCAGTATGTCCGCAAGTGTCCTAATGCTTGAATGCTCATCAGACGAATCAGTAACTGTGTTTTAAAAGTGAGGACGGAGGGAAAAAATACTCAATCTCGGAGTCCAGAGCATTCATTAACATATGTTAAGTAAACATTCATGGAACACTTCGGGTGCATCTGCATGAGCGTTCGCCCGACAGTTCGTCGTGGAAAGAAACAGCTGAAACCAGCAACTTGGTGGCGATCATAACCTATGTGTCTGTGAATTGTAGATATGTTTTGTCTCTCCATCGTTGCATTTTTTTATTAAGTTCATCTAACTCAAATATCGCCGGTCGACGCTCTCAGGAATATGTAAGGCGCAATATATTTGTAAATATGTATCCTCTTTGATGAATAACGTGCAATAATCACTGTGATGTCGAATCCCCCACCTGCAATCAAACTCTGTCGACATCCGCTTTGACAGTACATCTATTGCTATAGTTCTATCCATCCAGAAGAGCTCACATCTATAAATAAATAAATATGTGCCTCAGACGTATGATTCTGTATTATGTTGCCAATGAAAATGTCTGTCTCCATACACAAATGCACTTTTTCCTGTAATTTAAAGCTCTGAGAATTCCTGTCTCCTGTACATTCTGCGGAATGAACCAGTTTTTCAGTTATACTCTCTCTCCGCCTAAAGGTTGGCTGAACGTAAGCCTATACACATAATATGTCATTTTCGAATTCGGCACGAACAAAAGGTGGATATGTTAACCTCGATCTGAAGCTGTCCACAGACGTTAATTTTTATTTGCCAATGATAATTTGTTCCAATAATTAAGTCTCCCAATATCGAAGAGGTTCTGCAACAAATACATTGCTTCCTTACCCGTTCTGCACTGATTGTATTCTCTGGGGGCTTGGAAAAGATAAATACATACATTAAAGTTGTCCATGTTGATATACACAACAGAAAATTCCGACTGCATCAATTTCTTATTCAAGACGAAAAGTTGACGAGCGATCTGGTCGGAACATTACACTGCTTAAGCCACACGATTCACAACTGTGAATAATCTAACGCCATGAAATTGGATAATTTTTTCAAAAATTTATCGAAGTCCCGAATGTGATAAAAATAAGGAGAATTCAAGAAAAATGTGTCAGATCCTTTCTCATATTCTCCCTCTTAGTAATCCGAACACAAATCTATTCTTTACACCGTCGCATCCAGACGTTAAAAACGTAAACATTCTTAAACTATGATACAAGTAATTCCATTGATAGAACGTGAAATCAGTCGTAGTAGCATCAACAGAACAGTACAGCACAGAACAGGCCCTTCGGCCCTCGATGTTGTGCAGAGCAATGATCACCATTTTCAAACCCACATATCCACCCTATACCCGTAAACTAACAACCCCACCTCCTTAACCTTACTTTTTTATGACACTACGGGAAATTTAGCATGGCCAATCCACCGAACCAGCACATCTTTGGACTGTGGGAGGAAACCGGAGCACCCGGAGGAAATCCACGCACACACGGGGAGGACGTGCAGACTCCGCACTGACAGTGAACCAGCCGGGAATTGAACCTGGGACCCTGGAGCTGTGAAGCATTTATGCTAACCACCATGCTACCGTGCTGCCCTCAATATATTGTTCTAAAAAAATTGTAAAATTAAAAGAAAACACCTTGCATGACAGGTGCAAACACGATTTGTAAATAGCACACAATAAAAAATAATGACATATTTCCGATATTTAATCGAAACGCTGTGTTCCTCCGTACAGTGTGTCATTTTAAAGTCGAGGTTCTGAGATTTATTGGTCTTTTCCCTAAAATTTACGATTTAAGCAGTCGAAAACAGGGACATAGGTATCTGTATATGAAATGTCGACAATTAGCGACGAGTGTCCGGATTCACGATGCAGCACGTGGGTTAACACTACAGCCTCACGGCGCTGAGGTCTCAGGTTCGATCCCGGCTCTGAGTCACTGTCCGTGTGGAGTTTGCACATTCTCCGTTTGTTTGCGTGGGTTTCCCCACCACAACTCAAAAATGTGCACGCTAGGTGGATTGGCCACCCTAAATTGCCCCTTAATTGGAAAAAAGGAATTGGGTACTGTAAACTTAAAAAAAAACAGAATAGGAGAAGGTTAATGAGAGTGGGGGTGAGGCAATGCGCAAGTGAAATCAGAGGTAGGAATTTTCATTTCAGGTATTGCTTTAACAGGGGGAAATAAATCACGTTTCGTAGTCAAAAGTAGGTTTTCTCCGACCGGAATATGTCCGTGTGTGGATGTACTTATAGCCTGCATGTGCTATTGCTTATTGCTTTATTGCTTACATGTGCTTATAGCCTGCAATTACATCAACGAAATATGCATCACACATGGTAGTGATATTGAGCTTCAGAGCGCAAAAAGAAACACTTCGGTCCATCGTGCCAAGCTGAACAAGAAGCACGTATCTACTTGAGTCCATTTTCCAGCACTTGGGTCGGTAGCCTTCGATGCTGGGACGTTTCAAATGCATGTCTCCAAGTTTATTCTCCGTTGTAACCGTTCGCGCTTCACCCGACATTTGAGGGTGCTAGTTTCAGATGCTTACCGTCGGGATTAAATAAATATATTCCTCGAATACCGTCCAAATCTCCTTCTATTGTGGTAATCGATGCTTCTGGTTATTGGCTCTTCTAATTAGAGTAAACGTTCATTCCTACCGGTCATGGGTACGTATTGAATTTTTTTTGCACCTGAGTCCTGTTTCCCATGTCAGCCTTCACTATTCCGTAGATCGAACATCGTGCCGCGACAGTGTTCCTTCACAGCTAAAACGCTCCAGCCCAAACTACGTCATGGTGAACTACCCCGCACGCTTTGTGTTGCAATCACATATTTATCAAATTATAAAGCATGGCTAAGAAATATTCTAACACGGTGCACGATGCGGGCTGTAATCAAAATTCACACATTGCAATGAATTAATTCCAATTGTGAACTTTCGTCAAATCTGAATGCTGTGCAATTTCTCTATCAGATACGGCAGTCGTAATGCTTTCCAATCAATTGTGTCAAACATTAATTCTGATATTTGGCGAAAAGTCACCTCAAAGTATATAAAATACGCAATCATTCCAAAGACAAGTTAACTAACTAATTCGTGTTTTTCTCCTACGGTCGGTGGTCAGCAGAATAATTCTCTGCCCCCCTCTCACACTCTCTGTTGAGTTCCTTTTCGGAGCATAGCAGATTCTGTCTCTCTAAAATAAGGAGCCAGACGAGGCAATCACAGCATGAAAGGAGCAATATATCACTTTCCGATGGCACCACAAATGTTCGTTCATTGGAACCAGTCCTTGTGATACGCAGTAATGTTAGATTATATTTTTACCCCCAAAATGGAAGGGTTAAAGAGCCATAATATTTATCACTTTTGAGCGACAATTCCAAATAAAATGGACATTTGACACCTGCCGAAATTTGGTTCAAGGGAGCTGTCCGGGACAATTATACATGTCTAGTCCAGTATCCTTTTGATGTGTCCATGAATTATGAACAGGAAAAGAATTATATCCGGATGGCCCACTCGTAAAATCTCAGAGAGATAATTTTTCAAAGTGCACGTCAGTAATCGTGCACAATTAGTGAAATAAAACTTTAGCTTGAGTGAATAGCGGCTCGAATGCACACCCTTGGGGATTTCACAATTAAGTGTGTTCAGAAAATAACTGTTTTCGGTCAGTTTGATTGTAAGTATTGTAACTAATACTAAAGTTCTTAGATATGTTTAATTAGAGTCGTGAGGGAAGCAGTTCAACAAGATCCCTTTTTCCTTTGATATTTCCTAAATATCTCACATTTCAGAAAGTGACCTTTGTCTGCTGAAGGGGAAGAATATGTGGGCCTGACGAAGGCTTAGTCTCAAACTAAAGTTGAGAAAAGTCTAGCTAGTGGTAATGAAGTGAGTGAATTACACGAACGAAAAGAGGTAAATTATATAACTGAATTAATTAATGCAAACGCGATTAAAACTGGATGATAACTCGATCCGGGGCAAAAGCGTCTGCAGTCAATATTTCTTGTTTGAGCAGTGCAGCTCAGTTTTTGAACCGAAGGCTGAACTACATTCGATGCAGTGCAATAGTGAGTACGGTAATTCACGAGGACTTTTTCTGACAGGACGACGCCACATTTATGAAGAAAAGGCCTTCGATTTTGGTAGCAGGACATAGGCACTATGTAAATATGACCTCAAAGTGGACAGAAGGAGATGTGCTCAGTTTTGCAATTGTACCAAATCGTAATATAAAATATTTATCTTGTTTGGATTTAAAAGGGGCCCCAGTTAGAAACAGCTAAGTGGCATTGGAACAGTGATAATATAAACCATTCTAGTGGGGTAAATTAAATGGAATCTAGCGGCATAAGGGGATTGTCTCTTCCAATGGAATGACTTAGTTCTTTGCAGAAAAGAGCACTATTGCAGACGGGAGATATGCCTGTCTGCATACAGGTTTTGTGGCAACTACATTTTCCATGATAGAAATTGCAGTGCGAGCTGGTGGGGCCATTCGTTGGAGTCCATGAATGTTGCAATGATGTAGCCAACGTAGAAGGAAGTTCTGCATCATGTGGGGACCTGGGGAATGGGAGAAGAATAATAACCTAACTGAATCATTGACTGAGTAAAGTTGATATTGGCAAGAAAGAAATCAGATTAGTAAGAAGGACGCTTCGCTAAAAATATGATGCTACGGAATACGTTGAATTCCATCAGACACGACTACTAATATAGGGAAAAGTGCGATCAATACATTTCGGAAAATTATCTCAAAAAATCTTCTCTGGCCGTTGTTCTTGCAAGCCTCTTGACTATAGAATTAGTAAGGTTTTGAAATTAATAATATGGCTATGTAGGTCGAGCAAGTGATGGGACGGGACTGTTGCCATAGTTTTTTTTTAAATTGAGCTGGTAATCCAATAAAGCAGTAATGCAGATCTGAAGGGTCAGATACCCTATTTCATCATGACATTTGGTGTAATTGGAATTGAACAAAGACAAATCTGTCATAAAAATCCAAATTAAATAATTGTTCGCAGTCAAAACCCATCCGAAGTTCGTGGGTCTTTTAGGGAAGAAAATCTGCCACCCTTACATGACAATTGACAAATAAATCAGATAATGACAGAAAGTGATATGGAACAGGAAATGAGTGAATGAAACAAGATGAAATAGATAATGCAAATGAAAGTCCTAATGTGAGTGCGGCTGGCTTTCGAAATAAAACAGCCAAACTGAGAGAATGAATATAGTAATAAGTAAGTATGATTCAACAGCCATAACGGAGACTTGGCTGCAGGACATAGGAGTGGGCAGGGGTATTTTTGCATCAGAAATTGCTGACCTAATTTGAGGATGCCAGGATGTGAAAAGGTTTACATTCAGATGAGGAATTGTAGGAGGAGGAAAATAACTGCCGAGAGTTATGGCAGGGTCGTATATACCATAAATAGTCGCATGCTTGTCAGAAAAGTGCACTAATAATAAGGGGAGATTTTAAATTGAAGATATAGTGCTAAAGTCTGGTGGGCTAAGGTCTCCCTGATGAATTGGCGAACACTGTTAAAGATAGTTTCAGAGAATAATCTGTTCTGGCGAAAACCAGAGAATAGGCTGTACTAGAGCTGGTGTTGTACAAGAGGATGGGAATAATTCATGATTTTATAGTGAAGTCGGCCCTTGGCTGCACCAGCCAAAAGGTAATTTGAATGTTTCATTCTGGTGCAGAAAGCCGTGAGTGGACCTCAGGCTGTGTTTTCAAACTAAATAAATTAAATTAGGAGTGCATTGCGGCTGTGCATCTTTAAGTGCATTGGACAAACATGAGCCGTCAATAGCGATACTGTAGCGAAACTGTGATTGTATTTACGTGAGGAACTGATGTTTAATATCTCGATTAAGTTCATTTTACACAGAATAGAAGGACATTCATTAATAAAGCTATCAGTGTATTGTCCTCTGTACGCAGAAATTGTTACTTCGACATTTCTAATGACTTCTCTCTGGCTTCATTTTGGAAAGAAATGTACAGCCGGATTGATGCACACCCAGAGCCATAACATACTGTTGAAATAATTGCAAGAAGACTGTCGAAAATTCCCTCTTCTGCAGTTTTACATCTCTCCGCCACATATTACAAAAAGTTTCAAACTTCAATTTTGAAATTGTCTATTTGCATCGTAATACTTAGGTAGTTAGAAGATGTCCATCGACCGAGACAATGCTGTTGAAACTGTTCATGCCCACCAAAACCAAACACAAATTATTCACTCAGCCATTTTTCTAATAAAGAATTAGCCTCAGCATTGTTAATCCAATGTACCACAATAAAATAAATGGTGGATCGCACTGTGGCATGTGCCTTCAAATGAGTTCACATCCACAACCTGCCACTGACAAAACTGTGCAGTGAGTGACTTCCTTCCATCGGGAGAGTCAGAAGATACCGAATTCCAACCTATGAACAAGGCTCAGTGGGAAAGAACGGGACATTATCCAAGTCCCCTTCTGTCATTTATTAATATTAATCGAAAATTTAAATCTTTCCGGAGTACCTTCCCATCCAGCGGTTAATTAAGTGGGCGGCACAGTGGCCGAGTGGTTGGCACTGCTTCTTACGGCAATGAGGACTATCCAGGCCCCCTGTCACTGCCGTGTGCAGTCTGCACATTCTACCTGTGGCTGCGTGGGTTTCACAACCACATTTCAAAGACGGGCAGGTTATGTGGGTTGGCTACACTAAATTGCCCATTAATTTGAAAAATGATAACTGGGTGTTCAAAATTATGAAAATAAAAGTAAGTTTATTTGACCAGACAATGATCTGACAAGGGTCAAAAATGTTCGTGCCATTTTGATAGGAAAAGTAATAAAGAATCATGGAAATGAAATGGTGAGAGATGGCAGAGCTCTGATGTCGGGGGAGCCTTGAACAAATACACGAATCAGAAATGACCAGTGTACAGCTTCGTCAAGTGGTTTTGGTCGCTAAGAGAATCACATCATGACGACGGTAATTCAATAGAGAACGATGGATTTGATGCTTCAGTTTTGCAAGGAAATGTTAAGACCCCCTTTCCAGTAATGTGCACAGAATTGGTAATGATTTTTAACGAGAGAACAAAGAACAGGCACATAAACAGGCCCATTGGCCCTCCAAGCCTGTGACGGTCATGATGCTACCCTTGGCCAAAAGTCTCAGCTTAATTTGTCAAAATACCTTTCGAACACCGTTAATGTATCTGCTTCCACAACCTCCTCTGACACCGTTTGCACCAATCTGCCATGAATCACCTTGTCAAAGTCTTTACTGACGCATATGCAATTAACATCCACCGCCCTCCACTCATCAATCATCTTTGTTAACTCCTCAAATAAAACAATCAAGTCAGTAAGACAAGAGCTCCCGTCACAGAACCATGCCTCCTGTCGCTAAAGCTCCATTTCTTTTCAGTTGGTATAAAGCCTTTCCCTGATAATTCACTCCAATAATTTACCAACTACCGAGGTGAGGCGCACGAGCCCATAGTTTCCAGGATTATCCCTGCTACCTTTTTTAAACAGGGGTACCATTTTACCTATTCTACCGTTCTCTGCGATCTCACCAGTCGCCAACGAGGATACAAAGATGCCAGTTAAGGCCCCAGCAATTTCCTCCCTTGTTTCGCCGTGTATTCTGAGGTGATTTCCATCCGGACGTATCAACCTTAATTTGTTTTTATAGACCGAAGACCTCCTCCTTTTCGATGTCAACATGACTCAGACCATTTTTCACAAAGTCCTTTTGTTTAATGAATACTGATGCAACTTTTCGTACCTCACACATTTCCTCTGCCTCAACACATAGCTTTCTCCAGTATCCTTCAGTTGTTCAATCCTTTCCCTGGCCACCCTCCTGCTTTTTACATCTGAAGAGATTGCTTTTGGATTAACCTTAATCCAAATTGTCAATGACGTTCTATAACCCCTCCCACACCTCCTAATTTCCGCCGTAAATACTTTCTTACTTTGGTTATACTCCACAAGCGTTCCCACTGTCCCGGTCCTTCTTGACCATAGAAAACCTCCTTTTTATGTTTGACAATGTTCACAGTGTCCCTCGTTATCCAAGTCTCCCTGAGTCTTCAATCCGAACACTTGGTTCTATCAGGAATCATAATCAACTGTCGCTTGAAAGATTCCACATGTCCGATGTTGATTTACCCTCCAAAATGTGCAGCCAATCCAAATTCGTCAATTCCTGTCAAGTTTATCGCAATTTGCCTTTGCCCAGTTTGGCAAATTAACGCTGGAGTTAAACTCAGCATTATACAAAAGTATTCGAAACGTACGGAATTGCGGTCACTACCATAACAATGTATCCCTACTGACATCTCAAAAACCTATCCAGGTTCATTCACTAATGCCAAGTCCAGTACTGCCCCTTCCTGAGTTAGAATATCTACATATTGCATCAATAAGCGTTCCTTGAAACAGCTTACACATTCTGCCCCATGCAAGCCCTAACAGTAAGTAAGACCCAGTCAAAATAATGGAAATTAAAACCCCCTACTGCATTAACCCTATTTATTTTGCACCTATCCAAAATCTCTCTGCCGATTTGTATCTCATTGACAGTTAGAATGCCTGTAATCAACGCCCATCATTATAATATCCCTTGTCCAGTTCCTGAGCTGTACCAAGATTGCCTCATTGTGTGAGCACTCCGAAGTCATAGAATTTTTAATTTTTTTTAACAGTGCAGAAGGAGGCCATTCAGCCCATCGAGTCTGCACCGGCTCTTGGAAATAGCACCTTACCCAAGGTCAACACCTCCACCCATTCCCATAACCCAGTAACCTCACCCAACTCTAAGGGCAATTTTGGACACTCACGGCAATTTATCATGGCCAATCCACCTAACCTGCACATCTTTGGACTGTGGGAGGAAACCGGAGCACCCGAAGGAAACCCAGGCACACACGGAGAGGAAGTGCAGTCTCCGCTCAGACAGTGACCCAATGCCGGAATCGAACCTGGGACCTTGGAGCTGTGAAGCGATTGTGCTATCCACAATGCTACCACAGTGGGGGTAATGATAACTGAGCTAAATCGCTGGCTTTTAAAGCAGACCAAGTAGGCCAGCAGCACGGTTCGATTCCCGTACCAGTCTCCCCGGGCAGGTGCTGGAATGTGGCGATTAGGAGCTTTTCATAATAACTTAATTGAAGCCTACTCGTGACAATAAGCGATTTCCATTTCATAATATGCTCCTTAAACATAAATGCTACCCCCCCCCTCCTCCTTGACACCCCCCTCTATCTCATTTAAATACCTCAATCCGCCAACATTCAGCTGGCAACTATGCCCATCATCTCACCACGTTTCTGTGATGTCCACAATATGTTCCAATTACCAATAAGTGATCGAAGTACATCTGTATTACCTGATGTACAGGCGTTGAAACAAATACAATTCAAACCACTGCATTTGAACAGACGGGTGGGGGGGGGGGTGTTCTCTCATTTGGTTCTCTGTTTCCCGATTATTACAGCTTCACAGCTAATTCTCTGGCTCGCAACCCCGTGCCTCACAAAGTTAAATCCTCCCGAGCGACACCAGCAAACATCCCAGCCAGGATATTGGTGAACCTCTAGTTCAGATGTAGCCGAACTGTTTTGCACTGGCTACAACCACCCTGAAAGACATTCCAGTCGTCAGGAAATCTGAGATCCTCCCTCCGACCAGTTAGCTGCGTATTTAGCTGCAATATCCTCCAATTTTTCTAAAGGAAATGGGAAACACGGTAGCACAGTAGTTTGGACAGATACTTCATTGAGTCAGGGTCCGACGTGCGTTTACCGGCGTGGGTCAGACTCTGAGCAGAGTCCGCACTTTCTCCTCGTATCTGCGGTGGCTTCATCCCGGTGATCGGGTTCCCTCCAACAGTCCAAAGATGTGCAGGTTAGGTGGATTGTCCATGATAAATTGCTCTTATATTCTAAATAAATGGTTGGTTGTGATACCAGGGTTTCGGGGATAGGCATTAAGTGGGGTGCTCTTTTCAGATGCTGGTCCAGACTCGATTGGCCGAATGGGCACTTTCTGCACAGTAAATTCAATGGTTTTATGATATTACTCGCGTCAGTGACAGTTGGAACAGGCAGTAATCCTGAGATTACAACTTTGAAGTCCTGCTTTTATGCTTGCTGCCACAATTCAGTTACGTTTGCTTCAGCGATGGAAAGGGGTAGGCATATACCGCAGGGCAAGAGTTACAGCTGGGGAAAGTCAATAATGATGCGATGAGGCAAGACTTAGGATGCATAGGATGGGGAAGGTAATTGCAGCGGATGGGCACAATTGAAATATGGAGCTCGTTTAAGGAACAGCTACTGCGTGTCCTTGATAAGTATGTTGCTGTCAGGCAGGGAGGACAGTGCTCAAGCGAGGGAACCGTGGTGTACGAAAGTAGTTGAATCACATGTTAAGAGGAAGATGGAGGTTTATTTAAAAATCAGGCGTGAACGTTCAGTTTGGGCGCTCGAGAGTTACAAGTTAGCTAGGAAGGACCCAAAGAGAGAGTTAAGAAGAGCCATGAAGGGATATGAGACGTATTTGGCAGTTCGGATCAAGGATAACCCTAAAGCTTTTAATAGGTATGTCAGGAATAAAAGAATGACTAGGGTATGACTAGGGCCAGTCAAGGACAGTAGTGGGAAGCTGTGCTTGGAGTCCGAGGAGATAGGAGAGGTGCTAAATGCATATTTTTCGTCAGTATTCACGCAGGAAAAGGACAATGTTGTCGAGGAGAATACTGAGATACAGGTTATTCCACTAGAAGGGATTGAGGTTCATAAGGAAAAGGTGATAGCAATTCTGGAAAGTGTGAAAGTAAATAAGTCCCCTAGGCCGGATGGCATTTGTCCGAGGATTCTCTGTGAAGCTAGGGAGGAGTTTGCAGAGTATTTGGTTTAGATCTTCATGTCGTCATTGTCTACAGGAAAAGTGCTAGAAGACTGGAGGACAGTAAATGTTGTCCCATTGTTCAAGAAGGGGAGTAGAGACAACCCCGGTAACTGCAGATGAAAGAGCCTTACTTCTGTTGTGGGAAAACTCTCGGAAAGATTTATAATCATCTAGAAAGGAATAATTTGATTAGTGATAGTCAACATGGTTTTATGAAGGGTAGGTTGTGCCTCACAAACTTTATTCAGTTCTTTGAGAAGGTGACCAAACAGATGGACGAGCAGTTGATGTAGTGTATACAGATTTTAGTAAAGCGTTTGATAAGGTTCCCCACGGTCGGCTATTGCAGAAAACACGGCGGCATGAGATTGAGGATCAGTTAGCAGCTTGGATCAGAAATTGGCTCGCTGTAAGAGGACAGAGAGTGGTACTTGAAGGGAAATGTTCCGCCTCGAGTTCAGGTACTAGTGTTGTACCACAACGATCTGATTTGGGGCCACTGCTGTTTGCCATTTTTATAAATGACCTGGAGGAGTGCGTCGAAGGATGGGTGAGTAAATTTGCAGATTACACTAAAGTAGGTGGAGTTGTGGCCATTGCAGAAATATGTTGCAGTTTACAGGGGGACATAGATAAGCTGCAGAGCTGGACTGAGAAGTGGCAAATGAGTTGAATGCAGAGAAGTGTGAGGTGATTCAGTTTGGAAGGTGTAACAGGAATGCAGAGTACTGGGCTAATGGTAAGATTCTTGGTAGTGTAGATTAGCACAGATATCTCGGTTTGCATGTCCATTGATCCCTGAAAGTTGCCACCCAGGTTGATGGGGTTGTTAAGAAGGCGTACTGTGTGTTGTCCTTTATTGGTAGATGGATTGAGTTTCAGAGCCATGAGGTCATGTTGCAGCTGAATAAAACTCTGGTGCAGCCACATTTGGAGTATTTTGTGCAATTCTGGTTGCCGCATTATCGGAAGGATGTGGACGCACTTGAAAGGGTGCAGAGGAGATTTACCAGGATGTTGCCTGGTACGGAGGGGAGATCTATTGAGGAAACACTGAGGCACTTAATGCTGTTTTTGTTAGAGAGAAGAAGGTTAAGAGGTGACTTAATTGAGGCATACAAGATAATCAGAGGATTAGCTAGGGTAGACATTGAGAGCCTTTTTCCTCGGATGGTGATGGCTATCACGAGGGGACATAGCTATAAACTGAGGGGAGATTGATCAAGAACAGATGTCAGACGTAGGTTCTTTACTCAGAGGGTAGTAAGGGTGCTGAATTCCCTGCCTGCAACAGTAGTGGACTCGCCAACATCAATAGCATTTAAATGGTCATTGGATAAACATATGGATGATAATGGAATAGTGTGGATGGGCTTTAGAGTGGTTTCACAGGTCGGCGCAACATCGAGGGCCGACGGGCGTGTACTGCTCTGCAATGTTTCACGTTCACTCCCTGAACTCCTTCTGCATGTCTCCATCAATCTTTCTGTATTTGCTGTTTGTTACGATGAGCACTACGACGTCTCGATGTTAACCCACCACTTTCACAATCCCCTGTGTTCGGTCAGAGAAATCCTTGGCCATGGCACCAGGAAGCAACGTATCATCCTGGAGTATCTTTCTTGTCCACAGAAGCGCCAATCTGTGCCCCTTACGAATGAGTCCTCTTTTACTATCGCTCTCCTGCACATTGCATGCCCCTACTGAACAAGAGTTCCAGTAGTGTTGCCACTCTTCTGGCTGATGTTGTTTTCCCGTGATAGGATTCCCCCCCCCCCCCCGCAGCACTATCCAAAACGACGTATTTATTAGAGAGGGGGCAGTCTCAAAGGAGTACTCTACTGACTGCCTGCCCTTTCGTGGGACCACGCATTTGTCTGCCTGCATCGTGCGTATGACCACGGCTCTATAATTGCTACATATCCCGCGTTCCGCCAACTGCATTATCATAAGTGCATTCAATTGCTGCTCCAGCCGAATCACGTGGTTTGTGAGTATCTGCCATTGATTATGCTCCGATGAGAAGTCAGATAAATAACATGATTATCTCAACCGGAGATCCAGCAAAGCTGGAACTTGAATACACAGATGCTTTGTTGGATGAGAAAGATATGCAGCAGAACGTCTTCTGGGAAGTTTCATCTGACTTACAGTTTTATGATGTGATATTCATGGGAACAAATCAAGTGTCTAAATTGGCCAGGAGTGAGTTAGGGAGATTCCACCCCCCCCCCCCCTACAATTAGAAAGCCTTCACGTGTAAGCATAGATTCCCGTCCGTCATTGTATCTTTAATCACCAAAGCGCAGATGAGTTACAAGGCAGCTCGGAAGGATATGAACCGGACAAGACTGGAGCACATGATTTCATACCATGCTGCTAATAATATATCACCACCCAACGAGCAACCGTACTGGCAGAATGTCATATTCATATAATCAGGCTAGAATGCAAGAGGACATGAGCGAAGTACATGGCTGTTTCCGTACGAATGGAATTTCGTCAAGCAAATGTCTGTGGTAGACACCTATTGCGCAAGCGTCCAACACCTAGCCAGGGTCTGAATGCCTGACGGATGATAAATCCACTTGAACACCTCAGGTTATTGTTAATCTGGCTAACACAGAGGAATTTATCCCACAGGCTGCCAACGTGTATTTGGAAGCGAGGCTGGACAAAAAAAAGATCAAGATCCAAGAGATATAAAGCGAGAAATCCTACAGTGTTCTGTAGAACCAGCAGGGCAACCTCAGAAAGGTACGGCCCTAAAACTCCAGAATCAAAGAGTAACGCACTCTACAAATCCACAAGATGTAAAACGGGTTCTGTACAATGGGGATAGAACCTGCAGGATGCGGAAAACAATTGTTTCACTATTTCTTTGCCACCAAAATGAGAAAACTAACCCCGATTCTGCATCCGAGCAAATGCATATCGAAAGGTCGCAAATGAAATCCACGTAATAGTTCCCATGACTGCTAATGTGCCATCTTTCAAAGTTAAAAATAATATGCAGCATGACGTGGTCATTGCTCGATAGCTGATAACCTGACGCGTCAGAATCAATGGCAAAACACATATAAAACAGTATCATTTAATCATTGTCCGTTTTGGACAACGAAAGTAACGGCTAATTTTTAAAATTTCATCAATCTGGCAAATACTTTCAAAACACTGTTGCCAAGGATTGGTCCAACACAAAAAGAACTCGCCTTCGGGACATGTGAGACCACTTTAACTCTGCAAAGTCAGTAACGCCCTGGCAGTTGCAAAGGAACAATTTCACAGTCCATTTTAATTCAATAAGCCAGGACTGGTGAACGGCGACTACGTGAGTTCACGCACAATGAACGCTGAAACTTATGTTTTTTTAAAATCGTTATTGACCGAAACGAAAGACACTTGGCGAAACAAAATAGTTTGTTTCATAGATATATCGGATGGGTATGAATAAGAAGAGGCTACAATGTAAATAATCTCACCGCTCCTACACCCTTCACTTTCACACATCCACCCACCCATCGCTCCCACATTCCCCTGCAGCATCTGAGAAAAATAGTGAATCCGCATGTATCTGCCGTTTTGCATCTCATGCAACGATGTTGCCAGCGTCTGCAAGTCGAATTCCCAAATTAAATATTTTCTCTTGCAGCAGCGGATTGTCAACCGTCCTCTTCCACCGACTGATCTCTATAAATCACGACAACTTTGGACTGAGAACTCCGGATAAGCAAATATTCATATTTCCTATGTGGTCTTTTCCTGTTTCTGTTTTGATTATACATGAATCATTTTGTGCGAATGCAGATGGGTGTTCAAGAAAATTACGCTCAAATTTTCGTTGTGCACAAAATAAATTTGCCCCAAAAATGCACCGTTCCCCGAACTTAACATCAACCTTGTCTCGCAATTTCTAAATAGCCGGGAAATAATTACTGCCAAGTTGTTTACGAAAGGTATCACTTCACTAATCCAGTTTCTCACTTTCAGGACAAAAGCTCGCGAGCGTCATAAACATGCTCCCGGTAGCAGAAACAGATCAATTAACCGTTTTTACAAATGCATCATAGACTCATATAATTTGCAGTGCAGAAGGAGGCCGTTCGGTTCATACCGTCTGCACCGACACTTGGAAAGGGCGCCCTACTTAAACTCCCGTCTCCATCCTTTCCCCTTAACCCAGTAATCCCACCCAACCTTATTTGGACACGAAGGGCAATGTAGCATGGTCAATCCACCTGACCTGAACCTTCTTGGACTGTGCACCGAAAGCACCTGGAGGATGCTCACACAGACAGTGATTCAAGCGGTAGTCGAACTTGGGATCCTGGATATGTGAAGCTGTAGTGTTAACGCATGTGCTACCGAGCTGCCGCAAATAGTTGCTTACCAATTCTGTACCTTTCGATTTCTGTAGGGTAAGAAATAGCGTTCATGAATATTTTGCCAACTTTCCGTTCTACTGTGAAAAACAAAGTCAGTTGATCTTAATTCAAAACCGCACACGTTGGGGAGATTCAGGAATCACGCGAAACACCTTCAAGCCACGTGATGCACAGTACGATCAATCGTCAAGAAACATTGTCACTAATGATGGTGTTGCCGCAAAACAGAGAACAAGGCAAGAGAAACAATAGAAGAAAAGTGCTCCAGAATGTTCGGCTCGAATACATGACTTTATTGAGCACGGTTTAAAATAAATTACGAATGTGGACGTCCGTAGATAAGTTAGCATTTATTGCCCGTCCCTTTTTGCCCGACATAAAGTGGCGGTGCATTATTTTCTTTTTTGTATTCTTTGTTCCAAACACACTCAAAAAAACAGATAATCATCCAATAAACATTGTGTTTTCCCATTTGTTTCCTGACGTAATACAAACACTCCAATCATGCCACCCCCGATCGAAAATACAGACTGCTTGAATAGAGAGCTAAACAACCTGCATCTGCATAAAAAAAGTCATTTGCAGCGCGAATCTCTACCTGCTGTTGCACAGCCGTTATCTCCAACGACGCCGACTCGCTCGGCGGCACAGCGTATGCGAGGCTCAACAGAATGTGCATTCAGAGTGGCGAACTTATTACGGTCCCTTCTATCCGCTTTGGAATCTCTGGCACTATGAAAATCGCCACCCTTGGGCACTGTGCCATTTTCACCCCCACATTCTCCGACAGTTTGGTAAAGCTCAAGGTCTAATTGTCGACTTCGAACGATGTAGTCCCTGACGTGTCGGTGCACGCAGGGCGCTGTTAAGGGAGTTCCAGAACTTTGACCAAGCGACAGTGACGTAACAGCGATAACTTTCCAAATTTTCAGGAATAAAAGAATGACTAGGGTAAGAGTAGGGCCAGTCAAGGACAGTGGTGGGAAGTTGTGTGTGGAGGCTGAGGAGATAAGCGAGATACTAAATGAATACTTTTTGTCAGTATTCACTCAGGACAAAGATAATATTGTGGAGGAGAATGCTGAGACACAGGCTATTAGAACAGATGGCATTGAGGTGAGTAGGGAAGAAGTGTTGGCAATTCTGGACAAGGTGAAAATAGATAAGTCCCCGGGGCCTGATGGGATTTATCCTAGGATTCTCTGGGAAGCCAGGGAAGATATTGCTGAGCCTTTGGCTTTGATTTTTAGGTCATCATTGGCTACAGGAATAGTGCCAGAGGACTGGAGGATAGCAAATGTGGTCCCTTTGTTCAAGAAGGGGAGTAGAGATAACCCCGGTAACTGTGAGCCTAACATCTGTGGTGGGTAAAGTCTTGGAGAGGATTATAAAATATACGATTTATAATCATCTAGATAGGAATAATATGATTAGGGATAGTCAGCATGGTTTTGTGAAGGGTAGGTCATGCCTCACAAACCTTATCGAGTTCTTTGAGAAGGTGACTGAACAGGTGGACGAGGGTAAAGCAGTTGATGTGGTGTATATGGATTTCAGTAAATCGTTTGATAAGGTTCCCCACGGTCGGCTATTGCAGAAAATACGGAGGCTGGGGATTGAGGGTGATTTAGAGATGTGGATCAGAAATTGGCTAGTTGAAAGAAGACAGAGAGTGGTGGTTGATGGGAAATGTTCAGAATGGAGTTCAGTTACGAGTGACGTACCACAAGGATCTGTTCTGGGGCCGTTGCTGTTTGTCATTTTTATAAATGACCTAGATGAGGGAGCAGAAGGATGGGTAAGTAAATTTGCAGACGACACTAAAGTCGGTGGAGTTGTAGACAGTGCGGAAGGATGTTGCAGGTTACAGAGGGACATAGATAAGCTGCAGAGCTGGGCTGAGAGGTGTCAAATGGAGTTTAATGTGGAGAAGTGTGAGGTGATTCACTTTGGAAAGAATAACAGTAATGCGGAATATTTGGCTAATGGTAAAATTCTTGGTAGTGTGGATGAGCAGAGGGATCTCGGTGTCCATGTACATAGATCCCTGAAAGTTGCCACCCAGGTTGATAGGGTTGTGAAGAAGGCCTATGGTGTGATGGCCTTTATTGGTAGAGGGATTGAGTTCCGGAGCCATGAGGTCATGTTGCAGTTGTACAAAACTCTAGTACGGCCGCATTTGGAGTATTGCGTACAGTTCTGGTCGCCCCATTATAGGAAGGACGTAGAAGCTTTGGAACGAGTGCAGAGGAGATTTACCAGGATGTTGCCTGGTATGGAGGGAAAATCTTATGAGGAAAGGCTGATGGACTTGAGGTTGTTTTCGTTAGAGAGAAGAAGGTTAAGAGGTGACCTAATAGAGGCATACAAAATGATCAGAGGGTTAGATAGGGTGGACAGCGAGAGCCTTCTCCCGCGGATGGAGGTGGCTATCACGAGGGGACATAGCCTTAAATTGAGGGGTAATAGACATAGGACAGAGGTCAGAGGTGGGTTTTTTACGCAAAGAGTGGTGAGGCCGTGGAATGCCCTACCTGCAACAGTAGTGAACTCGCCAACATTGAGGGCATTTAAAAGTTTATTGGATAAGCATATGGATGATAAGGGCATAGTGTAGGTTAGATGGCCTTTATTTTTTTTTCCATGTCGGTGCAACATTGAGGGCCGAAGGGCCTGTACTGCGATGTATCGTTCTATGTTCTATGTTCTATGGTTGTGAATGACTTGTGCGGAACATTCATGTATTCGGGTTCCCAGCTATCCCGTGTTCCTTTACATCTGTTTGCTAACGGTCCTGGGTTCCGATTGCGATGCTGAAGGAACTTTGGCGAATTTCTGCAGGGCATAATGTAGATGGTACACATTGCTGCCATTGTTTGTCTGTTGTGGAGGAATTGAATATTAAGGCACGGGTAGCAATCAAACAGACCGCTTAGCCCGGGATGGTGTCAGCTTCTTGGGTATTTTTGGCGTTTCCCTCATTCAGGAAGTGGATTGCGTCCCACTATCGTAACACCATAAAACCATGACAGGAGAAAAGGATCCGGCCAATTGGGCCATCATATCTGCTCCACCATTCAGTAATGGCTGATATTTTTCTGATCCCCATTCTCCTGCATTATTCCCATGGCTCTTCTTTCCCTTCTTAATTAAGAACCTATTTATCAATGTCTTAAAGACACACAGTGGTTTGGCCTCCACAGCTTGCTGCGGCAAAGTGTTTCACAGTTTCATCAACGTCTCGCTGAAGAAATTCCTCCTGATCACTGTTTTAAAGGATCATCCCTACAGTCTGAGACTGTTTCCTCTGCTTCTAGTTTTTCCGACAAGTGGGAATATCCACTCCAGGCCCACTCTATCCAGACCTTGCGGTGTCCTCCTAAGTTTCAATAAGATCCCCCACAATATTTTAAAACTCTAACCACAACAGACACAGAGACCTCAGTTGTTTTTTATGCGTCAAGTTCTTCATTCCAAGGATCATTCTTGTGAACCGCTCTGGACCACTTCCAAGAAACGCACGCGATTCCTTAGATATGAGACCCAACACTGCTCACAATACTCAAAATGGGGTCTGGCCAGAGCCATCTATAGCCTCAGAGTGGACCCCTGGTCTCGATATGAATTGTAATATTGTCTTCCTAACTGCCGACTGAATGTGCACGTTAGCCTTAAGAGCATCGTGAACAAGGACTCTCAACACCCTATGTGCTTCTGATTCCCTAAGCATTTCCCGATTTCAAAATAGACTATTCTACATTTTCTTCAAAAGTACATAACTTCACACTTGTGAACACTTTATTCCATCTGTCACTTCATCCCCCACTTACCTAGCCTCCCAAGTTCATCTGCAGCCCGCCTGCCTCCGCAATACTACCTGGCCAGCAACAGAACATTTTGTTCTCTGCAAACTTAGCAACAGTGCCTTATTTCCTTTCTCCAGATAATTGACATATATTGTGAAATGTATTGTTCCCAGCACAGACACCTGAGGCACACCACTAATCACCGGCAGCCATCCTGAAAAATACCCATTTATCCCGACTCTCTGCCTTTCACCTGTTACCCAACCATCTATCCGTGCCAGGAAGTTATCCTTAAAAGCATGGGCTCCAAACGCAATTAACAGTCTCCGATGTGGCAACTTGTTAAAGGCCTTATAGAAATCGAAACAAATCACGTCCGCTGCTTCTTCTTTGTATAACTACCTTGTTACTTCCTCAAGGAACTCAAACAGATTTGTCAGGCAATGATCTCGCCATGACAAAATTGTGCCAACTCTGAACTGATTTATCATGCACTTCCAAGTACTCCGCAGCCTCATCTTTAATAATGGACTCTAAGATCTTACCAATCACCAAAATCAGGCCAACCGGCTATAATTCCCCGTCTCCTTCCTTCCCCCCGCCCCTTGTGGAACAGCGGTGTTTTATTATCCACGTTCCAGTCCGCTGCAACTTTTCCTGCCTCCAATGATTCCAGAAAGATCATCACTAATGCCTCCAAAATCTTCTCAGCTGTCTCTGGTCCAGGTGATTGATCCAACTTCAGACATTTCAGTTCCCACAGAAGGTTCTCCTTTGTTTTTATCGTTACACCCACCTCTGCCCTCTAATTCTCCAAAAGTTCCGGAATCTCACTGGCGTCTTACACCGTGAAGTCTCATGCAAAGTATCCATTCAGTTCCTCTGCTATTTCTTTGTTTCCTATTATTACTTCATCAGCCACATTTTGATTGGTCCAATAAATATTTTTGTCTGTCTCTTAATTTTTATATGTTGAAAAACTCTTTCTATCTTCTTTTTCATTACTGGCTCGTTTGTGTTCTTATTTCATAATTCATCTCTCCGTCCTAATTGCTTTTTTATATGTCCGCTGCTCGCTTTTAAAGGCTTCCCAATTCTCTGACTTCCCACTAATCCTCTCCACTTTGTATCCTCCTTCTTTTGCCTTTATGGTGTCCTTGACTCCCCTCTCCATAACCGGATGCCTTGTCCTCCCCTGAGAATGCTTCCTCATCCTAGGGACGCATTTTCATTCTGCCTGTCGAATAACCACCCCCCAACCCTTGCCATTGATGTTCCGCTGTCTTCCCTGCTGGGCTCCTTTTCCAATCAACTCTGACCAACTTCACCCTCGTGTCTTTGCAGTCACCCCTTTTCAATTGTAATACCGCTACATCTGATTCCAGCTTTTTCCTCTCAAACTGCAGGGTAAATTCGATCATATTATGTTGCCTGCTGCCTACGAGTTCATTCTCCTCAAGTGCCTTGCCTCATTGCATACCACGAAATGGCGAATTGCCTGTTCCCACACTCCTGCAAGATTTCTTTATGTCCTCCCGAGTCATCCTGCAAAAATCCCAACTAGGCTATTGGTGTAACGCTTGTTTAGATGCAACCGCTCCTTCATTTACAGGTCGCAACTGGCAACGTAGAGTTCCCAATGGTTCAGAAGACTGAAACCCTCCCTCCTGCACCACCAGTTAAGCCACATTTTTAGCTGCACCATCCTCCTATTTGTGACCTTACTCGCCCGTGGCACAGGGGTAATCTGGAGATTATAATCGTACAGGTCCTCCTTTTTACCTTACGTCTAACTCCTATAACTCCTTCTGCAAGACCTACTAATCGTCCTGCCTATGCTGTTAGTACCTATGTGCACCACGACTTTTAAACGTTCACCCTTCCTCCTACAGGATGTCCTGTGTTCGATCAGAGACGTCTTTTACCTTGGCACCACGGAGGCAACACACCATGTTGGAGTCTCTTTCTGGGCCTCAGAAGTGCCTATCTGTGGTCCTTACTACAGAGCCCCCATGACTATCTCTCCGCTGCAATCACCCTCCCCTCCCCCCGCTCCTGCTGAGCAAAATAAACTGTTTTGTTCTCACTGTTCTGGCTGCTATCTTCCCCTGATACACTCCTGATTTTTAGACGCACCATGCGCACCACAGTGTTTGGGTGGCTCAGGATGTGGGTTCCTCGCTGGTGCATTGCTAGACTTTGATCTGACCTGGTAACCGTCATCTTAATATCGAATTATAGACTTTACAGTGCAGAAGGGGGCTATTCGGCCCATCGGTCTGAACGGCCCTTAGAAAAAGCACCCTATCGAAGTCCTCACCTACACCCTGTCCCCAAAATGCAGTAACCCCACCCAACACTCAGGGTAATTTTAGAGATGAAGGACAATTTGTCATAGCCAATCCTCCTAACCTGCACATCATTGGACTGTGGAAGGAAAGCGGAGCACCTGGAGGAAACCCACGCACACACGGGGAAAACGCACAGACTCCCTACAGGCAGTGACCCAAACCCGGAATTGAAACTGGGACACTGGAGCTGTGAAGTTATTGTGCTAACCACTGTGCTACCGTGCTGCCTAAATATGGCTCATCCAGTTCTGTTTCGGTCGACGGTAACCTCCAGGGTGTTCATTGTGAGGATTCAGCAAATATAGTGACATTGAATGTCGAAACTTCTCTCTGAGGAGATGGTCATTGCCGGGCGCCTGTGCAGCAGGACTGTAACTTGCCACTTTTCAGCCCATATCCGCTTGGTGTGTGAGCAACCTGAGCCATAGAAATTATATAACATACAGAATGTATGATCAAGAGTAGCAGTTTCCAAGTGAAGTTCCCAACAAACGTGTTAAGACTGGTGGAAACCGACATTCAAAAGGCGTTGCGCGAAGATCTTTGTTATCATTTGAAATGAACTCAACAGATGTATCAATAAAGTGTACTGAACGCAAGACCAGATCCCAACAGTGGTTAAGATGCTCGACAGAATCGCAACGTTAACTTGTCATTTTGTGGTTGTGCTGAAAGTTTAATTCACTCCAAGCGTGATTACATGAAGAAGAGCTCTTGCATATTTGAAAAATGAACTATATTATGACAAAAGTAAACAATATTTAAATATTTCAAATTCAGACCTAACACAAACAAATCAGTTTTCACTCTAGGGCACCATTAATTATTAACCAATACGTAAATTGAACATGCAGCTCTCAGTTCAATTTCGCAAGCAGGCTACATGATACATCCATTAGAGAACAAGGGCGAAATTCTCCGACACCCAGCAGGGTCGGAGAATCGCCTGGGGGCGCCTAAAATCCCGCACCCGCCGTGGCAGAGATTCTCCGCCACCCGGGAAGTAACGGGGGCAGGAATATCGCCAGTCCGATCGGAGAGGCCCCTGCGGCGATTCTCCGGCCCGGATGGGCCGAAGTCCCGCCGCTGGGAGGTCTCTCCCGCCGCCGAGGTTTAAAGCTCCTCTGGAACGGCGGGCACAGCGGCGCGAGCAGGCCCCCGGGGTCGCGATCGAACCCCTGGTGGTGCCCCCACGGTGGCCTGGCCCGCGATCAAGCCCCCCCCCCCTCAGAGTCCGGGCCAGTGCCCTGGCTGCACTAGTTTCTTCCGCGTACCATGGCGGAAGCGGAAGAGAAGACCACATCGCGCATGCGCCGGCAGTGACGTCACCGGTCAGCTGCCGCTGACGTCACTGCTGGCGCATGCGCGGACCGGAGAAATCCTTTCGGCTAGCTCCGCTGCCAGGGGTGCCGGTTTTTTGCGCCGGTCCTCTGGTGGCAACCGCTCCGGCGCGGGGCTGCCCCCAAAGGTAGGATAATCGCCCGGGGCCGGCGTAATTCCCGCCCCCGCCATGGCCCGAATACTCAGGGCAGCAGGGTAGCATGGTGGTTAGCATAAATGCTTCACAGCTCCAGGGTCCCAGATTCGATTCCCGGCTGGGTCACTGTCTGTGTGGAGTCTGCACGTCCTCCCCCTGTGTGCGTGGGTTTCCTCCGGGTGCTCCGGTTTCCTCCCACAGTCCAAAGATGTGCGGGATAGGTGAATTGGCCATGCTAAATTGCCCGTAGTGTCCTAATAAAAGTAAGGTTAAGGGGGGGTTGTTGGGTTACGGGTATAGGGTGGATACGTGGGTTTGAGTAGGGTGATCATGGCTCGGCACAACATTGAGGGCCGAAGGGCCTGTTCTGTGCTGTACTGTTCTATGTTCTATAAAGGTGGGGAGAATTCCCACCTTTGGGGAGGCGCGACCCCTGAGTCGTTGGCGCCACTCCCCTACTCCGGGACCCTCCGTCACGCCGGGTTAGGGGAGAATGCTGGAAATGCATATTACTGCTGGCAGTGAAACTCGTTTAGTTCCATTCCGAAATCTTGTCTGTGTGGCAATTTCTTCATGTTTACTCTCCGTAGCTTCCTCTTCTGCCACCACCGGTTCGAATAGGATTGTTTTCCCTCTCTGGTCTCCGCTCAACACCTCAGGAATGGGTCATTCTAGCCATGTCCAAACCTGACCACATCATCATTACCTGGACATTGGATTGCCCATTCACGTTTACACAAAATAAGGTACACGGCCTTCTCTGCATATGCAATTAACCACCAATTTATGGACCAAGGATGCCTTCGCCCTCCGTACTCAGCTCATGCTGGTCAGATAAAAGTGTTCCAGAGGACAAGGACAATGGATCTTGAGTGAATAACCCCGGCTGAAAAGGGATATAGTTTTCATTCATTTTAACGATTTTACTTCACAATTTGAACAAAGTAACTCAGATCAGGGGAGGAATTCTCCGACCTCCCCACCCCGGAGGGTAGGATAATCGCCCGGGGCCGGCGTAATTCCCGCCCCCGCCGTGGCGCGAATACTCAGCCACCCGGGAATCGGCGGGGGATGGAATCACGCCACTCCGGTTGGCAGGCGCCCCCCGACCCGGTGAGGGCCTAGCCCCTAAAGGTGCGGAGAATTCCACAACTTTGGGAAGCTCGACACCGCAGTGGTTCTCGCCACTCTGGTACGCCGGGACCCCACGCACCGCCGGGTTGGAGAGAATCCCGGCCCGAAATGCGGGTATTTACATCTCACTCAGTCTGGGCAGTTTGTGCACTATAATTGTACATTTCATCTCCGATCCGACGTTATAGCGTAGAATGGACGACGCATAGAATCCATACAGTGCAGAAGGAACCCACTCGGCCCATCTATTTTGCACCGACCATCTGAAAGAGCACCCAACCTGGGCCCAACACATCACCTTTCCCCTTCAATCAAATTAACCTTTGTAAACTTAGAGGCAATTTAGAATGGCCAATCCACCTAACCCGCTCACCTTGGACTGTGGATGCAAACCGAGGCACCAGGAGGTAAACGAGGAAGGCACGTAGAGACCGTGACAGTCAACAAAGTGTCTATTTTTCTTGAGTTCAGAATTCAACAGCTGTCATGGTGGTATTTAAACGCGAGTCCCTCGGGTATCTGATTACTCGTTCAGCAACAATACAACAATACCGCCTACATTAGAAATCTGACACCCAATCCTAAGAGGAGCTGACTATCCTCTAGAACAAGGTATCCATGTACCTTTCCCGCTCTTCAAACCCACACAATATCTGCAGCTCAGCCTCCAAATGATTGAAAGGCAGCCGGAAAAACACGCGCCAGAAATATTTACTCCAGGTATGGTTCCCGGCGTTACAATGGTGCCCGCCAATAAAAGAGAACTAATTTGGTTAACTTATAATTGTTGCAAATTATGACCCAGCCAAATCAATCAAAATTAGCAATTGACAATTAGAGACATTTGCAATTATGCATTTTTTAATAACGTGGAATGAACATTCTGCAATAGAGATGGAAGTGGATTCAACAAAATACTTCAACATGAATTGTAGTATATAAGTAAATAGGAAGATTTTGCAGGGCCTTGGGGTAAGACCTGAAAAGTGGAACTAATCTGAGAGTTATTTCAAAGCTAACACAGGCAGGGTGTATTTATTCTGTGCTGTGAAAGTAGATCATCCTCACAATTTCACACGCCTGTGCCAACTGTACTGTACCAACACAGAGTTGTACCCATGATCTAATCACAGATAGACATTGGGACATTTAAATTGAACTCACCCATTGGTGAGTTGTACATTAGATCACCATGCTGGGTTAATATTGTATGTTTCTGAGCATAGCTGTGATACGTTTGCTGTCGTTACAAACTGTCTTTACTACCCGTCGTCAGAAAATGAATGAGTATATATTTAAATGCAACAGCGTGTTTCATCTGGTTGGATTGTCTCTGCCAATGCCGTGTGCTCACTGGGGAGAGTCCAACAATTTTCCTGTCCTTTATCGATTTGAGCACGTTGATTTGCGCAGAATCATATGTATTCCTTGTAATGCGTAATGATATGTGTAAACATTCCGAGAGAAATGTGTGGCAATTGGCCAGCCGCCGGTCTGGATGGCGGTTCTGCAATACCTGCTTCGGGAAGAATGAGAAACCAGCTTCTCATTTCAGTAAGTATGGCAAAAAACTTAAATCTTTTTGCTGGGCTGTGATGCTTTATAAACTGTTCAGAAAACTCTGATTATGTTCTGGGTCACGATATGACGGTTTCATGCAGCAATATTTCTAGATGCAATGAGCAGCAACGAATCACAAAGCAGCACATAAGATCTAATAAAAGTGGTTATGAGGGGAAATTTACAAGGAACGTCACGATCAGCAAAACAATTGCATAGACAGAGAAAGGGAAATCTGGTGGTCAATAGGCAGGCAGGGCCAATAACAGCTGAAAATTGAGATATTGTCAGCGATAATGGGTAAATGGTGGATATGGATAACAATTACTCGGCCTCAGTATTTACGTCTGAGAACTTTCTTGAAGTCCTACAAAAAATGAACAGTCCATTTAACGTAAGTACAGATCTGGTAGCCAGGGGCGAACCGAAACGAAAGGGCGATACATCCCAAGGACTGCCGGTTTCTACCAGAGGTTATTAAAGGATGTAACGAGCACGTTGTGGATGCGTTAACGATAACATTTCAGATTTCCTTAGATTACGCTTTGGTCCTTCTAGATTGGGAAATTGGACGTGCCGGATCACTTTTAAAGATTGGTAAATGGGGAAAACCGCGGTTCAACAGCCCGGTTATCCTAGCACCTGAGGTGGTGTAATTTCGGTAGTCTATTATCAAGAATGAGCATCCGAACTCCACCTACAAAAGCGTTTTTTCAGGGTAAGACAGCATGGATTCGTGTAGGCAAGGTCTTATGTGACTTAGCTTCCTGAATTATTAGAGGTGATTCACGGAAGTGACAGGCGAATGTCCAGGAGAATTATTGTTATCGACTTCACGAAGGAATTTGGCAACATGGCGCATCACAGCCTGCTAACTACCGTGGAAGTCCATGAAGTCAAGGGCAAATTATTGATATGGTATGGACATTTGTTGAATGGCAAGCGACAGAGGGGGGTTAAAGAGTAAGTACTCTAACTGACCGGAGGAAACTAGTGGTATATGACGGGTATTTGAGTTGTGGCACAATTATGAATATTATTATTTTATGATTTGAAAAGTAGCGTAGAAAGTCATATAATATATTTTCTGATGATAAAAAATAGATGGCATTGTAGACCGCCTAGATGATAGTCTAAAATTTAGAGGACATATTGACAGACTAGTTGAATGAACAAATTCGTTGCAGGTGAATGTGAGGTTATTGATTTTGACCGGAAATGGACAGAGCAGAATACTTGCTGAATGGAAAGCGATTAGGTACAGTAGATGACGATAGAGTATTGCGGGTGCAGGCACATTGATCCTTAAAATCAAACGCCAACAAACAAGTTCTGAACGTAATCAAAAATGTGAAAGATTGTTCACACTTATATCTTGAAGACTGCAGTGTAAAGACAGATGTTATGCGATAGCTACACAAAGCCCTTGTTATAACCCACTTGGAATACTGTCAGTAGTTCTGAGCTGCACACGTCAGGAAGTATATTTTCGCCGTGCAGAAAATGCAAAAAATGTAAAATTCACCTGGACAAAGTGGTTCAAGTTACAGCGAGAGATTAAAATTATTAGGCCTGTCGGCGCATAAATTTAGAAGGTTAATGACTGATATGATTGAAGTAATTACGACAATATCAGGAAAATACAGGATGTATCGAGATAAACAATTTCCAGTTGCAGGAGATTTTGAAACTTGGGGTGACATAATCTAACATTTCTGTCGAGGCTGTTCAGCAGACATATTGGTAAGCACATATTTGATCATAAATCATTCATCATAGAATGTACAGTGCATAAGGAGGCCATTCGGCCCATAAAGTCTGCACCAGACCTTGGAAAGAACATTCCACTTGAGCCCATGCCCCCATTCTATCCCCGTAACTGAGTTAACCCCAACCAAACTTTTTGGACAATAAAGACAATTTATCATCGCCAATCCACCAAACTTGCGCATCTTTTGTCTGTGGTAAAAAACCGGAGCACTCGTAGGAAACCCACGCAGCAATGGAGATGACGTGTAGACGCCGCACAGACAGTGACCAAAGCCGGGAATCGAAACCAGGCATCCTAGAGTGTGGAAATACTGTGCTAACCACTGTGCAAACGCGCTGCCGTTCTTAAATCAAAGGTTAGGAGAGTTTTGGAACTCTGTCCCACAGACAGCAGTGGCATCTCGAACAGTTGCTAAATTTAAATCCGAGATGAGCAGATTTCTGTTACGTAAATTTATTGAGGGATATGGTTCAGAGACCCCTATTTGCAGTTCGGTCACAGAGACAACGCGCTAATGTTAAATGACGGGACAGGCTACGATGAATAGGTCACTCCTGTTCCCATCTTCCTTTGATAGTATCTTTGTTTGTTCCGATGCAATATTATCCCGAATAATGCGAGAGTCATCGAAGGAATAGTCGAACCCTCGTCCCTTTCCAATACCACAACACGGATCAGGTTGGTTGATTGTTTTAAATCCAATACTATGTCTGTGACTCGCAAATGAATATGAAACTGACCTTGAATATACAATATGTAAGTTCACTTTGCAAAACTTTGAAACAGTTCACATCAACCATTGGGACAATAGTAAACGGCTATTACATTTACACATGGTTGTCATGATCCTCTTTCCAAATGGATTCATAGTTTTCGAGTGAAGTTAAAAATTGCGACGTTTTCCCAGAGTTTCATGTACAATATGGAAACCATGGACAACTTCACCAGAAATGCACCATGACCTCGGACACCTGAAACATGCCTCAACTCCATGCGTCACAACGAAAATCTATTGATCCATTTTTATTATTCAGGGGCACAGACATACATTGTGACACCACCTTTCCGTCTCTCATCATTCACAACTGGAGGCAAATTTCAGGTATTATGCTGAAGCAAATCTTCCAGCTGAATGGACGGAATGCTCCGAGCCGCTCCGGTTTCGAGAATTTCTGCTCACTACGCATACTACGCTCACTAGTCATATGCATCGCCGGTCGGACACCATTTTGCAATTGTCCAAAGAAGCGAAAACGACGTGGTTGTGAATGGCGCCGCAGGACCCAGACACTCGCCTGGGCCGCGATTCTCCGTCCCCCACGACGGGTCGGAGAATAGCGGGAGGGCCTTCCCGACATTTCTCCCGACCTCCCGCTATTCTCCCCCCCCCCAACCCACGGCCGCCCCCGACACTAATCGCTGCTCGTCGTTTTTTCACGGTGAGCAGCGATTCTACCCTCGCCGATGGGCCGATTTCCCTGGCCTTCACGGCCGTTTTCACGAACGGCAACACGTCTGCTCTTACCGTTCGTGAAAACTGCCGGAAAGTGCCGTTCTGGGAACCATTGCACCGATTGGCACGGCCGTACCACGGCCGTGCCAAGCGTGCCATGGGACCGTGATCGGTGTGCACCGATCGTGGGCAGCAGGTTCGAACCCCGCGCACTCTTTGTTCCTCCGCCGCCCCGCTGGATCAGTCCGCGGGGCGGCTGAGGGGCAGACCGGCCCGCGCATGCGCGGGTTTCACGCATATGCGTGATGGCGTAATCCGCGCATGCGCGGGTTGGAGTCGTCCAATCAGCGCATGCGCGGTGACGTCATCGTGCGCGTCAGCCGCCGTTAACTTTGGCGCGCGGCCTTAGCGAAGTTCGCTAAGCCTGTGATGCCGAGGTTCACCGGGCCCCGCTGCTAGCCCCGACCCGGGAGCAGAATCGGGTCCCGGGAGGGGGCGCAGAGGCTGCCGTGAAACATTGCCGGTTTCACGGCAGCCTTCACGACTCTCCGCATTTGCGGAGAATCTCCCCCCTGAGGGGGTCCTGTTAGTGATTCTCCTGGCTCCCGGCGATACTGAGGCACTGATGGTCCTAGGTCCCGACGGCGTGACTCGAGGACACGCCGGCGCGGTTCTAAACTGCTTTTAAAAATCGTCAAACTGTTGTGCTTGGCTGACGATGCGGAGGCAGGAGGCGAGGGGTTTGCGTGGGCAGTGGGTGGAGACCGAGGGCTGGCGGGACGGGAAAGGCGGTGGCTTGGAGGCAGAGGGGTGGAGACGCGGGAATCCGTCGAGTTTCGGGATGGGCGAGTGGAGGATAGCCCCGGCGGCCGGGAACGACCCGCCAAAGCAGGGAAGTGCCAAAGTCACGGACGCCATTACGGCGAACAGGCTGATGGAACCGAACCCGGGTGCTGGCTGTGCGCAGCCCTCCCTGATGTGCGGATGTGTTCGGAACCCCCCCCACTCCCTCCCCTCCCCTACCCACCGCCGGGTAGGTCGACGGTCGCATCCACTGCAGCCTACAGCGATGGCTGTGCCACTGAACGGTGGTGCCTGCAGGATGGCCACGAAACAGTAGTCACGCCACAGATGGTGCGGGCCGGGATGGGGTCATGCATGGCTGGGGCGCAAATTGCCAACCAGGCCGGCCATGTAGCCTATGGAACCTGGTTGTGGAGAGGGACATGCGCCATGGTTAAATCTTTTGTCTCCCCTCCCCACCCCCTGCAAATCATAATGTTTGGGCACCAGCAAGCCACGTTGGCCGCCATGGCGGCTGCCGCTGCCCTGCATGCAGTCCTGTGGCAGCGTCGGCGCAGGCATCTCAGAGACACAGCGGATGGTGCAGCAGAGGGACGTGCTGCAGGGGTCCAGGTTGCATCCACTCAGGCCGGAGGGCCGCCCGCCCGGCAGGCGAAGATCAAGGAGGAGGAGGAGGAGGACAACGACTACAGCGAGGACAGGATGACGATACGGATGAGGAGGAGGATTAGGAAGGGGCTCAGGAGGAAGTGCAGATGAGAGGAAGGACGAGGAGGAGGTGATGGTGGTGACATGGTGCAATAGGCGCCCGTTGAGGCCTTGTGTCTACAGGAGCCGCCTGCCATCAGGGGACCTCGTTGACAGATTTCCTGTCTGGGATTAATGGCAACACGGTAGTATTGTGGATAGCACAATCGCTTCACAGCTCCAGGGTCCCAGGGTCAATTCCGGCTTGGGTCACTGTCTGTGTGGAGTCTGCACACCCTCTCCGTGTGTCCTCTGGATGCTCCTGTTTCCTGCCACAGTCCAAAGCTGTGCAGGTTAGGTGGATTGGCCATGATACAATTGCCCTTAGTGTCCAAAGTTGCCCTTAGTGGTGGGTGGGGTTACTGGGTTATGGTGATAGGGTGGAGGTGTTAACCTTGGGTAGATTGCTCTTTCCAGGAGCCTGTGCAGACTCGATGGGCTTAATGGTCTCCTTCTGCACTGTAAATTCTATGAAACTCATGATGAGGCGGGAATCACTGGCACATATCTGCAGCGTAATCGCATGTCTGGCAGCGCGGTCAACTTGGGGGGGGGGGGCATGAAGGTGACTGTGGCCCTGAAGCTTAATGCCACGGGATCGGTCAAGTCGCTGAGTGGGGACCTGTCCTGCCTGTCAGGCAGGGGTGCACTGATGAAGCCGTGCAATGACAGAGGCGCTGTACAACATCACCGAGTGCTACATTAGGGTCCCTTTGTGCCGCGCCCACAAGAATGACCTGGCAGCGGGCTTTGCTGTCGTGGACAGGATCCTCATAATACAGAGAGCGATCTATGGGGTGCACTTCGCCATCGGCCACCAGTGGAGATCAGGGCTGGGCTCATGAACAGTATGGGGACCTACTCCATGAATATTCAGGTGGTCTGTGACCAATAGATGTATATCCTGCACGTCTGCGCTCGTTACATGGGCAGTGTACATGTCTGGTTTATCCTGTCACAGTCGTTCATCCCCGTCATGTTGGTGCCCCCCCCCCACCCCCCCAGACCGCGAGGCTGGCTGCTGAATATCCTTTGCGGTCGTGTCGAATAATGCCTATATGGAGACCACAGACAGATGCTGAGTCTGGCTACAATGATGCCCATTGTGCGACAAGTGGTGTGGTCCATTGGCCTGCTGAAGTTGCGCTTCCATTTCCTGGACAGCTCACGACGGATCTACCAGTACCTGTCGCAGAGGGTCGGCCGCTTCGTTGTGGCCTGCTGCGTCCCCCACAATATAGACCAACAGAGGGATGATGTACTGGAGGAGGAAAAGTGGGCGCCTGTGGTTCAGGAGGATCATGGGGAGGGCACGCCTCTCCAAATGAGGAGGATGGGGTGGGTGGGTGGGAAATGTATGCAACATGGGGGCTGGATATGGACTGGAAGCTCCACGGGGTCACTGTCAGGGTCAGCAAGCACGGGAGGCGGTGATCGCCGCAGGTTTCACAAAGTAGGAGGGTTGGCGTTTTCTCAGCAGAGGCACTGACATTACTGAAATGCACCACCTCACTAGAGACAATCCCTTCCTTCGTCACCAGCCAATCGACGCACATCCCCCACAATCCACCACCTTAATTCCCACTCGACCGCATGCACAAGAGCCCTCCATAACACATCCACATGCGGCATAACCCGCTGGGCTCACACGATTGCTTGTGGAAGTGGGCATAGTGCGTGCCATGGACGATGATGACAGCGTAGTCTGCGATGAGCTCTGAGCTGCAAATCGTCAGACAATGTCTGACTCATGGCCACAATTACGCACTCCACCTGTGTGGTTACTGATCCGGGCTGGGCATTCCGACACAGAGCAATGTCGAATCATTGGGAGTTCGGTGGTGTGGACGTCCACGGGGTGGTGGTGGTGGTGGGGGGGGGGGTGGGTAGAATAGTACACCCACCGTGCTCAGTCTTCCAACATCCCTCGGACACCGTGGGACACAGAACACTACCCGACCCTTCAGGCATCGGACATACCACAGAGTCAGCATGCATTGGTGTAACAGTGTGTATAATTAGAAACGTTACATACACGTGACCTCGCCCATTTAACTAACCTGTGCCCTGTAGCCGTGCCGAAGTACTCAGCGCATATAACTTTCTGGCCGTATGTGCTCTATCACTGTGTCCTCGGGCTTTGCAGATGGTACAGCAGGAATAGAGGAGAACTATTGAGACTCCTGCCCGGCGACGTGGCTCCCCATTGCCACTCGTTTCCTGAGGCGGCACAGCATGGGTGGGCCAGGCTGCTCCTCGAGCGTCCTGCATGGTTTGGTGCCACACTGTTCTGCCGGCTGTCCACCAGATGTACCATCAACAGAACGGGGGATATCTGAGGTGCCATGGTGTTCTGGGACGCCCACGCAGGAGTCAGCGGCACAGTTGCAGCACCTCCTCCTCCCTAGGAGTGCCCAGAGGCACCCGGGCCTCTCCATGGGGCGGGGTTGCGATTGTTGACAAGCGACGCGGCAACAGTGACACCTGGCGCTGCCAGTCTTCGAGGCTCGCTGTGGTATCGACCAGGGACCTAACATCAGCAGCGATGGAGTTCAGGGAGTGGGACATCCCTGTCTGGAACTGTGCCAGCTCCCTCTGGGACTGAGCGACGCCATCAAGCACCTGGGAAATGCCACCGATGCTCTCAGCGATGTCCTGCTGAGACACAGCCGGACTGCGACGTTGGCTCTGGTACATGGCTGCCTATGAGATGGCAGACCTGTCCTCGGCTACGTATGATGCATGCACATGAAGCCCCATGCCTTGCATGACATGATCCATGGCACTGCCTCTACCACGCACGCCACCCGTGCAGTGCCAGCCTGAGAGGCAGCCTTGAGCGGCACCACACGCTGCTCCTGGATTCCTCCAACTGCGTCTGCAGCTCCTGGAATCCGGTTATTATCCCGTTTTCTAGTCCCTGGGTGTGTAACTGCATCGGGTCTATGTGTGGGCCTGGTACGTCCAGGACCGCGGGAGCCGTCTGGGCGGCAGCTGTTTGCTGGGGGCGGTCTTCCCACTAGCTGATCGCTTGGCTGCTCCTACCTAAACCTGCTGTACTTTTACAGCTGAGTGGTGCGCACATGTGAGTGTTCCAGGAGCCTAATTACTAAAGTGCCCAAACGAGGTGAGAGTCTCTGCGACGGTGGAAAATGTCTGAGACAGTAGTGACGAAAATTTAATGTCGTCATCAGAGCCAACGACCGGGGTCTCCTGCGTCTACCCTTGGTCCAATGGTACCTGTGTCATCCCCGTCTGGTTGCCACTGTCCGTCTCTGTCTATCCTCTGTGGTTCCACTCTCTTGTGGCAGTCGTTCATCTGTCGCTCCTCTGGGTGGCAGTCATCTCTGTGAACATCCTCTCGGTGGCAGTGCGCTGTCTGTCCGTCATCTGTGTGGTAGTCCTCTCTGTGTCAGTGTCCTTTGTGTCAGTGTGCTTGGTGGCCGTGCCCTGGTCTCTGTGGCGGTAGCAGGGCTCCCGTGACATCTGCCCGCGCTCTGTGGCCTGCGTCCCTGGGGTCCTCAGGAAATGGCGCTGGCCTTGGGCGTGGTGCCCGCGACGACCCGGTGCTATCGGCGGCTGGTCGTGTAAGACGGACTGGGTGAACGGGTTGATTGGGTGGGGGGGGGGGGCTGGCTTGAGGGGGTGGTCTGAGAAACGATGGTAAGAGCGTGAAGTAAGGGGCTGAAGTGAGGAGTGGAATCGGGGCTGTGTGAGGGGGTGGAGTGGGGGCTGGGATGTGGGTGTGGACTTGGGGGCTGGGGTAATGCGGTGGAGTCAGGCACGGGGTTTTACTTGGTGGCGCACCTTCGACCTGGCAACCGTCAACCTCTGGTTTCTCGGCTCCGAGGTCCAGGTCCCTCTGTTCATGGATGGTGAGTGACTGCAGGATGGGTGGACCCCACCAGTCTTTTCCTACTCATTTAGTTTGTGGACGCTCTTATCCTTTTGGTGGTGGTGGGGGGCGGGGGGGGGGGGCGGGGGGTGATGGAACATGAGTGTTATGCCGTCCGACGCATGCAGCGCAGCTGTTAGGTATATGATGGCATGGGAAAACGGGGCTGCTGGCAATATTGCTTGCATGGGTGGATGCAGCTCCTGCGTGTCAGGGAGGAGGTTGTGCCACTCTCCCAGGGACTAGTGGTGGTGGTGTTAGGGGCACGTTGTCCTGTTTGATCTCGTGCAGCTTTTTGCGTATCTTTTTGCCGGTCCATGGGGTGTGCCTATGGCGCTTAGGGCCTGGTCCAGCACCCTCCCCATACGCGGGTGCCGATGGACCCGACTGGGGCAAAGGACCGCACTCCTCTCCTCTTCTGCCTCCAGGAGTGTCAAGAAGCGGCACAGAATCGCCTCTCTCAGCGGCCCGCTTATGCTGTCATAAAATGCTCCAGCGGATATGACAGCGTCAACACTCTGCCGCTCGATAGGAGTTTCCCGCCCATAATGTGAAAAGTAAAGCCACCGTTCTCATTTTATGTTCTTGCCATCAGCGCACGCCACCCGCTGGGCTCCCGCTGGCCTGGGCTTGTTCGATGGGAAATAACATGTGCAAGTGGCGGGAAGCGAGCAGCTCTCCGCCAGCGAAATGCGTGCAGCCAACAAACAGGCAGCGATGTGGCGGAGTGGGGGGGGGGTGTGTGGGGGGTATTTGTATTTGTATTTTACATGCGACAGAATAACCCTGAACAATGTTGTAGTTAGCCTGTCCGTTCAGTTTCTGAGAAGTAATTGTCGCTATTCAATGCGCATATCGGCTGACATTGTTAACGAATGCCATATTCTCAAACTCTCAGTCAATTGGAGGTGATGCAAACCTCGTTTAAACTCACCACCAGCGAACTGTTCACCCGACCAACTAATGTTTATTTCACATTGTAGTGCAAAACTGTGGTTGCTCCAATTTCGCAATTATATTCTTTGCTCTGTCGAAACTGTTCATGGTTAGCGGGATAAATAATTTTCTGCCCGTATTCAGCTTCGATTGAAAGCAAATACTGTTCAGCCGTGACAGCAAATGTATCTTGAAATCCGCTTTGACGTGACCAGAGGCTCCTTGAAATTGCATGTACCCTGAAATGTTGTCACTTCAAACAAATGATTAATGTGATGCGAATATTGTTGCTCACACGAGCGGTTTCGCTGTTAATCTGAGGACCTTGCTACTCTCTCTGATTGCGCGCTCTCTCTCTCTCTACCTTTCTCTCCCCCTCTTTCTGTGCCACCAAACAACATCATCAAATTTAATGTAAAATTGCAATGGATTCTTAGTGTCTTACGCGTTCGAACAAGTTGGACTTCTAGAAAATGAAAAAAAAAGATAAAAACCAGTAAATATTAAGAGTAGATTGGAAATCAAACATATTATAAACGAAATATGTTAAAATATGACGTTACCTTGTGTCAAGATGCTAACATATAAGATGCTAACAAGATGCTAACATATAAGACCATAAGACATAGGAGTGGAAGTAAGGCCATTCGGCCCATCGAGTCCACTCCGCCATTCAATCATGGCTGATGGGCATTTCAACTCCACCTACCAGCATTCTCCCGCTGGAGACCATGGACCAGGACCAGGACCATATAATCGAAGATTCAAGCTATAACCAGAAATATTATAGCTCGACGTAAGAGCTCAGTGTCAGTTTGGAGACGAATTCGGCAGGTAGCAGAGAAAATGAAAGTTGATGGGAAGCGTCAAGAAGTATTCTTCGTATAACCATTTTTATAAAATCATCTCACAAGATTAACTGCAAAATACCGAGTTCGAAATGTTGCTTTTGTCAATGTGAATCGTTGTGACGTTCTTCCTCCGATGAAGGCATTCAACATTTAGCACAAATCAACTGGTAATGAATGTACCGTGACCCTGATGACTTGCACTAAATTTCAAATATACCGACTCAGCCTTTGCTGACGAATAGAGTGGGCAGAGGCAGAAGGTCTTCGGTGTAATTCTTGCATAATGCTGGGTCCAAAGATGAGAGGCCTCCCGATATCGCAGGACAGTACGTTCAACAGTATTCCCACTCTGCGCTCAACTATTTTCAGTTTTGAAATCGCTAACAATGTCATATAGAAGGAAAAGTTATTCCAAAATGGATTCAACAGTTAACTTTGACCTCCAGATTCTAATTTAACATGTTGCAATGCACAACACTAAATTTTCATATTTTCAAGGCATTGCGTATTTATCGGAGATTTGTTTGGCATATTATGTTCCAGCATATCATATTGAACATCTTCCAACTACCCGGTTAGCACAAATTAAATGTCCGTAAGGGCTCTCCTTCTGTTGAAGTTTTGAAAATCTGCTTTCATGTGCTGAATTATTTTCCTCAAATCTTCCAGTGTACCCTAACAAAACGAAACAAACGGACACATTTTAAAACAATTTGTTACATGCTCCTGCTTTGCTCAACTCAAAGTGTTGTTTTCGGTAACTAACTCCGCTTCTGTCAGTCAATTTCATAAACATCTATGTTGGAACTGCAGCACACAACCACGCGATATTCAAGTTGAACTCCAGATCACAAAATTACGTACATTTTCACCAAAGTCACAAGCTGATATCTCAAGTCACCGGCAGATTAAAAAAAACATATAATTCCTATTTCGCATGAACGCCTTGTTCTTTTTACTAAATGTATCCAATTTGTTCATGCTGAACTTGCAATTTTAACATGATTGAAGTCTTCTATCCAGTTTTAGAACAATTGAATACAATCGTATAGTGTTCTCGGGTCATTATTGGCTGACACTTGCCCCGATCGGTTAATTCTCACAAGTGGTGCTCTCGCTCTCTCACTCCCTCTTCTTTTGTCACAATCATAGAATCAAACAATCAGACGTCAATTTCCTGAAGACGTGCGATACTGTCTATCTGCCTTACCGCTTTTAGCGCGTACGAGTTCTTCAGGAAATAAAAAGAGAATCAATGTTCAGAGTGCATTGAATAACAAACATTTTCCAAATTAATATCCAAGAGATACCAGACAACCTTGTGGTAAGGTCTACCCTCATAAAAAAGGCATCACGTTTAATAGTGGTAATAATGCCCCCTGGAAGTAAAAGCATTAGTTCAGTTTTAGGAGGAAGGCAGACAGAGAGTGCTAATGAAAAACAATGTTGTAGGAGTTAACCACCCAAAAACCTTTGGACTTGTAATCATACTTTAGCATCATCTCACAATAGTAGGAGAAATATAGACGCATTTTATTCATCTTTACAACACAAAATGAGAAGTCAGAATGTGCTGTATAAGATGTTTCAACATCAACGTTTAACAGAAACCCGCCTATGTGCTGGAGACGGCCAATTGCCACATGTTTGTTTTCAGCGGTAATCAAACGGTTCTCAATACAGGAAAGATAAATGCGCATCTGGAAATTATTTTGGAGCACATCTGTGAGATTGCGGCATGGACATATCTGATCTTGAACTCCAGAATCGCTATAATTAAATAAAAATATAAAAACATATGACGGTGAATGTGTATTGTTTGAGTTTAAAAGATAATCCATGCTCAAAGAGAGTGTGCTGGGTTAATTAATATTTTTTAAAAATGAGAACGACTTTACAATCACACGTTTTTAAAAAAAAAATCAATTACGGGATGTGGGCGTCGCTGGTTAGGCCAGCATTTAGTGTCCATCCTTAGTTGCCCTTCAGAAGTTGGTGGTGAGTTGCCTTCCTCAACCGCTTCAGTGCTTCAGGTGTGCAGATACACACATTGTGCTGTTCTGGAGGATGTTCCAGGATGTTTTCCAACGACAGCGAATGAATGGCGATATACTACCAAGTCAGCGTCGTGAGTGACATGGAGGGGAAATCACAGATAATGGGGTTCCCAGGTATCTTCTGGTCTTATCGTTCGAGATGGCAGTGATTGGGGTTTGCAAGCTGCTCACAATGGAACCTTGGTGAGTTACTGCAGTGCATCTTGCAGAAAGCACACAAGGCTGAGGGCAGCAGAGCAGAGCTTCTGATTGGCTGTTCTGGAGAGATTGGCATACGTGCAGTGCGGTCAGCGTAAGTTGAAGGTGTACCGGCTCAAGTAACCCGCGGAGGCCGAGTGAAGGCAAGCATCCAGCAGAGGGCAGCAGAACAGAGCTTCTGATTGGCTGTTCCGGGGAGATTTGCATACGTGCAGTGCGGTCAGCGGAAGTTGAAGGTGTACCTGCGCAAGTGACCCGAGGAGGTAGAGTGAAGGCAAGCATCCAGCAGAAAGCAGCAGAGCAGAACTTCTGATTGGCTGTTTCGAGGAGATTTCCATACGTGCAGCGTAAGTTCAAGGTGTACCTGGGCATGAGACCTGAGGAGGTGGAGTTAAGGCAAGCATCCAGCAGAGGGCAGCAGAGTTGAGCTTCTGATTGGCTGTTCCGGGGAGATTGGCATACGTGCAGTGCGGTCAGCATAATTCGAATGTGGTTTGTGAAGGGGCTGTTCTCGAGTGACAGCTTTACCCAAAACACTACTTACGTAGTGTCTCCCACCCATCCTCCTCCTCTAACCAAAAAAAATGTCCTGTCCGTCGGATTGCTGAACTCACAAGTTTTTGTTTTTTTTTGTTTTAAGTTTTCAGTAGTTCGGAAATTAGTTCAGTGGGAATGTAGGCTAGGGCAGTTGAATGTTCCTCCTGCAGAATGTGGGAGGAAAGGGTCACCCCGAGCGTCCCTGCTGACTACATCTGCAGGAAGTGCACCAACTCCAGCTCCTCGAGAACCGCTTTAGGGACCTGGAGCTGGATGAACTTCGGATTATACGGGAGGCGGTGGGAGTTATTGAGAGGAGTTATAGGGAGGTAGTCACACCTCAGGTAAAAGAAGAAGGTAGATGGGTTACCGTCAGGGGAGGGAGAGGGAACCGGCAGGCAGTGCAGGGATCCCCTGTTGTCGTTCCCCTCCATAACATGTATACCGTTTTGGATACTGTTGCGGGGGACGACTTACCAGGGGTAAGCAATAGGGCACCGGTCTCTGGCACAGAATATGTCCCTGTTGCTCAGAAGGGAGAAGAGGAACAGAGCACTTGTCATTGGGGACTCCGCAGTTAGAGGAACAGACAGGAGGTAATGTTGGAACGAAAGAGACTCACGGTTGGTGTGCTGCCTCCCAGGTGCCAAAGTTCGTGATGTCTCTGATCGTGTTTTTGGGATCCTTAAGGGGGAGGGGGAGCTTTCCCAAGTTGGGGTCCACATAGGTACCAACGACATAGGTAGGAAGAGAGATGGGGATTTGAGACAGAAATTCAGGGAGCTAGGTTGGAAGCTGAGAGCTAGAACAAACAGAGTTGTTATATCTGGGATGTTACCTGTGCCACGTGCTAGCGAAGTTTCCTGGATAACTGGGGCTCATTCTGGGGTAGATGGGACCTCTACAACCAGGATGGTCTTCACCTGAACCAGAGGGGTACCAATATCCTGGGGGGGGGGGGGGAGATTTGCTTGTGCTCTTCGGGGGGGGGGGGGGGGGGTTTAAACTAATTCAGCAGTGGGATAGGAACCTACATTGTAGTCCCAGTGTAAAGGATGTTGAGAGTAGTGAGGTCAGGGATCGGGTTAAAAGTTCGAAAGAGGGCACTGGCAAGCAAGACGCTGGTTTGAAGTGTGTCTAATTCAACAACAGGAGCATCCGGAATAAGGTGGGTGAGCTTGCATCATGGGTTGGTACCTGGGATCTTGATGTTGTGGCGATTTCGGAGACATGGGTAGAGCAGGGACAGGAATGGTTGTTGCAGGTTCCAGGATTTAGATGTTTGTGTAAGAACAGAGATGATGGTAAAAGAGGGGGGGGGGCGGTGTGGCATTGTTAATCAAGGAAAGTATTACGGTGGTAGAAAGGACGTTTGAGGACTCGTCTATTGAGGTAGAAAGGGCCGAGGTTAGGAACAGGAGAGGAGAGGTCACCCTGTTGGGAGTTGTCTTTAGACCTCCGAATAGTTCCAGAGATGTAGAGGAAAGGATTGCAAAGATGATTCCCGACAGGAGCGATAGTAACAGCGTAGTAGTTATGGGGGACTTTAACTTTCCAAATATTGACTGGAAATACTATAGTTCGAGTACTATAAATGGGTCAGTTTTTGTGCAGTGTGTGCAGGAGGGTTTTCTGACACAGTATGTAGACAGGCCAACAAGGGGCGAGGCCACATTGGATTTGGTACTGGGTAACGAACCCGGCCAGCTGTTAGATTTAGTGGTAGGTGAGCACTTTGGTGATAGTGATCACAATTCGGTTATGTTTACTTTAGCAATGGGCAGGGATAGGTATATACCGCAAGGCAAGAATTATAGCTGGGGGGAAAGGTAATTATGATGCTGTTCAGCAAGATTTAGGATGTATATGATGGGGAAGGAAACTGCAGGGGATGGGTACAATCGAAATGTGGAGCTTTTTCACGGAACAGCTACTGCGTGTCCTTGATGAAATGAAAATCACTTATTTTCACGAGTCGGCTTCAAATGAAGTTACTGGGAAAATCCCCTAGTCGCCACATTCCGGCGCCTGTTCGGGAGGCTGGTACGGGAATCAGTATGTACCTGTCAGGCAGGGAGGAAGATGTCGAGCAAGGGAACCGTGGTTTACTAAAAAAGTTGAAGGACTTGTCAAGAGGAAGAAGGCATATGTTAGGATGAGAAATGAAGGCTCAATTAGGGTACTTGAGAGTTACAAGTTAGCCAGGAAGGACCTAAAGGGAGAGTGAAGAAGCGCGAGGAGAGATCACGAAAAGTCGTTGGCGGATAGGATCAAGGAAAACCCTAAGGCTTTCTATAAGTACATCAGGAACAAAAAAATGACTAGAGTAAGGTTAGGGCCAATCAAGGATAGTAGTGGAAAGTTGTGTGTGGAATCAGAGGAGATAGGGGAAGCGTTAAATGGATATTTGTCGTCGGTGTTTACACTGGAGAAAGACAATGTTGTCGAGGATAATATTCAGGTTCAGTCGACCAGGCTAGATGGAATTGAGGTTCACAAGGAGGTGGTGTTAGCGATTCTGGAATGTGTAAAAATAGATACGTCCCGTGGGCCAGATGGTATTTATCCAAGGATTCTCTGGGAAGTCAGGGAGGAGATTACAGAGCCTTTGTCCTTGATCTTTATGTCGTCTTTGTCGACAGGAATAGTGCCGGAAGACTGGAGGATAGCAAATGTTGTCCCCTTGTTCAAGAAGGGGAGTAGAGACAACCCTGGTAATTATAGACCTGTGAGCCTTACTTCGGTTGTGGGTAAAATGTTGGAAAAGGTTATAAGAGGTAGGGTTTATAATCATCTTGAAAGGAAAAAGTTGATTAGCGATAGTAAACACGGTTTTGTGAAGGGTAGGTCATGCCTCACAAACCTTATTGAGTTTTTTGAGAAGGTGACCAAACAAGTGGATGAGGGTAAAGCGGTTGATGTGGTGTGTATGGATTTCAGTAAGGCGTTTGATAAGGTTCCACACGGTAGGGTATTGCAGAAAATAAGGAAGTATGGGATTGAAGGTGATTTAGCGGTTTGGATCAGTAATTGGCTAGCTGAAAGAAGACAGAGGGTGGTGGTTGATGGCAAATGTTCATCCTGGTGTTCAGTTACTAGTGGTGTACTGCAAGGATCTATTTTGGGGCCACTGCTGTTTGTCATTTTTATAAATGGCCTGGAATAGTGTGTTCAAGGATGAGTTAGTAAATTTGCAGATGACACGAAGGTCGGTGGAGTTGTGGATAGTGCTGAAAGATGTTATAGGATACAGAGGGACATAGATACGCAGCATAGCTGGGCTGAGAGGTGGCAGATGGAATTTAATGCGGAAAAGTGTTAGGTGGTTCAAATTGGAAGGAGTAACAGGAATGCAGAGTACTGGGCTAATGGCACAATTCTTGGTGGTGTAGATGAACAGACAGATATCAGCATCCAGGAACATAAATCTCTGAAAGTTGCCACCCAGGTTAATAGGGCTGTTAAGAAGGCATATGCTGTGCTAGCCTTTATCAGTAGGGGGATTGAGTTTCGGAGCCACAAGGTCATGCTGCAGCTGTACATAACTCTGGTGCGGCCGCTCCTGGAGTACTGCGTGCAGTTCTGGTCACCACATTTTAGGAAGCTTTGGAAAGGGTTCAGAAGAGATTTACAAGGACGTTGCCTGGTATGGAGGGAAGGTCTTACGAGGAAACGTTCAGGGACTTGATGCTGTTTTCGTTAGAGAGGAGAAGGCTGAGAGGTGACTTAATAGAGACATGTAAGATAGTCAGAGGGTTACATAGGGCGGACAGTGAGACTGTCCTCCCTCGGATGGTGATGACCAACACGAGGGGACATAGCTTTAAATTGAGGGGCAGTAGATATAGGACAGATGTCAGAGGCAGTTTCTTTACTCAGAGAGTAGTAGGGGTGTGGAACGCCCTGCCTGCAACAGTAGTAGATTCGCCAACTTTAAGGGCATTTAAGTGATCACTGGATAGACATATGGATGAAAATGGAATAGTGTAGGTCAGATAGGCTTCAGATGGTTTCACAGGTCGGCGCAACATCGAGGGCCGAAGGGCCCGTACTGTGCTGTAATGTTCTATGTTCTATGAGTTGAAGGCCTTGAACGTTTTGGGAAGGAGGAGACAGCAAGCATGCTACTTTGTCCTGGATGGTATCAGGTTTCTTGAGGGTTTTTGGAGATGCACTCATCTGGACAAGCGGAGAGTATTCCATTACACTCCCGACTTCTTACTTGTAGTCGGTTGCCAGGCATTTTTCTTTTTTTTTGGTGGGGGGAGGGGGAGGCGGGGGGGGGGGGGTGGTCAGGAGGCGAGTTACTTGCCGTAGGATTCTGAGCCTTTGACCTGCTCTAGAAAAAACAGTATTGTTTTTTAATTGAGGGTACCCAATTCATTTTTTCCTATTAATGGGTAATTTGAGCTTTAACAGTCCACCTACCTTGCACATGTTTGTGTTGTGGGGGAGAAACCCACGCTAACACATTATGAATGTGCAAACTCCACAAGGACAGTGACACATAGGCAGGATCGAACCCTCGGCACAGTGAGGCAGCATTGCTAACCATTGAGCCACAGCGCAGCCCAATCGCCACTGTATTAATCTGGCTAGCCCAGTTCAATTTCTTATCAATGGCAAGCCCCAGGATGTTGGTTGTGGGGTATTCAGCGACGGGAATTCCGTTGAATGTCAAGGAGCGATGGCTAAATCTCTCTTATTGGAGATTGACATTGCCTGAAAATTTTACGGTACGAATGGAACTTGCCACTTGTCAGCCCAAGCCTGCATATTGTTCAGGTCGTGCTGCATTTAGGCATGAACTGTTTCTTTTTCTGAGGAGTTGCGAATGATGCTGATAATTGCGCAGTCTTCAGCAATCATCCACACATCTGACCTTACAATGGAATGCATGTCATTGATGAAGCAGCTGAAGCCGTTTTGGCCGAGCACACAACCCTGTGGAACTCCTGTGGTGATGAGCTGGTGCTGAGATGATTGACTTCGTTCTACCACAACCATTGTAATCTGAGCCAGTTACGAATTCAACCAGCGTAATGTTTCCCTACAATTATCAATAATTTACGTTTTGCTAGGGCTCCTTAATGTCATACTCGCGCAAGTGTTGTCTTGATGTTAAGAGCAGTCGCTATCACCTCACCTCTGTCAATCAGTACTTTTGTCCCTGTTCGGACCAAGGCTGTAATGGGGTCAGGAACTCATTTACACTGGCAGAACCAATCTGCCGTTGTCGCTCCGGTGCCCGCTTCTATGTCGGATGTGTCGTCCGGTGCTGTTGTTAAACTATTCAAATTTAATGTGGACAACTATCAGAAGCACATGGTCATACCTCGATTTTTGCGAGAGTGAAGAGAGTATATTTTGCAGCACATGTCAGAGATTTCCCATGCCTCTTTGAACACGGGATATGCCCCGGGGAATGAAGGATTACAAGTGTAACGCCCCTGTTTCGGAAATGCATAAAAGATAAATCAGGAAACCTCAGTCATTTTAGCTTGACATCAGCAGTAGGTAAACTGATGGAGTCCATCATTGATGAAGAAATAAATGTGCTTTCTGAGAAAAACATTTTTATTCCTGGCAATCAAGGCGGAGTTGGCAAGGGCAGGCCATCCCTGACACACTTAAAGGAGTTATTTGTCAATATTACACAGACAGTGAATGAAGGTAGCGCTGCCGAGGAAAGTGTTGGAGGTGGAATCCAGATGATGTTTCAAAAGAGATCTGGATATTTATTTGAATGTGATGAAGTTAGAGAGCTGCAGAGATAGGCTCGCGGAGTGGAACGAGTTGGGTTGCACTTTCGGGACCTGGTGCAGACACAATGTGCCGAATAGCCTCCTTCTGTGCTGTAAGTTAAGATGAAAAAAAATCAGCACGGTAGCATGGTGGTTAGCATAAATGCTTCACAGCTCCAGGGTCCCAGGTTCGATTCCTGGCTGGGTCACTGTCTGTGCGGAGTCTGCACGTCCTCCCCGTGTGTGCGTGGGTTTCCTCCGGGTGCTCTGGTTTCCTCCCACAGTCCAAAGATGTGCGGGTTAGGTGGATTGGCCATGATAAATTGCCCATAGTGTCCTAAAAAGTAAGGTTGGGGGGGTTGTTGGGGGTATAGGGTGAATACGTGGGTTTGAGTAGGGTGATCATGGCTCGGCACAGCATCGAGGGCTGAAGGGCCTGTTCTGTGCTGTACTGTTCTATGTTCTATCTAATATTTGCATCGATCGGTTAGTATCTCCAGGTCTCAAGGATAGACGGCAGTCGTACAGCAAACTCCTTACCAGATTTGCACTTGGTTAGATCAGGGGGGCCTAAAGGCAAATAAGACGATATGTGCACATTTACTGTTTCGTTGCGAAGTACAAACAGTGCGCCATGATATAAACTGTGAACGCAATAATTATATTTCAGGAGAAACACCAGTTTAAGCCGTAGGCTGTTCAGAAGCTGAGAATATAATACATGGAATTGCATCTTTTGTCGTGACGAATTGATCGAAAAGTGGAAATAAAATGAAACGAAGAGAAACTAAAGAAATACGTTCCATATTGTTTTTTATTTTCATGAAACCAGTAATGTTGATTCCAATAGTTCCTTGGTATATGGGATTGATATTTTAGAAATAATGGAACATGTGCATAAAAGCAACACGAGCAGCATCATCCGAAACGCTTCCTTTAACAGGAAAGCGTTTGCGAAAATCATTTGAAAATAGCTTGCAAACATTTCCTTGATTGTCTAATAAAGTGTGCGCATCACATTTATTGCCTATCACCGATTCCCCTCGTAATCGTGCCTTGCTGGGCCGTTACTTTCCGCCTTCCACATCAAACATGGGAGTTTGCCTTACGAAATGTAACAATAAATTCATGATGATACGCTGACATACTCATATAAATTTATAGAATTCAAATTCCAACGTCAGTCCTCTTTTAATACCAGCCCAATAGTTTCGGGATTAACAGTCCTGCGACGAAGCATCCACCCCACATATTTTAACAACAAGATGCATGTGCATATATTTGGTACAATGAGGCTTTTAACTGTTTGAAATTTAAAAAGCGGAAGTCCAGAATTGGCGCTGATTGGGAGGCATCACCCGGACACATTGAGTTCAATATCTGGAGTATTTACATTTTACACACAATCCGCAGTATCGTACAGTAAGAAGTCTTACAACATCAGGTTAAAGTCCAATAGGTTTGTTTCAAACACTCAGTGTTTGCTTCAGTGTTTGAAACAAACCTATTGGACTTTAGCCTGGTGTTATAAGACTTCTTACTGTGCTCACTCCAGTCAAACGGCGGCATCTCCACGTCATGGCTACCATCGCCACCACAAATTGCCGGCTCAAAGTGGAGAGGATGTCCAGGAAGATCGCGCATATAGTCACTGTCATTAAGTTTCAAAAAAGGTAGGGCAGCACGGAGGCGCAGTGAGTAGCACTCATGATGCTGATGTCCCAGGTTCGATCCCGGCTATGGGTCACTATCCGTGTGGAGTTTGCACAGTCTCCCTGTGTTTGCGTGGGTTTCGCCCCCACAACCCAAAAGATGCGCAGGCTAGGTGGATTGACCACGCCACATTGCCCCTTAATTGGAAGAATGAATTGGGTACTCTAATTTTTTTTTAAGAGTTTCTACATTGGTGTAAAAACCCCAGAAAAGATCCAGAATGGGCTACAGAGCACAAACTCACTCAAGTCGATCTACAACACAGACTATGCTGAACGGCTCTGCTACTGCACCTCTGTCACACTCATCAAACACAACGTACACCAGCTCTACAGCAGTTGATGCATCCTGGAAACAAAGATAGAGGCCATATTCTCAACTTGCGCTCAGCACACAGCAGGCCAGCTGCGTAACACCGCCAAACAGATGAGACAACGATACTATGCCACCTATATGCACAGCAAGAACAGGAAGCTTGAGAAACTCGGTATCCCCACCAGCAGCCACCAAGCTTCCCCCGGTACCACAATATAAAACAATGCAGGGAAATCTATTGTCAACATGTCGGACTCACCCTTCAACCAGCCGAAATCGAAGTCCTCAGCAGAGGGCACAATTTATCCTCCAAAATTGACCCCATCAGTCTCGCGGCAGACACAGAGGAATCCATCAGGCGAATGAGGCTCCGGGAATTCTTCCACCCGACCCCAGGAGGCCGACAGCGAACCCAGGGAGACGAGCAATGAACCAGAATAGCACACAGCGAGATATATGGTTCAGCAAACGAAAAGGAAAGAGTCGAAAAGGTCCACTCCGGAAGGCCGCTGCACTCGACTCGACTGTATGCACAAGCCGTCAGGAGTCGTGTCAATGCCAGATTCATCAGTCGCATTCACAACGCAGCCCCAAACACAGCGCAACACCATCCATGGTCTGAAGACCAACTGCAACATCGTCTTCAAACCAGCAAATGGAGCAGCTACTATCATTCTGAACAGAACGGCTTCTGCAAAGAAGTATACCGACAATTCAACAACCAGGAACACTACAGACAGTTACCCGCAGATCCAAGCAAGGAACACACTTGCGCCAACTCAACGGACTGATCAAGACCTTGGATCCAGACCTTCAGAGCACCCTTTGTGCTCTCATCCCACGTAATCCCCGCATTGGAGATCTCTACTGCCTCCCAAAATACAAAAGGCAAAACACCAGGCCGTCCTATCTTTTCAGGTGAGAACTGTGTGAGGTTCTGTGTGAGAACCTCTCTCGCCAAATCGAGGGCATCTTGAAACCCATCGTACAAGGTACACTCAGCTTCTGTCACGACACAACGGATTTCCGGACAGAAACTAAGCACCCATGGACCAGTTGAACCAGGAACATTCATCGTCACAATGGATGTGACAGCTTTCTACTCCAGCATCCCCCATGACGACGGAATTGCTGCAACAGCCTCAGTCTTCAACACCGAAAACTGCCAATCTCAAGACGCAATTCTGCAACTCATCCGCTTCATTCTAGATCACAACGTCTTCACATTCGACAATAAATTCTTCATCCAGACGCACGGGACAGCCATGGGGAGCAGATCCGCACCTCAATATGCCAACATCGTTATGCACAAGTTTGAACAAGACTTCCTCACGGCAGAGGACCTTCAACCGACGTTATACACCAGATACATCGATTACACTTTTTTCCTTTGGACCCACAGCGAAGAATCACTGAAACGACTACACGATGAGATCAATAAATTCCATCCCACCATCAGACGCACCATTCACTATTCTCCAAATTCAGTTGCTTTCTTGGACACACTCATCCCCATCAAGGACGGTCACCTCAGCACTTTGTTTTACCGCACGTCCACAGATAACCTCAGGATGATCCACTTCTCCAGCTTTCATCCAAAACAGATTAAAGAAGCCATCCCCTATGGACAAGCCCATAGGATCTGCTCAGACGAGGAGGAGCATAACAGACACCGACAGATGCTGAAATAAGCCCTCGTACGAACGGGATATGGGACTCTACTCATCGATCGACAGTTCCAACGCGCCACAGCAAAAAACCGCACCGACCACCTCAGAAGACAAACACGGGACACAACTGAAAGAGTCCCCTTCGTCGTCCAATACTTTGCTTGGGCGGAGAAACTACGACATCTGCTTTGCAGCCTTCAACACATCATCAATGAAGATGAACATCTTGCCAAGGTCATCCCCACACCCCTACTACTTGCTTTCAAACAACCGCGCAACCTTAAACAAACCATTGTTTGCAGAAAATTACCCAGCCTTCAGAACAGCGACCACGAGACCACACAACCCTGACAGGGCAATCTCTGCAAGACATGCCAGATCATCGTCATGAATACCACCATTACAAGTGGAAACACCACCCACTATGTACGGGGCACATTCTCGTGCGACTCGACGAATGTAGTCTACCTCATACGCAGGAAAGGATGTCCCGAAGTGTGGTACATTGGCAAGAGCATGCAGAAACTGCGACAACGAATGAACGGGCATCGTGCGACAATCACAAGGCAGGAATGTTCCCTTCCATTCGGGAAACATTTCAGCAGTCAGCAGCATTCAGCCTCTGTTGTCCGGGTAAGCATTCTCCAAGGCGGTCTTCAGGATACACGACAACGCAGAATTGACGAGCAAAAACTTATAGCTAAGTTCAGCACGCATGAGTGCGGTCGCAACCGGGATCTTGGATTCATGTTGTATTACATTCACCCCCCCACCATCTGGCCTGGACTTTCAAAATCCTACCAACTGTCCTGGCTTGAGACAATTCACACCTCTTTAACCTGGAATTACCCCCTATATCTGGATCTGTAATGATTTGATTACCTGCTAATGCTCGCATTCCAAGCATGTGTTTGAAACAAAGCTGTTGGACTTTAACCTGATGTTGTCAGACTTCTTAATGTGCTCACCCCAGTCCAACGCCGTCATCTCCACATCGCAGATCGTAGAGGAGTTTCCAAAGGTCTTGCTGGTTGGACAGCAGGGTGGACCGGGAACGAGACAATTTTGCACGTCAAGTGGCTGCTCGGATGTTGAATGTACAACCTTGCTTAATGGAACGCCTATGTAAGTCTGTGCACGTATCTCCAAAGAAAGTTCGGCAAAATAAAAACATTGTCGTTTTTTAAGTCAAAATACTGTGGTCTATCATCTGCTCCCAGAAATACGTATCACATGTAATTTTGAAACGTGTAACTGCGGTAGATTGAACTTTGCAGCCCATTTGTTCGATACAACAATATCGCGGTGCATCAGGTCAGTCATTTTCAAGCCATGAATCGCAAGCCACGGTTGAGTCGCGCGCGGGTATCAAGAGTACAGACCATGTGTCGCAACATTCCTGATCGCGGTTCGATGTGCCACAGCTTTCACAATTGAACAAAATAGCACGCAATAGAATGACTGGTATTAAAAATGCCTCCCACAACCTAGTTGTGAATTTTATTCTCATCATGCATGCCGCCTAAGCAGTGCGCAGGCACAGAGCGCAGGGAGGAAGAAGGCCTCCTGACGTCTGCGCGCTCACCGAGTCCCAGATTATATTATTTTAATCGCTAGAGCCTTCCTGCCTGGAGCAGTGGCAGAGAGAGCAGGTCACGTAAACTAACATGGCCTGCTCCAGGCGCAAGAGAGATTCCTCCATTTTGCAGCTGCAAGTGGTGCTGGTGTGACCTTCACGGCGCCTAGGCGAACAACCAATGAAGACGAAGCAGCAAACAGGAACAACGTAGCGTAACCGTGATTTCTCGAGGCGTGTTATATTCAACTTGCTTCTGCACATTCGGATTCAAAGTTCATATTCGTTGTATGCAGCGATGCACTTTCAAATAAAATATTAAACCTCAAATGGTCAAACAAATTTGACGACTTAAACATATTGAGTTCGAGAACAAACCTCTTGATTTTTTGCAACTGATGCAGTAAGGTAATAACGCTTCTGCTGTAGTCATTATCAGAAATGAAGCATTGTATAACAAAGTGGAGTTCACACATTCCTTCCGTGTCGATGCCGGTTTTCCTCTGGGTGCTCAACTTTTGTCTCCAATGCAAACATGCCCCGGTTAGATGCACTCGTAATGCAAAATTGCCCTGTGATGCGTTTTGCACGGGTAGGGTTCGTGCATTGGAACTGGGTAGGGTGCTGTTTCAGAGGGATGCGCTGATTCGATGGGACAAATGACCTCCTTCTGCACTGGAGGAATGCTATGATTCTATGAAACCACATCCTTATGACCGAGCAGGCTCGCCTGTCACATTTATGGTCCGTGAAAGTGGCAGGTCAAGATTGCTGGGAGCGCACGTCACGAACGTTGACCACCGTGGGTCTCGAAGGTTGTCCAGTTCTTAAAAATGGTCCTGGGGAAAAAGTTTGTAAAACACTGCACCAGACTCAGCTATCCAAACTTCCCTTCTGGAGTTTCGCCAACCTATCTGTGCTTAGTCATTCGTTTGTTCAACATAAGCATTTGTAATTAATTCAACTGCTCACTGCACATTTTCTTGATGACATTTGCCGGCACTTCGTGCAAATTATTTCAATATTTCTGCACCGCGACACTGGTCCCGACCGCCCGTCGAAAAAATAACGCTAACAATCCACTGCAGTGGTAGCAATCATTCAAGAAACATCAACTAAATATGACAATCCGAAGTCACCTCACAACTGCACGCACCAATGACTGCCTCATGAGTTGATACCGTTTGAAGAGTTCAACATTGCCCACATTGACTGCCTGCAAAAACAGTGAAACATCAGATGCACTAATACAATAGCTACAGCCGTTAGTTATGATATGTCCAGAGATTTGGTGACGAATGCTCAAACAATTGAGTTGATTATTGGAAAGGAAAACTTTGTGATCGCCAAAGGAAGTGCGAAGAATTCCGAGAAGGAAACGCAACAAATGTCGACGCAATTGGAGAGTTCAACAGTGCTAATGTTCTCCTTAGACTGAAAGTACAACCTCGGCTACTGAATCTTTCTATTGCAAGTCTATTGGCCATTCCGGAGATGTGTGTTGGAAATTCAGCCGGAAGCGATTTGACATTATTGAGCGTCATCCAGATAAGTGTCCCAATGATTTCTCTCCGGCCAATGCCAAAGAGAGTGGTTAAATATCGCTGCCTTTTGGCATATTCCAAATCACCTCTATGAAACAAACATGGTCACTGTTTACCTGGTCATTTTTTGTTATTGTTTGGAAAAGCATTTCACGTCCCTCCTATCGATGCAGAAGGGGCTGGTTTAGCTCACTTGGCTAAATCGCTGGCTTTTACAGCAGACCAAGCAGGCCAGCAGCACGGTTCGATTCCCGTACCAGCCTCCCCGGACAGGCGCCGGCCGGAATGTGACGACTAGGGGCTTTTCACAGCAACTTCATTGAAGCCTAATCGTGACAATAAGCGATTTTCATTTCATTTCATTTCAGAAGCTAGATTCATCTCAATAATTAATCTCAAAGGAATTGTTTGAACCCCAACTCATTTTGTCCCGCAAAGAAAAAATCATGTTCCTGAGTGTTGTCTATGAATTCACCTCTCAATAGTGTCCACCTGGAACCTTTGTAAGGAAATAGTAGAATCGAATATAACCTCGCCGATTGTAAAGCGATAGGGAAAGATGTCGTTTGAAACATGACGGTCTGATCAAGCCCGAAGGAATATGAGGAAATACATGCGAAAATCCCACAAAGGGATAACAGCATTCAGAAAAGCTGGTTTGAAGTGCCCCGACACCTTTATCACACAGGCGTTAAGACAACAGCTCTAAAAAAGGTTATGCTGTAATCTGATACATTTCTTTCAAGTTAGACAAATTCTCGCAAACTAAGTTTTTAGGTACAAATTTTTCATCCTTTTATTGATGTTAATTAGTTCAGCAAATAATGTATTAGAATTCCCAGAATCTGAAGTGAATTGCGTGAAATAATGTGCATTTGTGAACAATAGAAACTTTGTGTCATCAGTTAAAAGTGTAAGTCTGGAGATAACGGTTGTCTGCTAAGGCATAAATTAACATCAAGCAGGGATCAGTTTAAATATTGGCGAGAATCGGATGTGTCAGTCTTCTAAGATTTGACAAGCATCAAAGCATTATTTTTACCGATGCTGATCATTGAAATATCGTCTTGTTAGACATTATGAAAACTATATTAGTACAATGGACAAATAAATTATACAAATGAGCAGAAGATATTGCTTTAAGATAATGCCATGTAACCAGCACAGCTGTTGGAAGGGGAACAAATACCCTGAATCGCTGTTTCCAAACACATCCAGCTCTCAGAGCTGGTTCGGTGGATGGGAAGGACTGAATGCGAGATCCAAACAGGGAATCGAAGTTACTGAGTACACCCACAGATCAGAAGAGAGATTGTCCAGGGGGCCACGGAGGTCCGAACAACGAGAACGGAAATTCCAGAAGCATTTTTTTTAACTTGTTGCAAAGACAGAGATGTTATCTTTTGAGGTACTATAAAGTAAGTTAATAACTCCCCTTAACCTGAAATAGTGGTTACTACAAAATATCGAAAAGTCTACTGTGGTATTAACTCAGGTAGGCTGGACACAGGATCGAAGCTCATAAGTGGTAAGTAGATAAAATCCTCTTTGTCAGTATAGGCTACATCGGTTAAAAACTTGAAACATTAGTTTGACCTGAATAGCACCTACTTCATTCTGCATTAAGGAGTCGTGGAGTGAAAATCCGTGCACACCATTTAAAAACTCGTTTTGAATATTTTTGGTTTATGGGACATTTCCAATCAAAGTGGTGACTTAAATTCACGATCAGCAGCAGGAGTGGATTTTTTGCTTCGAAAACAATAGATTGAGATGAATGTGTTCGTGTAGGGAAATGGTGCCATTGCACCCAAGAGAAGTAAACGAAGGAGATCCGATATTACAGTGCCAACGCAGGACAGCAAAGTTCAGCTCGTTCGAATTTGGCCATTATAGTTTTTATTGATGTGTTGAAATTAAGCTACGATTATGGAACAAGCAAGCCCCGGATCCGGAACAGAGAGAGCAATGGAATTGTCACACGTAGCCTAAAATCCTTGGGGAGGCATGCTGTTAATATCTAGAAGACGACATTAACGGGCTTCCTCAAGTCTAGACAACATACATTTGTGAAATTATGTTAAATATGACCATCTAAATCACAAGACAATGAGCAGATAGAAACAAATATGACTCTGAAAGTAAGAAGACGCAGGATGGAGTAACAGGACGTACATCTCAAATTAAAATCCTGAGGGCATCATCGGGGCGCTGTCGTTAGCATTGCTGCCTGTCGGCTGATGTCGCAGTTTCGCTCCCGACTTTATGTCACTGTCCGTGTGGAGTTTGAGTAGGTTTCGCCCCCACAACAAAAAAATATGTGCAGGTTGAGGTGGATTGGCCACACGAAAGTACCCGTTAATTGAACAAAATGAATGGTGCATACGAAATCTGTTCAAATAATCGTAAAACCAGGCATGTTCCGGTAACAGGGAACAAGCTAAGTGAGCATCTCGTGAAACGTCGAATGCTGCGAAGCTATGGTTGTTTTTCTCTCCAACCGACTTATCTCTAAATTAACTGGTGCCCAACAAATCTCCCCATTTATATCAGAGAGCGTGAGTGTGATTCTGCTGCGGGTTTTAAAACAGCAGTATGTACAGCGGGATATCTCTGCCAACAAGATCCACAGAGCGTACAATGCAACTGATCGCAGAGATGTTGATGTTAAATCAACATTCATCATTCAATGATGATCAGCAGAGATGTCAACCAAGATGTTGACACTCTATGCTCATCCCCATAATTCCGAATCGCTAGCTGTACCGGATAGATTTTATCAAGCTGCAATTTCATTTAAGCAACGATTTGAGCTGCAAGTTGTATCCCGACGCGGTATTGGAGCGTGCAGATAAGACACCTCAGAAAGCTATCAGTTTATTATTCGGAGGCAGTACATGTTCACAAACTGGCATTTGACAAATGTCTTTCTGTTGCCATGCCAAGGAAAAACACCTCACCAGAGTACGTGACACACAGCACTTTTTGTAAAGCGAGGGCGTGACGCCGATCCACGGTTTCTCAGAGTTCTAAATACCCCACAAAACCACCAATCTCCTTTCTTTCAAACTAAACACATGTATTGCTTTCTGGAGCTGATCTAAGTTCTCTCATGGAAAGTTAGGGTTTAAGCTGTAACGTAGAATCCCGTTTATGATTTAAGAGATTCAGACCCACCAAGGGATCGGGAATTATTCGATTTCAATCGAGGAGGAAGAGGCAACAGAGTTGTCACGTCGTGTGGGAATCATCATGTAAAACTGCCAGACACTTCGAATTTGGACAGGAAGAAAACTGAAAAGCAATCGTTTCATCCATACGAAACGATGGTGGTTAGCATAAATGCTTCACAGCTCCAGGGTCACAGGTTCGATTCCCGGCTGGGTCACTGTCTGTGTGGAATCTGCACGTCCTCCCCGTGTATGCGTGGGTTTCCTCCGGGTGCTCCGGTTTCCTCCCACAGTCCAAAGATGTGCGGGTGAGGTGGATTGGCCATGATAAATTGCACTTCGTGTCCTAAAGAATAAGGTTAATGGGGGGGGGGGGGGTTGTTGGGTTAAGGGTATGGGGTGAATATGTGGGTTTCACTGGGGTGATCATGGCTCGGCACAACATCGTGGGCCGAAGGGCCTGTTCTGTGCTGTACTGTTCTAAATATCTAAATATCTAGATTCTGAGATCTAACCTGAAAGCCTGTCCAAAAAAATACATTTAGAAGCTACCAAAGTCAAAGATCATTTCCCATGACCGGCTGATGTCTCTGCTGCTGCAGTGGTTCAGGTTTGAAACATAAAAAATAGAATGCAGCTGGGAACTTCCATGGTCCTTGATGGCTGTGTGTCTGACATGCTTGTATGGATGACAACACGTCTGCATTCACATTCACGTTCTATTCATTTTTCGGAAGTTCATAATTAAAACCTTGTTTATATGTAAATGTTACAAACTTGACCAGGACATCAAAAATAATTAAAGACATAAATGAAAGTGTCAAAATTGTCAGTGAAGTTCCATCATGCAGAGAAATATTCACGTTGACAATTATGCCGAGATGCTAACGCTCCAGTGAGCTGCTGAATGCCAACTTCAAAGGCATTATACAAAATACGTGGACGGTAAATGAGCCATGTCGAAGGGCGGATAATGCCACTCTGTTAATTGAAAGGACTCTGCAACCGTTATTTATGTTCTCAATGGACGAAAAGTTAACAATCCTCGAGCATCAGAGGAAAGAGAAGTGTCTGAACGACATAGTGATCTCTTACAATTCAGATGAATCACTGTGAAATCACCCAACCCCGCGGTCCACAAATCTATAATCGAAGATCGTGGGAAAAATAAAATGGTCCATTACAGCAGGAACGCACAGTGCATTTAGTTACATGAAAAATGTCACCGCTGTGAAATTACAGGACGTTCTGAACTTCTGTAATATTATATGCATGACTAATTAAGCTCTAAAAGCCCATCAGATCATGGACGTCAGCTGTAATGGAACAGCAGATTACTCAGCATTTCTTTCATCCTAATGATTTCCACGGATGATTTCAAGGTTGGGTTTATGATTCTGCATTGTGTGCCCAGGTGAAACTGTTTTTGTGTGTTTCTTACAGTCCCGCTATGTTCCTGCTTCCTAACGTTATCGTTCTTTCACCGTGAACGCAAGCTGGATGAGTTGCAGTTGGCAGTTCTCTTCCAGTGCATTGCCTGTATGAAAAATAAAGTATGCCTCAAAATTTGCTCTTATCGACTTGCCGCTGAAAACACGCTGACAACTTCGATTTAGCAGTGACTAAATCTTCAAGTCTATTAATGTTACCTCTAGCTGACAAGAATGTTTTCATAGTAATATGATCCTAACAGTCGCCAAATGGGTTCGTTCTCTCCCAATATGGCACAGATGCAGGACTATTTTGCACTTTCTTACCAGAGTTCCACATTTTCAGCTCTGAGGAGCATAAGAACAAGCTGATGAATTTCGGACGCAGGGTACAGTTTATTAATAACAGCAGACTATTCTATTCTGTAGCAAAACAAAATGGAAAGGAACTTTGCTGGAAGATTATACAAACACCAGACACAGGTTCATATGATAATATACAAGTACCGTCAATCTAACAACCTCGAAGTTATCGAAGAACGTCAGATATCAAGAGGAAGACAAATATAATTCAATATTGTTCGACTGATTGGCACGATCGTCATGAGAGTTAATTTATTTCCTGGATGTAATTCAATATGTGGGATTGATACATGACAGCCGATTGCAGTGATTGGCCGCGGTGGAAGAACGTAATACACAATATATGCATTGTAAAACCACAGTTTCCATCCAGTGTTCCCCAGAGATAATTGATATGAGAAAAACTATGTTGATCGATATCAATAAATATTAGACACACACTCAAAAGAAGCTTCAAAAAAGACAGCACAGCAGATATGTTGCGGTTGTGGCTAATGACTCTGAACCGAACTGCTCGTGTCGTGCGTTATGTTCCCAAGGGATATGGGGAGTCACCTAATGTCGCAGGAGCTGGTGGTGGTGAGAGGCTTGTTCGGGGATGGATGGATCGTCTATATGGTCGAGGATCGGTGTGGTTTCGCCGAGATGTTGAAAGTAATTCCCCTTAAGTTAGAAGTATTTTTTTTCTCATCCCAAGACTATCAGTGTCGCTATGAGTGCAAGAGTAGAAGACATTCCGAATCGAGCACTTTAAATCGATTCTTTAGACGGCTGCCATCCGCACGCAATCGTCAATGTTAATGGGACTATCTGAACACTTTCTGTATATAACCGCAACGTGCGAACTTCGAAGAGGGATTTCCCAATGCAATTTGTGACGTTTATGCTATGCTCCTCCACGAATACGTCCTTCGGAGAAAATATAAATGCAATTTGCAGAACTTGTAATCATGAGCAGGATGATCTATGCAGAAATAACATCGTAACATAAATAACGACCCGTCCTACGTGTTAACATATATCATTACAACTGGAACGTCGGCGGAGAAGAAGTAGGCCAACTGGCGCCTCGAGCCTTCTCAGCCACTCAGTGAGATCATGCCTGATCTTTTGTGGACTCAGCTCCACTTTACGGGTCGAACACAAGAACCCTTAATCCCTTTATTCTTTAAAAGTCTATCTGTCGTTATCTTAAAAACATTTAATGACGGAGCCCCAACTACTTAACTACTTCACTTGGCAAGAAATTCCATAGATTCACAACCCTTTGGGTGAAGAGGTTCCTCCTAAACTCTTTCCTAAATATACTTCCATTTATTTTGAGGCTATCCCTCCTAGTTCTGCTTTCACCCACCAGTGGAAACACCGTCCCGGCATCTATCCTAGTATTCCCTTCATAATAGTATATGCTTCTATAAGATCCCCCCTCCACCTTCTAAATTCCAACGAGTACAGCCCCAGTCTACTCAACGTCTCCTCGGAATCCAACAAATTCTGATCTGGGATTAACTCGTGAATCTCCTCTGCAAAACCTCCAGCGCCAGTACGTTCTTTCGTAAGGAGACCAAAACTGAACACAATATTCCGGGTGTGGCCCCAATAACAACTGATACAATTGCAGCATAACCTCCCTCGTTTTAAACTCAATCCCTCTAGCAATGAAGGACATAATTCCATTCGCCTTCATAATCACCTGTTGCTCCTGTAAACCAACGTTTTACGATTCATCGCCCCTGCACACCCAGGTTTCTCTGCACAGCACTATGTTTTAATATTTTATAATTTAAATAATTATTCCTTTTGCTGTTATTCCTACCAAAATAGATAACCTCACATCTGTCAACATTGTATTCCATCGGCCAGACTGTAGCCCATTCACTTAACCTATCCAAATCCCTCTGCAGACATCCAGTATCATCTGCACTTTTTGCTTTACCAATCATTTTAGTGCCGTCTACAAACATGGACACATTGCCCGTGAGCCCCAACTCCAAATCATCTATGTAAATTGTGAACAATTGTGGGCCCAACACTGATCCCTGAGGGATATCACTTGCCACTGATTGCCAACCAGCGAAACACCCAATAATCCACGCTATTTGAATTCTATGAATTAACCAATCCTCTATCCATGCTACTATTTTACTCTTAATGCCATGCATCTTTATGTTAAGAAGCAAACTTTTTTGTGGCAACTTGTCAAAGCCTTTCGGGAAATCCATATATACCACACCCATTGACTCCCCGTTATCTACCGCACTGGTTATGCCCTCAAAAAATTCCACTAAATTAGTTAGGCACGACGTGCCCTTTATGAGCCCATGCTGTCTGCAAATAGAGCAATTTCCATCCAGATGCCTCGCTATTTCTTCCTTGATGATAGATTCCAGCATCTTCCTGACTACAGAAGTTAATCTAATTGGCCTATAATCACACACTTACTGACTACCTGCTTTTTAAAACAGTGTTGACACCTTTAATAATTTGCAATCCGCCGGAACCACCCCAGAGACCAGAGAATTTTGGTAAATTATCACTTGTGCGTTTGCAGTTTCCCGAGCCATCTCTTTTAGTTCTCTGGGATGCCTTTCATCAGGGCCAGGAGACCTGACTACCTTTAACCCTATTAGCTTCCTCATCACTACCTCCTCAGTGACAAAAATCATCTCAAGGTCCTCACCTGTCATTGCCTCATTTCCATCAGTCACTTGCATGTTATTTGCGTCTTCCACTGTTGAGACGGACCCAAAAAATCTGTTCATTTCCTGAGCCATTTCCTCATCTCCCAGTATTAAATCTACCTCCTCATTCTCTGAAGGACCAGTATTTACCTTAGCCGTTGCTTTTTGTTTTATATACTTGTAGAAACCTTAACTGTCCGTTTTTATATTCTGACCAAGTTCATTCTCATTATCTATCTTTCTCTTCTTTCTAGCTTTTGTAGTAGCTTTCTGTTGCCCTCTAAAGTTTTCCCAGTCCTCTAGTCTCCCGCTAACTTTGCCACTTTGTATGCTTTTTCCTTCACTTTTGTACTCTCACTTATGTCCTTACATATCCATTGACGATTTTCCCGTCTTCTGCCGTCATGTAAAATCAGCTATTGAAGTTGACAATCCGAATGAGAAAACATTTGCGCTTTTCGTCTGAAGTTAATTAACTGTTCTCGACACTTTGACAGGATTTGGAGGTATCTCCAGATTTCAGACACTTCGTGCTGAAAGAGTGTGTTGAAATTCTGAAGTTCGAAAATTCTTTGCACAACGAGCTGGCTTATAAAAGTGATTAACCGATAGTTGACGAGCAGTGCGAATGGAAAGAGATATCTTGGAAATTAATTCGCACGTGGTCTAAAGTAACCGTTCGACAACAAAGCCATGGCGAATGACATGGCCCGGTTAGGTTCGTGCCGCAGACACGGACAACGTGCTGTCCACAAAAGTACGACATGTTTTTGATCACTGCGGAAAACATGACTGAGCTGTTACCTGTGCACGGAAATATATATGCTATTTTGGAACTTACTACCGAGTACCGAGGCATGTTCGAACGTTTTACAGGCCATACAATATAGGGAAACTTAATTCCAAGCATATAAATGCAATACTTGTGTCATTATTCGACAAACGATTAGTGCAGACACATCTGTGCGTCACATATCAACAACTTGACGCGAATGTAATAACATGCATTTGACGACGATGTATTCAATCTTAGGCATATATTATAAAAAGCAACACGAATTCCATTCACGTGTTTGAAACTTAACGTCTGGCGTCCCTATGCTTCAGTTTGGTCAGCACTCTCTCTTTCTGTCTCTTGCTTTCCCTGTCTGTGGAACTCCCAGTGAGTTTCAGAAGATACATTGCGGAGGGAATTATAGAAGTCCATTGAATTTTTGGAAGTCACAAGTCTCCCACCGACATTGTCAGTCGCTTGGGTCAAATGCAAAGGCAATCTCTGGAAGTAATGGTGGGAACGTCAGCAATCAAAAAAAAAGTAAATGAACGTACTTTGTTAAAGACAAAGTGGAACCCTGTGAGTCAGAAGAAGCATTAACCCCGGAACGTCGTTGCACAAATGTCGCCAATCTCACTCCGTCCCCAACACATACCCTCAACACACCATGGTTCCGAGAAATTTGTTTAATGCAACTTCCATGCTGCAGGTCGAAATTTTGGAAACTTCTCAACTGCTATACTATTGTCTGCAAGGCTAATTCTCCTCCGGAGGCCGATCTGATCCTGGCAGTTCTCTCTAATGAAGCAGTGTATTGACCAGAATTACTCTCAGTCTGCGAGCATGTGTGAGGCAGTCCTTTAATTCTGCACTGTGTACTTAACTGGAGCAATCGTTCTTGTTTTCTGTGTAGTCTTTCGTGCTGCGCATTCATCACGTTATGCGTGCTTTGCAATGAATCCATAATGGGTGGATTGGAATTGGCAACCCTCTTACCTCTGACCGTGTAATTATTTTGTGCAAGATTGGATTTTCCTCCAAACGAATCCTACCTCTACCTGGGTATCAGATAGCACCTAGGTTGGACGAACCGTAGAGGTAGTTATATTAAGCTCTTCGTGTCCATATCCATTCTGTTAATCTTTAGAAGGGGCAGGTATTGATCATATCATTTCAATATCACACTGGGACAGAAGAACAGTGTTCTTCGTTACTTACCATTTTCCAACTTGGTTTTCTCTGTGTTGAAGTAAGAATATAATCATTAATGTAGCGAACACTTACAATGTCATTTTGAATATCAAGCAGACCTCAGTGAAAGCAACGGTGAACCACGACATAACTTAGACAAAATATCTTCAAAGCGCATGACATATTTTGAAGGGACATGAAGCACAATTGGTATAACATTGCGCCTTGGAAATTCAGTCCTTTATCATGGATTGTTCAATTAAGAGCATATGTGAATTTGAAGAGCTATATCATTTAATAATTACAGAATGCACAGCTTTTTGAACACTCTGCCATTTAAATTCCATTTTTTCAAGAAGCGTGTTTGAATTCCGAACACCGTTCAGGGTACACACAAAAATGGAGCAATGCAAATTTAAGTACCTGGAATGAAATAAACAGCTGACGTGCATTGTTTCCAGAGATAAAATAACAAATGTTTAATAAAATCGAAAATACTCTTTGGACAGATATGAGTTAATATCAGGATGAAACTCACAACAGACAAGGTAATAACGGGGATTTTGGGGCCCATTCGCTGGAACAAAAGTAGTCGGGTCTGGAGAAGTGTGTTGTGTGAATGACATGATGGTGAGTTGTGGGGTTGGGGAATACAATACGTTTTGGGTGCTAAATTAGGGAGGATGATTTGACTCGTTGTGCCCGGTCCCTTTGGGGTGGGAGTCGAAGGCGATTTACAGTGATATACTTGGTGTGGATGATTAAAATAGTTATTCAGTTGTTTGTAGTTTTTTTTGTCTGTTCTCCTATCAGTACAACTACAGTGCCAGATCCATTAAAAACTCGCCACTATAATCGATTTACGCGATTTTTTTCCAGTCCAGCGCCACCATTGAATGGAATATAGAACAACTGGGTAATTGTCAGGTCAGCACTTATATAGGAACGTCAATTACGGATTCCCAAAGCTAAATTGGAGCACCGCCTAAATAATACGCCGTCATACACAAAGCTCTTGTGCTGTGAAATGTGCAGATCGTTTCACCAAGAACAGCGGTACAAATGCAGTGTTGCATTAGCGGTAATTAATATTGTAAAAAACAAAATCTGATCGCCCAAGTGATCCTACTGCAGTCGCCACGGTAAATCAGCTGAAAAAATAACAAGATAGCTGATCACATGATTCATAAAAAAACAACACTATTCGCACTGGAAGCCACGGAGCTATTGGAGACGTTTTGTCAACATTCGAGCCAACCTTGGAATGTGCGTTCTCGGCAACTAAAGGAATTACTTGAATATCTGGAGACGTAGAATTCTGGGTGAATCCCGCTCCCCAATAAACGAGTTTCCAAATGTATCGATCCTTCTGCAACAGGACTAATGTACGGACAAAGGGGCGAGGCCATATGTAAGCAGAAATCATGGTGACGGGTTACATAATACAGCTGTGCTTACTGGGGATGTCCACTTAATTTTGGAGTGTAGACGCAGATGAAAGAAGGTTAACAAAAATATATAAGTGTGATCTTTGCATCATTATACGCATTCCTGCACTCTGCTCAGATAAATGTCTGTCGTGCAAGTTTGAATCATAGTGCGCTTCATAGATGCTGCGATAATTGCTGCAATTGCAGACCGAATTGCAAGCAGTTCGCCATAAGTTGCGTGAGGTAATTCTTCAATTTTTCGGTGATCCATCGGTGGTTCCACAAAAATAATCAGTCACATTTGATTTCAACTGCTTATTACACACACCCACATTGACATTTAAAGATAAGTCACGCCACCTTTTGTCAACACATTTAAAAAGCGATGTTATGGAGGGGCTTCCGGTCAGCAAGCGGAGCGGTCGCAAGGTGAGGGGCTCCCGTAGCGGTGGAGAACAGGGAAGGGAAGGGAAAGGACGCGCACACCCCCCCCCCCCCCCCAAAACAAACCGGTCACCGAGGGATCCTAGGCGGCGGCGGCAGCGGCGGCGGCGGCAGCGGCAGCGGGAGAGGCCCAAGCGGCGGCGGCAGCAGCGGCGGGAGGGGCCCAGGCGGTGGCGGCGGCGGCAGCAGCAGGAGCAGCGGCAGGAGAGGCCCGGGCGGCGGCAGAGCGGAGCAGCGTCTACATCCCCCACCCCAGGGGCCGGAACGGAGCGGCGTCCATACCCCCCCCCCCCCCCCACACAAAGGGCCGGAGCGGAGCGGCGTCCATAACCCCCCCCCCCCCAAGGAGCGGAGCGGAGCGGCGTCCATACCCCCCCCCCCCAAGGAGCGGAGCGGAGCGGCGTCCATAACCCCCCCCCCCAAGGACCGGAGCGGAGTATACCCCCCCCCCCCAAGGGCCGGAGCGGAGCGGCGTCCATACCCCCCCCCCCAAGGGCCGGAGCGGCGCCTACCCCCCAAGGGCCGGAGCGGCGTCTACCCCCCCCCCCAAGGGCCGGAGTGGCGTCTACCCCCCCCCCCCCAAGGAGCGGAGCGGAGCGGCGTCCATACCCCCCCCCCAAGCGCCGGAGCGGAGCGGCGTCCATACCCCCCCCAAGGGCCGGAGCGGCGTCTACCCCCCCCCCCAAGGGCCAGAGCGGCGTCTACCCCCCCCCCCCAGGGCCGGAGCGGAGTCTCTGCCCCCCCCAAACAGGCCCGGAGCGGCGTCTCCCCCCCCCCCCCAGCAGGCCCGGAGCGGAGTCTCCACATACTACCCCCCCCCCCCCAAAAAAAAACCGGCAGCAGCCACCACGTGGCAAGAACAAAGGACTGGACAGACTCCTCTCACTCTCTTTCTCTCTCTCCTGCGTGAGAGAGGTAGGGGAAAAGTGAGGGGGGGGGGGGAAAAAGAAGGACTTTTATTTTTAAAAAAAGAACACTGTTAAAGAGAAAGGGGGAGGGATATATATATTCTTTTCTCTTTCTCTACACCCACTCCCAACAAAGCAAGCCCACCTGAGGGGAGTTGCATAAAAGGAGGTGGGAGAAAATAATTAATAAACAAATAAATAAAATAAAAATCGGGCATCGAAAAAGGGGGAACAGGAAAACAAGGGGAGAAGAAAAGATGAAAGGGAAGGGGGAGAAAAAAACGCCAGAAGGGAGCCAAGGGAATGGGGGCACCAAAAGCAGGTGGGACAAAGGGCAAGCCAGCTCACGCGAGCGGATTAGCACACGAAGCAGCGGGACGGATGTACCACCGCATCAAAAAGAGCCGAACAGACAGATGCCATCTCCCCTGGGGTTAGAGGGGGGCGTGAATTGGAAGGAAGCCTTTACTGAGGTGGTGAGGGAGCAGCTGCAGGCAATCAAGGCAGAGTTGAAAGCAGACGCAGAGGCCGCAGCACAGGCAGCAGTGGCCAGGGCCATGTCAGGGGTGCAGCAGGCTCTGACCAGATTGGAGGAGAAAGTGGAAGCTCAAGGGAAGAAACTGGAAGCTCAAGGGGGGAAACTGGAAGCCCATGAGGCAACCATTAAGGAGCTAGAGAAAGCAGCGACAGACATGAGCGACCGGGTCACGGCCCTAGAAAGGGAAGTGGCGAGTCTGGGCGCAACACAGGGGAGCCTGAAGGGCAGGGTAGACGACCAAGAAAACAGCTCGAGAAGGCAAAATGTTAGGATAGTAGGCCTGCCAGAGGGGACTGAGGGTAGAAACCCCACAAAATACGTGGCTGCAATGCTGGGCAACTTAGTGGGCAGGAAAGCTTTCCCCACCCCAGCGGATCTGGACAGAGCACATCGGTCGCTGCGCCCGAAGCCCAAGGAAGGGGATCAACTGAGAGCAGTCATAGCCAAACTGCACCGGTACCGGGATAGGGAGGCAATCCTGCGCAGGGCCAAGGAAAATAGAGCCAGAAAATGGGACGGGCACACCATCCGAATATATGAAGACCTTGGAGTGGATATATCTAAGAAACGGGCTGAGTTTAACAGAGCGAAAGCGGCTCTCTACAGGAACAAAGTGCGTTTTGGTATGCTGTACCCAGCGAAACTCTGGGTCACATACCAAAACAAGGAATATTTATTTACAGCCCCTGCTGAGGCGAATAGATTCGTCGAGGAGCACGGGCTGGAAGAACAGCAGGGGGGGTAGGGACGAGAGGCCCCTGGCAAGGAGCAACGACACGCCAATGGGTAGGATGGGGGAAGAGCAGACAGAAAACCGTAGAGGCCAGGTAGAGGAGAAGCGAGACAACAACCTCCGAGAGGGGAGCCACCGTAATAGCAGGAAAGCTAGCGCCGGGGGCACGCAACAAAGCAGGGCCGCTGCGCACCCCCAACAGGGGGGAAGGCGCCAGGCAGGGGAGGGGGGAGATCACCCACCAAAGTCGGGAGAGGAAATGGGGACAGGAATAGGGTATAGAGGAGCAAAGGAGGGGTATACAGGGGAGGAGGGTAGAGGGAGAGACCAGGGGGGGGGCACACAGGGAGGGGAAAGGTAGGGTCAAAGGGACAAACGAGGCCAGAAAAGGAACAGGGCTACAAAGTACCACAACCAAGGGCTCGGAACAAGGAACCGCTGCAAGCACCCACCCAGTACGGCCTGTGGGCAAAGGGGCCCCCCAGAGTGCAGGGGACTACCCGCGTGGCGGACACACAGTGGACGGCCATGGCGGGTGCCCCCAAGACAAGGGGAAACCCCGGAGCGCAGAGACCCGAACGCATGGGGAGAGCAGTGGTAGCGGCCATCCTGGACGGCCCCCTAACAAAGGGAAACCCCGGAGGGCAGGGGCTCGTCCACCAGACAAACATGGTTAATCCCACAGGAAGGAGGGGGCAGAAGCCCCCCACCAGGATAATCACCTGGAACGTAAGGGGACTTAACGGCCCAGTGAAGCGATCCAGAGTCCTCACCCACCTCAGAAATATGAGGGCCGGCATAGTCTTGCTCCAAGAGACGCATCTGAGGGAGCAGGACCAACTGCGGGTAAGAAAGGGCTGGGTGGGACAAACCTACCATTCCTGCTATGGGACAAGGGCCAGGGGGGTGGCGATACTGATCGGCAAGAGGACAATGTTTAGGGCGACAAAGACGGTTACAGACCCAGGGGGGCGATATGTCATGGTCAGCGGGGCCCTGGATGGGGCGCCGGTAGTCCTAGTCAACGTGTACGCGCCCAACTGGGACGACACGAGCTTCATCCAAAAGACCATGGCAGAAATCCCGGACATAGCGACGCATCGAATAATCATGGGGGCTGACTTCAACTGTGTACAGGACCCAAAGACGGACAGATCAAACCCCAAAACGGGGAAAAACTCAAACATGGCAAGGGAACTCGGTCACTTTATGGAGCAGATGGGAGCTGTGGACCCCTGGAGGTTCGCCCACCCGGGGGAGAAAGAATTCTCCTTCTTCTCCCCAGTACACAACGTGTTCTCCAGAATTGACTTCTTTGTGGTGGGGAAAACGGTGCTTCCAGGGATAGACAAGGTGGAATACTGCGCAATTGTTATATCAGACCACGCCCCACACTACATGGACGTGCGGCTGGAGACGGGAAGGGCCCAGCGCCCCACATGGAGGTTGGACGGTGCCTTACTAGCTGACAAGGCCTTCAGCGAAAGGATAGCGCGGGCCATAGCGGAGTACACGGAGAACAACCAAAACGGGGAGGTATCATCCTCCACGTTCTGGGAAGCGCTTAAGGCCGTAATAAGAGGGGAAATCATTGCCTTCAATGCGCAAAGAGATAGGGAGGAAAGGGTGGCTGGGCAGAAGCTGGTCGACTCCATACTGGAGGTAGACCGTAAATACTCCGAGGCCCCGACCGTAGAGCTCCTGGTGGAGAGAAAAGAACTACAAAGGAACTTTGACCTGCTCTCCACCAGGAAAGCAGTGCACCAACTCCGCCAGGCGCGCGGGACCCTGTACGAACACGGAGACAAAGCCAGCCGCCTGTTGGCACACCAGCTGAGAAAGCAGGCAGCCACCAGAGAAATTGGGCAAATCAGGGGTACCAGAGGCATGTTGGAAACAGAACCAGAGAGGATTAACAAAACCTTCAAGGCCTTCTACCAAGAGCTGTACACCTCAGAGCCCCCAACGGGGAAGGCTGGGATGAACCGGTTCCTTGATGGACTGGTCATACCAGTCGTGGGAGAGGGAAGGAAACGGGACCTGGAAGCACCACTAGCACTGGGAGAGATCATGGTCAGTGTCAGCTCCATGCAGACGGGGAAGGCGCCGGGACCGGACGGATTCCCGGCGGACTTCTACAAAAAATTTGCGACAGCGCTGGCCCCGCACCTGCGGGAGATGTTCACAGTCTCGCTAGCTAGGGGCACACTGCCACCCACGTTAGCACAGGCCTCAATCTCGCTGATACCTAAGAAAGACAAAGACCCAACGGAATGTGGGTCATACAGACCCATATCTCTGCTGAACGCAGACGCCAAAATACTGGCCAAAATCCTAGCCAAAAGGCTAGAAGACTGTGTACCTGAGGTGGTCACAGAGGACCAGACGGGCTTCGTCAAAGGTAGACAGCTGACCTCGAACATCAGGCGCCTGCTGAACGTGATAATGACCCCCTCCGGGGAGAGAACACAAGAGGTGATCGTCTCCCTGGACGCAGAAAAGGCCTTCGACAGAGTCGAATGGAAATACCTCATAGAGGTACTGGAGCGGTTCGGGCTTGGAACAGGGTTCACCGCGTGGGTAAAACTCCTATACAACGCCCCCATGGCGAGTGTACGGACCAACAATACCAACTCCCAATACTTCCAGCTGCACAGGGGCACCAGACAAGGATGCCCACTGTCCCCACTGCTGTTCGCACTAGCAATCGAACCGCTAGCAATTGCGCTCAGGGCAGCAAAAAATTGGAGGGGGCTCCGAAGGGGAGGCAGAGAGCACAGAGTCTCACTCTATGCAGACGATCTGCTCCTCTACATCTCGGACCCACAAAGCAGCATGGACGGAATCATCGCGTTCCTGAAAGAGTTTGGAGCCTTCTCGGGCTACAAACTCATCATGAGCAAAAGCGAGATCTTCCCAGTACACCAGCAAGGGGGGGGGGGGGGGGCAGCACTAAAGGGCCTGCCGTTCAAACAAGCCCGACATAAATTCCGCTACCTGGGGATCCAAATAGCCCATGACTGGAAAGGGATCCACAAATGGAACCTCACCAGCCTGGAGGAGGAAGTAAAAAAGGACCTGCAAAGATGGAACACACTCCCACTCTCCCTCGCAGGAAGAGTCCAGACGGTCAAAATGAACGTATTGCCCAGGTTCCTCTTCCTGTTTAGATCCATTCCGATCCTCATCCCCAAGGCCTTCTTCATAGCGCTGGACAAACTTATCATGGCGTTCGAATGGGGGGGGGGGGGGTAAAAATGCTAGGATCCCAAAGAAGGTCCTACAGAAAACAAAATCCAGGGGGGGGCTAGCCCTCCCGAATCTACAATTCTACCACTGGGCGGCAACAGCCGAGCGAGTAAGGGGATGGATCCAGGAGCCAGAAGCCGAGTGGGTGCGTGCGGAGGAGGCCTCCTGCATGGGGACCTCCCTCCGGGCCCTCGCCACGGCAGCACTCCCATCGCCACCCAAAAAACACTCCAGCAGCCCAGTGGTGACAGCCACCCTCCAATCCTGGAACCAACTGCGGCAGCAATTTGGCCTGAACAAAATGTCGGACAAGGCTCCCATCTGCAACAACCATAGGTTCAAACCAGCACTGACTGACGCCACCTTCAAAAGGTGGAGACAGGACGGGGGGACACTGACAGTCAGGGACTTATACATGGACGACAGGATCGCAACACTGGACGAACTGACAGAGAAATGTCAGCTAGCTGGGGGGAACGAGCTACAGTACCTGCAGCTCAAAAACTTCCTACGAAAGGAGACAAGGACGTACCCACAACCGCCACGACAGACACTACTGGAAGACCTACTGGACGCAAGTATCCTAGAGAAAGGGAACTGCAGTGACATGTATGGCCGACTGGTAGATAGGGACGACACCGTACTGGACGCAACAAGAAGGAAATGGGTGGACGACCTGGGGATGGAGATAGGGTGGGGACTCTGGAGCGAAGCACTGCATAGGGTCAACTCCACCTCCACGTGCGCAAGGCTCAGCCTGACGCAACTAAAAGTGGTACATAGAGCCCACTTAACGAGAAACCGTATGAGTATGTTCTTCCCGGAGGTGGAGGACAGATGTGAGCGGTGCCAAAGAGGCCCGGCCAACCACGCCCACATGTTCTGGTCTTGCCCCAAACTTGTGGAGTACAGGACAGCCTTCTTCGAGGCTCTGTCCAAAGTGGTGGGGGTGAGGGTGGAGCCATGCCCGATAGTGGCGTCTTCGGGGTTTCAGACCAGCCAGATCTATTCCTGGGGAGGAGGGCGTACGCCCTTGCCTTTGCCTCCCTGATCGCCCTGCCGTAGAATCCTGTTTGGCTGGCGGTCAACAGCAACGCCCAGAGCTGCAGACTGGCTGTCTGACCTCGCGGATTCTCTACAAATGGAGAAAATCAAATTCGCCATCCGAGGGTCGGACGACGGCTTCCACAGAACGTGGGAGCCATTCATGCAATTGTTCCGGGACCTGTTTGTGGCCAACGTACAAGAGGAAGAATAGTCGGGGCAATGTAGCCGGCGGGGAGGGGGGGGGGGGGCGGCTACGGGCTCGTTACGGGGGTTTGATGGCTAGCTAAGGCCCAAAACCAAACTAAATAAATGCCAATAAACATGTTGGGGAATGTAAAATATGTATACCGGCGAAGTGGGGGAGGCCACAGTTATTACTACGAAGATGCTCACCTGTAAATATATATGATGTGGATATAAACATTTCTGGAACAAGCCTTTCCATTCACCTGAAGAAGGAGCCGTGCTCCGAAAGCTCGTGTTTGAAACAAACCTGTTGGACTTTAACCTGGTGTTGTAAGACTTCTTACTGTAAATATATATGTTAATTTTTGCGTGTTTTTTTTCTCTCTCTAACAATTTGTAATTTGTTCAATATAAAACATGAAAACTGAATAAAAAACATTTATAAAAAAAAAGCGATGTTATTGAAATATATGTGTTCCCGAATGTCTGATTTGGGAGGTAACCGATGATGAATTGCGTATGCTTCTGGGAATTTACCACGTAAGGATTTACCACTAAATTGCCGAGAAGAGGGATCGTCCCCTGGATAGTTGCGTTGGACTTGGATGCAACTTAAAACTTGGGCAGCACGGTAGCATCGTGGTTAGCACAAATGCTTCAGAGCTCCAGGGTCTCAGGTTCGATTCCCGGCTGGGTCACTGTCTGTGCGGAGTCTGCACGTCCTCCCCGTGTGTGCGTGGGTTTCTTCCGGGTGCTCTGGTTTCCTCCCACAGTCCAAAGATGTGCGGGTTAGGTGGATTGGCCATGCTAAATTGCCCGTAGTATCCTAAAAAAAGTAAAGGTTAAGGGGTTGTTGGGTTGCGGGTATAGGGTGGGTTTGAGTAGGGTGATCATGGCTCGGCACAACATCTAGGGCAGAAGGGCCTGTACTGTCCTATGTTCTAAATCGACAAATTTGGACGGGGCTGCCGGCATTATTATTTGAAGGAGTTAGACAAAAAAAATCATAACTGTAAATTATCTTTTCAAACACCCAGATTCAGCCTTGCAGAGGACGCCGAGCAGAACCAAGCCAACACAAGATCCGATCTGACATTTTCCACACCAGAGGCAGCAATGACTCCCCAGACGACTTAACCGTCTCCATGGCCAAGTCCTAACACACGCCACTCCGCTCCAAAAGGATACGCACTGCCGCGAAACCTCCTCCGGGCAGGAACGTGTCCGTCATTCACTTACCATCTCAGTCTCAAGCCTTCCTCCCTCAAGGACTGGCCTCCTGCCGTACTGTAGACCGTCCCTCCCTCAACAAATATGGACCATCCCGGACTGAGCCTCCTACCGGATAGATCCCCCGTCCCTTCAGAAACCACGCCTTGCTTCGGACACTCTCGGAGTGGACCTCCAGCATCACCCCCCCCTCAAAAGGGTACGAAGCCCCCGTCCGGCCCCACATCCTGAAAAGCTAACCAACGTAATCCACCCCACACCCACGTAAACAAAGACTTCCCCCCAAACACCGGATGCTCACCGCACTAATTCCGAAAATCGCATCCCAAAGCACCCACTGTAACTTACCACCCCACTCCCCGAGTACCCCACACACTGGAAGCGGCCCCCCACCAATCCCCTCCACCCTTTCCCGAAACGTTAAAACGTACATGCTCCATGTAAATTTTTCAATTAAACACATGGGATAATCCATGTTTGAACTACCAATTGCTTTTTGAAGGAGACATACTGACCCGTCGATGTTTCACTGTCAATGTGAAGTATGGCTTCTTCGAACGGCCGCACCTGTATATGTTGGTGTACTGTTTTCCTTGCAGGCCTTTCAAATGCCTTTTGATAAGGGCCCTCACAAGGGACTCGTGAGCACAATAAATAGCATATTATTGGGGATAATGTATCGACGTGGCGGGAGAACTGGTTGGCAGGCAGGAAGTAGCGATTGGGGGTAACGGGTCCATTTCAGGCAGTGATCCGTTGGGTACAGCAGGGTTCATTTTTTCACAATGTACATAATGATTTGGACGGAGGAATTGGACTCAGTTGTCCAAAGCTGCAGACGACACTAAGCTAGATTGCAGTGGGTGCTGTGAGGTGGATGCAAAGTGGCTACAGGGTGATTTGACAGGCTGACTCACTGGTCAAATTCTTGGAAAATGCATTAACTTATGGGTTATTGGGAGATTATCCACATCGGTTGCAAAAACAGGAAGGCAGGTTATTAACTCAATAATTAGGCATCTTATATACAGGGGAAGTGCATCGAAAATCTGGGTATCATGGTAGAACAGTCGCTGCATGGTTGGCATGCAGGTACATCACGACATGAGGACGGCCATTGCCATACTGGCTTTCATAGCGAAAGCTGTGACTAATTGGGTCTGCTATGTATTCAAGCCACACTATTTTCTGATGAGATGTTCAGTGTCACATTGTTGTCTGCGGGACACGATTGATTGTGTTTGGGTAGCACGGTGGCGCAATGTGTTAGCCCTGCAGTGTGAGCGAGGAGAAATACAAAACAAAAACAGACAAAAAGCTTCTTCGCACAAAGCGTTGTGAGCATCTGGTAACGGTTGCCAGAGGCAGTGGTAGAGGCGGGTACGATGGTGTCTTTTAAAAAGCAGTTGGGCAGTTACATGGTTAGACTGGGTAGAGCGTGATATGGGCCAAATCCGGGCAAATGGAATTGCATGGTCATAAAAACTGGGCGGCATAGACACGCCGGGACGAAGGGCCCGGTTCCATGCTGTATACATCTCTTACTCTAAGACTCTACGTACTGTGGTGTCACAGAAATGTCTATTTGTGATCGGACCCTTCCATTATGCATCTTTTTTTTTAGATTAATGGAACAATTCAAAAAAAAGGGCTATCTCCGTTGATAAATATTATGAGGATGTCATTCTTATTCCATGTTAAAATGATGGAGAACATATTAGGACATTTTAACCTACCCTTTGTATGTTTTGAGAATCACATAATTAGAAGGGGCTGCATCTGTTTCTAACTGTTTCGTCAACTACCTGTGTCGTATCGTTGATGGAGATGGATTATATATTGGACCAATGAAGGTGGCAGAGATCCGAGAAGTTACATGTCCACATAATGTCACGCAATTGTGTTTGTATTTCGCACTGCTCAATTATTATGCCCATTTCGTTCCTAACTTATCAACGAGGCTGCAGCTATTTTATACTCTGATTTGTGACAAAGAGGCTTCTCACTCGACAAAAGTGTGACAATACTTATCAATTTACCAAAGAAATGGTAAATAAAGTTGGTCCAATGCATTCTGAAACTGAGGCCAATCCTTGGTGTGGTGGATCATCCTATGGGATTGATGACGATTAGCACATAATTCCGTTTGGAGTGGAATTATCCAAAATGTTTTCCTCTCAACCATTAACTGCCGCAGCTTTGATCGTTACCGAATTAGCAGGGTTTAAGCAAGGTGCATATGCCTCGAAGTATAGCTAAGCATTCACAATGGCCAATAATGCATGAGCGCCCGAGTTATCGAAGAATCATAGAATTCCTGCAGTGAAGAAGGAGGCCGTTCGGCCCTACGGGATTGTACAGACCCTGAAAAAGAGCACAATTCCAAGGCTAGACGTCCGGCCCCATAGCCATTAACCTGCAACCATACCTAACCTAATATTGGGGCACTAACTTGCAATTTAGCAAGGCAAACCCAACAAACCAGCACATTTCGGACTGTGGGAGGAAACGTATGCATCAGCAACAAACCAACGTACACATGGGGAGAATGTGGAAATCTATACACATTATATTGCGAGCCGATAGAGGAATAAGTGAAACTCACGGTAAGATAAAGAAACAGTTCAAATGCCCTTGCTGATACAAACATGTCGTTCCGTTCTGTGGCAGAATTAAATAGGGAACCGTGCGAACAGTAATAAAACCGGTGCTTTTAGTTCCTGGCCCAGATTTTCGGACACGTCCTGGAGAGAACGTATCACAGAAGTAGCAGTGTGTTTTATAGGACAGTTCAAAAAACAATGATCATGAACCCAGGAAATATTGAAACGTGTGGTTATGTGAAATACGCGTTCTGAAATCAGGCCTTTCGGAAATATGACAAGGATCAGAGTTGGGCAAGATTTCGCCAAATTGCCACCAAATAAGTTGAAGAAAATAGTTGAAATAGAATTAAGGTTAGTTTTTCATGTCAGATTACACTAGAAATACATGATTATCGTCGATATAATACAATAAAAATCATCAGGATATCATTCGAAGTCAGAGCGGGTGTGAGGGAGATGGAAGCGAACATTAAAAATGATCGTGAAAGTGTAGTTAGAGCAATGCACATATTTGGGACAATGACAGCTAAGTAATATTATTTTCCATTCTTGATGCAGCACGTGATTCAAAGCAATGTCTCCACTTGAATTGGTCTTTGCTTATGAAATGAGAGGACGAGTAGACTGATTCCAGGAAAATTGATTTTGTAAGCAATGAAGCAATTAGACAGTCAAATTTGAGAGACGTTTTGAACGTTGCATGTTAATTAACCAGGTCTGGTTTAAAATGCCACAGCAAAAATTTAAAAATATATAATTGAGGCTGATCAAATTTGGCAGCAGGAGGGAATGATTTTATTACTCGTGTCGAGTGAACCATTAGAAGTGAGGTTTAGTGGATGGTACCAAATTGTGATGAAATGTAGCAAAGCAAATTTTTGGTATCTACTACACAAAACGCAAAATCTCACAATTGTTGTCACATTAGTAAGCTCAACAATACTTTGCTCAAGAAATTAAGGAAAACCAGGACGTAGTAATCGCACTGATGCAGGGAAAAATAAAAACGGTTTTGTTTCTGCTGGATAAACTGAACCAATTAAATTTTGTACTTAGAATGTCCATAACATATGGGATGCTTGTTGATGTTTCTTCTAGATTCAAGCGAAAGCGATTTGAAATAGTTACTCCAGTCTTGTAATGGTACTTCTGGGGATACGTTAGACAAATTCAGACAAAACGGAGGTAGCTGTGCTGTGCTGACACATATGTGGGCGAAACAGTTCCAATACAACAACACGCGAACCAGTAAACTGCAGCAGCTTCATAGCAAGGGCAAAAATAAATTGAATATATGCTCAAAAAGTAACATCATTTAATTCACCGCTACAGTTTTAGGTCGTACTTTTGCAATAGTGTTTCAATTCGATGGAAGACCGGCATTCTGTTGACTACAGTAAAGTGAGTGTTTTCCACATGATTTAATCGTTGTTTTTTCCACGTGTAGCGTATTGTGCTACAACGATAAGATGCTGCCAGCTATAGAGAGTTGCTGAAGAACTACGATTCTCATAAGGGAACAGCTGTGTTTCCCTGTGATGTTCGACGGAGCAGCAGCAAAGGTAAAACGATACTGATTTGAGTTGTGCACATGCCCCCTAGCAGTAGTCAAGATGTGGGACAGAAAAGAAAGCAGGAGATAGAAAAGGTACATAAAGACGGCAATATTACATGAATCATGGGGGACTTCTTTATGCAGGGGGACCGGGAAAATTAGGTTCGTAGTGCATCTCAAGAAACTGAATTTGTGGAATGTCTAAGAGATGGTTCTTTGGAGCAGATTGTGAAAAGGCACACTAGCGCAAACAGGCAAATCTGGACTTGGTGAAGCGTAATCAGGCAGACTTGATTCGGGAACTTAAGGTGGAGGAAACCTTAGGGATCAGTAACCACCATATGATCGAATTTACCCTGCAGTGTGAGAGGGAGAAGTTGCTTATTTACAGAGAATTTACAGTACAGAAGGAGGCTATTCGGTCCATCGAATCTGCACCGTCTCCTGGAAAGAGCACCCTACCCAAGGTTAACACCTCCACCCTATCCCCATGACCCAATAACCCCACCCAACACTCAGGGCAATTTTGGACACTAAGGGCAATTTATCATGGCCAATCCACCTAACCTGCACATATTTGGACTGTGGGAGCAAACCAGAGCACCCGGAAGAAACCCACGCAGACACGGGGAGAATGTGGAGACACCGCACAGACAGTGACCCAAGCCGGAACCCGAACCTTCGACCCTGGAGCTGTGAAGCGATTGTACTATCCACAATGCTACCGTGCTGCCCCATGTAACGGTATGACAATTAAATAGGAGTAAGTATAAAGACAGGAGGGAGGAGTGACCAGAGATACTTGGAAAATGAGCAGAGCAGGGAAAACAGCGGAACAGCAATAGCGGGAGTTTTGGCGGGTTATTCGCAGGCACAACAGAAATTAATCGGAAGTAGGAGGAAACATGCTGACGGGAGGCTCCATGGCAGATGAGGGAAGTCAAGGACAGCATAACAGCTCAAGGAAAACATGCAAAGAGGCGACGATTAGTGGGAAGCCAGAGTATTGGTAGGCCTTTAACAGGGGGCAGATGACAACAGCATAAGCAATAAGCGGGAGAAGATGAAGCATATGTGCATGCTAGCTAGTAAACGAATGGAAGATCGGAAGAGTTTTTTTTCAAAATAGAAAAGGTAGGTGATGGGCAAAAATAGACATTGAACGATTTGAAAATGTGGCAGGAGCAGTAATAATAGGAAACAAAGAAATGACAGACGAACTGAATAGTTACTTTGCATCAGTATTCATGGTGGAAGACACCAGCTGGATGCCAGTGCTCCAATACTACCATGGGCAGATGTAAGTGCATTGAGCATTACTGAGGAGTAGGCTCTGGGAAACTGAATGGCCTTAATGTGGATAAATCCCCTGGACTGAATGGACTACACCCCAGGGTAGTAAACGAGATATCTCAAGAGATTGTGGCGGCTTTGGTGATGATATTTCAGAGTTACTACTGGAGGCAAGAATGTTCCCAGAGGACTCGGAAAGTGGTTAATGTAACACCCCTGTTTACCAAGCGGGGAGGCAGAAGACGAGAAATTATAGGCCGGTTAGCCTGACTTCGGGCATTTGTAAGGTTTTAGAGTCCATTATTAAACTTGAGATCGCGGAGTACTTGGAACTGCATGATGAAATAGGACTGAGTCAGCACGGCTTCGTTAAGGGGAGGTCTTGTCTGACAAACCTGTTCGAGTTCTTTGAAGAAGTAACAAGGGAATTAGACAAAAGATAACCAGTGAACGTGATTTATTTCGATTTTCTGAAGGCCTTTGACAAAGTGCCGCAGAGGGGAATGTTAAATGAGGTAGAAGGCCATAGTTTTAAGGGTAAGGCCCTGGCATGAATAGATGATTGACTTAGTGCAAGAAGTTAGAGAGTGGGGGCAAAGGTGTCTTTTTCAGGAAGAACGTCGGTGACCAGTGGTGTACCTCCGGGGCCTGTGCCGCGACCACAAATTTTCAGAATACACATTAATGATCTAAAGGAAAGAACTTAATTCAGGCACTGTTGCTAAGTTTGCAGATGATACCCATATCTGGAGAGGGACAGATAGTACTGAGGAAGCAGGCGGGCTGCAGAATGACTTGGGTAGGCTCTGAGCTTGGGCAAAGAAGAGGGATACAATGAGGACATGTGCGAGGTTATGCACTTTGCAAGGAGAAATGGAGGCATTGACTATTTTCTCAGTGGGAAGGTGCTTCGGAAATCAGAAGTACAAAGGGACTTGGGAGTTATTGTTCACTATTCCCTTAAGGTTAACGCACAGGTTCAGTCGGCAGTTAGAAGGCAAATGCAATGTTAGAATTCATTTCGATTGGGCTAGAATACAAGACCAGAGATGTATTTCTGAGGCTATATAAAGCTCTGGTCAGGCTCTTTTAGAGTATTGTGAGCAATTCTGGGCCCCTTATCTAAGGAAGTACCTATTGACTTGGAGATGGTCCAGAGGAGGTTCACAAGAAAGATCCCTGGAATGAACAGCTTGTGTTTTAGGAACGGTTTAGAACTTTGGGTCTGTTCACCTTGGTATTCAGAAGGATGATGTGGGTTCTTATAGAAACTTACACGATACTGCGTGCCCTGGATGGAGTGGACGTGGAGACGATGTTTTCACTTGCAGGACAAACTAGAAGCAGAGGACACAATCTCAGACTAAAGGGTCGATCCTTAAAAACAGAGATGAGTAATTTCTTCAGCCAGAGGGTGGTGAATCTGTGGAACTCTTTGCCGCTGAAGGCTGTAGAACCCACCTCACTGACCGTCTTTAAGACAGAGGTATATATGTTTTTTTATCAATAAGGGAATCAGGGTTGTGAGGAGAATGCAGGGGAATGGGGATGCGAAAAATATCAGCCATCGTTCAATGGCGGCGAAGACTTGATGGGCCGAGTGACCAAATTGTGCTCCTATGACTTATGGCCTTATTTGTTTCTGTTTTTGTAGATAAAAGTACCAAGATGTGGCCACTGAATAGGACCGTGCCTTTCCATGTTTTGACTGGTCAAACTGCCAGCTGCAGGTTCCCTTGGGTTAAATTATATTTTTCTGCTGGAGATCTGATAGGTGAAATCATGAACTGAACGGTACCTGACATTTATTTCAAATTCGTCAAGGACAATTTGAGAACAGAGGATTGAATCGTGGAGGCCAGGCCAAAGGCAGAGGTTGTTCTTCTGTTGACTTCATAAATTATACGTCATGAATACAGTGCAATCATTGCAGACTTTATGTTTAAGTCACAGTTCATATCAGCAAATTACATTCGCCTTTTACATGACTGTGCAGACAGCAACAGTTTAGCAGTTCACAGAGAAGAGACCCAACAGGGCAACATAAAAAGAAATGACAAAGGCCAATAAAGTTGAAATAGGAACGGGAAATAGCATTTAAATCTAGAATGGATAGTGTTTCAGAAATTATGTTGCAGGATTCCCAAGTGCAGAAGATTTTTTGGCGACTATGATGAAACAGCAGGGGTTAACAGTGATGGCGGACTTGATTTAACGCTTCGAAATTTGAATATTGTAGAATTGACCCTTTCGTGGACCACAGAAAATGTGTTTTTTCCGAAATAAATTTTGACGCAGCGCAGTTCCCAAATGGATAAGCAGATGACTTGAATCTTCCAAGTTAAAATCCACATGAGGGCGTAGCAGGATCTGTCCTTCCAATTTAATGAAGCACTTTTCCCATGGACACGGAACAGGTTAGTTGTGGGTCGCTTGCAAAGTAAAAGACAGTGGCTAGGAAGATATTGTTTGCCCTGATTTAGTTTTGTAAACAATGCAGAGTACCCAAATATTGTTTGGCCAATTAATGGACAATTTAGAGTGTCCAGACTCTGTCTCTGTTGCTGAGTGCTCTCTGCACTGCTGGTTGAGGCAGAATGTCCTGCAGGAAGGAGAGAGGAAGAAAGGAGGGAGAGAAAGGAGAGTTGACGGAGAGAAGGAAATAAGGAATGAAGGAAACACAACGGCGGGAAGTTGGCTGCAATAACAATGTGTGTGTAAAGCCCCTTTGGGCGATGAGTTTGCTATGCTCCTCCCGGGCTGAGTGCCCGGCCCTGCCCAGTGTCTTCCAACTGTCAGGCCATCCTCTTTCCATCTGGCGAGCTTGTTCCGGGACGGTGATATCGAGCGGTTGCTGGGCCCTTCGTGGGCTAAAGCCTCCAGACACCAGCAGGGAGTAGATCAGTTGAGTTTGGCTGTAGTTCCAGAGACGGATCACAGACTGCATTTCGGAGAGCCGTAATTCTGGAGTGACCAGGATCGGGCATGTACAGGTGGCGATCGACTGGGCTGATGGCATCAAATGTGCGGAGGTGGACGTCCGGATCGCGGCCAATGCCATTGGAGGCCTCAAAACGATTGTGCTGGCACCTGATGGCAATGGTGGTTTGGATAACATGCGGTTGTGCCGCGGTATACAATCTGGGCGAACACCTGGGCGGAAGGTAACCCCGGCCGGAAGGTATGCCATATTGGCGCCAGGCACCTAAAGCTCCCTCGGGGCTGCTGCTCCACAATCGTAGCCGCCTCGCGGAAATGCCCACAGGACTTTTTGCAATGCGTGGAGGGTTTTACTGCACGTGCAGCGACTGAGCACCATTCACCTCGTTACCCTTGCCAGTCGTCCGGACACACAATGGTGTGCCTTCTTGCCGTCTGGCGGTGGAGGTCCCACTGGACGGCGGACTTAAGAGCTGTACTTTCCCTCAATTCCGGGGACCCGGGGTGGAGGGTGTTGCATACAACAGTGCCGTACAATCATCGACTGCACCGGTTCACGGCTTCTCAAGATACATGCCATTTTTGTGGCCTTGTGGATTCCGTGGACCATGTCTATGTTATATGTATTAGGCAGCAGTCCCTTTCCAGTTTTCGAACCAATCTATTGCTCGAGTTTTGTTTACACTTCAGCCCCACGCTCTTGAACTACGACGCCCAGTGCGGAGGCGGTTGGGGAAAGCAGACGACCTCCTTGTCTCCTGGGCCTGGCGAAGCGCGAATTGTCTGGTTCAGGCAGCGGGCGACCGAAGGGGACGTCCAACCTGACTGTCTGCCCCTCTTCTGCGGCAACATTCGCATTCGGGTTTCTCTGGAAAGGAGCATGCAGTGTCCACGTGGACCGATGAGGCCTCCCGTGCCCAGTGGGCACCGCAGGGGTTGAAATTATTTATGACCCTTTAACTGAAATCATATTTGATGTTCTTAAGTTTCTGTTGATCTGTGTTATGTCCGGTCATCGCCCCTAGCAGGAGCGGCCCTTTTATGCTTTGTCCCTCAGTTTGTTTCGTTTCTTCTGTTTTGTTGGTCGACCTCAAAAGAGAGCCCATGCACCTATCTAGCACGTCGATTGGGTTATGGGGGCGGAACCCACGGAAACATGTGCAAATTCCACACGAATAATGACTCAGAGACTGGATCGAACGTGGCACATCGGCGTCATGACGCAGCAGTGTTAACTACTGTGCCACGTACTGGCCTGCCCGTTTCACAGTATGACTGCGAATTTCTATGACGGCTCAATAAGTCCCAGACAGAAGTGTGGGAAGACACGGCTTTGTTGATCGGCCAACGGCGGATACACAGTCCATTGACGAGGAAAATGCAGTGCAACAACATACACAATATTTTCAACACAAGTCAGCAGAATCGTCCACAATGTAACTACACATCACGGTGCTACCATAATTCAGGCTTGTTAGTGACCGGAAAGGTTGTCCATGATATTTAATCCCAACACGCTGCAGCGCTGTTCGTCCAATGGTGATGTATGTGGCAGCGGGTCCCCAGAGGCGAGCTCAAGTTCTGTAGATTACTGTCTGCCTCTTGTCGAACATAAAGATGGTAGTATTAGCATCCATTAACATCTATTTGCTCAAACGCCTGAAGCAGATCATGAAACAGCATTCCCGAATGATGTGAAGAACGTACATTTGAAAAACAAAACAATTCTCCTCATGATCAGGGACACCACAGTCGTGGTTGTGAACAGCTGAACAAACCGGCTCCCAAATCTGACAGCCACAGCCTCAACTGGAAAAGATCAGCGCAGACAATTTATCCAGGACCAACGAACCCACCGAGTGAAATGACGAGGCTGCATTTCAAATGGCGAATTGCAGCTCACCAGCGTTGGCCCCACGATGGGAAGCAGCCCTATTAAATCTTCAGCTCCATTAAAAAAATATGTAATCGGCAGTGTATCGGGCAGAGTACTGAAAGCAAACGTTTTGATTATGTCCACCTCCATCAGAGAATACTGGAAAAGCTAAGTATGGTAAGACAGCCCAAACAGTTGAATTCAAAATCGGCAAAGTCAAATAATTATTGTTGATGTAATGAAAATGCAATGCCCTTCCTGGGCACGATCAGGTATTTTTAAAGTTCACCATTGAACGTGGCCTTGAAGTGCTATTGTTCCAGATGCAAGTGTGACCAAAATGCAAACTTGATCCAGACAATGCATGTATATTATTCCAGTTCATTCTATAATTTATTGAGACCACACACACGAAACAATGACTCATCCATAAATATTCACAACTGGGCAAGGGGTTCAAAAGAACCGAAGCTGTCGATGTATGTAAGGAAAACAAAAATACTTTTCTTCATGCGGTGAATCTGCAGCATTGTTATTTTTGAAGAGACAATAGCTACGTGATGAGCTGTGGACGACAGACTTCAAAGGCAATTCAACGAAGTAAATTTTAATTTTGTTGCCACGGTCTGGCATGCAGTCTGCTCAGTCGAAGCACTTAGTCGAAACTGTATCGAAATGCATATGTGGTGAAACATGAACAAGCTCAAGAGGGATAATAATGCAATACGCCTTCTTGGTCAAAAGTAAAACAGATCGATGGGTTCTGACGACCAGACAATTCAGTACCTCCGGCCATCTGCGAGACGATAGCATTTCCATTCGCTTTCCACAAACACTGGCTTCTCTCTCGAGTGAATTTTAACTGCAACTTTGACAACAATAATTTTCACACCAGATGTGAATGCCTTTCGGATTGCATTAGAACTTCTGATCGTTTGCACCGTCGCCTGAAAGGCTACTGTACCTCGGCAGATCCACATACAGACGGAAATGGTAAAAATGTCGATTCCCAAACATCACTTTTAGTTTGCAGTTCTGATTTTTATTACGGACATTTCCATAACTATGTTTGTATGCTGCAATTCTCTTTGAGTGCGTGAACGCAAATTGCGCTGGCAGAACATTGGACCTCTGTTCCCCCATTTCGAGGTTGTGATAAATAGTTGTAACTTCACTGTATCGTCCCTCGCATTGTCGTTGGTTAATTAATACAATCTATGATGGCAACAAAACTGAAAGTCACTGACTGGCTACGAACATATTCAATCAAATGCTAGAAATTTAACCCTTATCTTGCTTCGCTAAGTTAATGCTGCTTGGTGACCTTTCTCAATTGCTTGCGTTTGCTTCTGTTTTCCATGTTCAGAGAGCACGAACACTCATTGCAAACCGATGTGTCATGCTGAGTTACGATAGTGATAGCATTGGACCACTGGTGCTCCATCATTTCCATTCCAACTAAGCAGTAGCTGGGGAGGTGACTTGTGACGTATTCTACGCCATGCAAGCCACGATCCAGGCACTGTTAGCTTTTCATGTAAGGAGATTTAAGCAATCTTATATCAAATAACGTGATTTTTCCCCAGAACTTTTCATTAACACCTAAAATTTCCCCAAAAATGGAAATACATTTTCCAAGCGCAAGTGAGTGAATATACCATATATCCCGTAATCTATGCTCCTTCCACAATATTGGAAGATTGAGCATGTTTTCAGAAACAAAACAGAAAATGCTGGAAAATCTCAAAAGGTCTGGCAGCATGTGTAGGAAGAGAAAAGAGCTAACGTTTCAAGACTAACAGACAGAGAAAGTGGGAAATATTTATACTGTGGAGTGGGAATGAAACATGAGTCATAGCCACATAAACTCTGGGAAACGGGGTACTAACAGCCACAGAAACCAAGGGTAATTAGTGCTAATAGCAGTCCCCAGAGAGCAAACTGGGTGTGAAAGGCAAAACAGCAGAAAAACAAACATCAGAGAGTAAACTGTGACTGATGCAGATATGGGGGCAGAAGAAGGGCATGCAAAGTGGAGAAAGGGTGACGAAAGGTGGATACGATGGGGGGTGGGGGAGGTTAAATATATATTAAGGAAGACAAGAAAGAAATACATTGTCAGACAACTAAAATGAAATGGGATGAAAACAAATGGTTCGAGATGGGGTAAACTAATCATCTGAAGTTCTTGAAGTCGATGTTGAGGCAGTAAAGCTGCAGCCCGCCTAACCGGAAGATGAAATGTTGTTCCTCCAGCAGACCAAAGCCAGACATGTGGGCATGCGAGCAGGGTCTTACCTTAAAATGGCAAGTAACGGAAAGGTCCGGGTCTTGAATGCGCACATGAGTCATTGTGTCAGCATCTTGATAATGCGATTCAGATGGCTGAATTTCACTGCACGTGCCTTCTAGTATGTCGTTGGGAGATTTTTCCGAAATCTGATGGTCTGCGCAGCAGAAAATCGACATACCGGAGGAGGAGGATGAACATCAAGCCTCGTCGAACAAGGGCAGCGAGGACCCTCAGGAAATCTGGCCCGTCCAATTGTTTTGCATGCATTCACTTTTTCCTCTCGGTTTGTTACAGGTGCATTGCGAAAAAGATAAGCATGAAATAATTTTTATATGTAAACGTCTGTATGGATAGTGTTTGGAATCAAGGTTTACAAAGCACCAACGTATACTATGAAGTTGACCTTACGATAACTTTTGTTTCGTTTTGGTTTTGATGAGCACAATAGCATTCCTTCGAGGTGTTATTCAGCAGAGTTTTCAGCACTTTTAATCAAAAATAAGCATTATTCTACGAATTTAGGTTTTTTTTAAAATTTAGATTACCCAATTATTTGTTCCAATTAAGGGACAATTTAGCGTAGCCAATCCACCTACTCTGCACATTTTTGGGTTGTGGGGGCGAAACCCACGCAGATACGGAGAGAATATGCAAACTCTACACGGACAGTGACCCAGAGCCGGGATCGAACCTGGGACCTCAGCGCCGCGAGGCGGTTGTGCTAACCACTAGGCCACCGTGCTGCCCTACTACGAATTTAGTTAACATCTGTATAAACAAGCACAGTAAAAATTATAATCAACTACTAACATCAAACCTCCACACAGGTACAGTAATGTATCTATAACCCTGAATGAATTCCCCCTTTTGCTCTTGCAAATAACATTAAGATCTCATAAATCAAAAAATCCTATTTTCACCAAAGCTGCAGGAAAGTATAATCATTGGGTTTTTTGCTTCGAATAACACTGTAAAGTTGAAAGTAGAGAGAAAGGCCAAAATAATTATCAGTCGGAGTCTTCAGCAGCTAAATGCGAAACCGAAAAGAAAAACCCACAGTGCCGCAAACCAGTTACAAAATTCAAAGTGAAAATAAAAACTTACAGAGCCACAGCCCAGATCCAACAACACAATAACATCACGGAAGCCATGTGAATAGACAAAACATGAGTCAAAGGGACACTCCTATGATAATAACTTTCCGGCTAAGGACGAGATAAGTTGATGGATTCACAAGGTGCTACAGCTCCGAGAGACAAAGACACTGTGAATGGGATGTCATAATATAATTTTGGTCCGATAATGTTACGGAGAGAAATGGAACTAAGGGATTTTGGAGGTGAAATTCAAACTGTGTGCTGTTACGTTACGAAATATTTGGGAGAGTGGGGGCTGTAACTTTCGTTGTTAATCTTTTTTCACTCTCCTCGACTTGTCTGCCGGCCTGGATGGAAATCCTCTTTTTGGTTTGTGAGGGTTCGTTCAATCAGAGTTCATGGGTTTTCCTGGCATGAGCATAATCGGATATCTCAACATCAACATGTAACGTGAATGCTAGGGGCCGATATGGTGTAGTGTAGCACGCAAGCTGTTTTGCTCGACTTCAGTTAGTAAGCGTGGGTGCCATGTTTATACCAGAAACACACGTACGTGTGAAGAACAAGTTGAGGCATCGCAATAATTAGAGAAGTCTTTCATTCAGGCCTTGCCAGCGGCCTAGAGTAATGGCGATTCTGATCCATACAAACACATCAATTAGTCCACCTCGGATTATTGATGCCCCAAATATCGTAACAGGGTTTCCTGTGGTTAACTTGAAAACATTGCGGTTATTTTATTAAATATTTATGCTCCCAGCTCAGACAATCCGAATATTTTCAACTCTCTGCTGAGCCTCATCCCTGATTTAGCCTCACATCTTTCTAGGAGACGAGCACAACTGTGTATTGGACCAGATTTTACGGCTCCAAGCCAACATCTCAGCCAACTGGGGATGACCACGGCATTAATCTCATTTGTGGACCGTATTTGGGGTGTGGTAGGCTGCGGATTGAGGGTTGGATCCATGGCGTTTTCTCCACTGAAACAGTAGAAAAATATTTTTGTCACATGTTCACCGTGTCTATTTCCGATCAGGTCTGTTTTTATTGTTGACAAGTCCCCTCACTGAATGCAGCCAAACACGTGGCAACATCTATCTCTAGCCATGTGCTCAATTTGTAGATGTTTCATTTTGGCCCTCTCACACGCCGACCATGAAAATTAGACAACACTTTGATCTCTGATGACAAATTTTGTATGCATTTTCTGCTGCCATTCAAAACTCTAGAAAGCTGACAAAGTAGAATCTGCAGCTGCATCAATGCACTTGGTGACCCGAAAGGCAATCATAAAGGTACAGATTATCTAACATAACGCTCATACCATGGAAGTGGACAGAGTGCAATGACAGAGGCTGGTGTCCTCCATTCATGAAGGAGACGACTTAAACTCACTTGGCTCAACGCTAGATGCACTGATGCACATAGAAAATGCAGGTCTAATTTGAATTGATGTCCCGGGATTAAGTCGTGAAAGAGATACGCCGTTCTAAGGACACCTACCTGAGCATGAGGGGAAGACGTGTCGCCTTTTTGTGCATCAACCGAATAAGCAGACTGCCACTTGAGAAGCCTATTTGGTTGGGAAAATCCATTGTAACTTAATTTCAGCTTATCGATAGGGCATTGCGGTTATCAGTTAGTAGTACTTTGGGCGATATAAACCACACCCTTATCCAACCACTGCAGAAATGAATATTTTTCTGAGGTTTTTCACATAAAGACCATATAGGAAGACGGGAAACAGGAACTGAAATCCAACTTAATCCCAGAGAAACTACTGAAATGTACAGAGGGGTTGTATCATGGCGAAGCCCCTGACCGTGACGGCTTTACAACCAAACACAGAACAATGCAGCACAGGAAGAGACGTCCTGCCCTCCAAGTCTGTATCGGTCATGATACCAACCTTTCCACAAACCTTCAGGCATTCTTTGTGCCGTATCCCGCTCTACCCATCCTCCTTAATGTGTTTATCACGATACCTTTTGAACGCATTACATACATGTCGAAACGATTCCCTGAACAACTCACAGCTCTAATTCTGGACTGCTCAATGATTCGCTGTGAGGGGAGTTACAACCTCTGACGCTCACTGCAGCCCCAATTACTTTCCTCCTTATACGGGTAAGACCACAGTAGAATTTGGCTCAAACCGATTCAGTTAATACCTGAGCACTGATGTTAACCTGCTGGCGAATGAGATCATAATAACTCTGCATGCTCAAAAGGCCTCATAAGGGGAGTGGAACTATTTGTTTTGTTTTTGAGGCGGATCAGTTTCGGTCCGAAGTGTTTTTCCTGGATTAGTCTGAAACATATCCACAGGGACATAGAACCACAGAATGTACAGTACAGAAGAAGGCCATTTGGTCCAAATAATCTGGAAAAAAAACACTTGAAAGCGTACCCTACTTAAGGTCACACGTCCACACCACCTCGTAACCCAGAAACGCGACCTAACCTTTTCGATAATAAGGGCCATTTTAGCGTGGACAATCCACTTAACCTGCACATCTTTTAAATGTGGGAGGAAACTGGACGTCCAGAAGGAAACCGACGCAGACACGGGTGAATTCCACACAAACAGGTACCCAAGGCCGGAATGGAACCCAGGAATCTTGAGCTGTGAATCAGCTGTTCTAACCACTGTGCCACCTTGCCGCCCAAATAATACCTGTAAAAGGCAAAATCCGGAGGATAACCGTATTTTTAGAACATTTTCCGTGAGATGGTGGTACAAAACAGGACTATCACCTTCCGCACTGCACTATTATTTGCACAAGCTATTGAAACGCCCTCGATAGTGTTGTACTTATCTGATGAGTGGAAGTATATTTGCCAGAATGCACGAGAACACTTGATCTCACGGAACGCAGATGATCTACTGCTATACATTTCCGGCCCGGCCTTCTCAACAGACAATATAGTGAGGATACTCACAATGTTTCGTTCCTTCACAGCTTTCAAATTAAATGTGAACATTTTTTCCACTGAATCCGTCTGTCACAGAGGTACAGCTCAGTTCACTATCTCTTCAACAATGGCTCTACCTTCCAATACCTTGGCATTTTCACAGATTATAAATGGGCATTCCTTCACAAACTGAACGACCGAAACCTCCTTCGTTATGGCAAAAGCGATTTGCAGAGGTTGGTTAATCTTCCTTTGACTCTTCTAGGCACGAGCCAAACATACGTTTAAATTTAATCCTCCCCTTACACCACCCTTTTCCTTGCTGGAGAAGCTCCTGCCCATGGCAGAACAGAGAGGACGATCTGTCTCAACGTGGATGGCCTCATTCTGTCTTCTTATTCTGCCCTTATGGATGGGGCTAACTTGTACTTTTTGATGTAGCTTGAATGGAATACCTCTACATGGTGAATGCCACTTCATCTTGCGACGACTGCATTTTGTTCCATTCGATATATTGCGTAGAACAGCTTGGAATAAGGCAAAGAATTCCGGGTTCTTTCGAAATCTTCTTTTTTTATAAATTTAGATTACCCAATTATTTTTTCCAATTAAGGGGCAATTTAGCGTGGCCAATCCACCTACTCTGCACATTTTTGGGTTGTGGGGGCGAAACCCACGCAGACACGGGGAGAATATGCAAACGCCACACGGACAGTGACCCAGAGCCGGGATAGAACCTGGGACCTCAGCGCCGTGAGGCGGTTGTGCTAACCACTAGGCCACCGTGCTGCCCTATTCTTTCGAAATCTGAAAAGCGAGTGTGATCGCCGTTCGCTCACACGAGCAAAGCAAATACCATGTGTTTGGTGTTTTGTTGATAGAATATGTAAAACGGTATAGGTGGCACTGGAAATTCATCCAAGAGTAGCAATATTTACCATCTGGGACTCATTGGAATTCCACTCAGATATAGGGGTGGACCTTCCCGTCGATGCCTCATTGATAACCATGAGGCGTATGTCATACAATTGGAGGTCTCATGCTGCTGAATGCATCCACATGATTCGAAGTCGTGATGTCATTTCTGCATCTGAAGAAGATTGCATAGATCATTACGGGTTCAGTAGAAGGTCCAATCAGACGTGGGGGTAGTCATCTCATTGTTCAGAGACTTGGCCACGTTCTAGATTTAAAGGGTTTGCGTTATAATGGGTTAGTGTGATTGTCATTGTTGTGTAGACGACAAAATATTTATATCACTTTTAAATTCCATACCTAAACAACGTGCATACCTTTACTGTTCATATTGTTGTTATTGTTTTGGTTTGAAAATCCAAAGCGGCATTTAAAAAAAAAACGTTGATGACTAGTGCGGCCCAAAACTCAGAAGCACTCCGGCCACGCCATTGAACTCCTTCTGTTCATGATTCGTCCCACTTAGGACTCCTTGTGTTTTCTTCCAGTCTGCCAGGAATTGAGTCATCGAACATCATGTTTCTGAAAAGAAAAACATCAGAAGCGTGTGCCTATTGCGATTCATAATATATTATGTCTTCTTCCATCGAATTTGGACGACACTGGTAACTTCATAATTTGTTGAAATTGAAGAGGCAGTAAATAGACAACAGCATCACTGTTGGGCTCGTGGCTTATGTAGATGAAACAAGTTAAGTATAGCAGATTATATACCGTAATGGGGATAAGCGATTCTGCAATGTTTTTTCAAAAGTTTATGACAGCTTGGCAGACGATTTTATCTTTCATATTTATATTAACAAAATTCACCTATGTCCGTCTGCCACGTTCGCATTTGAAGCTATATTAGAAGATCAATCGGCTAGTATCTGTATGCAGGTCTCGTGACAATATCACCGCGGCAGCATATCCACGTGATTGTACATAAAGCAAGCTGTTCTTCCTGTTTTTTGTTGTTCTGCCTCTCAAAGCCGAAGCATTTCTCTACCTCACAAGATGGTATGTCCATCGATCTCTGATGATACTTTAAATTATCTTCCATAGGTTCGATTTCCGCATATCAATAATTGATAAGAGTGCTCCGGTAAGGCTTTCTCTTTCTGCAGATGGAGTTGTGCATTCTTCGATCTCTCAGTTTCAGACTATGGGATGAGTCATTTACACTCGTTGTCAGAATCTTTGCATCGATTCCAGGTAAATAAATTATAAATATGTGCGCATTAGCGAACTTGTGCTTGATTCTATGATTATTATTACTGTATCGAAATATAATGTTATGTCGTTTCCTGGCAGTACGTTGTTTTAGTCATTCGGCTCTCGTCGAGTAAGTAGGTGACAGGTCACTTCGTCCGTAATGTTCCTCTCCACCGTTCGCCTGAACGATTGACCTCCCAGTATCGGCTTATGGCAAACTGACAGCTGTGTCCTGTCTATCAAAACTATTGTCCAACTCTACCAGTCGCGTATCTTTCCTCGAATATTTTACTTGCGGGGAGTAGTCGTAGACTGATTCATGGACAATACATTTAAATTAGCCGTTTCACAAGGTTCGATACACATCCTGATATTTTCAATCTAACGGATAGGCTTCACCAACGTGTTCTTTAAAGGTTGGTGCCAGTAAATGCGAACTCAATATCCTCTGTATTCCAAGTATTCCTCAACATAAACGTTATCCTGCACAGACACATGCGCAATTTGATTTCGTTGACTGATAAAAATGTTTAACCCCGCACCCACCTCTGTCAGCCCCTAACTCTGTTTACAATTACACGTGTACCTGCCCTAAAATAAAAACAACCACACGCATATATTTAGTAGTCTTCGCTTTGCTTATCTATGCTATCATTCCATTTTTTTCGAATTACTTCTGCATGTTGATTGCTATCTTTTATCTGCAAGAAACAATTATTTACCTGCGTCCTTGTCTGTTGACTTGGAGAGATTACTCTCTTCATGCCTTCTATTCTCGAATCCCTAAAATCATATCGTTTCTGTTCATTTACGTTTCTCTGTGTCCCCCATTTCTTCTCAGAGCAAAATAATATTAAGTTTGCGGTAGTTCTTTAATTAGCAAGAAATCAATATACTAATTTTTCATTCTCACAACATCTATGATTCAGTGACTTCATGTAGAATAATGCACGTGCTTGGGAGACGCAGTGGACACCATTGCTGCCTTATAGTTTGCGCATCCCGGCCCCGCGTCACTGCCTGTGTGAAGTTCACATATGCCACACCCCCGTGTCTACGTGCTTCTCAGCCCCACGTACAAAAGATGCAGGATCGGTGAATGGTCTATGTCGAATTATCCATTCATTTGAAAAATGCAGATTTTTTAATTTTGGAAAACTAATAATTTATCTACCATAGATTTATTAAACCTGTCTCCGAATTCCTGGTCCGCAGATCCAAATTGACAGTTTCAGCAAGAACATTTGCGGGGCGCCGCCGGTTCGACCAAAGATTCATGAAGAAATCCAATCCTTCACGAATGCCTCGCCGAATTTGCTTTCCTTTTTTCCGTGGAAAGTAAGAGCAACCGAATGAATAATTGAAAGGAATTGTACATTTGAAATCAACTGGAAGAACTTTTAGGCCTGCACAATTGAAAACACCACGAATGAAGTACTCTCCATACAATTGCCAGTCAATGACCAGATCTTGCAAAGAGAATTTAACCACTACCCCTTGACAGTCAATGACAATCTAATCGCTGAATCCTCCATAATTAACATACTGGGTGTTACCATTTATCAGAAACTGAACAGGAGTCGTTATATCAATAATGTGCCAACAGGGCAGGTCAAATACAAGAAATTGTATTTGGCAAGTAACTTACATGCTGAACCCAAAAAGCCTCTCAGCAATGCATAAAGCAGAAAGCATGGATGTAATGGGATATTCACCAATTTCCCGGATGGGAGCGGCTCCATCAACACTCAAGAAGCTCGAAGGCACAGAGAACAAGCAGCCCACTTGCTGGAACCCACTTCCACAAACATTGAAACCCGCCGCCAGTTCAGAAAAGTGCCGGCTGTGCGTACCATCTTACAACATACAGTGCAGTAAGTCACCATGTTTACTCAAGCAGCACCTTCCAAACACACGAACACTTTCGCATTGATGTGAAGGAAAAGTGCAGCATATGCCTGGGAACACCACCAACTGGAGATTCTCCTCCAAATCACTCGTAATCCTGATTTGCAAATCTATTGCCTTTCCTTCACTCTCGTTGAGGCAAAACGACTAGAACTCCTTTTCCAAGAACCCAGTAAGTGCAGCTACAGCTGAAGGCTTACAGGGGTTCAAGAGGTCAACTCAGCATACCTTTTGAAGAACAACTCGTGATGGGCGAAATGTGCTGCCGAAACCATGACGCTCACCGGCCCATAAACGAAATTTTTAAAATATGTACTATGTATGTAATAATATTTACGTACCGCAATGTATGTGCAGAATAATTAACAGCACAGTTGCAAATTCAGGGCGCGTTAGATATCATGCATTGTTGTTGAATTTCAAATAACAAAGAACAAAGAACGAAGAACAAAAGTCAAAGAAAGAAGAACAAATAATAATACAGCACAGGAACAGGACCTTCAGCCATTCAAGCCTGTACCGGTTGTGATAACAACACTGGTCAAAACCATCAGCACTTCCTTGTGCTGTATCCCCCTATACCAGTCGTAATCATGTGTTTGTCAAGATGCCTTTTGAACACTGTTTCTGTATCTGCTTCCATAACCTCCCCTGGCAATGCCTTCCAATCACTCACCGCCCTCTGCATAAAGCTACTGCCTCGCACATCTCCTCTAATATTTGCCCGACTGATCTTAAACCAATGCTCCTTCGTGAACGACCCCTCTACTCTGGCAAATACTACCTGCCCTTCCACTCCATCCATCCAACAAATAACCTGATAGACCTCTGCAAGGCCACCCCTCAACCTCCGTTTTTGTCATGAAAATAGTCCGAGTTCATCCAGGCTGTTCACACAGCTAACACCCTCAAGAGCAGGCAACATCCTGGTATACCTCCAGTTATCGATGTCCAGAGCCTCCACATCCACGCCCCGAGCACTAATGGTGTCCCAGTCAATATAGTTAAATTAAAATCCCGTACCACAACATCCCGATTACATTTGCACCTATCGAAAATATCTATCCATATCTGCTCCTCTATCTCTGGTTGGCAGTTCGGGGGCTGGAATAATCGCCCAACATTGTGATTGTCCCTTCCTCTTCCTGAGCTCTACTTAGATTGACTCATTGTATGAGCCCTCCAAGGTCTCCTCCCGCAGTACGGCTATATAATTCTCCATAACGAGCAATGCTACTCCCCAACTCTTTTTACGTATTTCTCTATCTATCCAGAAACATCAAGATCCTCCAGAGTTCTTCGTCGAATCCTGCCCTTCCTTTAACAATATTTTTCTGATAGTCATAACATCGTAATTCCAAGGTGACAATCGTCAACTCATGTCAATGCATTTGGTCCATGTGAATGTCTGCGTCATTATTCAACCAAATTTTAGTAATTACGGGTAGTTTCAATTGATGCCAACCATTTTGCCCAACCTCCTCTTGCATCCAATTTATTGCGCCGATGTCACACCCAAAGAACTGCAATGCAGTATACTATCGTTTTCCGGATCTGACATCATGTTTCAGGATGTCCAGCGAGGTCAGCTCTCATACTGCATGAATGGTTGCATGACCAGAATAACTACCTGGATTCTTAACGATTCTGAGGTTGGTCGAGGCCACTGTATTTTCCATAAACTATGTTCATGGCGCACAGCATTATTGTAATATATGTGACATTAGCAGACATTCCACGCTGTTTCAATTGATTATCTCATGCTGTGTATACAATTTGCACAAAACGTGGGCGCATTAATGCAATTGCATAGATTGGTATCAACCATATTGTTTCACACAGAACGGGCTGAAAAGTATCTAAATACTCTGATGAGAACATTCCTCACTGGAACCTATTTTTTAATGGGTTTCTTCTGAATTTCTATCAACGATCGACAATTCCAACTAAATCAACAATAAAAATCGTTCGTAACCAGTGCAACCCCGGCCTAATCTGATCTTCTTTCTTTGTACAATTATTGCATCAATCGTTTTTTTCCGAAGAAACAACAGATTTTCTTGCAAGTTATTCTCCCTCTGTTCTGTTTCGTGCAATGAACTATACTTTGCTATCTCTTCGTCGCATCTGCACACGGAACTTAATTGCCTTCAACAACATAAAAATGGAGAGTGCATATTTATTTTGACTATAAAATATCGTAACTCATACTGTGTTTTATAAGATCGGCCATTGCAAGGTAAATATACTATTCTGCGTTCATAAGAACAAAAAACTAGGAGCAAGAGTAGGCCATCTGGCCCATCGAGCCTGTTTTTCCATACAATTAGATAATGGATAATCTATTGTGGACTCTGCTCCACTTCCCAGCCCGAACACCACAACCCTTTATTTATATATTCTACAAAAAACAATCGATCTTTCATTTGAAACATTTAACGAAGGGAGCCTCAACTCGCATCTTATACAGTAGCGGCATCTTAATCTCCATCCCTCGAGCAGTGAAGAATAAAATTCCGTTCGCCTTATTGATCACCTGGTGCATCTGTAAATCATCTTTTTGCGACACTGGCACTTGGACACCCAGGTCCTTCTGCACAGAAGGACGTTTTACTATTTTCTCATTTAAATTATAATCAATTATCCTGTAAAAATCCCTTCCCCTTCAAAGTACATTTTAAGAATATTAGCATGACACACTCGGTGAGTCTTTCTTCCATCTTGTCTTTCTACCACATCATTCACCTTTCAATTTGATAAGGTCCAAATAATCTGGCTTATCAAGTTTCACCTGCCACAGGTAACAATACTAAAACGTTCTCTCCACTGGCAAAACTACGAACTTCGGATTTCTTGTCCGGTAGCCGTTTCATACATTTTGTGCAACTTTTAAATGTTGTCTAGCCATTTCACCTGCTCCATTTAATCGTTCCCTAAAAGTTGAAACGGAATCCAACAATGTAATTTCTGATTTATCGCTCACCAATCTTTCCTTAATCAACTTAAGTGGTCCTCTTACCTCATGAACACAATTAGTTCAGACGGACTAAATTTGATTGACTCATTAGGTGCATCTCTAATTTGAAAACAGTACGAATTGAATTCCTTTATCCAATCCTCTGGATAATCTTGACAATAGCCCTCAACATTTATAGAACATAGAACATAGACAGTACAGCACAGAACAGGCCCTGCGCCCTCGATGTTGTGCGAGCAATGATCACCCTACTTAAACCCACGTAACCCGTATACCCGTAATCCAACAATCCCCCCCAATTAACCTTACACTACGGGCAATTTAGCATGGCCAATCCACCTAACCCGCACATCTTTGGACTGTGGGAGGAAACCGGAGCACCCGGAGGAAACCCACGCACAAACGGGGAGGACGTGCAGACTCCACACAGACAGTGACCCAGCCGGGAATCGAACCTGGGACCCTGGAGCTGTGAAGCATTGATGCTAACCACTATGCTACCGTGAGGCCCCTCCATATGTTTGATGCCACCTCCCTAACGCTCCCTGCGATTCTGGATGGTATGCAGTTGATTTAAATTGTTTTACTCCAAAAGCTATCTATACGTTCTTTGAATACCTTGATGTAAAATGTCATCCTTGATCCGATTGTATTTCTGTCGGTAGACCATAGGGATTAAGGAATTGACGTAACTCCTCCACAAAATTTTGGAGCTGTACGATTACGTACTGGAATGGCATCTGGAAACCTAGGAGACACATCCATTATCGTCAAAAGATGTTGATTCCCATTTCTCGTTTTAGGAAGTGGTCCAACGTCATTAATTAGGACCCTTGTAAAGGTTCCTGAAATGCTGGAATGGGTATTACGGGCTTGCTTTTTCACTGCTTGAGCTTCCCTAATCGCTTGACATGTGTGACATGATTGACAAAATTGAAATACGCCATTATGTAGTCCAGGCCAATAAAATGTTTTTGGATTTTAGCTTCAGTTTTCCTTATTCCCAATAACCACCAACTGGTACCTCATATGTAACTAGCAACACCTACTTTCTACACCCGACCGGCAATACTACTTCATGAACTTCTGCTGACCTTCCATCCGCCTGCATATGTAAAAGCCTCCATTTTCTCCTCAAAACATGACTTTCAGGGCAGGTTGGTGGCGCAGTGGTAGTACTTCAGTCTCAGGGCGCCGAGGTCCCAGGTTCTATCCCGGCTCTGGGCCACTGTCCGTGTGGAGTTTGCACATTCTGACCGTGTTTGCGTGGATCCCCCCCCCCCCCCCCCACCCTCGCCACAACCCAACGATGTGCAAGACAGGTGGATTGAACACTAAATTGCCCTTCGTTGGACAAAATTAATTGGGTACTCGGAATGTTAAAAAGAAGAACGATATCACTTTTACGGCAATAACAGTCTGGTATTCAGTCAGATAACTCTTCCATGCATGTTTTCTGATACATCGGTTTTTTTTCTATATCTTTCTGTTATAACTCCGCAATTTTGTTCAACTAAAAATACCCGCCTCATCTTCTATCTGTTCTTATTATTTTTCAACTATCTGATCAAAAATCGTTTCAGATAATTACACTGCAACTTCGGCTTCACTCTTTGATTTCTCCTCTTGTCTTAACCTGTGATTGTGCGACCTTGTTACTGCACAATCCGAAAAACATCCCAGGATATTCGTTCTTCAACACATCAGTTGTCAGATTTTCCACTAGCTTATCATGCACAGTAGGCATGACTCCCACCTGCGAACCAGGTATATCATTACCCAATATAAACTGTATTCCTGGACAATACAGTTTCCCTATACTCCTACTCAACACTTCACCACTTTTCACTGGACGTTTCCACCTTAACTTATATAATGAAACACTACTCCCCTCACCACCTGAATTCCACATATCAACATCTATTCTTCACAAACGACATAACTCTTCATCACTTACCAGGAAGGATAGACTAGCTCCCATACCTCTTAAATATGTGACGTCGCACCTGTTCCTCCTGATACACATGAGTAAATTTACCCGCACAGTAAATTTATTTAAAGGAGATTCTGGCGTCTTCTGATCAATCATCTCATGATCAGGCTGCACAATAGTTTGCACTTATTTCGCTTCACTTGGGCTTTCCTGTACCACATTAATCATCCCCACTGTTATCCTGTTTAGCACATCAGCCGTCCCAGTATTTTTCATGCAACCTCCACACGGTGACCTCCATGGCCTAGTTCATTACAGTGAAAACATTTGAAAGTTTTCATGTCTCTTCCATCCTCCTGGATTCCTTTTTAATCTAAGGTACAGTCTACTTATTAAACTCCATCCGATCGCCTTTACCACTTGAGTATTTCTCATCTCCACATCTTCTGTACCACACAGGCTGAAACTGATGTCGGAAACCAAGCTTTGATTAGTGACCTAATTCAGAAGCATTTGCCATTTCTGGTGCTAATCTCGCAGTTTTAACCCTCTGCACTTCCACATGAATTATCACTGCATCAGGAAAATAATTGTTACCTCCTCCAAAAGTAAAATAACTCTGAGCTTCGTACGTTTGGTACATTTCCCATACCAGCTGCCCCGGACAGGCGGCGGAATGTAGCGACTGGGAGCTTTTCATAGTAACTTCATTGAAGCCTAATCGTGACAATAAGCGATTTTCATTCCATTTAATTTTGAAAGCCCTTATCCACCTATCAAAATTACTCTGTTTGAGGCTTTCAAATTCCATGTATGTTTGACCAAACTTTTTCTTTAAATTTCCAATACTTTATCTGTAGGCTTCATGCACTCGTTCATATGCACCGAAGATGGGTTGTTTCACCTCTTCATACATCCCAGATACCTCCTCCGGTCGTGATGCAAACACTTCACTAGACCTACATATCAGCTTTGTTTGAATCAGCAATACCAACGTGCCTTGCGGTCATTTCATTTATTTACCGCCCTTCACAAATGAAATTAAAAGGCTTCCACTCACCTGTCGTCAAACTCCGGCACTGCTTGGAAATATTTAAATAGGTTCGCACCAAGCCTTCGGCATTGGCGCTCTTTCTCACTATCCTCATAACTATCCTCCAACTGTACGTTTTCCATTACACCTGCCAATTTTAACTGACTGTCATTTTACACGATCATTTTCTGAAATTCAAACTCTTCTCTTTTCCCTTCGTCTCTTTCCTTTTTGATCTGCTGGGGCTATTCCGTCTTTGTCTCTCTCCTTTTTCTCCCGATCTGCATCTCCTTTTCTCTTTTCTTTTTCTCTCCTTGCATATCCATCTGCTTTAATTATTTTTCATGATGAAGTTGTTTAAATGTTCAATTGCATATTTGCCATTTCTCATGAGTCAGATTGTGTATCCTGCAACATTAAATGCTAGCCACCGCCATAATTACTCCACCTTTCGCATTTTGTCAGGTAATGTTAACTTCAATGGTTTTTGCCAAATATAATAGACTGCTTTTAGTTTCTGTCAGTAAGATATTGCGTGTAACCGTCTCCACCACCCAAAGCATTAGAGGCTCTGAAAGAGCATTAACGACCACACACCCCCGGTTATACTTGAACACCACAGCAGAAAAGAAACCACAATATGCTCACCCCTCACTGCCTTTAAGTTCACTAAGCCAATCCAATCGATATAATTTAATCCCCGTCGAGCCCCTAATTGTTATGGGCCAGTATTTAGAGAACCCGAAAGTGTATCGTGGATTTCCCCTGGCCACAACATTTAATAGATTGTGGCATGGGGAATACACAACAGCCCACTCTACAGGTCTGGTGCAGCAGAAATGGAAAAACAAATATTTTAAAACAGAATAATGCTGTTCTATGAACTCAGTTAACCTTTTAAATCATACAATGAACCAACTTAGCAACCATTAATTATATTGCAACCCCAAACAATACACACAATGTAATCTGTCAGGTGCCATTTTAACATCCAGAAGACTGAAGAAACACCTTTTAACATGAGCACATTAGGTTTAAATTCACTGTTGAGAACATTTATAATTCTGAGTTTAGCAAAGGGTCAAGAGAAACTATTTTCATGGCAGAGAGTTCAACAGTACACCTGCTCTGAGTGGCTTCAGCTCCAAAACTGAAAACTAAACTAAAACACACCCGACAGCAAACAGCCTAAAACGGAAGAAAAAAGCTGACAGACATCCCAGCTCCATCCTCTCTCTGACATCACTGCAGCAATAAACACTCATTTCTTTAGGGTGTTCGCACCACAGTTATTTATATACACACCCATTTGTTAACACCCGTTTGTTAAAGGTAGACTCACATGACAATCTATGTGAATTGTGAACAATTGTGGGTCCAAGACGGATCCCTGAAGGACACCACTAGCTACCGATTGCCAACCAGAGAAACACCAATTAATTCCAAAACTCTATCCATGCTGCTACGTTACCCTTAACACCATGCATCTTTGTCTTATGCAACAAGCTTTTGTGTGACATCTTGTCAAAAGCTGCCTGGAAATCCATGTATACCACATCCATTGGCTCCTCTGTGTCTATCGCACTAGTAATGTACACAAAAAAGTCCACTAGAGGACAGCACGGTGGCGCAGTGGTTAGCAATGCTGCATCACGGCGCCGAGTTCCCAGTTTCGATCCCGGCTCTGGATCACTCTACGAGTGGAGTTTGCACAATATCCCCGTGTTTGCGTGTGGTTCGCCTCCACAACCCAAAGATGTACAGGTTACGTGGATTGGCCACGCTTAATTGCTCAATACTTGGAAAATATGGATTGGGTATTGTCTATTTATAAAATAAAAAATCCCTTAAAATAGTTTTGCATGATCTGCCCTTTATGAATCCATACTGCGTCGATTCAATGGGACTATTTACATCCAGATGCCTCGCTATTTCTTCCTTGATAATAGATTCCAGCATCTTCCCTACTACTGTAGTTCAGCTAACTCGCCTATAATTAATTGTTTTCTGCCGACGTTTGCTGATTTTCAATCCGCCGGGACCACACCAGAGTCTAGTGAATTTTGGTAAATTATCACGCATGCATTTGCAATTTACCTAGCCATATCATTTAGTCCGTTGGTATGCATTCCATCGGGGCCAGGAGACGTGTATACCTTTAGCTTGCCCATCACTACCTCGTCATATCAACCATCTCCAGGCCCTCACCTGTCACAGCACCATGTGCATCAGCCACTGGCATGTTAATTTTGTCTTCCATTGTGAAGACCGACCCAAAAATACTGTTAAGTAACTCAGCCATTTCCTCATCACCCATTATTAAATCTCACTTCTCGTCCTCCAAAGGACTAATATTTACCTTACCCACTCTATCTTGGTTTATATATTTGCAGAAAGTTTTACGATCTGTTTTTATTTGCTGAGCAAGTTTACTCACATAATCTGAGATATTTTTTATGATAAAGATGGGAGCAAAGAATTATCGACGCAAACAGAAAAGAGCAAAGGAAAGTGTAATCATATGGGCCATGATATTATTGAACCGAAACACAGTATCTAAGGTCCAAAATGCCTATTAATGTTTCCAGGCAAATATTGTTGTTGCCGTTTCCGGAAAATGCAGTAGTTTCTCGAGTGGAACATTATCCTAATACACATTTGATGTTTTATTTTTAAATGGGGCAAAATGGTCATTCATCAAGATTTGTCCCTCCCGATCATTTATTCGAGCTTTAGCCACCTTGTGTGACTTTCAGAGACAGATTAATGTTATGTTGATACGAAATGTGAAATGCATGGACTACTTGTCCATGAGTTAGTTTAATTGTCACATAAGATCTTATTTTATCATGAAGTGTCAGGCCTAGGATTCATCTTATTTTACTTGGTCCAAAGTGACCGAGATATTCGGCGAATTGTACTGGGTCCACCTGATATTAGGAAACGTTAATTGCACTAAAAGGAACCCAGCCTTGTGACATGTCATTACAGCAGCAGTAATACTGGAGATTTCTTAAGTATTGGACTCGTCCGTTACAAAGCTATTTTCTTGCAGCTTAAGCAGTGGTGAAACTACAAATATGCGCAGTATTGTACGTTTTTCCTGATTATTTTTACATTGGGGAAACATTTAAAAACTCTGCTATCTGCAAATATCACTCAGCCCTTCCCGAATATTCTCAACGATAAGTTCCATATGTATTTTGGTTGAGCACAAAGCTACGATTCGAAACTGACTGTCAAATATGCAACAACATTTAACTTTCGGTCCAAGTTTCCGATATTTATATCCAGACATTCATTGCAATTAACAAGTAGGAATATAATCGACATTGCTTTAACCTCATATGAAAGCATCAATGCGCAATTTTACATTGCAAACTGAAAAACGTGTCACAACCATTTTGCAATTACCCTCCAAAGTTTTCTTATTGTCTGTATGGTGAAAGGAGAAATAATATACATATATATATATATATATATATATATTTGAAATTCATTTCGGTTGGGAAAGCAGAATATATGGGTCACAAAAGCAAACAAACATCCGATACTGCATTGCACTACCCAAAATATTGTTATTAGTTTCAGCGCCAACTCAGTTGTTCTTGATAAGCTTCGGCCACCACAATCGTTTAATTCATGTCTAAAAAATATATTCTCCCTTCTACCTCTCTCGCTCTTTCAGAGTAACATGAGAATCGGGAGCACGATTAGGCCAATGGAACCCACCCGGTTGTTCCACCAGTAAATACGATAATGGCTGATCGAATTTCAACCTCTATTTCATTTTCCAGCTAATTCCTCATATCCCATAAAAACGTTTCTAATCAAAAATCCTTATAACTTCTACTTACATTCACATAATGTCCTGGTCCCCATCGAACACTAGTTTAGTGAATTCCATGTATTCAGGACAGATTGAGAGAATTAATGTATCCTATTTCTGATTTATGACGGCTACGCCTTGACCGAAAACTATGACCTCTCGTTCAAGATTGCTCCATAAGAGGAAGCATTCTGTCTATTCTTATTTTTTCAATATCTGTTATCATGTAATCTACTTCAATTAGATGTCCTCTTATTCTTCTAAACTAGAGCGAGTGTAGGACAAAACTATTCGACCCTCTTCATGATACCATCACGCGCTGAATTCAGATTCACAAAAACGGGCAACACTTTGTTTCTCCTTACCGTCTCGAGATTGCTGTAGATCTTTGGGAGACGATGAACAATTATTGATTCTCCAAAGGTCGTTGAAAACAAGTGTGTTGCGATCTCACATCGTTTTGACATCGGATTCGATCATATCAGACAGGCGACTCATGAATACACGCACATGCCATCCCGAACTGAATACAAATTCTGCGACATCAGTAACAGAAAAATGCCGAAACTACCGGTGGTGGAAAGTAATTCACCAGTTTTTCGCCTTGAGTTCCCGTTGGAAAACGAATCCCCCAAACGGACAGGGACCTCGGTCCGGGTGAGAAACCTGGTCCTTGTCGCAGTGAGGCAGCAGCGCTAATGTGCCCTACACTCACCGTGCTGCAGTCTATCCAATCGATGTCCAACAACAACTGATAAAGATGTAGAACCGTTACGATGCTAATCCTGCCTCAACAAAAACGTGCTTACACATAAAGGGGAAGAACGACATCTCAATGTTTCCGTTTTCGTCCTAAAATCATGATAACTCACTCCACAAATTCGTTCATAGAGCGCGAGCTAAATCTGGCCACAGTGAAGTCGCCACACCAATACGAATCGATTCAGAAGAGGAATACACAAATAAAATGTATCATTTCTTGAAGCCCTGTAATGTTCTTCTTTTTTCTGTCACTGCGGTATGTTGTGCTTTCAATTCTTACATGAAGGACACAGGTTAGGCGAACCAAAGGGTGCAGGAAGGCAGTGGCTAGCTGGTTGTCGTTCGTTCTAAAACTATGTGTGTTCCAGGTAACTTCCAATGTCTTTGATTTCTCTAGTCAATTATTTGACGGTATGTTTGCCTTATAACCATGAAAACCCGTTAGCAACTTTAAAGGGCAACGTGGTTTTGATGGAAGTTTCTATAAATGTCGAGCTGGGGATCGCCAACGTAATTCTGGACCCAGAGATTGGGAAATTAAATCCCCGAGAACCGTGGTAGATATTTAATGGTGACGGTTGTTGTGTCACAAGAAATTAATTTAAAAATACAACTTTCTCTCTCTCTGCACTCTTCACGCAGTTAGGCAACCCCACCCACATTCAACCACAACTGAAAAATGTTTCTTTTAGCTCACCTTCTGCAGCCTGTTTTACGTCTATGGGAGAAAATGTAAAACATTGAATCTCCAGAGTGGGTAAAAGGGAGGTCTGTTGCAAATTAAGATTGTCGAGATTTTGGGGATCTCACAAGAAACAAATGTCTCACAATCATATACCATGCCATTCACAAGTGGCAATAATACCGTTGGATAGAAGTGTACTGCTTCAGTTGGAATTTGAGATCAGAGAACAATGATGAGTACACAGGTAATGAAAATATTTCGAGCGCCTTTCGCCATGTAATCACGTTGCTAATCAATCTCAAAATATAATTAGGAATGAGACAGTGTTCTAAATGGTATTCCTAACGTCCAGAGACGGGAGCAGATGTTTCACTGCAACGTTGACAATCAACCCTGCTAACTACTCATTCCGACTAACTTACTTTTTCTTCACATCGGTAAACCTTCGCTACATAACTGAGCAACGATGAATAAATGTTTGAAAATGGCTTTTGACCTACCATCCCAAAGTATTGCAATTTATTACTGACATCCTGCCCTGCAGGATCGGAATAATTACTTTGGAACGTGCAAACAAGAAGTTCCAATAGGTGGAGAGAAATATTTTGTGCTGTCAGGAAAGCTGATTGAGATTTGAAAAGAAGTAATCTTAAAATGAGGCGTTCAGAACTGAACCAGCTGCTCATTCAACTTGTCTCAAATCGGCTCGCATTAAAACTACAATGAAGAGCCACGCGTCACCACATTCCAGCGCCTGTTTGGGTAAGCAGAGGGAGACTTCAGAATGCCAAAAATACCTTAAACCACGTCTTTCGGGACTTGGGTGAGAAAACCGGAGCATCAGCAGGAAATGCACGCATACATGACGAGAACATGCTGACTCCACACAAACAGTGACCCAAGCCGCAAATCTGATGTGGAACCCTGGAGCTGTGAAGCAACTATGAGACCCACTGTGCTGCCATGCTGCCCAAGATATGAAACATTTACGACCAACATGCATATGTTATGCCATTGAAGAATCTATGCTATCATTTGGATGCCTTTATTGTATCAATGTATTTCAAGAACGTGCCAAATCATGTTTTGTCAGTTCATATTGTAAAGACATCACAATGAAATTAAATTCCACGTGTAACTCATATCAAAAATGTCTAAAATTTCAAAAAGCTAGTTCCTCAACAGGGAAATGTAATCAACACATAGCTTGATTTCTTGTCTGCATTGTATATTTGAGTAATTGATTCACTATACAGCGTGAAAAGGGGAATAGTCCATGTGATTGCATTATCTTTTGACTCAACTGTTTATATGTAATATTATCTAAAAAGCCACCATCTCTTTCGATTAAACTGTCACTTATCTAATCAAGGCACGGCATTATTTTACTTCCCAACATAATGCAGAGTCATCTGCTATCTGCCCTGTTTAAATATACCACATCATTCTATGCCTTAGTATGAATTCTGTCGAGATATATAGTTTTATTTTCATAAATTTCCGCGGCCTCTCCCTTTTATTTTTAAATGATATGCCTTCATAGTTCGATCTGACTGCGCCACAAACGGAAATAGAACGGATGCCCAATAATTAAAACAGGCGACATATGGTTTGCTACAGCAAAAGTATCTGGAGTCCTATTTGCTTGATGTTTGCGTCACCCCGGTGCACGATGAACTGCAACGGGAACATGAGTCGCTTCACCACAGATTCATGGATCACTTCACGTTTTAAGGATCTCTCTCTATTGCTGTCTTTGCCTCTATCTCTCTCTCTCTCGCTCTCTCCCTCTCTCTATCTCCATTTCTGTCAATCGATCTGCCTCTCTGTTTCTCCAATTAAAACCTATTTATATGCCAGAATCCCCACAACAGTTTGCATAATATCTGGAGTCTCAAGCAATTAAATGTATGCAGCATTACAAGAACCTTTCCTTACCTCCTCGACATACTATCAGTTCTGTTTCAGACAAACAACAAAACATGTGTATTCTGGTCAAGTACAGTTCTTATGTTAATTCACAGTGTCATTTGACGTAAACCACAAGCTCAAAGCTGAATTCAGAAGTGAGCGTACTATTTGATTTCAAGCACGGAATCAGGTCGGTATCAAAAATGGTCATATCCCATGACAGATGCATAGAAAGATATAACTTTACACGATGCGCACACATTGGAAAAATAAAGAGAAGAATGAATGAGCCTATGCGGAAGTTACGCATTTTACGAATTTGCCGGCAGCTGGAATCAGTTTTGGGCGAAATAACATCGGAAGCATGTAAACACTGAAGTTGTTTGCAAAAATTGTTGAAGGCTGACGAACTTCGGAAATGAGAACAGTTTCGAGAAGAAAGGATATCTCTCTCAGCAGAGAAGAACGTCGTGGTGAGATTTGTTTGAGATTTTCAAAACCATTCTTCTGCTACCTGGCTGCAGTAGTGCAGATTCAATCGGGACAAATTTTACAGAATTCGCAAATCATCAAGAGCGAGAGGACACATCTATGATGTGACTTCAAAAATAAGCAACTATATTGTCACAAAACAAAACTCGTTCAGATAGCCGTTCTTTTGAGTCCAGAATGCACCGCACGCAAATGCTGCAAACGAACATTTGATCGGGGCATTCACAGGGTAATTAGATGATACATTTACATAATCAATGTACAAGGAAGTATGTAAACTGAGCAAGAAAGTTGAACTAGTCCATCATAGTCCATGATAGGAAAATCTATTCAGAGACAATGGGCTAATGGCGTCCAGCTGTGTCTGAACGATTCAGTGAGCTGAGGAATGTTTTGCCGTTTGATCACTTTCGTTAGTTTTACGAGGTCATTTTTATGAAAACGCGATTTATGATGTCTGAGCTAGTCAGAGATTTAAGATGTCTAAGATAGTAAGAATATGAATGACCGGATAGACAAGATGAATGCATGGCTTGCGAGACGGTATATGAGGGAGGGATTCAGATTTTGGGGACATTGGAATCGGTTCTGGGAGAGGTGCGACCATTAAAATCGGACGGTCTTACCCTGGGCAGGACGGGAATCAATGTCCTAGGGTTGTTGTTTGCTCGCGCTGTTGGAAGGGTTTAAACTAATGCGACAGAGGACGGGAAGTGAAGCAGGAAGTAGAGGGTAGTAAGGAAAGGACAGAAGAAAAAGACTGCAAATGAAAAGTGGAAACCAGATAAACAGATTGAACTGATTCCATTTCAATGCAAGAGACGCTAACAGACAGGACTGATGAATGCAGGCATGGATAGGTACATGGAACTTGGATATTATAGCTATTTGTGAAACATGGCAAAAGGATGAGCAGGATTGGCAGTTAAACGTTCTGGGGTACATTAGCCATTGGAAAGATAGAAGAGTAAGATATTATGTTGTGGTGCATATTTGATTGGGGACGGCATCACGGCAGTACAGAGAGGATATATGGAAGAATTCGCCACTGAGTACAAATGGGTAGAACTGAAAAATGGGAAAGGTGAGAGCACTTTGATAGGACTCCATTATCGGCCCCCAGGTATTCAGTGGGATATCGAGGAGCAAATATGTAAAGAGACTAGAGATAGCTGCCGGAACAATTAGAGTGGCAATAGTTGGGGACTTAAACTTTCCGAACAATAACAAGGACAGCCACAGCACTCGGGATTTCGATGGAGATAAATGTATCCATTGTGTTTAGGAAGAATTCCTGATTGAATATGTGGATGCCCGACTAGAGAGGTGGCAAAACATGACCTTCTCTTGGATAATACGGAAGGGCTGGTGACGGACCTGTTAGACAAGGATTACTTAGGGACATGTGGCCATAATTACAATAGTGTTCAGATAGCTGTGGCGAATGATTGTCTGGCCCAGAAGTTATAATTCTCAATTATGGCACCGCCAATTTTGAGGGGTCGGCGGTAACATTTAAAACTTGATATCGGGGTGCTTAGTATATGCCAGTATTTCAAAAAATAGGTAACTAGGGTTTAGCCTGAGCACGTTCCACTTGGAGTGAAGCTTAAGGCTGATAGAAGGAAGGAACCCTGGAACTCGGGATATTGAGGCCGTGGTCAAAAGGAACAATGGGCAGATGACATACATAGGCATCTGGGGTCAACTGGGTCCCGAGAAGAGTATTTGGTATGTGGGAATAGATTTAATAGAGAAATAAGGACGGCACACAGGGCAAGTAAGATTGTCTTGGCAGACAAGACAAAGGAAAATCCAAAGAACGTTTGCAAATACATGCAGGGGAAAAGAGTGACTTTTGACAGCAGAGAGCCTCTTAAGGATAAATGCAGTCAGCTATGTGCAGATCCAAAAGGCTGGGACAGGTATTTACGGTAAGTAAATTCACGACTGATAGGGAACATGGGGGAATGAAAAGTGTTTCCTGAAGTAGTTTACAAATTACAGAGAATGAGGTGCTGGATGTATTAAAGCGAATGAGGACTGATGCAGCAGAGGGCAGTAGAGCGGAGCTACTGATTGGTTGTTCCGGGGAGATTTGCATACGTGCAGTGCTGTCAGCCCAATTTGGAGGTGTTCCTTGCGATAGAGACCAGAGACGTTCGAGTGCAAGCCAGCATCCAGCAGAGGGCAGCAGAGCCGAGCTACATAGAACATAGAACACTGCAGCGCAGTACGGGTCCTTCGGCCCTCGATGTTGCGCCGACCTGTGAAACCATCTGAAGCCTATCTGACCTACACTATTCCATTTTTCATCCTACGTCTATCCAGGTGACCACTTAAATGCCCTTAAAGTTGGTGAGTCTACCACTGTTGCAGGCAGGGCGTTCCACACCCCTACTACTCTCTGAGTAAAGAAAATGCCTCTGACATCTGTCCTATATATATCACCCCTCAATTTAAAGCTATGGCCCCTCGTGTTGGTCATCACCATCCGAGGAAAAATACTCTCACTGTCCACCCTCTCTAACCCTCTGACTATCTTATATGTCTCTATTAAGTCACCTCTCAGCCTTCTCCTCTCTAACGAAAACAACCTCAAGTCCCTGAGCCTTTCCTCGTAAGACCTTCCCTCCATACCAGGCAACATCCTAGTAAATCTCCTCTGAACCCTTTCCAAAGCTTCCACATCCTTCCTATAATGTGGTGACCAGAACTGCACGCAGTACTCCAGGTGCGGCCGCACCAGAGTTATGTACAACTGCAGCATGACTTTGTGGCTCCGAAACTCAATCCCCCTGCTGATAAAGGCTAGCACACCATATACCTTCTTAACAGCCCTATTAACCTGGGTGGCAACTTTCAGTGATTTATGTACCTGGATGCCGAGATCTCTCTGTTCATCTACACTACCAAGAATCTTGCCATTAGCCCAGTACTCTGCATTCCTGTTACTCCTTCCAAAGTGAACCACCTCACACTTTTCCGCATTAAACTCCATCTGCCACCTCTCAGCCCAGCTCTGCAGCTTATCTATGTCCCTCTGTATCCTATAACATCCTTCAGCACTATCCACAACTCCACCGACCTTCGTGTCATCTGCAAATTTACTAACCCATCCTTCTACACCCTCTTCCAGGTCATATATAAAAATGACAAACAGCAGTGGCCCCAAAACAGATCCTTGCGGTACACCACTAGTAACTGAACTCCAGGATGAACATTTGCCATCAACCACCACCCTCTGATTTCTTTCAGCTAACCAATTACTGATCCCAAATTGCTAAATCACCTTCAATCCCATACTTCCTTATTTTCTGCAATAGCCTACCGTGGGGAACCTTATCAAACGCCTTACTGAAATCCATATACATCACATCAACCGCTTTACCCTGATCCACCTGTTTGGTCACATTCTCAAAAAACTCAATAAGGTTTGTGAGGCATGACCTACCCTTCACAAAACCGTGTTGACTATCGCTAATCAACTTGTTCGTTTAAAGATGATTATAAACCCTATCTCTTATAACCTTTTCCAACATTTTACCCACAACCGACGTAAGGCTCAGAGGTCTATAATTACCAGGGTTGTCTCTACTCCCCTTCTTGAACAACGGGACATCATTTGCTATCCTCCAGTCTTCCGGCACTATTCCTGTCGACAAAGACGACATAAACATCAAGGGCAAAGGCTCTGCAATCTCCTACCTGGCTTCCCAGAGAATCCTAGGATAAAACCCATCTGGCCCAGGGGACTTATCTATTTTGAAATTTTCCAAAATGCTAACACCTTCACCTTTTGAACCTCAATTCCATCTAGCCTTGTCGACTGACCTGAGTGTTCTCCTTCGACAACATTGGTCTTTCTCCAGTGTAAACACTGACGAAAAATATCCATTTAACGCTTCCCCTATCTCCTCTGATTCCACACACAACTTTCCACTACTATCCTTGATTGGCCCTAATCTTACTCTAGTCATTCTTTTGTTCCTGATATACCTATAGAAAGCCTTAGGGTTTTCCTTGATCCTATCCGCCAACGACTTTTCGTGTCCTCTCCTCGCTCTTCGTAACTCTCCCTTTAGGTCCTTCCTGGCTAACTTGTAACTCTCAATGCCCTAACTGAGCCTTCATGTCTCATCCTAACATAAGCCTTCTTCTTCCTCTTGACAAATGCTTCAACTTCCTTAGTAAACCACGGTTCCCTAGCTCGATAACTTCCTCCCTGCCTGACAGGGACATACTTATCAAGGACACGCAGTAGCTGTTCCTTGAAAAAGTTCCACATTTCCATTGTACCCATCACCTGCAGTTTCCTTCCCCATCCTATACATCATAAATCTTGCCTAATAGCATCATAATTGCCTTTCCCCCAGCTATAATTCTTGCCTTTCGGTACATACCTATCCCTGCCCATTGCTAAAGTAAACATATCCGAGTTGTGATCACTATCACCAAAGTGCTCAACTACATCTAAATCTAACACCTGGCCGGGTTCATTACCCAGTACCAAATCCAATGTGGCCTCACCCCTTGTTGGCCTGTCTACATACTGTGTCAGAAAACCCTCCTGCACATACTGTACAAAAAATACCTCAGTAGACGAGTCCTCAAACGTCCTTTCTACCGCCGTAATACTTTCCTTGATTAACAATGCCACACCCCCCCCCCTCTTTTACCATCTTCTCTTCTCTTACAGAAACATCTAAATCCTGGAACCTGCAACAGCCATCACTACTCTCAACATCCTGTACACTGGGACTACAATTTGGTTCCCATCCCCCTGCTGAATAATTTACTGATTGTTTTTCCGGGGAGATTTGCATACGTCCAGTGCAGTCAGCCTAATTTGGAGGTGTACCTGCGATAGAGACCAGAGGAGTTCGAGTGCAAGCAAGCATCCAGCAGGGGGCAGCAGAGTGGAGCTACTGATTGGTTGTTCCGGGGAGATTTGCATACGTGCAGTGCTGTCAGCCTAATTGGAGGTGGACCTGCGATAGTGACCAGAGAATGTCGAGTGTAAGCAAGTATCCAGCAGAGGGCAGCAGAGCGGAGCTGCTGATTGGTTGTTCCAGGGAGATTTGCATACGTGCAGTGCGGTCAGCCTAATTTGAAGGTGGTTTGTGAAGGTGCTGTTGTCAAGTGACAATTTAACCCGAAACACTTCCTCAGTGTTTTCGTCCTACTCCCTCCTCTAACCAAAACAAAACCCAACCGTGGTTGTCAAGACGATAAGTTTATCTCTTAAAAAACTTACCTTGCAGCGCGACATCACAGCAAAGCAGTGACCTGATTGACTGGCCAGGAAAGTGCTCCAACTAGCAGTTTTTGGGAGAAATTTAACTCTTTGTGTGTTAGTGAGTATTGTGATCGGTAAGTTAAATCTTTATTCCTTTCACTTATTCATTATTTGATACTATATTTGTAATCGGTTGAGGTAAAGGGTAAAAATGGCAGGAGATCCCAGACCCGTGTTATGCTCCTCATGCGTAATGTAGGAGTTCAGGGACGTGGCCGATGCCCCTGACTTCGTCATGTGCGGGAAGTGTGTGCAGCTGCAGCTCCTGTTAGACCGCATGACGGCTCTGGAGCTGCGGATGGACTAACTTTGGAGCAACCGCGATGCTGAGGAGGTCGTGGACAGCACGTTCAGTGAGTTGGTGACACCGCAGATTAGGATTGGTGACGGAGACAGGGAATGGGTGACCAAAAGGCAGAGAAAGAGCAGGAAGGCAGTGCAGATGTCCCCTGCGGTCATCTCCCTCCAAAACAGGTATACCGTTTTGGATACTGTTGGGGGAGATGACTCACCAGGGGAAGGCAGTAGTAGCTAGGCTCATGGCACCGTGGCTAGCTCTGCTGCACAGAAGGGCGGGAAAAAGACTGGCAGGGCTATAGACATGGGGATTCCATTGTAAGGGGAGTAGACAGACGTTTCTATGGTCGAAGACGAGACTCCCGAATGGTATGTTGCCTCCCGGGTGCTCGGGTCAGGGATGTCTCCGATCGGCTGCAGGACATACTGAAGGGGGAGGGTGAACAGCCAGCTGTCGTGGTGCATATAGGCACCAACGATATAGGTTAAAAAAAAGGTGTGAGGTCCTCCAATCAGAATTTAGGGAGTTAGGAGATAAGTTAAAAAGTAGGACCTCAAAGGTAGTAATCTCAGGATTGCTACCAGTGCCACGGGACAGCCAGAGTAGAAATTCAAGAATAGTCAGAATGAATACGTGGCTTGAGAGTTGGTGCAGGAGGGAGGAGTTCAGATTTTTGGGACATTGGAACCGGTTCTGGGGGCGTTGGAACCATTACAAACCGGATGGTCCACACCTGGGCAGGACAGGAACCAATGTCCTCGGGGGTGCATTTGCTAACACTGTTCGGGAGGTTTTAAACTAATGTGGCAGGGAGATGGGAACGAGATTAGGAAGTTAGAGGTCAGTAAAGAAGCAGCAACTAAAGCCAGTAAGGTACGAGACAATAATCTCAATGTGACTAAGGGGAAGAGTAGACAGCGAAGAGATGATGAACGCAAAGGTGGTCTGAGGTGCATTTGTTTTAATGCGAGATGTGCAGCAGGTAAGGCAGATGAATGTAGGGCTTGGATCAGTACCTGGGAATATGATGCTATTGGTATTAATGAGACTTGGTTGAGGGAAGGGCAGGACTGACAACTCAATATACCAGTGTATAATTGCTTCAGGAGGGAGAGAGAGGGAGGTATAAGGGGTGGAGGAGTTGCATTACTCGTCAGAGATGATATCAAAGCTGTGATTAAGGAGGGCATGATGGAGGATTCGAGTACTGAGTCAATATGGGTGGAGCTGAGAAATAGGAAGGGTGCAGCAACATTGTTGGGACTTTACTACAGGCCTCCCAAAAGCGAGCATGAATTTGAGGTACAAATATGCAGACAGATTATAGTAAAATGTAGGAGCAATAGGGTGGTTGTGATGGGAAATTTTAACTTCCCCAACATTGAATGGGATTCGTGTCGTGTTGGAGGCGTAGATGGAGCAGAGTTTGTAAGGAGCATCCAGGAGAGTTTTATTTAGAGCAGTATGTAAATAGCCCAACTCGGGAAGGGGGCATACTGGACCTGGTATTGTGGAATGATCCCGGCCAGGTGGTTGATGTTTCAGTCGGTGATTACTTTGTGAATAGCGATCACAATTCCGTAAGTTTTAGAATACTCATTGACAAGGACAAGAGGGGTCCGAAAGGAAGAGTACTAAATTGGGGAAAGGCAGATTATAACAAAATTCGGCAGGTGCTAGGGAATGTGAATTGGGAGAAGCTGTTTTAGGGTAAATCCACATTTGAAATGTGGAAGTCTTTTAAGGAAAGGTTGATTTGAGTGCAGGACAGACATGTTCCTGTGAAAATGAGAGATAGAAATGGTAAGATTAGGGAACCATGGATGACGGGTGAAATTGTGAGACGAGCTAAGATGAAAAAGGAAGCATACATAGGATCGAGGCAACTCAAAACTGATGAAGCTTTGGAGGAATATCGGGAAAGTAGGACGAATCTCAAACGCGCAATAAAGAGGGCTAAAAGGTGTCATGAAATATCTTTGGCTGACAGGGTTAAGGAAAATCCCAAAGCATTTTATTTGTATGTAAGGAGCAAGAGGGTAACTAGAGAAAGGATTGGCCCCCTTAAAGACAAAATAGGGAATGTATGCGTGGACTCAGAGGAAATGGGTGAGATTCTTAATGAGTACTTTGCATCGGTATTCACACAGGAGAGGGACAAGACGGATGTTGAGGCTAGGGATGGATATTTAAATACTCTCGGTCAAGTTGTTATACGGAAGGGGGAAGTTTTGGGTATTCTAAAAGACATTAAGGTGGACAAGTCCCCAGGACAGGGTGGGATCTAACCCAGGTTACTGAGGGAAGCGAGGGTCGAAATAGCTGGGGCCTTAACAAATATCTTTGCAGCATCCTTGAGCACGGAGAGGTCCCGGAGGACTGGAGAATTGATAATGTTGTCCCTTTGTTTAAGAAGGGTAGCAGGGATAACCCAGGGAATTATAGACCTGTGAGCTTGACGTCAGTGGTAGGCAAACTGTGGGAGAAGATACTGAGGGATAGGATCTATTCACATCTGGAAGAAAATAGACTTATCAATGATAGGCAGCATGGTTTTGTGCAGGGAAGGTCATGTCTTACAAACCTAATATAATTCTTTGAGGAAGTGACAATGTTAATCGATGAGGGAAGGGCTGTAGATGTCGTATACATGGACTTTAGTAAGGCGTTTGATATGGTTTCCCATGCAAAAAGTGAAGTCGTATGGGGTTCAGGTATACTAGCTCGATGTATAAAGAACTGGCTGGGCAACAGGAGACAGAGAGTAGTGGTGGAAGGGAGTATCTCAAAATGGAGAAGGGTGACTAGTGGTGTTCCACAGGGATCCGTGCTCGGACCACTGTTGTTTGTGATCTACATAAATGACCTGGAGGAAGGTATAGGTGGTCTGACTAGCAAGTTTGCAGACGATACTAAGATTGGTGGAGTTGCAGATAGCGAGGAGGACTGTCAGAGAATACAACAAAATATAGATAGATTGGAGAGTTGGGCAGAGAAATAGCAGATGGAGTTCAATCCAGGCAAATGCGAGGTGATGCATTTTGGAAGATCAAATTCAAGAACGGACGATATGGTCAATGGAAGGGTCTTGGGGAAAATTGATGTGCAGAGAGATCTGGGAGTTCAGGTCCATTGTACCCTGAAGGTGGCAAAGCAGGTTGATAGAGTGGTCAAGAAGGCATAAAGCATGCTTGCTTTCATCGGACGGGCTATTGAGTACAAGAGTAGGCAGGTCATGTTACAGTTGTTTAGGACTTTGGTTAGGCCACATTTGGAATACTACGTGCAGTTCTGGTCGCCACATTACCAGAACGATGTGGATGCTTTGGAGTGTGTGCAGAGGATGTTCACCCGGATGTTGCCTGGTATGGAGGGTGCTAGCTATGAAGAAAGGTTGAGTAGATTATGATTTTTTTCGACGGAAAGACGGAGGTTGAGTGGGGAGCTGATTGAAGTATACAGAATTATGAGAGGTATGGACGGGGTGGATAGCAACAAGCTTTTCCAAAGAGTGGGGGTGTCAGTTACAAGGGGTCACGATTTCAAGGTGAGAGGGGAAAATTTAAGGGAGATGTGCGTGGAAAGTTTTTTACGCAGAGGGTTGTGTGTGCCTGGAAAGCTTTACCAGTGGAGTTGGTAGAGGCGGGCACGATAGCATCATTTAAGAAGCATCTAGACAGGTATATGAATGGGCGTGAACAGAGGGAAGTAGACCTTGGAAAATAGGAGACAGGTTTAGATAAAGGATCTGGATCGGCACAGGCTGGGAGGGCCGAAGGGCCTGCTCCTGTGCTGTAATTTTCTTTGTTCTTTGTTCTTTCATAAATTCTGGGAGGCTAAGGAGGGATTACCGGACCCATAGCTGACATATTTGAATCATGGAACTGCACAGAAAAGGTGCCTGAAAATTGAAGGTTTGAAAGTGCTGTGCCCTTTTTCAGAAGGGGTCTACAGATAAGCCTGAGAACGGCAGGACGGTTCGCCTTATTTCTCTCGTGGGTAAATTGTTAGAGCGTATTCTGAAGGACATAATTTACAGGAATTTGGACAGGAAAGGGCTAATGGTGAAAAGTCAGGTCTCATGAATTTGATTGATTTTTTTGAAGTTGTAACCAAAAAGGTAGATGAGCGCATTGCAGTCGACATTGCCTGCATGGGCTTTATCAAGGCGTTTGACAAGGTACTACGTAGTAGGTTCTTGCAAAATGTTAAATCTCGTGGAATCCAGTGTCAATTAGCCATTCAGATACAAAATTCCCATCGCTACCGAACCAAAGGGAGGTTTGTGGAGGGGTGTTTTTGAAACTGGAGTCCTTTTCCCACCGAAGTGCCTCAGGGATCGATTCTGGATCCACTCTTCTTTGTTATATATATTAATCATTTGGATGAGAATGTAGGATGGTTGTTTAGTCCGTTTGCAGATGACACCAAGAGTGGTTCCGCAGTGGATAGTCCATGAGGTTATATATGATTACAACAGGATATTGACCACTTTGTCCAGTGCACCAATGAATGACAGATCATAGAACATAGCACACAGATCTGAATATAGCAGTTCAACATTAGAACATAGAATATACAGTGCAAAAGGAGGCTATTCGGCCCATCGAGTCGGCACCGACACACTTAATATCTCACTTCCACCCTATGCCCATAACCCAATGACCCCTCCTTACCTTTTTGGTCACAAAGGACAATTCATCGTAGCCAATCCACCTAACCTGCACATCTTTGGACTGTGGGAGGAAACCGGAGCACCGGGGGAAACCTACGCAGACACAGGGAGAACGTGTAGACTCCGCACAGCAGGGAATCAAACCTGGGACCCTGGCGCTTTGAAGCCACACTGCTATCAACCTGTGCTACCGTGATGTCCAACACAATACAGCCCCTTCGACCAAAGATGTTGTGCCGACCATTTATTATAATCTCAGATCAATGTTACCTGCACCACTTCAAATTACTGCTGTCCGTGTGCGTGTCCAAGAGTCTCTTAAATTTCCCTAATGACTCTTATTCCAACACGTCTTCTGGCAGTGCATTCCACGCACCCACCACTCGCTGTGTAAATAAACTACCTCTGATATTTCCCCATAACTTCCTCCAATCACCTTAAAATGATGTCCCCTCGTAACAGCCATATCCGGCATGGGGAAAGGTCACTGGCTACACACTATATCGAGGCCTCTCATGACAGTGTACACCTCTCACAAGTCACCTCTATTTCTTATTCGCTCCAGTGAGGAAATGCCTATCTTCCTCAAACTTTCTTCATAAGACATGCCCTCCAGTCCAGACAGCATCCGTCTTCACATGAACCACATCCTTCCTGTAATAAGGCGACCAAAACTGCATTCAATATTTCAAGGGTCGCATGGTAGCATATCAGTTAGCACAGTTGTTTCACAGTTCCAGTGTTCCACGTTCGATTCCCGGCTTGGGTGACTATCGATTCGGAGTTTGCACGATCTCCCCGCGTCTGCATGGGTTTAGTCTGGGTTATTGCGGTTTCGTCCCACAGTCGAAAGACTTGCAGGTTAGGTGGATTCGCCATGATAAATTGTCCTTAGTGTCCTAAAGAGGTGAGATAGGTTTACAGGGTTTCAGGGATAAGTCGATGCATGGATTTAAGTATGGTGCTCTTTCCAAGCGACGTTGGACACTCATTCGGCCAAATGGCCTCATTCTGCACTGTACTTTCTATGATTCTAACGAGGGTTTTATAAAACTGCAGCAAAACCACGCGGCTCTTAAACTCAATCCTGCTGTTAATGAAAGCCATCTTAACAACCCTATTAACCTGAGTGGCAACTTTGAGGGATCAATGTACGTGGACCCCAAGATGCCTATGTTCCTCCACAATTCCAAGAAAACTACCTTCAACCCTGTATTCAGCATACAAATTCGACCTTCCACAATGAATCGCTTCTTATGCATCTAGGTTGAACTCCATCTGCCACTTCTCAACTCAGCCCTACATCCTGTCAATGTCCTGTTGTAATCTGCATCACCACTCCAAACCACCTACAACTCCACCAACCTTCCTGTCTTCGGCACACTTACTAACCCAACCTCCACTTCCTCATCCAAGTCATTTATATAAGGCACAAAGAGCAAAGGTGCCAGAACAGAACTCTGGGGGACACTACCGATCACCTATCCCTAGGCAGAATACTTTCCATCTACTGCCACTTGCTGGCTTCTTTCGGCCAGCCAATTCTGTGTCCGGACAACCAGAATTCCCTGTATCCCGTGGACCCTAACTTTCTCAACGAGCCTACCACGGGGAACCTTATCAAATGCTTGCCTGAAACCCAAATACACAATATCCACTGCCCGACCTTCATCTATGTATTGCGTCACATCTTCAAAGAATTCAATGAGGCTTGTGAGGTATGACCAACTTCTCACAGAGCCATGTTGACTATCTTCAATGAAACTATGTTTTTATAAGTCATCATGACTCGTATCTCTCAGAAACCTTTCCGATATATTGATCACCACAGACGCAAGAATAACTGGTTTGTAATTCCTAGGGACTTCCCTATTTCCTTTCGTGAACAGGGGAAAAACGTTCGCCTCCATGCAATTTTCCAGTACTATTCCAGTGGAGAGTGAGGACGCAAAGATCATTACCTGCAGCGTAGCAATTTCTTCCCTTGCTTTCTGTAGTAACATTGGGTATCTACCGTCAGGACCAGGGAACGTATCCTGATGCTTTTCAACATTTCCAGCACATCTTCCTTCTTAATATCAACCTCCTCGTGCCTATCAATCTGGCTCATGCTATTCTCATCAGGAACAATGCCCCACTCTGGAAAAAAGCCAGATCCACCAGAGGGCAGCAGAGCAGAGCTTCTGATTGGCTGTTCCGTCGAGATTTGCATATGTGCAGTGCGGTCAGCGGAAATTGAAGGTACACCTGCACAAGTGACCCGAGGAGTTCGATGGAAGGCAAGCATCCAGCAGAGGGCAGCAGAGCAGAGCTTCTGATTTGCTGTTCCGGGGAGATTTGCATACGTGCAGTGCGGTCAGCATAAGTTGAAGGTGCACCTGCACAAGTGACCAGAGGAGTTCGACGGAAGGCAGGCATCCAGCAGAGGGCAGCAGAGCAGAGCTTCTGATTGGCTGTTCCGGGGAGTTTTGCATACGTGCAGTCAGCGTAAGTTGAAGGTGCACCTGCACATGTGACCCGAGGAGTTCGACGGAAGGCAAGCATCCAGCAGAGGGCAGCAGAGCTTCTGATTGGCTGTTCCGGGGAGATTTGCATACGTGCAGTGCGGTCAGCGTCAGTTGAAGTTGCACCTGCACAAGTGACCCGAGGAGTTCGACGGAAGGCAAGCATCCAGCACAGGGTAGCAGAGTAGTGCTTCTGATTGGCTGCTCTGGGGAGATTTGCATACGTGCAGTGCGGTCAGCGTCAGTTGAAGGTGCACCTGCACAAGTGACCCGAGGAGTTCGACGGAAAGCAATCATCCAGCATAGGGCAGCAGAGCAGAGCTTCTGATTGGCGGTTCCGGGGAAATTTGCATACGTGCAGTGCGGTCAGTGTAAGTTGAAGGTACACCTGCACAAGTGACCCGAGAAGTTCGATGGAAGGCAAGCATCCAGCAGAGGGCAGCAGAGCAGAGCTTCTGATTGGCTGTTCCGGGGAGATTTGCATACGTGCAGTGCGGTCAGTGTAAGTTGAAGGTGCACCTGCACAAGTGAGCTGAGGAGTTCGACGGAAGGCAAGCATCCAGCAGAGGGCAGCAGAGCAGATCTTCTGATTGGCTCTTCCGGGGAGATGTGCAAACGTGCAGTGCGGTGAGCGTAAGTTGAAGGTTCACCTGCACAAGTGACCGAGGTGTTCGACGGAAGGCAAGCATCCGGCAGAGGGCAGCAGAGCAGAGCTTCTGATTGGCTGTTCCGGGGAGATTTGCATATGTGCAGTGCGGTCAGCGTAAGTTGAAGGTGCACCTGCACAAGTGACCCGAGGAGTTCGACGGAAGGCGAGCATGCAGCAGAGCAGAGCTTCTGATTGGCTCTTCTGGGGAGGTTTGCATACGTGCAGTGCGGTCAGCGTAAGTTGAAGGTGCACCTGCACAAGTGATCCGTGGAGTTCGACGGAAGGTAAGCATCCAGCAGAGGCTAGCAGAGCAGAGCTTCTGATTGGCTGTTCCGGGGAGATTTGCATACGTGCAGTGCGGTCAGCGTAAGTTGAAGGTGCACATGCACAAGTGACCTGAGGAGTTCGACGGAAGGAAAGCATCCAGCAGAGAAGAGCTTCTGATTGGCTGTTCCGGGGAGATTTGCATACGTGCAGTGCGGTCAGCGTAAGTTGAATGTGCACCTGCACAAGTGACGCGAGGAGTTCGACGGAAGGCAAGCATCCAGCAGAGGGCAGCAGAGCAGATCTTCTGATTGGCTCTTCCGGGGAGATGTGCAAACGTGCAGTGCGGTGAGCGTAAGTTGAAGGTTCACCTGCACAAGTGACCCGAGGAGTTCGACGGAAGGCAAGCATCCGGCAGAGGGCAGCAGAGCAGAGCTTCTGATTGGCTGTTCCGGGGAGATTTGCATATGTGCAGTGCGGTCAGCGTAAGTTGAAGGTGCATCTGCACAAGTGACCCGAGGAGTTCGACGGAAGGCAAACATGCAGCAGAGCAGAGCTTCTGATTGGCTCTTCTGGGGAGATTTGCATACGTGCAGTGCGGTCAGCGTAAGTTGAAGGTGCACCTGCACAAGTGATCCGTGGAGTTCGGCGGAAGGTAAGCATCCAGCAGAGGCTAGCAGAGCAGAGCTTCTGATTGGTTGTTCCGGGGAGATTTTCCTACGTGCAGTGCGGTCAGCGTGAGTTGAAGGTGCATCTGCACAAGTGACCCGAGGAGTTCGACAGAACGCAAGCATCCAGCAGAGGGCAGCAGTGAGCTGAGGAGTTCGACGGAAGGCAAGCATCCAGCAGACGGCAGCAGAGCAGATCTTCTGATTGGCTGTTCCGGGGAGATTTGCATACGTGCAGTGCGGTCAGCGTAAGTTGAAGGTGCACATGCGCAAGTGACCTGAGGAGTTCGACGGAAGGAAAGCATCCAGCAGAGGACAGCAGAGAAGAGCTTCTGATTGGCTGTTCCGGGGAGATTTGCATACGTGCAGTGCGGTCAGCGTAAGTTGAATGTGCACCTGCACAAGTGAGCTGAGGAGTTCGACGGAAGGCAAGCATCCAGCAGAGGGCAGCAGAGCAGATCTTCTGATTGGCTGTTCCGGGGAGATTTGCATATGTGCAGTGCGGTCAGCGTAAGTTGAATGTGCACCTGCACAAGTGATCCGAGGAGTTCGACGGAAGGTGAGCATCCAGCAGAGGCCTCCAGAGCAGAGCTTCTGATTGGCTGTTCCGGGGAGATTTGCATACGTGCAGTGCGGTCAGCGTAAGTTGAAGGTGCACATGCAGAAGTGACCCCAGGAGTTCGAAGGAAAGCAAGCTTCCAGCAGAGGGCAGAAGAGCAGATCTTCTGATTGGCTGTTCCGGGGAGATTTGCATACGTGCAGTGCGGTCAGCGTAAATTGAAGGTGCACCTGCACAAGTGACCCGAGGAGTTCGATGGCAAGGAAGCATCCAGCAGAGTGCAGCAGAGCAGAGCTTCTGATTGGTTGTTCCGGGGAGATTTGCATACGTACAGTGCGGTCAGCGTATGTTGAATGTGCACCTGCAGAAATGACCCGAGGAGTTCGACGGAAGGCCAGCAGAGCAGAGCTTCTGATTGGCTGTTCCGGGGAGATTTGCATACGTGCAGTGCGGTCAGCGTATGTTGAATGTGCACCTGCAGAAATGACCCGAGGAGTTTGACGTAAATCAAGCATCCAGCAGAGGGCAGCAGAGCCGAGCTTCTGATTGGCTGTTCCGTGGTGATTTGCATACGTGCAGATCGGTCAGCGTAAGTTGAAGGTGCACCTGCACAAGTGTCCCAAGGAGTTCGACGGAAAGCACGCATCTAGCAGAGCAGAGCTTCTGATTGGTTGTTCCGGGGAGATTTTCCTACGTGCAGTGCGGTCAGCGTGAGTTGAAGGTGCATCTGCACAAGTGACCCGAGGAGTTCGACAGAACGCAAGCATCCAGCAGAGGGCGGCAGAGCAGAGTTTCGGATTGGCTGTTCCGGGGAGATTTGCATACGTGCAGTGCGGTCAGCGTAAGTTGAATGTGCACCTGCACAAGTGAGCTGAGGAGTTCGACGGAAGGCAAGCATCCAGCAGAGGGCAGCAGAGCAGATCTTCTGATTGGCTCTTCCGGGGAGATGTGCAAACGTGCAGTGCGGTGAGCGTAAGTTGAAGGTTCACCTGCACAAGTGACCCGAGGAGTTCGACGGAAGGCAAGCATCCGGCAGAGGGCAGCAGAGCAGAGCTTCTGATTGGCTGTTCCGGGGAGATTTGCATATGTGCAGTGCGGTCAGCGTAAGTTGAAGGTGCACCTGCACAAGTGACCCGGGGAGTTCGACGGAAGGCAAGCATGCAGCAGAGCAGAGCTTCTGATTGGCTCTTCCGGGGAGATTTGCATACGTGCAGTGCGGTCAGCGTCAGTTGAAGGTGCACCTGCACAAGTGATCCGTGGAGTTCGACGGAAGGTAAGCATCCAGCAGAGGCTACCAGAGCAGAGCTTCTGATTGGCTGTTCCGGGGAGATTTGCATACGTGCAGTGCGGTCAGCGTAAGTTGAAGGTGCACATGCACAAGTGACCTGAGGAGTTCGAAGGAAGGAAAGCATCCAGCAGAGGACAGCAGAGAAGAGCTTCTGATTGGCTGTTCCGGGGAGATTTGCATACGTGCAGTGCGGTCAGCGTAAGTTGAATGTGCACCTGCACAAGTGACCCGAGGAGTTCGACGGAATGCAAGCATCCGGCAGAGTGCAGCAGAGCAGAGCTTCTGATTGGCTGTTCCGGGGAGATTTGCATATGTGCGGTCAGCGTAAGTTGAAGGTGCACCTGCACAAGTGACCCGAGGAGTTCGACGGAAGGCAAGCATGCAGCAGAGCAGAGCTTCTGATTGGCTCTTCCGGGGAGATTTGCATACGTGCAGTGCGGTCAGCGTAAGTTGAAGGTGCACCTGCACAAGTGATCCGAGGAGTTCGACGGAAGGTAAGCATCCAGCAGAGGCCTGCAGAGCAGAGCTTCTGATTGGCTGTTCCGGGGAGATTTGCATTCGTGCAGTGCGGTCAGCGTAAGTTGAAGGTGCACATGCAGAAGTGACCCCAGGAGTTCGAAGGAAAGCAAGCTTCCAGCAGAGGTCAGAAGAGCAGATCTTCTGATTGGCTGTTCCGGGGAGATTTGCATACGTGCAGTGCGGTCAGCGTAAGTTGAAGGTGCACCTGCACAAGTGATCCGAGGAGTTCGACGGAAGGTGAGCATCCAGCAGAGGCCTCCAGAGCAGAGCTTCTGATTGGCTGTTCCGGGGAGATTTGCATACGTGCAGTGCGGTCAGCGTAAGTTGAAGGTGCACATGCAGAAGTGACCCCAGGAGTTCGAAGGAAAGCAAGCTTCCAGCAGAGGGCAGAAGAGCAGATCTTCTGATTGGCTGTTCCGGGGAGATTTGCATACGTGCAGTGCGGTCAGCGTAAATTGAAGGTGCACCTGCACAAGTGACCCGAGGAGTTCGATGGCAAGCAAGCATCCAGCAGAGTGCAGCAGAGCAGAGCTTCTGATTGGTTGTTCCGGGGAGATTTTCATACGTACAGTGCGGTCAGCGTAAATTGAAGGTGCACCTGCACAAGTGACCCGAGGAGTTCGACGGAAGGCCAGCAGAGGCCAGCAGACCAGAGCTTCTGATTGGCTGTTCCGGGGAGATTTTCATACGTGCAGTGCGGTCAGCGCATGTTGAATGTGCACCTGCAGAAATGACCCGAGGAGTTTGACGTAAATCAAGCATCCAGCAGAGGGCAGCAGAGCCGAGCTTCTGATTGGCTGTTCCGTGGAGATTTGCATACGTGCAGATCGGTCAGCGTAAGTTGAAGGTGCACCTGCACAAGTGTCCCAAGGAGTTCGACGGAAAGCACGCATCTAGCAGAGCAGAGCTTCTGATTGGTTGTTCCGGGGAGATTTTCCTACGTGCAGTGCGGTCAGCGTGAGTTGAAGGTGCATCTGCACAAGTGACCCGAGGAGTTCGACAGAACGCAAGCATCCAGCAGAGGGCGGCAGAGCAGAGTTTCGGATTGGCTGTTCCGGGGAGATTTGCATACGTGCAGTGCGGTCAGCGTAAGTTGAAGGTGCACCTGCACAAGTGATCCGAGGAGTTCGACGGAAGGTGAGCATCCAGCAGAGGCCTCCAGAGCAGAGCTTCTGATTGGCTGTTCCGGGGAGATTTGCATACGT